>NC_133329.1:198974776-199574776 GCF_042186555.1 Aquarana catesbeiana | reverse complement strand
ACTATATGTTGTGTTATATTGCTATCTTCATATCTTGTCCCTGGAAGATTTTATTTTATTTATGTATTTAGCGCTGCACCTTCTTTTTATATATTTATAAAGATGCATGATGAGTTTTTTGAAGTTGTCATTTTTTCCCACAATTCTTTGCAATATCAAGATTTTTTTTTTTTCACAAAATTGTCATATTAGCAGGTTATTTCTCACACACAGCATATGCATACCACAAATTACACCCCAAAACACATTTTGCTATTACTCCCGAGTACGGTAATACCACATGTGTGAGACTTTTACACAGCGTGGCCACATACAGAGGCCCAACATGCAGGGAGCACCATCAGGCATTCTAAGAGCACCCAGGCCAATTCTGACATTTCTCTCCTACATGTAAAAATCATAATTTATTTGCTAGAAAATTACATAGAACCCCAAAACATTATATATATTTTTTTAGCAAAGACCCTAGAGAATTCAATGGCCGTCGTTGCAACTTTTTATCTCGCACGGTATTTGCACAGCAATTTTTCGAACGCATTTTTTTTAAACAAAAAACAGTTTTGTGCTTTTAAAAAAAACAAAACAGTAAAGTTAGCCCAATGTTTTTGGATAATGTGAAAGATGAAGTTATGCCGAGTAAATAGATACCTAACATGTCACCCTTCAAAATTGAACACGCTCGTGGAATGGCGCCAAACTTTGCTACTTAAAAATCCCCATAGGAGATGCTTTAAAAATTTTTACTGGTTACATGTTGTGAGTTACAGAGGAGGTCTAGGGCCAAAATTATTGCTCTTGCTCTACCGATCGCAGCGATACCTCACATGTGTGGTTTGAACACCATTTTCATATGTGGGCGCAACTTACGAATGCGTTCGCTTCTGCATGCGAGGACACGGGGAAACTTTTTTTTTTTTTTTTTTCTATTGTTCATTTTACTTTATTTTAGTTTAAGGGTTTTTTTCCAAAAAATACATTTTTTGATCACTTTTATTTCTATTACAAGGAATGTAAACATCCCCTGTAATAGGAATATGGCATGACAGGTCCTCTTTACAGTGAGATATGGGGTCAATAAGACCCCACATCTCACCTATAGGCTGGGAAGCCTGAAATAAAAAAAAGATCCTGGCTTTGATTGTAGCGGTGAGTCGGTAGAAGCACCTGAGGGCGGCGAGAGGGGGGGACGTCCCCTCTCGCCTCCCGTAAGAACGATCAAGCAGCGGAACAGCTGCTATGATCATTCTTTTTTTTTTTTTTTTTTTTAATACAAACGATTTTTATTGGAGAATAAAAACAGGTGCATTGACAATCAATGACATTTACAAAAAATATAGTCTAGGTCATGTACAATGGTGTTTTTAGCAGCAGAAAATAGAACATACTTATCCAAATACACAACAACAACAATGAAAAAAAAATGTAAATTATCTACATGGGTCTATATAAACCGTTTCTTGGAGATTGTCACATTAGTGGAGCCACGTAGGGAAGCCACCCACTGAACTATATGTTGTATTTAACAGTGGATATTTTAGGCAACTCCCTATAGCCATGACTCTATCAAAATCCAAAACTAATTATTAACAGAAAAACAAAAAACTAAACATATATGCTGGTGCAGGGATCAAAAGATGGTTACAGGAAACCAATGCGGCTCGCGCCAACCGTCCTTCATCCTGAATGAGGGGAATACTATGTTATAATGGCTAGAGTGGTTTAGTAAAGGTCAGGGGGACCAGGATTTCCACTTCAGATCATAAATGTGTATAGTATCCATGATGGTATGGAAAATCTTCTCCATAAGTTTTATGGCTGCCATGCGTTTAAGAACCTGATCCCAAGGAACACAGGGGGAACGCCAAAACAAGGCGATAGACCAGTGGACCGCACTAAAGAGTGTGTGTGACAGTTTTTGTTCAGGAGAAGTGGACCCTGGAATGTCTGCGAAAAGCAGACACATCTGGTACGTTAGGGTCGTCGGAACTCCCGTGATTTTAGCTACCTTAGAGGTCACTTTCTGCCAAAGATCCCTCAGAGCTCCGCAACTCCAAAAGATATGCAAGAGGGTCCCCTCCTCCGAACATCCTCTGAAGCAGTTATTGGAAACTGCGGGGAAGAATTTGTGTAGTTTAGCAGGGGTATAATACCACCTAGTATGCAGCTTCACCACAGTTTCTTTCACCGCCATAGATTTAGTGCATTTGTGCATATTAGAGATCCTGTCTGTCCATTCTTGAGGAGAAGCCACCTCCCCAGTCTCTGCATCCCAGTTGAGCATGGCAGTGGATTTTTCTGGGAGGCCTAAGCCGCCCAGAAAATTGTATAAAAGGGAAATAGTCCCCTTGTCTCTGGAAGTAGTGCCACAGATATCTTCAAAGGCCGAGACTGGGAGAGATGCCCCCCCGGGTAGTGTGTGTTAAAAAAATGTCTGATCTGTAAGTATTTGTAAAATTCTGTGCTTGGTAAGGAATAAGACTCCTGTAGGGCCAGGAAAGAGCAAAATACCCCATCCTTCTGGAGAGAATCCAGGGTAACAAGGTCTTTAGTGATCCATAGGGCGAAAAAGAGATTTTAGATATGCGATCAGAGTACTTTAAGAAATTTCAAAGTATGGGGCTGAGTATCCGTCAGGGCCTGGAGTTTTAGAAGGTTTAAGAGATTTGATGACTCTGATTATTTCAGAATCAGAGCAGGGGGCATTTAATTCTTGTAGGTGTTCCTGTGATAAGGCAGGGAGAGGTAGATCATCCAGTCATGTTTTAAGGGTGGGGTTGGGGAGCGAGGGCGGAGGAGGCTATGATCATTCTTATGTTGTAGGGAATCGTCGGCTGAAAAAGCTGATATCTGAATGATGCCTGTAGCTGCACCCATCATTCAGATATCCTCGCACAAAGTCAAGAACGTTGTATGACGGCCAGCGGGCGGGAAGTGGTTAAAACACATTTTTTTAACACAAAGTTGTCCATTTATACAATATTTCAAACACATAGCATGTACATACCAAAAATTACACCCCAAAATAGATTCTCCTACTCCTCCTGAGTATGGTGATACCACATGTGTGAGACTTCCACAGCCTGGCCACAAACAGAGGCCGAGTATGGTTGGGTATGGCTGGGTATCACCGAGTATTGCAGAGTATGGCTGGGTATGGCGGGGTATTGCAGAGTATTGCGGGGTATTGCAGGGCATTGCAGAGTATTGCGGGGAATTGCAGAGTATTGCAGGGCATTGCAGAGTATTGCGGGGTATTGCGGGGCATTGCAGAGTATTGCGGGGCATTGCAGAGTATTGCGGGGCATTGCAGAGTATTGCGGGGCATTGCAGAGTATTGCGGGGCATTGCAGAGTATTGCGGGGCATTGCAGAGTATTGCGGGGCATTGCAGAGTATTGCGGGGTATTGCTGGGTCATTGCGGGGTATTGCTGGGTCATTGTGGGGTATTGCTGGGTCATTGTGGGGTATTGCTGGGTCATTGTGGGGTATTGCTGGGTCATTGCGGGGTATTGCTGGGTCATTGCGGGGTATTGCGGGTCATTGCAGAGTATTGCGGGTCATTGCAGAGTATTGCGGGTCATTGCCGGGTCATTGCAGAGTATTGCGGGGTATTGCCGGGTCATTGCAGAGTATTGCGGGGTATTGCCGGGTCATTGCAGAGTATTGCACAGGGTATTGCAGAGTATTGCACAGGGTATTGCAGAGTATTGCACAGGGTATTGCAGAGTATTGCACAGGGTATTGCAGAGTATTGCACAGGGAATTACAGAGTATTGCACAGGGAATTACAGAGCATGGGGGGGATGGCTGAGCATGGATGGATGGATGGATGTGACTGTACATGTCACTGAGCAGCGCTGTGGGCACTACACATCCAGCCCACAGCGCGGCTCCCATCCGATCTCTCCCCCTCTATACTGATCGGTACAGAGAGGGGAGGGAGGAACCGGCGTCATGTCATGACGACGGTTTGTTTACATGTGATCGCTCCGTCATTTGACGGAGCGATCACATGGTAAACGGCCGCGATCAGCGGCCGTTTACCATGATCCGTGATGAGGACCCGGCGGTCACGGAAGTTCCCGTGTGCGCGCCCCAGGGGGCGCGCAGGAGCAGTTTTCTGGAATCACGTCATATGACGTGATCCCAGAGTTATCCAACTGCCCTGCAGCCGTCATTTGGCTATGGGCTGGTTGGCAACTGGTTAATGACCCGGGCAAGTCACTGCAGGAGGCATTAGGTACTGACTCTTTTGCTAAATTCTCAGGGTTGAGAGTAAACTGGAGCATATCCTCAATTCTTCCCCTGGATGTAGAGGCTAAACAGATGGCTGACCCCAATCTTCCATTACAGTGGGTCATGTCTCTCAAGTACCTAGTCGTTAAGCTCACAGCAGACGTACTTGACTATATGTCCCTTAATCTACTCCTGTTATTGACGTTGCTCAAGCAAAAGATCCAGTCCTGGACAAAACTGCCGCTGTCTTTGATAGGATCAGCCTGCTTAAAATGAAGATTCTCCCCGTAATCCTTTACTTCCTATGACATTCACCCCAATGGGTACCAAAAACCTACTTTAAAAAGATTGATAGCTTTGATGGCAGAAGTACTACCTAGCAGGTCAGATGGTGTATGCCCGTAGATGGCTTTGGCAGATGATGGAGATGCGGCTACGGCACCGGAGGCAGCACATTTAGGGTCATATGGAAGTCTAAAACTAGCTCTGTTCAGGGGTACCAAATCAGATCTACCATTAACACTGTCAATGAAGTCTACGATAAGGGCATGGGAGGCAGCAGTTAGACTGGCATGCCCCAGTTATGGTGGAGTATCCCCATCTGCCCCTCTCTGGATGAACTCCACTTTACCCCATTTTTATAATGTACCAGATCCTGTGATTTGGGCAGTTAAGGGGATAAAAACGTTGCAGGACATCTCCTCCTTTGGGGAACTAATGTCCTTCCCCCAACTTAAATTGAAACACGATCTTACCAATTCATACTTATTTAGGTTCCTCCAACTCAGTTCAGGTAGGTGAGGGTGGATCTCTACCTTCGGCTTTTGAAACACTGCTATCGGATGAGTATCTAGTCAAGCCCCTATCGGTGACATATAAAGAATTCTTCACAGAAACGCCACCGGCAATATCGAAGTGCAGGGAGAAGTGGGTGGCAGAAGTTCCTGAGATACAGGGGGAAGACTGGGACGACGTATGGACACAGCCATTTAAACATTTTGATTTTAGCTAGAGATAGATTGATTCAGTTTAAATTTTTACATAGAAGTTACTACACCCCGGCTAGACTAGCAAAAATTTTCCACACAGTATCAGATGAGTGTTGATGCTCCTACTCGCTTGCTGATGCTGAACACATATTTTGGAAATGTCCCCTGGTGCAACAATTTTGTCGGAGATCACCTCCTGTAAATCGGAACTTCTGGTGGTACCCATACCAATGACAGTGAGAGTATGTTTGCTGGGACTGGTGGATGAGGTGGTGCCGTCTCGGGCCCTGCGAACCCTGCTTAACATTTTACTGTTTTATGGGAGGAAGGCCATGCTATTAAACTGGAAAAAACTGGGGGCTCCGGATGTGGCCTTTTGGAAGGGCCTGGTAAATTCCATGATGCCCCACTACAGAGCTACCTATGAGGCTAGGGGTTGTAAGAAAAAGTTGGACACAGTCTGGCAGGCATGGTACAAATCCAGTGATACCGCAGGATAGGGAGTTGAGCTTGGTACTCACCACAAAATACTTTAGAGAGGTCATATTACATCATGAATGGTATTAGATGAGCTATAAATTCAAAAGCTGAGTGGCATGGGTGATACATAACGCTTTATCCATCTATATGCAGGCTATTTAAATTATCAGTTTCTCAACAAAATACTGGTATTAAAGGAATAACTGAAGAATCCTACTTTATATTGAGCTTTATATTGAGCTGTGACCAAAAGGGGTTAGGGTAGGGTGGTAGGGGAGGGTTGTTGCTATTAGGATGTATAGGCCAGATAGTCGGACTATGTTAGTTCAGGCTAGATTGTTCTTTTGGGGCCATGCTTGGCTGGAATGTGGACAGTGTCCCGTTGACATGTCCATTGACATGTCCAATGTTTTATGTCATATTCTTAAAACTTAAACAGAATAAAAAAAAAAAGTTAAGTGCTCTAGTGACGTCTGCAAGTACCTCATTATCTTGTAGGAGGCTTCAGGGGGTAGTGCCGGGACTCATCAGGGGGAGGGAGGCGCCCGCCATCCACCAGCCACTAGGCCGGGAGCCGCAATGGGCCGCAGGGACCACTTGCCTCGGTGCATCGAATGATACTGATGGCTGCACACGGCCCCCCCCCTGGAGGGGTAACCCATGTCCCCCCACCGGTGGTTCCATATTTGCTAGTCTCCAATAGAAGGGATCTGTCCCTAATTTAGCATATCCGTAAGAGTAGATTAACACGGCTTCATCATGTACAATTAAACAGGCAACAGTAAAGATATAAGCCTATAAACATGTAGCAGCCTTTAAACTCTAATGCAGGTTATAATTAACAGCATTCAGGTTTGAGTAGATCATATCAGCCATGCTGCAGAGACAATGTTAAGTGGTGGGAGGGGGAGGGGTACTGAGGAGTAGCACCTCCACGTAGAAAAATAATGCCGGGGGGGATAACGGGAAGTTCTGTAGAGTCACTCAGCAGAGGAAACATTAATGCTCTAAGACCTTATTGATGGGTCTGAGGGGAAGTCTTGAAGTGCTCTGCTAAATCCGGGGTCATGTAACAAAGACAAAAAATTGAGGCACAAGGTCCTCGCAGCTAGTATGGTCACGGTGCCATAGCCGTTAAGCATTACATGGGTACATACGTATCCAGTCCCCAGGAAGGCTGGAGGCCTCAAAGGTGCAGGCTGTAGAGAGGGACAGTTACCCCAGCTGTATGTGAGTGGTGGGGACTGCTACGAACGTCCGCCATTAGTCCTGTGGTCGCATACCTCACATTGGTTGGAGCAAAGTAACCTCGTCTATGCTTCTCGAGCCTGATCACCGGAGGGGGCTCGAGATCTCCTCTGGGGGCTCTGTTGGCATGCTTGGGGTTGACTCTGAGGGCTCGGGGGGCCCAAACAAACCCCCATGCGCGGGATGATCTGTAGCCAGTTCGGGACTTGAATAGGCTCCACATCTAGGAAGGCAAATGGATCTGGGAGGTCAGCCGGGGTGCAGAGGGTGAACGATGAAGATGTCCTCCGGAAGGTCACCACGAGTAGGTAGCCCCATCTGTAGGTACTGCCACGGTTTCTAGCCAGGTCCAGGACATGACGCAGACGAGCCCTGCATTGGAGTGTTGCTCGGGAAAGATCTGGGAGGATTTTGATGAGGGCACCATCAAATTCAGTGTCACCAGCTCCCCATGCCTCTCTAAGGATCAGCTCCTTTCGTGAATAACGGTGGAGACGGCATAAAACATCCCGGGGCCTTTCTGGATCATTAGATCTGGGTCCCAGGGCCCTATGCACTCTGTCTTCCTCCACTGTAAGCTGGGAGGATTTCATGATAATCCGGAATATTGCACTCATTGTTGCCGGGAGATCTTCAGTACCTGTTGCTTCTGGCAGGCCCCTGTGGCTTCTGTCATCTAGGTCCTCTAGGTGGAGCTGCAGGTCGACCGCTGTGTCTGCCTGGGAGATGCGGGAGCGTACGAGTGCCGCTACACGGTGTTCTAGGGAGGATATGTCTGCCTCTCCTGTGTCCACCCTCTCTGTGAGTGAGGTGACGTCCGCCCTCACCATCTTGATGTCCCTACGGTGCGTCTCCTCCACCCGGAGGATCAAGGCCTCAATGTCCTGCCTCGTGGGTGGGGCCTATAAGAGTGCCCGGATACCGCTGCTCAGTCGGCTCGTGTTCCCCCTCTGTGAGGAGTCAGCCGACTCCGATGGCTCCGGATGGAAGAGTGCCGGTGTCTCTGAGAGGGAGTCCGAGATGGAGGATGAGGTAGTGGATGGAGCTGGGTTCAGCATTGTCAGAGCAGTACGGCCTGAGCAACATGGTGTCGCCACTATGGAGCCCGGGAGACATGGTGGGGTGGAAATATTGATGAATATCCCCCTGGGAGTTGCGAGATCGGGCTGTGCGGGTAGAGGATCTGGTCCTGTACCTTTTCGCCGTTATATCAGGTGCTGGATGTCAGCACTATGTGGGGGTAGGCAGGGGAGGCCCGGAGCTCCTAGGAAACACGTCCTTTCACCTTCATGTCCAGGTCACGCCCCTCGAGTTGTCATTTTTTATGGTTTTTATTAAAGTGATTTTAAATGGTTCAGCACTGTCAGTTTTCTGATTCCTTTGAGTACTACTGCTAAGGATTGCCGCAGGATACAGTGGATATACTTACCACTAAAGATCCATCCACCCCCCCCCCAGAGGTTTTTGATAGGTGGACCTGCATGTTGACCTGCGGAAGGTCAGTAATAGAGGTGAACGCATAGTTTGGAAGTTGGCGGGAACTGGAAATAGCTGTGAAACTTATACGGGATCCACGTAGTAGTCCCTTCACTATATGGGACTTTTGCATATTATGTTTTTTAAAAAAAAGAGCATATATAACCTTATTGGAAGCGTAAATCACTGGTTATCATTGGTATATGCATCACAGTGGTGTTTTAATTTGTAGTACTTATTGTTGTTTATTATTTATTTATACACATTGTATTTGTTTCTAATGATGTATAGGGCCTCACCTGCAGTGTATTAACATTTAGGCCCCTTTCACACTGGGGTGGTGGGGGCGTCGGCGGTAAAACAGCGCTATTTTTAGCGCTGACTAAGAAATTCCTGTTAAACTATTCACTCCTTCTAAATACTTATATTTGTCAAAGGTATAATGAGGCCAGTATGTGCAAGAGAGGAGAGTGGAAGGTATGATGAGTCCTGTAAGTGCTAGAGAGGAGAGTGGAAGGTGTATTGAGGCCAGTATGTGCAGGAGAGGAGAGTTGAAGTTATAATAAGGCCAGTATGTGCAAGAGGAGAGTGGAAGGTATATTGAGGACAGTATATGCAGGAGAGGAGAGTAGAAGGAATGATGAGGCCAGTATATGCAAGAGAGGAGAGAGGAAGGTATGATGAGGACAGTAAGTGCAGGGGAGGAGTGTGGAAGTTATGGCTTTTGCTGGCTGAACAAAATAAAAAATAAGTCTATGGACAGTTTTAAGCAAAGATCTACACCTATTCTGAACAGTAGTAAACAATGCAATGAAAGGAAAGCTTCCAAACTTGTGTACACATTATTTTTATTAGAGAAAATGTATGACAGTTAATTTCTAAATAAATATATGTGGTTAACATAATAAAACAATAAGTGTTTTTTCTTAGTTGATAGCAAAGAAATGTTTAAGGTGCCAAAACATACAAATGTTTGACTTGCAAAAGTCAAGCTCAATATGTTATTTTTTAATTTTTTTGCATCTCTATGGATTTTAACAAATCACTTTTTCTATAACAAACTGATACGTGTGGATCTGCGAGGTTATGTGTATAACAAGTCAGAATCCGCACACAAACACAAAAAAGAAAAGAAAAAAAAAAGTAAGCAGCATATGCATTAAAGTTAAGTTCTCGCATCATAGGCATACTTAGAATTACATACAAAAATACATTCTGCTGCTACTCCCGAGTATGGAGATACCATATGTGTGAGATTTTTTTTACTGCCTAGCCACACAGGCCTTACAGGTTTCTAAGGGCCTTAATTTATGTATCCAACTTGCTGACTACCTATCACATTTTTTGAGGCCCTGGAGCACCCAGACAGTGGATACACCAATAAAATTACCACATTTTGGAAAGATAACACCCAAGGTGTTTTCTAAGAGGCACGGGGAGTCTTTTGAAGACTTCATTTTTTTTTTGCCACAAATTTTTGAAAAATGCAGAAAGAAAATAAAATGTACTTTTTTTTTACACAGTCAATAAGAAATTTCTCACATACTTCATGAGCATACTTAGAATTACAAGACAAAATACATTCTGCTACCCCTTCTGAGTATGAAGATACCACTTGGGTGAGAATTTTTCACTGTCTGGTCTGATTATATACTAGACATTGTATCTTATGTATCACACAAATCAACCAATTGTATCAAAACCAATGTACTGTAATGGTCGCCTCTATATGAGTGGTCAGGAAATATAGTTTAGTGTATCGTCACCTATAGCAGTACTAGTTCCTATAAGCCAAGCAAGCCTGGCCTACTGATATGTCGCTGCCCCCAGGAATGCTATGTTCACTGGCCCTGAAGTAAGAGGCTAAAGAAAGGAAGAAAGAAAAGAGTTCATTTGGTTCCAGGAGTGCAGTTGTCCACAGGGGATAGCTGGCGCTGATGTCTTGCAGGAACATAGTCAGTCATACATGCAGATGGGTCAGTTCAGGTGCAGGCAGAGATATACAGGCAAAGGCTCGGTCCAGGCAACTGGCAGAAACGTGGTTAATAAACAGGCAAATCAGGAACACTGATTCTAGCTACACTGGTCTGATCAGAAAACACTGACTTGCTGCACAATTAGGGCTCGTTCACGCGTGAGGTTGGGGAATGATAAAAACTTGCGGTTGGCCTGAAGTTTTGTTACCGCTCAACTGCTACCCCCTTTACCTGAAGAGGCTGGGGGTGTACACCTGCCATAGCTGTGATGCTTTGCAGATGTGTCAGGATTTATACCCCCTATACGCCTGCCAATCATGATCCATCCAAGCGAATGGGGTTGCTAAAGCAGGGGGTGAGGAGGCGATGCAATGCCTCCTCAATGCCTGTCAAATACTCTCTGAAGAGCGATACCAACATGTATCGCTCATGTGAACAAGTCCTTATGGTGACACAATGACTGCTCTGGCGGTGATCAGAAACACTGTAACTGGTGAGGACGTGTGCAGAGACACTAACTAGTGTGGTGGCGTTATCAGGGACACTGTAACTAGTGTGGCGGTGAATAGGGACAATAGGACTGGTATATTGGTGATTAGGGACAATAGAACTGGTATTAACTAAAATTATATATGGTGTAGCGCTGCCAGAACAAAAAAGGAATTTTAAAAATGTGTACAACAATACACCTTCCCCAGTGAAATGCTATCACTATGTGCAAACCTTCAATAATATGTGCCAAATATGTACACTGATGCAATATAAAAAATGTGAATGTTGAATGCTGTGAATCCTAAATATACTGTACATCTGCTCTCCAGCAAATAGATAATAGTTACAGTGCTGCAAACTACATCCCTCTCTGTGATCCTTGCTAGACAAAAATAGTGAAAATAAAAACCTTAAAACTTTTAAACCAATAATAATTAATATAAATAAGTGCAAGAAAAGTCCAAAAACAAAAACATTGTGCTAAATATATCTGCTGGGACTATAATGCCTTTTCCCACAGCAATTAGAATATATGTACAGTTCTTGGTGATGTATTAGTGCTTAGTGAACTTAAACTTCTTGTTTAATCTGTGTGACTGTCATGCCTTCTTTAATAAGACTTGTGATTTTCCTATTGACTCTTTGATTTAATTAGATTGCTCTATGCTGCCATCTAGTGACCATTTTGCATAACTGCGCTATATCTATTTCATGTAGTCATTTAGTATAGCTGGTTAGATTTGGTACATGAAAGCCTCCGTACTTTCAATCCCATCAGGCCTTACATCAGCTTCCTCCACCATTTTCATCTTTTCTTACCATGGAAGCATACACATCTGCTGCTAAGCTCTACGTTAGCCATCCGGATCCATCTTCGGTATGTTTACTAATTGTTTCTTCAGCTAGATAGATAGATAGATAGATAGGATGGCACTAATTGTATGATCTTTGTTAATTGCATTTTGTCTGTATCTGTTAGTTTTACTCTATCTTGTATCAATAAAAGTTCAAAAGGATTCTGCGCCTACTGGAATGCATTGGTATGAGAGGAGTTAACAGTGTGCCCGAATACACCTCAGTCACGTGTAGTGAGGGGAATAACAGTAAAACGAAGGCTTCTAAGCACGGCTGGCATACAGAAAAGCAGCAAAGCAAAGGCTTCTAAGCACGGCTATCATACAGAACGCCAGTAGTACAGCAGTGTTATCAGCTTCCATATAGCCGGACACCATGTCACAGACAAAGTCAGAAGTTTACTCAACGAGCACAAGGAGGTCAGTGAAAAGCGAAACAATTGCCATTGCCCGCGCAAAGGCGGAATCTGCAAAAGTAAAAGCTGACTTTGCGGCAAAGGAGGCCAAAATAAAAGCTGCATTCGCCGAAAAAGAAATAAAAGCTGCGGTCAAGATGCAACTTAAATTAGAAAAGTTACGTATGGAAACTGCATTGGAGGAACTAGCTGCAGAGAAGGAGTCAGCGGCTGCTGCGGCCAAGGCAGACATCTTAGAAGAACTTGCAAAGCCCACCAGTGAGCAGCTCAGCAACGTAGTTGAAAGAAAATCCGTTCCTGACGACGGTACAGAGCATACCTCAGAATATGTGCAGCGACACGCCGAACCAGACAACTGCCCGGCACCGAGAGCGGAATCAACCCCTGCCATTCACAGGCCTTACGTCAAGCAAGAAAGTAAACCCGCACTCAGTCAGTTTTCAGCACATTCTGCAGCCAGGCTATCAAAACACTACGTCACAGTTAACCAAATCGAAAATGAAGAACGACGGGTTAAAAGACACAGCGACTGTATCTCTGATGACTGCAAATACCCACCAAGTTCCTGGCACAACAGAGCGCCCCCTGGCTACTCATACAACGATCAAGGTATGTCAGATTTCTTCAAGTTCTTAGCACGACGTGAACTGTTAGCAAAGGGACTTGCAAAGTTTAACGATCGCCCTGAAAGTTATAGAGCATGGCGTTCGTCCTTCATAAATGCAACTAGAGACCTTGAGCTTAAAGCAAGTGAAGAAGCCGATCTCTTAGTCAATTGGCTGGGGAATGAGTCGTCAGAGCATGCAAGGAGAATCAGAGACATTAACATTAATTACCCAACCAGAGGGCTGAGCATGATATGGGAAAGGGTTGATGAATGTTACGGTTCCCCAGAAGTTATAGAAAACTCTCTTTTTAAAAGAATAGAGGACTTTCCCAGAATTCCTAATAAAGGCTACCAGAAGCTGAGAGAGTTGAGTGACCTAGTGACAGAACTCCAAATAGCCAAAGCAGAAGGAGACTTGCCAGGCCTTGCCTTTCTGGACACAGCCCGTGGCGTTAACTCTATAGTGCAAAAGCTACCTTACAGCCTTCAAGAAACCTGGATTTCACGAGGCTCCAAATACAAGCAAAAGCACAACGTCCCCTTCCCACCATTCTCTTATTTTGTGGACTTTATTCGCTATCAAGCAAAGGTTAAAAATGATCCTAGTTTTGACATCTCATCATCTGACTCTGCTCACCCTAGGTCAAGTAAGCCTGCTCTAACCCGCAACTTCAAAGACGCACCTGTTGCAGTACGCAAAACAAGTGTATCTCCAACACAGGATCCAAGCAGAGAGTGTCCTCTTCACAAGAAGCCTCATTCGTTGTCAAAGTGCAGAGGTTTTAGAGAAAAGACTCTCCAAGATCGCAGAACCTTCCTCAAGGAAAACAGACTTTGTTACAGGTGCTGCGCATCAACTTTTCACCTTGGGAAAGACTGTAAGGTGAGCATCAACTGCTCTGAGTGCAACCGCTCAGAGCACAACACAGCTCTACATCCAGGGCCAGCGCCATGGACTCTTACCCCCTCACCCACAGTGGAAGAGCACGGCGGGGAGCAACAAGACACAGTACCTCCTGTAGTTACACCCCAGTGCACCCAAGTCTGTGGAGAAGGTCTGTCTAACAAATCCTGCTCTAAGATTTGTCTTGTCACAGTTTACCCCACGGGTCGCAGAGAAAAAGCAGTGAAGCTATACGTGATCCTGGACGATCAAAGCAACAGATCACTCGCCAGCTCAGCCTTCTTTGACACTTTCAAAATCAAGGAAGCCGGCTCTTCAGACTTACTTAAGACTTGTACAGGGGTAAGTGAAAAAACTGGGAGAAGAGCCATTAGTTACCAAATCGAATCCTTTGATGGTCAGACAACCCTGCCTCTGCCAAGTCTAATCGAGTGCAATCAGTTCCCAACAGATAGAGAGGAGATCCCTACACCAGAAGTGGCACTTCATTACAGACATCTGAAGGGCATAGCACATCTCATCCCTGAACTGGATCCCCAGGCCGAGATAGCGCCTTCTCCTTGGGAGGAACATCATCAGAGTTCACAAGGTGAGAAAACAAATCAATGGTCCTCACAATTCCCCTTATGCCCAGAAACTAGATCTGGGATGGGTCATCATAGGCAACGTATGCCTAGGGAGTGTTCACAAACCAACCAGCGTGAACTCTCTCTTTACAAAGACACTAGAAGGCGGGCGTCCATCCCTATTTCAGCCTTGCACCAACAGATTCCTTGTAAGAGAGAAGCCTGCCAGTGTAATTCATTCCAGCCCTTACACCGCTAATCTTCTTTGTCATGAAGACAGAGATCATTTAGGGTGCTCAGTTTTCCAAAGGACTAAAGAAGATCACAAAATTGGCCCATCTATTGAAGATCATATCTTCTTGGAGATAATGAGACAGGGATTCTACAAAACCAACGAAAACAGCTGGGTGGCACCCCTGCCTTTCAAAGCGCAGAGACCCCGTCTTGCTAACAACAGAGAACAAGCTTTGAAACGCTTTTCTTCCCTTAGATCCAATTTTCAAAGAAAAACAGAAATGAAAGGGCATTTCTTCTCATTCATGAGTAAGATGTTTGAGGATGACCATGCTGAGATAGCCCCACCTCTAAAAGACAATGAAGAGTGCTGGTACCTACCAATCTTCGGTGCCTACCACCCCAAGAAGCCAGGTAAAATCCGGGTAGTGTTTGACTCCAGCTCACGGCATCAAGGGGTCTCATTAAATTATGTCCTCCTAAAAGGACCAGATCTCAACAACACACTTCTTGGTGTTCTCATCAGATTCCGCAAAGAAGCAGTTGCAGACATTCAGCAAATGTTCCACAGCTCTCAAGTCAAGGAAGAACACAGGAACTTCTTGAGATTCCTATGGTTCAAAAACAATGACCCTACTAAAAACATTACAGAATAGCGCATGAAAGTGCACGTTTTTGGTAACAGTCCATCTCCTGCTGTTGCCATCTATGGACTTAAGCTATCTGCCCAAGAAGGTGAGAAAGACGTTACACAGTTTATTGAAAGAGACTTTTATGTAGATGATGGTCTGAAATCACTTTCTTCACCTGAAGCTGCAATAAGTCTACTCAAGAGGACTCAAAGCACGCTTGCCTCTTCAAATCTCAGAATGCATAAGATAGCATCAAACAGAAAGGTCGTCATGGAGGCCTTCCCAAAGATTATGCCAGTGACTTCAAAGATCTGGACTTAGCTACAGACTCCCTTCCTATGCAACGCAGCCTAGGACTCAACTGGGACCTCAAGTCTGACACCCTTACCTTTCAGGTTGACCAAGAGACAAAGCCCTTCACACGGCGAGGTGTCTTATCCACCATCAACAGCCTGTATGATCCACTCGGGTTTGCAGCACCAATTACCATCCAAGGTAAGATTCTGCTTAGAGAGCTTACTGCAGACACATGTGATTGGGATTCTCCACTACCTCCTGAGAAAGAGACATTATGGGTAACATGGAGAGATTCTTTAAAGACTTTATCCAACCTACACGTACATAGACCATACACCCGCTTTCCTCCCACAAGGGTTCAGTCTACAAAGTTATGTGTATTCTGCGATGCTTCAGTTAAAGCAATAGGAGCAGTAACCTACCTCAAGTCAGTAGACATCAAGGGCCAAGTTCATATTGGGTTTGTTATGGGCAAAGCCAAGCTAGCACCATGTCCTGAAACCACCATTCCAAGATTGGAACTGTGTGCTGCTGTACTAGCAGTAGAAATAGCAAAACTTATTACATCTGAGATGGATCTAGAACTCGAGGACACAGAGTTTTACACAGACAGCAAGGTAGTGTTGGGTTACATTTACAACGAAAGTAGGAGATTCTATGTCTATGTACACTACAGAGTCCTAAGAATCAGGAAGTCGACACAGCCCACCCAGTGGCGTTATGTCTCAACTGATCATAACCCAGCAGATCATGCTACAAGGTCTGTACCAGCATCCCGTCTCAAAGACACTACATGACTCACAGGACCACCCTTCCTGTACAAGTCAGTACCTACCACTCCAGTAAGGGAGACATATGTACTGCTGGAACCTGAATCTGACTCAGATATCCGTCCTCAGGTTTCCACACTACATACAACAATTTCTAACCAACTGTTGGGATCCAATCGCTTCCACAAATTCTCCACTTGGAAGTCCAAAGAGCTACTGCTTCAAAACTCACACATGAGACTCTGACAACCTTCATGGCTGAAGTATCAGCTGTAATGAATACCAGACCTTTGACATCTATACCTAATGATCCTGATGATCCTTTCTTGCTTACACCTTCCACTTTTCTCACTCAGAAAGTTGAGGTGATCATAGCTCCTCCAGTCAATCTAGACACAAAGGACTTATACAGATGTCAATGGAAAAGAGTACAAGTGTTAGCTGACACCTTTTGGAACAAGTGAAGAAACAATACTTGTCTAATCTACAGACCAGGAACAAGTGGCAAGACAGCAAACCCAACTTACAGCCTGGCGCCATCGTTCTCATGAAAGACTCTCAATCGAGGAGAAACGAGTGGCCTTTGGGTCTGATAACCCAAGTGTTTCCCAGTGAAGATGGAAACGTCAGGAAAGTTGAGCTCAAAGTCATTAGGCAAGGCCAGCCTAAACTTTTCCTCAGACCTGTTTCTAACTTATTTTGTTACTCTCCTCTGGAGTGCCATGATGTGTGGTATCCGTGGGAAACCAAGCGGGGAGTGTCATGCCTTCTTTAATAAGGCTTGTGATTTTCCTATTGACTCTTTGATTTAATTAGATTGCTCTATGCTGCCATCTAGTGACCATTTTGCATAACTGCGCTATATCTATTTCATGTAGTCATTTAGTATAGCTGGTTAGATTTGGTACATGAAAGCCTCCGTACTTTCAATCCCATCAGGCCTTGCATCAGCTTCCTCCACCATTTTCATCTTGTCTTACCATGGAAGCATACACATCTGCTGCTAAGCTCTACGTTAGCCATCCGGATCCATCTTCGGTATGTTTACTAATTGTATCTTCAGCTAGATAGATAGGATGGCACTAATTGTATGATCTTTGTTAATTGCATTTTGTCTGTATCTGTTACAGTTTTACTCTATCTTGTATCAATAAAAGTTCAAAAGGATTCTGCGCCTACTGGAATGCATTGGTACGAGAGGAGTTAACAGTGTGCCCGAATACACCTCAGTCACGTGTAGTGAGGGGCATAACAGTGACCAAAGCAGTGAATCCATTCATGCTCCCCCTCCACAACCATACTCGCCACAATTATTTGACCTCTTTTAGTAAGCAGGTAAAAAAAACGCTCTGGGTGAAGTTGTCCTCTCCTTGGATTCCCAGTGTCATACAAGGTAGAATGTCCTCCGATCCAATAATCCTTTCCCTGTGTGTGAATTCCTTCTCTCCTCCTCCACTTAGACCATGCAGTGTAATATTAAAATAGGGAAGCTCCCATAGTGTCATACAGTTTATTAAATATCATAAAAACAAAGTATTGCACTTCTAGATATCTAAGAAACAAAATGAATACCCCTAGGCAGACTTTATAGGCACTTGTGTATTGAGACAAATATAGAAAAATGTCTGTAAGAGATATTTAACAGAATACGTTTAAAAACATTTTCACATAGACAGAGTCATGGAATGTATACTAATCTGTGTCCAGAAACACCATGATCAATGCATAACGCCCAGTATTGTCCTTCACCCTAATATGATGAGGATGAAGGACAATACTAGGCGTTCTGCTTTGATCGTGCTGTTTCTGGACACAGATTTGTATACATTCCATGTTTCTGTCTATGTGAAAATGTTTTTAAACTTATTCTGTTTAAAAACATTTAACAGATATTTATTTAACTTATTCTGTTAAATATCGTCTGTTACAAACACATTTTTCTATATTTTTCTCAATACACAAGTGCCTATAAAGTCCGCCTAGGGGTATTCATTTTGGATCTAACAATTTCTGGATGTGGCACTGTTAAAAGAGGATACACTCACTCATTTCATATTTTAGATATATAAAAACAATGGCACTTTAAGAGGCTGGTAATGACCGGAACACTTCTGCGTTCCAGAGATTGATACAGCAAACCGGAAGTGATTCAATGGGCCCCATCCAATGCATTTCGCATTGGATGTGACAGAGCACGGCGTGGAATACACAGCTATTGAAATAAAAGCTGTTATGTTCCCTGCGCTCTGATCATCCGGGTGGCGGCTCTCCTCTCTCTTCCCCTGCACAAGTAGGCTGCATTGGTGGATGCAAGCTGCATTGGTGGATGCAAGCTGCGTTGGTGGATACGGGCTGCGTTGGTGGATACGGGCTGCGTTGGTGGATACAGGCTGCATTGGTGGATACGGGCTGCATTGGTGGATACGGGCTGCATTCGTGGATACGGGCTGCATTAGTGGGCACAGGCTGCATTGGTGGGCACAGGCTGCATTGGTGGACACGGGCAGGCTTGCTTTGGTGGACACGGGCAGGCTGCATTGTTGTGCATGTGAAGTTGTTTATTTTTATAACTGAATTCTGCATAAAACATTTAAGTGTCATTTCATGAGATAATTTATAAGGGCGTGTTTAGGGGCGGGTCAGGGTAGGGATTAGGTGGGGCAACTGATGGTGAGTAACCCTTGAGGCCTGGCTAGTAGCTCAGGACTTGAAATTTTGAGCCCTGTTCTATATTGTCTAATGAATCCTGTTATGAAATCCACATCAGAATTACTATTATCTCCTTGGCATCTCTAATTATCTAATAACAATTGTTCTCTCTTCATATTCCTTACTTTTACTTTGACTGTCTCAAGACTAGTCTCTGTGTAGCCCTCCTCTTGAAACCTTTTTAACAGAACCTTTACTGTTCGTCATAATCCCCCAATAAGACTGCAATTTCTCCAAACTTCCATTAGTTGCCCTTTCAGTATATTACCTATCCATTTTGGATGGTGGCAACTAGATGTAGAAATATAACCATTTCTGTTTGTTCTTTTGAAAAATGTCTTGGTACAAAGGGATCCTTCTCTCAAAAAAAATCTCCAGTTTAAGATAATTGATGTTTTGATGACACCAATTTCCAATGAAAGATGTTGTACCTGTCCTATTTCTGAAAAGAAGTGCAGTAATGATTCCTCATTACCTTCTCATAAAATGACATTGTCATTTATCTATGGCCTGTAAAATTTCAACTCAAATTTTGCTGTATATTTCTTCCTCCTCCCACTTGTTCATAAAGAGGTTGGCAAAACTGGGAGCATGCATTGCTCCCATAGCTACCCCTTTGGTTTAAATGTAATATTCACCTTTGTACCAGAAATAGTTGTTCCCCATGGCCATCTCAAGACCCTCTAGGATAAAATGTATTTGTTTCGATCGTTTGACACTATCCAATCCGTCTTTATGTACTATATTCGTGTATAGCGAACTTACATCTATAGTCACCAGTATACATTGGTCCGTGCCTTCAATTTTTTACAATGTTGAAATTAATTGTTTACTATCCCACAAATATGACCTACCATTGGAGACCAGGGGTTGTAAAAAGTATCTATATATTCTCCCAACTTGAAGAACAATGAGACAACCCACTTTATTATCGATCTCTTTGGAGGTTTCTTTTGGTTTTTGTGGACCTTAGGAACCAAGTATCTGGCCTCCTTTTTATTTAGAATGCCTCTGTGGCTTTCTTCACTAACGTTTTTAAAAAACAAAAATTTGGAAGTTTTTTTTTTAGGGTTCTGATGTAACTTCCTTGTATGTACCCTCCACACTTATTCTTCCCATTTCCTCCTCATAGTCTGATTTATTTAAAACAACTAAACCACCCCCTTATCCGCTTGGCGAATAATAATAATCTTTCTATTTGTTTAATCTCTTTCTATATAATTCTGTTATTCTTTGACTTCTTTTTGTTCACTTCCTTAAAGTATAACTATAGGCATTTTTTTTTTCATTTGGATAGTGCAGGGGAGTGTTAAAAACCCTGTCAGACTGCTTTCTCGCCATCTGTGTCCCATTGCAGAGATTTCCCTTCACTTCCTATCCCATAGCCAAACAGGAAGTGAGAGAAAATCCCTGCAAATTAAGGGAATTTCTTGGGGACCCCCAGTTCAACAGAACTAGTGTCCCCATTGGAAGATTTTCCAACTATTACTTTTCTGGGGACAACGTAAAATTTGGGATTTTCTTTTAGTTTCACTTTCAATAATAATGGTAAACAGGGCAAATAGAGAGGGTGAATCTCCCTAATGGGGACACAGAACAGCAATAAAAACTGACAAGCGTTCTAAACCCTCTCCACTCTACCACTTACTGAAAAACTTCCAGGCATTCATTACCCACCACTTTTAGGTGATTTAAAAATTTGGTATGTTTAAACTCCGTTGACATTTCAGAGCCCTTATGTCCTTTTAGCATGTAGTATTTTTGTTAATTCAGTTTCCTGATACTTCCTGAACTTCTGCACGTCTATGAATGCCTCAAATTTATCTAATTTTTTTGGGGGGGGCATGTTTCAAGCTCAAATCCAAAAGCCTAATTACTTCCTGTAAATGTGTTATGACGTAAGGTAAAAAATTTCTTTTGGTGGTATTTAATCACCACTGGGCTTTTTTATTTTTTGCACCATAAATGAATAAAAAAAACACTAAATTTTTTGTAAAAAAAAAAAAAAATTCTTGTATTGTATACTGCTACATATCCTTGGTAAAAATAACCAAAATCTGTGTATATTATTTGGGATTTGTGAAAGTTATAGTCTACAAGCTATGGTGCCAATTGCTGAAAATTGATCACACCTGATGTACTGACAGCCTATCTCAATTCTTGAGACACTAACAAGCCAGGACAGTTCAAACACACCCCAAATGACCCCTTTTTGGAATGCAGACATTTCAAGGTATTAAGTAAGAGGCATAATGAGTTTTTTGAAGTTGCAATTTTTTCCCCACAATTATTTGCACAATGAAGACTTTTTTCAATTTTTTTTCTCAATATTGTCCTAGTAACAGGTTATTTCTGTCACATGGCATATGCGTGCTTGCAACTACACCTCAAAACACATTCTCCTGAGTATGACGATACCACATGTGAGACATAAATTACATATTTAGTTTCTTGACTACCTATTGCACTTTTGAAGGCCCTGGAGCACAATGCAAACCCCAAAAAATGACCCCATTTTGGAAGGCAAACACCCCAACACATAATCTATGAGGCATAATGAGTGTTTTGACAATGTCATTTTTTTCCACAAGTTTCTGAAAAATGTGGAAAGAAAATTAAAACTTTTTTATTTATTTATTTTTTTACACAAAGTTGTCAATTTATAAGATATTTCTAACACATAGCATGTACATAGCAAAAATTACACCTCAAAATACATTCTGCTACTCCTGAGTATGGCGATAACACATGTGTGGGCCTTTTACACAGCCTAGCCTCATAGAGGCCCAAAATGCAGGGAGTACCATCAGGTGTTCTAGGGACATAAATTACACATCTAATTTTCTGACCATCTATTACACTTTTGTGTGACACTGATGGGCACTGTAGTGGAACGGATGAGCACTGATGTGGCATGGATGAGGTCGGGGTGAGCACTGATGTGGCATGGCACAACCTCATCTTTTTTGAATTGTGGCAGCAGAAACGGGGAGAAAATCCCTGGTCTACTGTCACAGTGGGGATTTGGGGGAGGGGTGTCGGGGCTGATGCATTCATTACATGTTACACCTTGAATATGGGTGTAACGTAACATGTTATGAAAGGTGAACCTATCCTTTTAAGGAAGTGAACGTAAAGAAGTCAAAGGAATGGGTGTGGCACGGATGAGCAGTGTGTGGCATGGATGAGCACTGATGTGGCACGAATGAGGCATGAATGGACACAGAACAGCGCTGTGGGCACTTTAGATCCAGCTCACTCACTCGGCTGCACTGGCTCCCTCCTCTCTTCACACGCTCTACTGATTGCTGTGAGGAGAGAGCTGAACCAGACATGCGCCGGTTTGTTAACTGATGACGGAGTGATCACGTAGTAAAGCAAAGTATGCTTCCAGTGTTGCCACCCTCTTTATGAACAAATGGGAGGAGGAAGAAATATACAGCAAAACTCAGCCAGAGTTGAAATTTTACAGGCCATACATAGATGACATCATCATTTTATGGGAAAGAAATTGGAAATAAATACTGTGCTTATTTTCAGAAATAAATCAGAACAGATGCAACATCTCTTTCACTGGAAATTGGAGTCATCAGAACATCAATTATATTGACCTGGGGATTTTTAAAAGAGGAGGATTCCTTTGTACCAAGACGTTTTTTTTCAAAAAAAACAAACGTGTGTGTGTATATGTGTGTGTGTGTATATATATATATATATATATATATATATATATATATATATATATATATATATATATATATATACACACACACACAGTGGGGATGGAAAGTATTCAGACCCCCTTAAATTTTTCACTCTGTTATATTGCAGCCATTTGCTAAAATCATTTAAGTTCATTTTTTCCCCTCATTAATGTACACACGGCACCCCGTATTGACAGAAAAACACAGAATTGTAGAATTTTTGCAGATTTATTAAAAAAGAAAAACTGAAATATCACATGGTCCTAAGTATTCAGACCCTTTGCTGTGACACTCATATATTTAACTCGGGTGCTGTCCATTTCTTCTGATCATCCTTGAGATGGTTCTACACCTTCATTTGAGTCCAGCTGTGTTTGATTATACTGATTGGACTTGATTAGGAAAGCCCCACACCTGTCTATATAAGACCTGACAGCTCACAGTGCATGTCAAAGCAAATGAGAATCATGAGGTCAAAGGAACTGCCTGAAGAACTCAGAGACAGAATTGTGGCTAGGCACAGATCTGGCCAAGGTTGCAAAAAATTTCTGCTGCACTTAAGGTTCCTAAGAGCACAGTGGCCTCCATAATCCTTAAATGGAAGACGTTTGGGACGACCAGAACCCTTCCTAGAGCTGGCCATCCGGCCAAACTGAGCTATCGGGGGAGAAGAGCCTTGGTGAGCGAGGTAAAGAAGAACCCAAAGATCACTGTGGCTGAGCTCCAGAGATACAGTCAGGAGATGGGAGAAAGTCAATCATCACTGCAGCCCTCCACCAGTCGGGGCTTTATGGCAGAGTGGCCCGACGGAAGCCTTTCCTCAGTGCAAGACACATGAAAGCTCTCATGGAGTTTGCTTAAAAAACACCTGAAGGTCTCCAAGATGGTGAAAAATAAGATTCTCTGGTCTGATGAGACCAAGATAGAACTTTTTGGGCTTGATTCTAAGCGGTATGTGGAGAAAACCAGGCATTGCTCATCACCTGTCCAATACAGTCCCAACAGTGAAGCATGGTGGTGGCAGCATCATGCTGTGGGGGTGTTTTTCAGCTGCAGGGACAGGACAACTGGTTGCAATCAAGGGAAAGATGAATGCGGCCAAGTACAGGGATCTCCTGGACTAAAACCTTCTCCAGAGTGCTCAGGACCTCAGACTGGGCCGAAGGTTTACCTTCCAACAAGACAATGACCCTAAGCACACAGCTAAAATAACAAAGGAGTGGCTTCACAACAACTCCGTGACTGTTCTTGAATGGCCCAGCCAGAGCCCTGACTTAAACCCAATTGAGCATCTCTGGAGAGACCTAAAAATGGCTGTCCACCAACGTTTACCATCCAACCTGACAGAACTGGAGAGAATCTGCAAGGAGGAATGGCAGAGGATCCCCAAATCCAGGTGTGAAAAACTTGTTGCATCTTTCCCAAAAAGACTCATGGCTGTATTAGATCAAAAGGGTGCTTCTACTAAATACTGAGCAAAGGGTCTGAATACTTACTTCAGTTTTTCTTTTATTAAATCTGCAAAAATGTCAACAATTCTGTGTTTTTCTGTCAATATGGGGTGCTGTGTGTACATTAATGAGGAAAAAAATGAACTTAAATGATTTTAGCAAATGGCTGCAATATAACAAGTGAAAAATTTAAGGGGGTCTGAATACTTTCCGTCCCCACTGTGTGTATGTATATATATATATATATATATATATATATATATATATATATATATATATATATATATATAATCCAAAATGGATAGGTAATAGGCATGAGCTGAACACCCCCCCCGGTTCGGTTCGCACCAGAACCTGCAAACGGACCGAAAGTTCGCGCAAACTTTAGAACCCCATTATAGTCTATGGGACTCGAACGTTTGAAATCAAAAGTGCTAATTTTAAAGGCTAATATGCAAGTTATTTTCCTAAAAAGGGTTTGAGGACCCAGGTCCTGCCCCAGGGGACATGTATCAATGCAAAAGAAAAAGTTTTAAAAATGGCCGCTTTTTCGGGAGCAGTGATTTTAATGATGCTTAAAGTGAAAAAAAAAGTGAAATATTCCTTTAAATATCGTACCTGGGGGGGTGTCTATAGTATGCCTGTAAAGTGGTGCGTGTTTCCCGTGCTTAGAACAGTCCCTGCACAAAATTAGATTTTTTTTTTTTTTTATATCAAACAAGGTTTTATTGAATAATTGGTGCATACATAATATGGTTACGTTAGCTTTTTGACATTGTAACAGTATAACAATTATTATAACTTGAATAAAAATGACATTAGGTACAGACATATCTGACGTGATGATATTCAAGGTATATATATTTGGTTTATATAGACTGCCCATCCATACTTATATCTATTAAATCACTCTATGTTCATATGATTACATTAGACACAGGTAGAAGATTCTTGAAGCCATCTATCCCACATCTTAATGTACTTGGCTGGGCAACCTCTGTTCACATATATGCATTTCTTGTACGGTAATGTATTATTTATCTCCACTACTTTAGGAGACTCTTGCCTCATCCATTTTTTCACTATAACCTTTCTTGCTGCAAAGAGTGTTTCATGTAGAAAGGTTTTTGTATATTTGTCAGTTGTGTCTGGAACTATACCCAGGAGGCACTGTTTAGGGTCCAGAGCTAGAGGTGAGCCCATTGTGTCGTGTAAAAATGTCACAATTTGTAACCAGAACAAATATCTTATCTTAGGGCATGTCCAGAGTAAATGGAAAAAAGTGCCTGTCTCTCTCCCACACATCTGACGTGGTGGTTTGTGTACGCTTATATCTTGCCACTCTGAGGGGTGTGAGATATGCTCTGTGGAGAATGTAGAGCTGCGTCAATAGATCTGAGAGTTTAGGAGATACAGTTTTGCAGGCCTCCAATGCCTCCCCCCACTCCTCGTCCTCCACCGGTCCCACCTCTCTCTCCCATCTCGGTTTAAGGTCATATGCTATTTTAGTAGCTACAGGGGTTAAAAGCAAGTTATAAAAAGCTGAGATCAATTTATGAGAGTCTGTGCTCTTAATTATAGCTATAAGAACATTAGGTGCAGGGCTAGGGCAGGAGTCAGGGAATTGTGATTGTAGCGCATGACGGATTTGTAAGAATCTGAAGAACATCTGGTCCTGGATTGTAAATTCTTCTTTAAGTAGTTCAAAGGTTTTAAGCTGTCCATCTTTTAATATATGGTGTAGGTAAAATACTCCCTGTATGGACCATATGAATGTGTCATGTATTTTATTAAGCTCCTGGAGATTTTTGTTATGCCATAACGGCGTGTAATCATTAAACTGAAATAAAAAACATGCAGCGCTCGAAAATTGCATATAAATTAGTAACTTATATCTGTGGGGAAGTGCTAAAAAGAAAATTTGTACCTATTAGGTAATAAAGGTGATGGGTGAAAATCTAATATGTAACCATATTAAGAAAAAAGTCCATAAACGTATGGTGAATCGTCTGTTAGTCCCAAAAGCACATGGGGGTTCATGGGCGTAGATGGTGTCGCAACTCCACGTAAAGAGAGGACTCTGTATGGGGAGACACTCTGCACATGAGTCCTCTCAATTCCCAATGGAAACTGTAATTGGTAGAAATGAATATCCTTACCGGAAAAGGTGGACACAGTCACCATACGGTGGAGTGTCATACAGGCTTGAGGGATACAATGATCCCAAGGGTATCTGGCAGGGGGAGTCCTGGCGGGGAGTCACATCCAGGATGAGGATCGCCGTACGATGGTATGGAAGTTCCCGGTCTCTCAGAATCTCTCTCTCAGATGGAAGGAGTTAGAAAATAGAAATGGTAGAGGCTCAGCAAGGTCCCGTTCATGAGGGGAGATAAGAAAAAAATCCTCCACATAGGGCATGAATCAGTTAAAAAAAAGAACTTTATTAAAAGCTGAAAAAGTGCTAAACAGTGTACCTCAATTTATAAGACGTGATCACAAAAGATAGAATAAAATCGCGTGGTAACAGGGCATTTATAGGCGTAAGCAACCCGACATGTTTTGGACCATCGTCCTTCTACTGGGACATCGTTAAACTGTGAAATGTCAAGTCTAGAAGCTGCTAAATTCCATATTTTCTTATAGTGGTATAGCATGGTGTGTCTTCCTTCTCCTAGCTCCACCCCACCCAAATCCACTGCTATTGCGTATATCGGGTCTTTGGTGTACTGCGCCCACTTTGGACATAGGAACGTGCAAAATCTCTCGCTGTCAGTTTTATCAAGGTGGAAAAGCTGTGACAGCTGTGCTGCGATGTAGTATAGGTTAAAATCGGGTAGAGCAGTGCCACCTAGATCTGTCGGATTTTTGAGGGCTTGCCATGCTAATTTGTGCCTATTATTACCCCACACAAATGACTTTAGGAGGGACTCTAAAGATTTAAAATGTTTCAAGGGTAAGTAAACGGTGGTGTGTGCCATAAAACATAAAGTATTTTGGGTAGTAGGATCATTTTGATTAAATTTATACAACCCCAGACTCCCAGTGGTAATTTGGACCAGACTCGTATTTTATTTTTAACCATGAAAATGAGGGGATCTATATTCAGGGACACATAGTCCGTAGGGGATCTGGTTATGTGGATCCCTAAATATTTAATAACATCTACTCTCTGAAGCGGGAGCCTGGTTTGGGTTTCTGGGTGTGGGAAACTGTCAATTGGTAGGATTTGGGATTTGTCCTAATTAATTTTCAGTCCTGAAAATATTCCGAATTGTTCTATCATGCGGAGTGCATTGCATAATGATGGGCCAGAGTCTGCTAGGTATAATAGCGTGTCATCTGCATACATGCTAATTTTTTCAATCAGAGAGCCCATTCCAAGTCCCTTAATCTCTGGGTTCGCTCGAATGGATATTGCCAGGGGTTCTGCCGCCAGGGCATACAGCAATGGAGATAAGGGGCAACCCTGTCTCGTGCCTCTACTGAGGTCAAACAGCTGAGACGACCACCCATTAGCCACCACTCTGGCCCTAGGTGCCTGGTATAATAGTTGGACCCATTTAATAAATTTCGGGCCAAATCCATAGCCCTCCAAGCATCTCCAGAGATACCTCCACTCCACCGAGTCGAAGGCTTTTGCTGTGTCTAAGGTCACAACAACCCGTGAACCAACTTCCTCATGTGTAGCCTGTAGGTTAATATATAGTTTCCGAAGGTTAAACGAGGTGTTGCGTCCAGGCATGAAACCAGCCTGATCTGCGTGTATTAATGTTAATATTACCTGATTGAGCCTGATGGATAGTACTTTGGCTAGTATTTTGATATCAACCTGTAGGAGTGATATTGGACGATAGGATTCCGGGAATCCCAGATCTTTTCCGGGTTTAGGGATGAGGACTATTGTGGCCTCTGTCATAGATGGGGGTAGAGTCCCAGTTTCAAAGAGATGGTTATATAATTTTAATAGTTTAGGGGATAGTATTTCACTGAATTGGGAATAGAACTCAATTGGGAGTCCATCCGAACCGGGAGATTTGGACCTAGCAAAGCTAGCAATAGCAGTTGATATTTCGTCTGTAGTAAGTGGGGCTTCTAGTAATTCTACCTGTTCTTCTGTTAGCTGTGGGAAAATCACCTCTTCAAGAAAAAGAGACATAGAGTGGGTCTCAGTGGGGCCTGTCGTTGTGTATAAGTCAGCAAAGAAATCCCTAAACATAGAGGTTACTGTAGGTGGGTCTGTGACTTTTTGTCCTCCGGGACCATATAATGTGATAACCACCGGGGGTCTATCCTCGCTATGTACCAAGTATGCCAACAACTTGCCTGCCTTTTCCCCATGTTCAAACATTTTCTGTTTGGAGAAGAACATTTTTTGTCTGGCTTTCTAGTACTGTAGCTGGTCTACCGCTCTAGTCTGTAGTTTAAGTCGATCTGCATTTACGGATGTCGGGGTATTGGCATACACTCTTTCAGCAGAGGACAAATCCTCCAGCGCCTTACCGAGGGCACCGGAAGAGTCCATCTTAATTTTATTAATAGCAGTTATTAATGTATGCCTAGCGAATAGCTTGAAAGAATCCCATACTGCGGATGGAGATGCTGACTCATCATTTTCCACAAAGTACATTCTCCATTTATCTATAAGCTCGCCATCTTCAGGTAGAAGAGAGAGCCAAAATGGGTTTAGACGCCATGTCCGTGGCAGCTTTGCTACTGGAATACTTAATGTAATCCAATAAGGACTATGGTCCGAAAGTATTCTAGGGCAAAATATTACCTCCGATAGTCTTGGTGTCAACCTGCGGGAGATAAGTATAAAATCTATACGGGACATGGAACCATGAGAGGACGAGAAGCATGAATATGACCTAGCCTGTGGGAACTTATATCGCCACGTATCTATTAAATGGAAGGCGGAGATAAGTTTAGAGAATTTAGTTTCAGTGGGAGTATTATGAGCCGTTGAAGCCGGTTGTAGCCTGTCTAGAGTCGGATTTAAAGTGACATTGAAGTCTCCTAGCCAGACCGCTGCTATATTTGAATGACGGGTCATGAATGATATACCCTCCTTGACTATGGAAACATTAAATGGAGGTGGTATATAAAAAGCCATTATGAGCAGAGGTTCTCCATATACTTTAGCGTGGATAAAGACATAACGGCCTTGCGGGTCAGTGGATAACTCACACAATTCAAAATGTACCGATTTGGCTATTAATACAGAAACTCCCCTGGAATGGGACGTGTGGGTAGAATGATACGCCCACCCAACCCATGGCCGGCGGAGTGCCATCTGAACACTTCCCTCAATATGTGTTTCCACTAGTGCTACTATATCAGCATGTTGCCTCTTTAGGAATGTGAAGACTGCCGTGCGCTTGAATTTCTCACGTAGGCCCCTCACATTCCATGTAAGAAACTTTAAAGATGCCATGGGCAAAACTTTTTAATCATTAATAAAGCATTTATATAAAACAATTTGCTCCTTATGCATAAGGCACATAGGTTTCTAATTTTCAGACATAGCTGCCTCAATTGTGTATCACATGACACATATGTACGTTTCCATAGATCTGGCACATGTAACGTTACCTGTTTTCTATAATAAATATGCACACTCAAATTTAACCGAACCATAAACATTTGAACCCCCACCCCCCTCCCTGCCCTACACTGACCCAAACTTGTGCGGGCATAATCCCTCAACTGGTTGTGAGCTGGGAAACATTTCAACTTCTTGGTTGTCAATAGAATGTAGAACAATTGGTTAAGTCCCCGGATACTAAATAGAATGAGCGGTATCAGCCATATCACTTGCAAAAAGTGCGGTATGGACTCCCGATCCTCTTGTTGGAGTACTTGTATTGTAGATTCCTTGGCTTACGTTTGGCCTCCGTAAAGCTCTGACGACGACGTTGCACCTCTGCCGAAAAATCTGGGAAAATGGCCACTTTAACATCCCCTACTGGGATATTGCCTTTCTCTCTTGCCATTCTTAAAGCAGTATCACGATCCTTATAGTTAAGGAGTTTAGCTATGAACGTGCGAGGAGGAGCTCCCTGCGGGGGGGGGGTCTTGCTGGCATGCAATGTGCCCGCTCCACTGCAAACATAGGGGAGAAGGCTTCTCTCCCATAGGCAGTGATCAGGAGTTGTTCTAAAAATGTGGTAGTGTCCTTACCCTCAGACCCCTCTGGTAGGCCTATCAGGCGTATATTACATCTTCTCAGCCTATTCTCCATATCATCTTGCTTTATAAGAAGTTGTTGTATTTGCCTTTGTACGCGGTCTGAGGATGTTTGTAAGGGTGGAATAGCATCCTCCACCTCGCCCAGTCTGGTCTGTTTCTTTCACTCTTTCTCTGAGCTTTTGAAAGTCCTGTCTGATAAGGGAAATATCCATCTTGACTTCCTCAATTTGTGCTGTGAGAGAAGTTCTACAAAAGGTGATTGCTTCAAGGAGTTTGTCAGTGTCACACGCAGTTCGTTCCCCCCCCCCCCAGTCTTCTCAGTGGTTCCATCTTCCTCCATGTCCTCCTTTTCGTGTCGGCGGTACTGATCGAGTTTTGCTGCCGCTGCTTTTTGTGCTTTGGTTGGTGACATACTGTGAAGGTCCTGGGTGATACCCAACCAGCCCCCAAGCTTAAGTTAGCGACCTGACTTGCCTGCTGGTCAGAGGAAAGTGCCGTCTGGGGTTTTGTAATCACCAAAGTGCCCGGGGACAGGGGCTGTTCTTACAGAGCAGGTGTGTGAGGTGCCACCCCACCTCCTGAGGTGCTGGCAATCTAAGGATGTATCATGCAGAGTAAAAGGGCCCCAGTAGAGGCTGTTCAGAGGAGGACAACAGGGCCACAGCTCATGTACACAGTACAGGCAGGAGGAGCAGGTGTGCCAAAATGGCCGCCGGTCACCACATGCAGGCCTAGGCCACAATCTAGGCCGAGTATTTACGTCGGTTTTCCCGGGTTACTGATGGCCAGGCGGCAATAAATAGAAGGATTAGTGCAGTCTAGCTCCCCTGGAAGGTTGTCTAGCAGCTGGGTACCCGTGCTGTGTAGCTGTCTCAAAGCAGGGCTGGAGTAAAGGAGGACCAAGATGGCCGCGGCCTCTGGTTGTAGGCCGAAGCCGCGGGCTTGCCTAGTTTTGGCCGCCATGCGGGAGATTGCCGCTCCATTCGGGCCTCCGTGCGTCCAGGCGCTCCAGAAGTCAGACCAGGGTGTCGCAGGTATCCCAGGGAGGCGATCCAGCCAGGAGGGCAGTACAAGTAGTCCAGGATTAATGGAAAAAAAGGAGTAATGGACGGAGCTCTGGATACACACGTCCTACCCCATACTGTGTCAGGCCACGCCCCCCCACAAAATTACATTTTTAAAGGAATAAAAGTAATTTAAAACTGCTTGCGGCTTTAATGCAATGTCGGGTACCGGCAATATGGATGAAAATCAGTGAGACAAATGGCATGGGTACCCCCCAGTCCATTACCAGGCCCTTTGAGTCTTGTATGGATATTAAGGGGAATTCCACACCCAAATTAAAAAAAGGAAAGGCGTGGGGCCCCCAGGCCCTATATACTCTGAAAAGCAGTATACGGCGGTGCAAACAAGACAGGGACTGTAGGTTTGTTGTTAAGTAGAATCTGTTTGTAATTTTGAACTGGTACATTTTTAAAGTGTAGCTCCAGCCAAAAAGTCTATTTTTAAGCTTTTTGGAAAACATAGGGAAGGGTTATCACCCCTGTAACATTTGTTTTGCTGTCTGTGCACTCTTCAGAAGATTTCACCTCACTTTCTGTCCCAATGACAAATGTTTTTTGAAAATTTGGGGTTTTTAGTGAAACAAGGATTGGTGATAAAGCATCAGTGAAGAGGAGACACGTTTTTCCCATATTGACTCTTACAGGAGAGAATTTCCCTTCCTAGGGGTAGATTTCATCTCACTTCCTGTTGTCTCCTTCCGTTTGCAAGTAGGCGTCGTTTGTAAGTTGGATGTTTGAAAGTAGGGGCCTGCCCTATATACTCTGCAGAAATTGGAGCCTTAGGTGTTGGTGTTGCCACAACACTGTAAGCCCTCACAGTTACTCTTGGTGGGCGCAAGAATGGGCCCTGCTGTGAAATATTAGAATAAGAATTGTAATTACATGTCCCTGTCGAACAGGGGCAGAAAAATTGGGCCTTAGGCACTGGTGCCACAACACTGCAGCCCCTCACAGATGCTATAGTTGGAGCGCAGGGATGAGCCCTGCTGCAAAGTATTGCTTCAAAAATTGTAATAATACCCTGTTAAACAGGGGCTGAAAATTTGGACCTTGGGCACTGGTGCAGGTGCCACAACACTGCAACCCCTCACAGATGCTGTAGTTGGAGTGCAGGAATGAGCCCTGCTGCAAAGTATTGCATCAAAAATTATAATTATACGCCCCTGTTAAACAGGAGCAGAAAAATTGGGCCTTGGCCACTGGTGTTCTTACAATCAGCATGAAAATTGAGGAGGAAGAGGATTGTGACTCAGCATAACAGGATAGTCACTCAGCATCAGCATAGCAGTCTTGAAGGGATCTCACATTAAAAAAAAAAATCCATCGGTTATATCAGCATCAGGTGCTTGGTAGCTAGTGATTCAAGACTGATTCATTTTTATCAAGGTCACCCGATCGACCGATTCGGTGGACAGGCGCGCCCTGTGATCGGTTACAAAGCCTCCAGCAGCACTGAATGTGCATTCCGAAAGAACGCTGGATGCAGGACAGACCAGTAGCTCAATTGCATACTGTGCAAGCTCTGGCCAGTGATCCATCCTCAAGATCCAGTAACCCAGAGGATTTTTGATGGGAAAGGTGTCCAAGCCTGATCTTGCCCCTAGGTAATCCTGCACCATGTGAATCAGACGCTGGCGATGGTTGCTGGAACCGATCAGACCTTGGGGCTGCGGACTAAAATATTGTCTGAACGCATCGGTCAGACGGCCACCTTCTCCACCACTCCTTCTGTGACTGACCGAAGCCTCAGCAACACGTTGTCCAGGAGGACCAGGAAATTGTAACCTCCCAGGCTCTGGAAACGCGTTGCACAAACCTTTCTGCAAGGCCTCCCGAAGATGTTTCTTCCACTGCGATGGCAAGGTAAGGTCTGCAACCTTACCCTTGTAACGTGGATAAAGGAGGGTTGCCAGCCAGTAATCATCCCTCCCCTTGATAACACGAATGCGAGGATCCTTCCGCAGGCTTTGCAGGATCAGGGAGGCCATGCAGAGTAGGTTTGCTGAGGCATTCGGTCCAGAGTATTCTGGGTCACTAAGAACGACATGATCCGCAGCCACCTCCTCCCAGCCACATAGAAGTCCATGGGTTACTTCGGACTGTAAATGATCCCTTGAAGACTGCTGCTGATGCTGAGTGCCAGGCTCCTCCTCCATGTTGACATAATCCTCCTCCTCCTCGTCCTCTTCCTGTGTGATCGTCAGGCACGCAGGAACACTGTCTGGATAAAGGGGCCTTGAGAGGTAAGGAAGTCCTCCTCTAACTGCCTCTGTTCTGCCTCAAGTGCCTTGTAAATTATTCCACGCAGCATGTGCTCCAAAAGGTGGACAAGAGGCACAGTGTCACTGATGCATGCACTGTCACTGCTCACCATCCTCGTGGCCTCCTCAAATGGTGACAGGACAGTGCATGCATCCCTGATCATAGCCCACTGCCGTGGGGAAAGTAAACCAAGGTCCCCTGACCCTGCCCTGGTGCCATAGTCGCATAGGTACTCATTGATGGCCCTCTGCTGCATGTGCAGCCGCTGCAGCATGGCCAACGTTGAGTTCCACCTGGTGGGCATGTCACAGATTATGCGGTTCTTGGGCAGGTTAAATTCCTTTTGGAGGTCAGCCAGCCGAGCACTGGCATTATATGATCTGCGGAAATACACACAGACTTTCCTGACCTGCCTCAGGACATCCTGTAAGCCCCGGGTACCTGCCCAAGAACTGCTGCACCACCAAGTTAAGGACGTGAGCCAAACAGGGCACATAGGTCAGTTGTCCCTGTCGGAGGGCGGAGAGGAGGTTGGTGCCATTGTCGCAAACCACCATACCTGCCTTAAGCTGGCGTGGGGTTAACCACCTCTGAACCAGCCCCTGCAGAGCTGACAGAATCTCTGCCCCAGTGTGGCTCCTTTCCCCCAAGCTCACCAGCTCAAGCACCGCATGGCATCTTTTTGCCTGCATGCTTGCGTAGCCCCTTGAACGCCTACAGAGCACCACTGGTTCCGAGGACAAATCAGCACAGGAAAAGGCCATGGAGGAAGAAGAAGAGGAGGGGGTGGAGGAGAGAGATGTGGCAGAATCACCACTAGTAGAATTTTGGAGGCGTGGTGGCGGAACAACCTCAAACACTACTGCACCCTGTCCTGCAACCTTCCCAGCTGCCAGAAGAGTCACCCAGTGCGCAGTGAAAGATAGGTAACGTCCCTGTCCATGCCTGCTGGACCATGAGTCAGTGGTAATATGCACCTTACCGCTGACTACCCTGTCCAGCAAGGCCAAGACATTGCCTTCCACATGCTGGTAGAGAGCCGGAATCGCCTTCCATGAGAAAAAGTGGCGTTTGCGAACCTGCCACTGAGGAACCGCACATTCCACAAACTCACGGAAGGGGGCAGAGTCCACCAACTGAAAAGGCAGCAGTTGAAGTGCTAGCAATTTAGCCAAGCTAGCATTCAACCACTGGGCATGTGGATGGCTGGGAGCGAACTTCTTTCGGCGGTGCAGCAGCTGGGGCAGGGAAATCTGACGTTGGTGTACCGATAGCAGATTGCCCGCAAGTACTTGGCTGTGACACACCTAATTCTACACCTTCATTCCTCTCAGTGCAGGTTTCAGAGAGGAGGTATAGTGGGGTTGGAGATCCCAGCTGATGAGGAGCAAGGAGAGGTCCGCTTTGGTGTGGGTATTTTAGGTACACTTGCCAACGAACTGCATGGCAGGTCGACATATGTCTGGTCAAGCATGTGGTGCCCAAGCGGGTGATGGTTTGGCCATGCGAGATACGCTTGAGACATATGTTGCAAATAGCAGCGGTGAGATCTGATGCACTCATCTCAAAAAAGGCCCACACCAAAGAACTTTTGGAATAACGTGCAGAGATAGCAGCGCCCTGCACATGCGGAGCTCAGCGGTGTGATGCAGTCAGTGTGCTGCTCTTAAGCTGGCCCCTGGAGGGCATCCTGCTTCGTTGGAGATGTGCCTCCTCCTCCTCTCTCCTATCAGGCACCCACGTGGAGTCAGTGACCTCATCATCCCCTCCCTCCTCATCACTGGAGCAAACCTGGCAGTATGCTGCAGCTGGGGGAACATGACTGCCAGATTGCTGTCCTTCTTGGGCACCCCCTCTCTCTGGGCTCACGTTACTGCCTTTCTATAGCTGGGTACCATCATCACAGCCTTCAAAACGCTGGGTATCCTCCTGGAGCATGTACCCAACAGTGTGGTAAAAGAGTTCGGGGGACTCCTCAGGAGGACATGGTGGGGCTAGGGAAGGAGTGACTGATGCCATTGAGCCAAGGGAAGAGGCCACAAGAGCTGCTTTGCCAGACAAAGTACCCTGAGCCAGGGTGAGAGAGGATGAGGAGGATGAGGACGGCTTGGTCATCCACTCTACCAAGTCTTCCGCATTTTGCGGCTCAACATGGCCAGCTGCCGAAAAAAAGGACAAGCGTGTCCCACGGCCACGTGCTGATGAGGATGCACCGTCTCCACGACCAGCACTGTTGCCTCTAGACACAGAGCCTGCTTGCCCTCTTTTATTGGCTTGTGACTGTCTGCCTCTCCTTGTTTGCCTTCCAGACATACTAATGGCCTGCAGTGAGATGTAGCTGCACAAAGCTGGGATGTATATATATACTGATACTGCAGCTAGCAGAATCAACTGCCTGTCTTTAGTATTATTAGTATGAGAACACCAGCAATTGTCTTCAGGTAGCTTTAGGTGCACACTGTGCAGAGGATGCAGTACACTAACTGTAAATACTGTAGCTGCCTGCGGTACTAATAGGATCAGAAGAACACCACCAATTTTCTTCAGGTAGCTTTAGGTGCACACTGTGCAGAGGACGCACTACACTGACTGTAAATACTGCAGCTGCCTGTGGTACTAATAGGATCAGAAGAACACCACCAATTTTCTTCAGGTAGCTTTAGGTGCACACTGTGCAGAGGACGCAGTACACTAACTGTAAATACTGTAGTTGCCTGCCTGTGGTATTAATAGGATCGGAACAACAGCAATTGTCTTCAGATAGCTTTAGGTGCACACTGTGCAGAGGATGCAGTACACTAACTGCAAATACTGTAGCTGCCTGCCTGTGGTGTTAATAGGATCAGAACAACAGCAATTGTCTTCAGGTAGCTTTAGGTGCACACTGTGCAGAGGACGCAGTGCACTAACTGTAAATACTGCAGCTGCCTGCCTGTGGTACTAATAGGATCAGAAGAACACCACCAATTTTTTTTTTCAGGTAGCTATAGGTGTACACTGTGCAGAGGACACCGTACACTAACTGTAAATACTGTAGCTGCCTGCCTGTGGTATTAATAGGATCAGAACAACAGCAATTGTAGTCAGAGTCTTCACTTGGAAATGCAATAATCCTAACTACCAATACCTGAGGTGTGCCTTGGCCTGGCTGGTCAGTATGCCTAAAAGAGGGCATGCCCTGAATGAATATGAATGAAAAGTAAATGAAATAATAAAAATATGGGGGAACGGGTGGGTGGGAACCTGGAAATGATCCGACGAAGAAACTGATGGAGGAGGAGGGATATATAAAGCCCTCAGACTCCTCCTACAAATCCAGGCTAGCCTGCGGCCAGCCTTCAAATTTGTGGTCAGAGGCTTCACTTGGAAATGCGATAATCCTAACTACCAAGACCTGAGGTGTGCCTTGGCCTGGCTAGTCAGTATGCCTAAAAGAGGGCAAAAAGAGCCAAAGTAGGTGTGATGTGAAAGCTTCAACTAAAGGCCAGCAACAGCCATCCGTCCTGAAAATAACGAAAGCCTGGATGCCTACAAATGGGAATTACGTATGAAACAGCTAAAACAGGAGGAACTCCAAAGCACCAAGTACCTGATGATGAAAGAAGGGACCCCCTGTTCAGGACCGACAAAGTTGCCTCTGATCCAGACGAATATCCAGAAAAGGGTTTAGGATATGAGCCTAATGAGGAAGGTAAACCTGGACATGAGAACGAACTGTTCATGGTGAGAGGATGCATAGGGAAGGGAGAAAAAGCTGACCAGAGGAATGTTGCAGAAAACGACGTATACTAAAATCCGATACTGTGCCTGTGGTACGGTAACGACCACGAACCCCTAGCTTGTCCCTCTATTCTAAACATGGAGAAGTTGTGAGCGTAGCAAAAGGGAATTGTCTTGAGCTCTAACTGGTAACTGAGCCAAGGGTAGGAGACAGGAAGAACCACGAATACCTTGCCAGTAACTGGTAGCCGTGCCAAGACAACATTCCTGACTACAGTATCATGGCTTAGAGAGGGTGAGTTGCAAAAAAAAAAAAAATGGACAGACTAACAGGAGTTGTAGGGGCCTGAAATGTTGGTCACCTGATAGATACTTGATAGCGTTGGCAGATGGCCAAAATGCAGCGGCAATATGCAGCAAAATCCAGAGACATGAACCTATGAAACCTTTCCACCCTTGCTAGAAGCCCTCGGAATACTCTGGATAAAGAACCACAGGCCAGATTGGTCGCCTGAGACCAGGCTAGCTCCTAGTTCCACATGCCACAGTGAAGAATGTCAAACATTGCCTGCAGGCACATGGAGAAGAGCAGGAGCCGGGGTCGCAGCTGACACCTCCGCTCCAGCCGAGCGGGCTATGATCCCCTCCATCCTGTCTAACAATTATAGCATTGATGTGAAAGCGCATTAAGTGCTGCATGAAACTGGGTTAAGAATCCTGCATAGAAACATATTCTGCTGGTGGACGGAAGAGGTTGGGACGGAGTTAGGAATAACAACCTAAAATATACTCCCCCCCCCCCCCCCCAGCTGAGGCCGGGAAAGGAGTACACCAGAGATAAAACTCAGCTATGAGTTTGGTATGGTCCTACCCCTACCTGATGGGGTGCTGCCATGCACTGAACCCCCATGCAATGATGGAGAGATGAATGTGAATTTGTCGCCTCCGGAATGCACATCATGCCCTGAACTAAGGAAACACAAACTAGACAAAAGATAACAAACAACAACCCATGAACAACAACACCCCTTCGTACCTGATAAGTATGAGGATGTGGTGCAGAAATGACAAGACCAACAGCACGTGAATGTGAACCTAATGATAACACCACCCTAGTGTATGCATTAAGCGAGCCCGAGCAACCTGCAGCGCCAAGACAGGCAATTAAAAACGAACACTCAGGGCTGATGTACCCACAGACCGTGGTGGGTAGTAGTAAAGGTGTATTGGTGAATGTGCATGTATGACGTATGGTATACGGGCGAGAAGATTGTGGGACGACAATTAAAAACGAAACCTCAGCCCGTAAGGATCGGTAGATGTGACTGATCCTGGATGTGAGCCCTAGCTAACAGAAATGCTATGACAGGCATGCTACGAAACAAAAGGCTACGACAGAAAATCGATACGACAAGAAAAAATGCTATGGCAGGAAAATCGCTACGAATGAAAGCTACACAGGAAAATCGCTATGACAGGAAGGTCGCTAAGACAGGAAAATCGATACGAATGAAAGCTACACAGGAAAAGCTATATACAAAAAGCTATGACAAGAAATGTAACAAATGAAAACTACATGGAAAAAAGCTACGACAGGAAAATGCTGCGACAGGAAAATCGTTTACGACTGAATAGCTACTACAGGAAAACGCAATGAAAGAAAGCTACATGGGAAAATGCTGCAACAGGAAAATCGCTACGACAGAAATGCTATGACAGGAAAATCACTATGAATGCAGCTACACAGGAAAATGCTACGACAGGAAAATGCTATAAATAAAAGCTACGACAGGAAAATGCACCGAATGAAAGCTACACGGGAAAATGCTGCGACAGGAAATCGGTACGACAGAAATACTACAAATGAAAGCTATGAACGAAATGCCATGACAGAAATGCTACGAACAAAAAACTGTGACAGGAATGCCGTGAACGACTGATGCTGACAGATTGTGGAAACCCACCCAGAAACTGATCAGAACAAGTATAACCTCTGTCATACAGTGGTGCACTCAGGGCCCTGCTTGATCCCAGAGTAAAATACTCATGCCCAGTTACATGAATCAACTCCCAGCATGCGTCGCCCCTCCCCCGGACCTCCAGTGACAGACCAGCTGGCTTCTCTGTCCCCCTCACCAATGCAAGATAGAAAATTATGCCAACTGAAAAATAACAAAATAAACTCTCCCCCATAAAGATGACACCAGTGCCATGGAACAAGCTAACTATGGTAGCTACCGCCCAACTACCTCTGCTGTGCACATACCGGAATTCCCATGGATGCCGAGTTATGGTATATGGTATGATCCCAGGAATGGAGGCATGCTAAGAGCAGGTGGACCCCCCCTGTGACCGTACAGACCCCCCTGAGCAGACCTCCCCCTGCGTAAGGGCTGACACCCCCCTGCTGTGAACGGCTGCTGAGAAGGTGGGTTAATGAATAACTGTGGGCTTAACATGAAGCCAATTGAGTTATATCTGTTTGACTTGGACATACATCATGTGGTAGAGCCTGACCTGCAATAGCTGCCCAAATCCTGCTTGATTCTAACGGAATGCGACATCCTCGACACTGATCTAAATTATGCGAGGGGTCATATGAAAAGCCTTAAAGGTCTTTGTGTGGTCACACTGTCCTCCTGTGTCCTAACATGAATAAATTATATTTGTGCAGGAGAGCGACAAGATTCTGAGGGAGAGCAGGATTGGAGGAGCTGGAGTACAGACGGCTGGAGGGCTGGAGCTTCGCCCCCAGCCGAGAGCCAGAGGACACAGGCCAGCCCCCCCCTTAAAACCGATCCCAGTACAACACTTCTAATCAGTATCAGAGTGTGTACACTGGGGACCCCCGTTGTGACTTTCCAGGGAAGGATTCCCAACTGACAGCGGAGGATGCAGAGCTGGGGCGGGTAAAACGGAGGTGACATGCTGGCTGAAATGAGTGGCGGGGGAGCCTAGCTGCACGGAACGTGTCCGGATCTGTCCCCATTGCACCAATGTGCAGCACCATGTGGGAAGCTGCCCGCCACCCCCCCCATGCCCGCGTGACCTAGGAGAACGGATGCCCCCCCTCCCCAGGCAGGATCACTGGGAAAAGCAGGCGGGCGGCCCCCAGATGACGCCTGGTAGAACATTGAGAAATGGGCAGCGGTCCCCTCGATGGTGCCGGATTGAGCACCGGATGCGTGGATGGACGGTCCCCCGATGATACCCTGCGTGAGCCCCGCTGATCGTAGCACTGAGTAACCCGGAAATGACATGCGTCAGCCGTAACCCGGAAATGATCCGACGAAGAAACTGATGGAGGAGGAGGGATATATATATAGCCCTCAGACGCCTCCTACAAATCCAGGCTAGCCTGCGGCCAGCCTTCTAACTTGTCTTCAGGTAGCTTTAGGTGCACACTGTGCAGAGGACACAGTACACTAACTGTAAATACTGTAGCTGCCTGCCTGTGGTATTAATAGGATCAGAAGAACAGCAATTGTCTTCAGGTAGCTTTAGGTGCACACTGTGCAGAGGACGCAGTACACTAACTGTAAATACTGCAGCTGCCTGCCTGTGGTACTAATAGGATCAGAAGAACACCACCAATTTTCTTCAGGTAGCTTTAGGTGCACACTGTGCAGATGACACAGTACACTAACTGTAAATACTGTAGCTGCCTGCCTGTGGTGTTAATAGGATCAGAACAACAGCAATTGTCTTCAGGTAGCTTTAGGTGCACACTGTGCAGAGGACGCACTACACTAACTGTAAATACTGCAGCTGCCTGCGGTACTAATAGGATCAGAAGAACACCACCAATTTTCTTCAGGTAGCTTTAGGTGCACACTGTGCAGAGGACGCACTACACTAACTGCAAATACTGTAGCTGCCTGCGGTACTAATAGGATCAGAAGAACACCACCAATTTTCTTCAGGTAGCTTTAGGTGCACACTGTGGAGAGGATGCACTACACTAACTGTAAATACTGCAGCTGCTTGCGGTACTAATAGTATCAGAAGAACACCACCAATTTTCTTCAAGTAGCTTTAGGTGCACACTGTGCAGAGGACGCACTACACTAACTGTGTAAATAGTGCAGCTGCCTGCGGTACTAATAGGATCAGAAGGACACCACCAATTTTCTTCAGGTAGCTTTAGGTACACACTGTGCAGAGAACGCACTACACTAACTGTAAATACTGCATCTGCCTGCGGTACTAATAGGATCAGAAGAACACCAATTTTCTTCAGGTAGCTTTAGGTGCACACTGTGCAGAGGACGCACTATACTAACTGTAAATACTGCAGCTGCCTGCGGTACTAATATGATCAGAAGAACACCACCAACTTTCTTCAGGTAGCTTTAGGTGCACACTGTGCAGAGGACGCACTACACTAACTGTAAATACTGCAGCTAATAGGACTAATACGATCAGAAGAACACTAGCAATTTTCTTCAGGTAGCTGTAAATACCGTAAAAACACCTGCCTGTCAGTAGGAAGAGAATAACAGGAACTGATCTAGCTAAACTGAATACAGTGTGTATGTATATATGTGTGTATATGAATATAAATATATATACACACAACACCTAGGATGCATGTATGTACACAATACACTGTAAGTGCAGCTAACTGACTCGCCTGCCTACTCTATCTAACTGAAATCAAATGACACTGTTTCTGTGTCTATCTCTCCACGCAGGCAGCCTTGTATAGTGTGGGGCATGTACTAAACCCCCTGAGCCATAATTGGCCAAAGCCACCCTGGCTTTGGTCAATTACGGCTCTCCGTACAGACAGCGCTGTGATTGGCCAAGCATGCTAGTCATAGTGCATGCTTGGCCAATCATCAGCCAGCAATGCACTGTGATGCTGCCGTGAATTATGGGCCGTGACGTGCCACCCGAATTTGGCGCGAACGGCCCATAACGTTCGAAATTCGGCGAACGGTCGAACGTGCGATGTTCGAGTCGAACATGGGTTCAACTCGAACTCGAAGCTCATCCCTAATAGTTAATATACCGAAAGGGCAACTAATGAGAGTTTGGAGAAATTGCTATCTTATTGGGGATTATGACGAACAGGCAAAGCTTCTGGTGAAAAGGTTTCAAGAGAAGGGCTGCACAGAGAATAGTCTGGAGCCAATCGAAGTATATGTAAGGAATGTGAAGAAAGAAGAATTGTTGGAAGATAATAATCAGAGATGCCAATGAGATGATCGTAATTTCGATGTGGCTTTCATAACAGGATTCAGCAGACCATATAGAACACTGGAGAAAATTATAAAGAGACATCGGCCTATTTTGAAACGAGATACCATATTGGCAAAAATATTATCCGATAGACCCAAGTTTATTTATACAAAAGCCCCGGACCTTAGGAATTGCCTTTTGCACAATGTAGTGGACCCACCTAGAAAATAAACAAATGTTTAGTGAGTTAAAGGGATTTTGCAAGTACCAAAAATGTTTGCCTTGTAGGGTAAGCCAACGACAACCTAAAAAAAAGGTAATTTTGAATCCACAGTAACTGGGAAACAATATAGGATACAGAAGTTCAATACTTGCTCCAGCACACGTCACTTACATTATTGAATGCCCATGTCAACTCCAATATGTGGGGAGAACTACCAGGCAACTCTCCGTTAAAATTAGAGAACATATTAAGAATATCATAAAAGGGTTTAAAAATCAGTCTATTTAGACACTTCAGGGAAGTACACCATTGTGACCCCAGTGGTTTAATTCTCTATGGAGTATATAGGATCACACATCATTGGAGGGGTAGTAATATGAAAACTCAGGTTTCCCAAAATGAAACCAAATAGATACATGAACTGGAAATGTTGGCGTGTGGAGGTCTTACCATTGAAATTGTCCTCAATTGCTTTATTTCCAATTATGAAATGTCACATTTCCCATAGTCTATACTATTTTAAATATTTTTATATATAATTTTTAACCACATATTTATCATATGTTTTAGAACTGCATTGACATCTTTTTTGACACTTAGGAATACCCTTTTATACATATAAATAATCTTAAATGAAAGAGTTAATCCCCAGTGGTACATAGAGGGACAATGTTTTGTTTCCCTCATTTAGTAGTTTTAATTTGGAGAACTACCATGGGACACAGAGGGTTAATATTGTGTTTCGCTCATTTGGGCATTCTGGTCTGTGTTTACATTAATAAGACTGTCCATGGTGATAGGTACTGTATAGTTTGTAATGGGATCGGTGTTGTATAGACTGCACATGTCCGTCTGGGGCTCCAGCATTATGGCCGCCGATCTTTTGTATCAGCATAGTGTATAAAACTGAAAGTGAGGCAATATGACAGACTCCAATATGTGAGAACTACCAGGCAATTCCACTAGAATTAGAGAACATAATATCAAAAAAGGGTTTAAAAAGCACAGTCTATCTAGACACTTTGGGGAAGTATACCATTGTAACCCCAGTAGTTTAATTTTCTATGCAATAGATAGGATCACACAGCATTAGAGGGGTAGTAATAATTCTGGTTGCACAATGTGAAACCAAATGGATATATGAACTGGAAATGTTGGCCCCTGGAAACTGAAATTGACCTCAATTGGTTTATTTCCAATTATTAAATGTCCCATTTCCTGTAGTCTTTTATAATAGCTTTTTACACTATTTCATTCTTCTTATATTTTTTTTAACCACATATTTATCATATGTATTAGAACTGCATTGGCATCTTTTTTGGCTCATGTCTATGAATACCTTTTTATACGTGTAAATAATCTAAATAGAAAAGATAGTCCTCATTGGTACATAGAGGGGCAATGTTTTGTTTCCCTCATTTAGTAGTTTTAATATGGAAACTTACAATGGGACACAGAGGGTTAATTACATGTCTGTCTTGGGCTCTGGATCGTATGTATCAGCGATTGCTAGGCGACGGGATAGTATATAAAGGTGGAAGTGAGGCAATTTGGCACCGCTCCTGATGACATCATGATGATGAAACCTGTTGGGCGGGGCTGTTGGCTCACTTGCTGTTTCGAGCTGTGGAATGTAGAAGCGTTCCGGTCATCACCAGCCTCTTAACCAATTGCTGACCGCCCTATAGCACATTTACTGCTACAGGGCGGCGGCTCTGCGCAAGGTCACGTATAAATATGTGAACTCCATGCTCCCTTCATGTTCCAGAGCCAGGGGCACGCGCCCGCCGTCATGGGGGTGCTGTGATTTGATCCAGCACGGACCAGTTAACAGCTCCAGGCCAATGATTTACGGCCTGGATCTGCTGATTGGTTCTGATAAATCACAGAACCTCCTGTGTCTGTATTTACATTGCGCAGGAAATTATGTAATCTTTTCTCTTGGAGTCCTTTTCGGATCCAGCGTGAGAGAAGATAACATCTACTGTGAGTACAAGCACTACACTGACACCAGATTACATAGGCACATTTAACCCCCTGATCACCCCTCCTCCCATTAACCCTTTCACTCCCTGTCGATGTCTTTTGGTGGACTGATTTTTTGCTGATCATTGTATTGGTGTCACTGATGATGCTAGATAGCATTAGCGGCAGTCTCAGACAGCATCAGAGTACCCGCCATATATTGCCTAATAAAGTTTTAACCCCCTGATTGCCCTCCCCAGTTAACCCTTTCTCTGCCCTGTCACTGTGTCATTAGTACAGTGTACAGATCTCTTTTCTGATCACTGTATTCGTGTCACAGGTGATGCCAGATAGCATCAGCGTCCGATCCAGGCAGCGTCAATTTGAATACATTTTAACTTTTTGATTGCCAGTAACGCTCACACAAACACGCTATACACCTCCATTACTAGTATAGTGTCTGGATCAATATCTTTGATCAGATCAGAACTATACTAGCTTCCCCAATAGTATAGTGTTCCCATAAACGCAGCGTTAGCAGGATCAGCCCCGACACCTGCCAGCACCTACGTTTAGCCCCTCTGACCCCCCCTCCAAACAAGTGCAGTGTCAGTGGATCACTGTCACTTCTGATACACAGCACAGGCCTGATCTCTGCTAGCTCCCGCGGGTAATTTTTTTTGTAGCGGTTCAAACAGTCCTTGACAACCAGGTGCTTTTTTAACTGTAAGTCACACTAGGTACCTAATAGATTTAGTGGACAAAATGTCAAACTAAAGGTACACTAGTGAAGAGGCCTACAGGATACTGAGCATGACAGATGAGAGTGATAGGGAGTCCTCACTGTCAGAATTAGGCTCAGTATGTGAACCTGTAGAGAGTAGCGGTACCCTGACAGATAGCTCTGATGACCAAGAAGAGGTTCCTGCTAAGGTCAGGCGTACCCGACCCAGTTCCCTGGTTGCTGAAATGGTACAATTGCATGATGATTCTCGTATGCAGCAGAGTGCCATTACTAGTGCCGCTCTACCTTTTGACGAACTGGCGAGTATCAGCGGCCTAGTACATCCTGGTCATAGACAAACCAGCACTGCAGTAACACTTGGTGATGTGGCGGGTCACCTAAGTGCAGTTCAAGCTGGTGCGGTGACTACTGCAAGTAGTATCCCACAGCCACCAAGAATTCAAAGGCAGGTCATAGAGTCCATAGTGCCCTTCCTGATGCGCTTGCAAATCCTAAATGGGAGCCCACAGATTCTGCAGCGCCCATATTTCCCCCATTCCCTGCCCAACCCAGAATTCAGTTGAAAACAGCAGATTTAACTCCCCTTGTTTTTTTAGCTGTTTTTCACAGAAGATCTGTTCAGATTGATTGTGGACCAAAGCAATTTATATGCCAATCAATTTATCACCATAAACCTAAATTTGAACCTTGTCAGACCATTTGCAAGGAAACCTATCACGGTTTCTGAATTTAAGACTTTTCTGGGCCTAACCCTCAACATGGGCATTACTAAAAAACGAGTTGCGGTCATATTGGTCCACAGACCCGATTCATCAAATTCCCGTGTTCCCTGCTGCCATGGCCAGGGGTAGATACGAGAATATAATGCGATTTATGCATTTCAACGACAATGAACTCTGTCGTCCTCAGGGTGACCCTGAATATGATTGGCTCCACAAAATTGGCCCCTCATAAATCACTTGGACCAAAAATTTGCAGTTTTGAATACTCCCTAACAAGCTGTGTAGATAAGTTCCTGATTATGTTTTTTGGCTGCTTTGTTTTCAAACAGTTTCTCCCCAGCAAGCGTGCCAGATATGGGGTCAAAATGTATAAGCTCTGTGACAGGGCAGCAGGCTATACATGGACTTTGTGGCAAGATTATTTGGGAATTGTCTCCGTTGTTCCGTAAAGGGTACCATTTGTACGTGGACAATTTTTATACAAGCGTGCCACTTTTTAGACACCTTTATCAATTACAAATTGGCTGCTGTGGCACCATGCGACCTAATTGCCGGGGCTTCACCCAATGGCCATTGAATACCCGACTTAGACAGGGGGAGAGAACCTGCTTGAAAAGTAAGTTATTGCTCGCAGTAAAGTGGAAGGACAAACTGGATGTTTACGTCCTGCCTTCCATTCACACAGACACGACAATCCAAACTGCAACAGTGACTGGTGTTGTTGAGAAGCCCCTCGGTTTCCACGACTACAACCTTAAGGGGTGAACTTCAATGACTAGATGATGGGGCTGTACCTAATTTCCCAGAAGGCCAGACGCTGGTTCAAGAAAGTGTCTGTATATTTATTCCAGTTGACTGTACAGCATGGCACAGTCTAGGGCATACATTCACACAGGGTCTTGAAAGAAGTTAAATAGTCAGGAAACTGGCTATCGCATTTTGAGAGACCCTAGCCACCTGGAACGTTGAAAATTTTTACAGTTACAAAAAAGTGTAAAAAAAAAAAAAAAAATTCTAAAATGGTTGTTTTGAGTTAATGTTCTGTTTTTAGTGTTTTATTGTACTGTATACTATACTGTATACTGTTATGGTATACTGTTTTATTGTTACTGTGTTTTATTGTTAACCATTGTTTGCTTTGCAGGTACACCATTCAGCTGCAGCACTGTTATTCTGACAGCAACAGGGTTTTCTTTCAGCATACATAAATCAGTGACTACAGAGCTGTAGGAGGTGATTTCACCACCACCACTGTTAAATACGTATATATTCCAAAGCATGGGGGCTGCGGTGGATATTGGGCGGATCGCCCTATGCCTCGGCATATATTTTTTTTCCACTTTTCTTGGCAGAGATTTTTTCATCCAGATCGATCAATGTGAATGGAGGAATCTGTTAGTTTCTCTTTTTTCGTTCAGGCCACAGGCTGCATGAAAAAAAAGAACATTACATTATATGCACAACAAGGACCAGAAATGTATTGGTACATTGCTGGATTTTGAGCGGTTATGCCGGAAAGATGGTTTTAGGCATCATCTTGGTATTGTTTTTTTCAGCCGGCGGTTCGATTTGTTCGACATGTAAAAAGCAATCCCGGCGGCTAATTAGCTAATTGGTCATCAATAGAATCCATAGGCTCCCCAAACCGCCATTCCTGCCTGACCCGCCATTCCTTCGCATTTATTTCCTTCATGTGAAAGAACAACTTATGCAAAAAGCGAGATCCATGGGGACTACTCAATCCTTATTCCCTACTGCAGCTCTTTGCAGATCTGTCCCAGCACCAGGGTTGCCACCTCATTCCTTTAAACCTGAACACATATTTATTACACAGGTTCTGAGGCTAATTTAATTCAGATAAGACACCAATTGGGTTTAATTACCACCTTAATCAGCCACACAACCTGAGTAATTAATATGTGTTTGCTTTTAAAGGTTTTAACTCCCTCTTCATTGGATTACCTTTACATAGACTATCCACCCTTCAGTCCATAATGAATGCTGCTTCAAGACTCATCCACCTTACCAACCATTCAGTGTCCTCCACCCCTCTCTGCCAATCCCTCCACTGACTTCCACTCACCCAAAAAATAAAATTCAAAAATTCAAAGCTCCCTAGCTCCCTTGTCACTTCCTCCCATGCTCTCCTCCAAGATTTCTCCAGAGCTTCTCCCATCCTTTGGAACTCCCTACCCCAATCTGTCAGACTGTCCCTTAATCTATCCATCTTTAGACAATCCCTGAAAACCCTTCTCTTTAAAGAAGCCTATCCTGCTTCTAACTAACACTGTTTTGCTTCCTCCATCATCTCATCCCCTACAGCTATTACATTTCTTATCAATTGACCCTTCCTTTTTATATTGTAAGCTCCAATGAGCAGGGCCCTCTGATTCCTCTTGTACCAAATTGTAATGTAACTGTAATGTCTGCCTTTATTTTGTTAAGTGCTGCGCAAACTGCTGACGCTATAAAAAAACTGTATAATAATAATGAGGTGGCAACCCTACCCAGCACACACTGCAACGCCGCACACAGCTCAACACGATTACGAAAGCCTTACGCAATCACCACTTCCAGTATCAATGGATCGCACCTGCGAAAATGCTAATTATGCAAAATGGCACTAAACATGGTGTCTTCACTTCAAGATAGCCTAAATCTTCTGCAGAGATGGAATATTTTATCCCTGACACATCTACATCCACACCAGTGGAGCAGAGTGGAGGAGAGACCAATCAATCTCATCCATTGCCGCAGCGCACTAACTTTAACCTCGTCAATAAAAAGTGGCACGCTTGTGTAATAATTGTCCACGTACAAGTGGTACCCCTTTCCGAATAAGGGTGACACCAAGTCCCAAACAATCTTGCCAGCGCTCCCCATGTAGTCTGGGCAGTTGGGGGGCTCCACAGTGCTGTCATTTCCCTTGTAAACCCTAAAACTATATGTATAGCCTGCTGCCCTGTTACAGAGCTTATACAACTTAATCCCATATCTGGCACGCTTGCTGAGGAGATACTGTTTGAAAGACAAGCGGCCAGAAAATGTAATCAGGGACTCCTCAATGCAGTGAACTTGATCAGGAATAAACAAGGCTGCGAATTGTTGGTTGAAGTGGTTTACGGGGGCCGAATTTTGTGGAGACGATCGTATCCAGGGTCACCCTGGGGTGATCATTGAAATGCATGAACCGCAAGATCTGCTCGTATCTAGTCCTGGCCATGGAAGCAGAGAACACGGGCATATGATGAATTGGGTCAGTGGACCAATATGACCGCAACCCACACTTTTTAGTAATACCCATGAGGAGGGTAAGGCCCAGATAGGTCTTAAATTCGGAAACCGTAATAGGTTTCCATTCTCTGGCAAGGGTCAAATGGGGATTGGCGGCGATGAATTGACCAGCATACCAATTTTTTTTGGTTCACAATAGATCTTATAGAGATCTTCAGTGCAAAACAGTGAATAAAAATCAAGTGACGTAAAATCAACTGTTTCCACCTGAATTCCGGGCTTGTTGGCTAGTGAATGGGGGAAGTACTGGTGCTGCAGAATTGGTATTCTCCCAATCAGGATTGACATATACAGCGGGAAGGGCACTATGATCTCTATGGGCCTGTGTTCAAACTCTTGGTGGCAGCGGGGCACTACTTGTGCTAGCCACCGCACCAGCTTGAACTGCACTTATGGGACTCGCCAGGCCACCAATAGTACTGCAGTGCTGGTTTGTCTACGACCAGGATGTACTAGGCCGCTGGTGCTTGCCAGTTAACCAGAAGGATGAGCTGCGCTAGTACTGTCTCTCTGCTCCATATGAGAGCCCTGCAGTTCTTGCACCTCAACAGAAGAACGAGGCCAGATACACCTGACCTTAGTAGGGGCTACTACTCCGTCGTCAGAGCTATCTGTCAGGGTGCCACTGCTCTCTACTGGTTTGTATAATGAACCTGAATCTGACAGTGAGGCTTCCCCTTCGCTCTCATCTGTCAGCAACGTGTAGGCCTCTTCACTAGTGTACCTCTGTTTAGACATTTTGGCCTCTAAATTTACAGGTATAGGTATAGTACAACTCACAGGCAAAAGAGCACCTGGTTGTCAGCGACTGCTTCAAATGCTACCAAAAAAATTAACTGTTAGCTTTCGCAGGGATCAGGTGTGACACTGCTAACGCTGCAGTTTTGTGCTGTGTTTTGTAAGTGACAACGATCTATTGATACTGCACTTGGGTGGGCTGGGTGGAGGGGCTAAACGCAGGTGCTAGCCAGTGTCTGGGCTGATCCTGCTAACCCAGCATTATTGGGAACACTATACTACTGGGGAAGCTAATCTAGTTCTGATTAGATTAAAGATATTGATCCGTTCAAACACTATACTAGTAAGGGAGGTGTATGGTGTGTGCGTTAGCGCTACTGGCACTAATCTAAAGCTGCCTGGGATTGACGCTGACCCTAACTGACACTAAAACCTATACTGGGGGGGCGATCAGGGGGTTAACCCTTTATTAGGTAATATATGGTGGGTACCCTGATGCTATAAAAACCTGACTGTGACAGTAACTGGCTAACTAGTGTCACCCGTGACACTAAATACAGTGATCAAAAAAGAGATTTGTACACTATTAGTGACACTGGTGATGGGGTGAAAGGGTTAACTGGGGGGTTATCAGAGGGTTAAACCTTTATTAGGGGATTAATGGGGAGTACCCTAAACCTACCTGGGCCTACCACTAACTGCCCTAATGCTGGATAGTGTCACAAGTGACACCAGTACAGTGATCAGTGAAAAATCTGAAAACTGCACTCGGTGACACTGTGACAGGGAGTGAAAGGGTTAACGGGGTGATCAGGGGTGACAAGTGTGCCTACATATACTGGTGTTAGTGTAGTGTTGGTCCAACTCATGGTTAGATGTCCTCTCTCTGGAACCGAAAAGAGCTCTGAGAGGAGGTGACATCACTTCATCTGCCTGTATTTACATTCACAGGCAGGGGACAGTCTCTCATTCGCCAGAACCAATCACCAGGTTCAGGCCAGAAATCATTGGCCTGGGCCTGGAGACTGATTGGTTCTGAAACTAATCCGATTGCCACGGGTGCGGCCGCGAGCCCCGACGTACAATGACAGGGATTCGCCCAGGAGAGCCGGCCTAACTGCGGCGGCTGGTCCTTAACCACTTAAGGACCGGAAGGATTTGCCCCCTTAATGACCAGGCCGATATGGCACTGCGTCGCTTTAACTGACAATTGCGAGGTCGTGCGATGTTGTACCCAAACAAAATTGATGTCCTTTTTTTCCCCACAAATAGAGCTTTCTTTTGGTGGTATTTGATCACCTCTTCGGTTTTTATTTTTTGCTCTATAAACAAAAACAACAATTTTGAAAAAAAAAAACAATATTGTTTACTTTTTGCTATAATAAATATCCAAAAAAAAATTTAAAAGAGAAGTATGGGTTTCTTTTTTTTTTTTTTTTTGCTTACATCTGTTCTATGTGAGCTGCTGATATCTATAAATCCTTCCAGCCCTCTCAACAGTGTCCCCATTCTGCTAATTACCTGTGGGAGGGTCTACAAACTTTCACGCAGGGTCGTATGGACAAGGTTCTGGATCCATCCACTTTCCTGTCATCTTGCTTGATTGATGTCGACTCTCTGCTCGTTCCCGAGACTTCACAGAGCACAGCTGCTTTTCTGAATACTACAGAGCAAGAAAAATCACATGGGTTTTCCAAATTAGAAACCAACCAACAACTGGCTGAAACAAATGTGAGTTTTGAGTAAAGTGGTGTGAAGTATCGACCCAAAACTCACTCAGTTATATGCTCCTGGTCCTATTGGAGCTGAAAGTCCAATTGTGCCAGGTTAATTGTGAGTTGATTGCTCTCAAACTTTCATTACATGATAAAGACCAACAAACAAGTGCTTTACAAGAAATCAACAAGGAGATCACTACATACACCACACAACAGTAATAGTCCAAATGTGACAAGCTCAATCAGGTAAATCTTGATTACCAGGAGGTTAGGGTATGCCCTTGGTTAACCACTTCCAGACCACCCACTGTCGTTATACGTTGGTACTTTGACGTTGAATTCCATTGTTATGGCAGCAGATAGCTGCCATAACCCGTTATTTTTAAAAACGGTGGGCAGTCTGCTTTCAGGTAAAAGTGGTCTCTGCGGCCGATTCGCCACAAGATCACTTTTATCGGCGGCGGGAGAGGTGCCTACCCCCCCTCCCGCCGCGTCCCGGTCATTTCTGCCGCTTACCGATCCGATCCTCTCCCCTCAGAGGCATGAAGTCGAGTGAGGTAATGATGGCCCCCACTCGACTCCATACCATTGGATGACGGAAGCGACGTCAAACGTCACTTACGCCAAATGGTTTTAAAGGGAAAAAAAAATTTTATTGAAAAAAGACACTTTTTTTTTAATTGCATTTAGGTATAAATTGTGAGGTCTGAGGTCTTTTTGACCCCAGATCTCACATTAAAGAGGTCCTGTCCTGCTTTTTTTCTATTACAAGGGATATTTACATTCCTTGTAATAGGAATAAAAGTGATCCAAAAAAAAAGGAACAGTGTAAAAATAAAATATAAAAAGTAAAATAAATTTAAAATTTTTTTTTTTAAAGCGCCCCGTCCCGCCGTGCTCTTGCGCAGAAGCAAACACGTACGTAAGTCGCGCCCGCATATGTAAACAATGTTCAAATCACACATGTGAGGTATCACCGTGATCATTAGAGCAGTCATTCTTGCAAAATACCTTCTCTGTAACTCAAAACTCGTAGCCTGTAGAAATTTTTAATTTTTAATTGTCAAAGTTTGTCACCATTTCACGGGCAGGCGCAATTTTGAAGCATGAGATGTTGGGTATCAATTTACTCGGCTTAGCATTATCTTTCACAATATAAAAAGAAATTGGGCTAACTTTACTGTTTTCTTATTTTTTAATTCAAAAAATGTAAATTTTTCCAAAAAAAGTGTTTGTAAGACTGCTGCACAAATACAGTGTGACTTAAAGTATTGCGACCGCCATTTTATTCTCTAGGGTGTCTTAAAAAGTATATATAATGTTTGGGGTTCTAAGTAATTGTCAAGCAAAAAACCTGATTTTAATGTGTAAATACCGTGTGAAAAATAGGCCCGGTCCTTAGGTGCTTAACTGGCATTACCAGGCCCAGAAGGAGGGTATGTCCACGACCCCCATACAATACTCCACATGAATGCAGTTCGCCAACCACCTCCGTGAGTGAATGCCTGACTGAAAACCCTTCAACCGACAGTGAATCGTCCTGAACTCGTCAATAGCCAAATTATCTCTCGCCAAGGAAGCAAGTGAAGGATGATTTAGTTGCAGCCCCTGGGCTGTACAGTGTTTAATGTGTAGATCCAGTAGGCTTCCCTGCGTAAGAGCTCATGGTCACCCCCTCTTACCGGACGAGCGACATGTTGAATAACCATACCCATTAGTTCATGTAGTTTATAACAAAATGAACAGCCACAGGTTTGAAGAGGTCAATGGGAACATCCTTTGCTGACCTAGCCAAAGCCGTCCCAATGTCACTCCTGTGTCTCTGAAATCTCAGTTTTAAAGAGGCCAATGAACATGGGCATTTTAGAAAATATACACAATATTCAGTGTTAGTTAACATAATTGTGTATCCGGTAAAGCTTGCCACTGTGTGGATGTGCAAAAGTTTCACCACATGCCGTATTTATCGGCTTATAACATGCACTTTTTTCCCCTTAAAATCAGGGGAAAACCGTGGGTGCGTGTTGGACCTGTGTTATGTCCATCATAGGTGCGAGACTGCGAGCAGAGCCGAGACTAGCCGAATACACTCGGCTTTGTTTATGTCGGCGCTAGCTCCACTCCCAATCAGTGGAGATCGGCGCCATATTTAAATTCCTGCAAAGAGACAAAGGGCTGCAAAGAGACACAAGACTGCAAAGACACTGGGCTGCAGATGGACACTGGGCAAGGCTGCATTGATGGGCATTTAAATGTAAGTTTTTTTTCCTTAAACTTCCCTCCTAAAAGTTTTTTTCCTTAAAATTCCCACCTAAACTTGTGGTACGTGTTATACGCTGGCGCGTGTTATACGCCGATAAATTACGGTATTAAAGAGTTGCAAATTTTACAGTTGTAACCCCTATAAAAGCCCTGTCACTGTTATAGCCTGGTGACTGCTTTAGCATATTTTGGGTTCTGCCTGGACAAGTAAGTCCCTTAGAAACAATAATGGTGGGTTCTTTAACTCAGTCATCAGGATATCATCGGCTTTAACCACTTCAGCCCCGGAAGAATTTACCCCCTTTTGACCAGAGCACTTTTTGCGATTTGGCACTGCGTCGCTTTAGCTGACAATTGCGCGGTTTTGCAACGCTGCACCCAAACAAAATTGATGTCCTTTTTTTCCCACAAATAGAGCTTTCTTTCGGTGGTATTTGATCACCTCTGCGGTTTTTATTTTTTGCGCTATAAACAAAAAAAGAGCGACAATAAATATCCCCATTTTTTTTTTAAAAAAGATAATTTTCTCTCAGTTTAAGCCGATATGTATTCTAATACATATTTTTGGTAAAAAAAAATCGCAATAAGCGTATATTGATTGGTTTGCGCAAAAGGGATAAGGGATAAATTTTATAACATTTTTATTATTATTTTTTTTTACTAGCAATGGCGGCGATCTGCGATTTTTATCGTGACTGCGACATGGTGGACACATCGGACAATTTTGACACATTTTTGGGACCATTGGCATTAATACAGTGATCAGTGCTATAAAAATGCATTGATTACTGTAAAAATGTCACTGGCAGTGAAGGGGTTAACAGGGGCGATCGAGGGGTTAACTGTGTTCCCTGGGAGGTGATTCTAACTGAAGTGGAAGTGGACTGTCTAGAGGAAGTGACAGATCGTGTTTCCTAGCTAATAGGAACACACGATCTGTCACTCCTCTGAGAACAAAACACTGATTTGTGTGTTTACACACACACTTCCGTGTTTTGTCCCTCGTGCTCGCGATCGCTCGTGGCCGGCGGTCATCACAACCGTCGACCATGAGCATCAGCACCCCTGTTGTGCCGCGTGCGCGCCCCTGCTATATCGATCCCGTGAGATAACGTATAGCTACGAAGGTTCATGGTATCGTGCCGACCTACTGCAGTATAATGACAGCGGCTGGTCGGCAAGCCGTTAAAAATATTCCGATTTTGTGTGGCTCCATATCTGATCCAGTCTCATTCACAGTTAAGCTTATGAACAGCGGCCTATTCCCAGTTTTTGATGTCCTACAGCTATTCATGGTAGCTTATGTCAAGGCTCGGTCAAGTACAGAAGTGGGATAACCACGTTCCCAAAATTCTTTTGATTTGATCTCAAGTTGCTGTTTTTTTCATCTTCACTGGAGCAAATGTGTAGGACTCTCTTAAACTGGGAGATGAGTAGTCTGTTTAAAAGGTGTTTGGGGTGCATGCTTCGGTAATGGAGCAAGGTGTTCCTGCCTGTCGGTTTTGTAAAAATCTTAGTACTGAATGTACATTTTTAATCATTACATCAAGGTATGTGATGCTTTGAGCATAAATCTCTGATTTGAATACCTTACCAGGGAAAATCCCATTCAAGTAATCAGCAAATGCCAAGAAATCAGGTTTACCGCCATCCCAGATCAGGAAAATGTCATCGATATAGCTTAACCAGCACCTAGCATGGCCGGTGAAAGCAGTGGTTGCATGAATGTCACATTCTTCTATATAACAAACAAACAAATTTGCAAACGTGGGTGCCGTGGAGCTGCCCATGACTGTGCCCCTTATCTGGGCTTATTTTGTACCCTCGAATGCAAAGAAATTGTATTCAAGCACAAAATGTAAACACTCGATCAGAAAATCGCCCAGGAGATTCTGGACATTCCATTTAGATAAGAAATGTTTTACAGCTGTTAAACCAGCTGTATTAGGTATGCTGGTATATCGAGATGAAATATCCATAGTTGCTAGTCGCCAATTCTTTTTGAAAGTAGACAATCTCGCAAGTTTGTTCAAAATAATTACTCGTGTCCCCAACATAAGCTGGTAGATTCTTAACCAGAGACTGAAGCCAAAAATGTATCCATTGTGCCAGGGGCTGAGAGTGTTTTTATCGTCCCTTAATGTTTTCAAAGCTGAAAATTCCTCTGGCCCAGGATAGGTATGAGTCGTATTACTGATTCTAGTGAAGACACCATGTTTCACGGTCCTTTTTTTTTTCATAGTGACTGTCGATGTACTGGTATTGTCCGGGAGGCATAAACATACTTTTCAGCTTAAACAGCTCTCCCATAATTGCTGTCGCTTTTTGGGGTTGTGTGGAGAAGAACAGTTTAATCTTTAGGGACCTTTTAAATTTAAACATCTCAGTTTCAAATTAAATCTGAATGTAGGGCACAATGATAGACGTTTGGATAGGAGAAGCATTTCTGTAATGTTCTCTGCTGATAGATTAATCACCGGGCTTGTCTGTCAGTTCGTTGACGTCCACTCCAGGTTTGATCGGCACCGCAACCTTTTGTGGCCCCTCCTGGTTTTTCTACGCAACCGGCCCCTAGAAAAAGGGACACGTTGCCTTCAGTAGTAGGCGCTACAGAGCTACCTGAAGTACTGGATTCACTGTCGGTGGAAGGGTTTTTAGTCGGGCGTTCACTTTTGGAGGTGGTTGGAAAACTGCGTTCACGTGGAGTATTGTATGTGAGTTGTGGACGCACCCTCCTTCTGGGCTTAGTGATGCCAGTTAACCAAGGGTATACTCTACCCTCCTGGTAATCAAGATTTACCTGCTTGAGCTTGTTATGTTTGGCCTCTCACTGTTGTGTGGTGTATGTAGTGATCTTCTTGTCGATTTCTTGTAAAGCACTTGTTGGTCTTTATCATATAATGAATGTTCCAGAGCAGTCAGTTCATGATTAACCTGGCACAATTGGCCTTTCACCTCCTCTATGACAATGAACATATAATTGAGTGAGTTTTGGGTCGATATTTCACACCACTTTACTCAAAAGTTTGTTTCTGCCAATTGTAGGTTGGTTTCTAATTCGGAAACCCCGTGTGATTTTTCTTGCTCTGTAGTATTCAAAAAAGGTCTGACTATGTAGTTCAAGATCAATTTGTCTCTTTAAACCTTTGATTTCTCTCAGGCGATCGGTTGCAGTGTTGGATCCGAATGCTTTGTCTGTGTCAGGTGGAAAGAGAATTGTCTCTCCTTGACTGTATATGCTTCCGGGGGTTTTGTCACCTTGAGATGTAGTTGGTTTGGTAGCATTATCAACCCAAAACTCACTCAATTATATGCTACGTATTCTATTAATTATATTACACAATAGCCTGATGACTGAGTTAAAGAACCCACCATTGTACTTGTCCCTGTTCTCATTTGATTTAATTTTTTTTTTCATTTCTTGATTTAATTTTCTATTACTTCTTTTTTTTTATTTGTATTTTTTTTACCTTTTTTTTTATTTACCTTTCTTTTTTTTTGTTGATTATATCTTTTTCATTTATTCCCCCCCCCTTTCTTCCCTCTTTTTTTCTCTATTTTCTTATTACTTTTTTCTTTTCTTGTCTTGTTTCCTTTGTGGCTTACTAATTTCATTCTTTACATATTTATTTTTCATTTTTTCCTTTCCCTTTCTTCCAGCTTGCTCCTTTTCTTATCTCCTTTTTTAAATTTTTCTCTAGTTTCTTTTCCACGCTTCTTACTTTGTTCTCTCTGCAACTTCCTCTTGTACATGTCTACACAGCTCTCATGCACCTCTTTTTTTATCTTTCACACTAGATGGCTCTGTCCTCCCTCAGGTGCAGTCCCAACATCTGCCAATCTGGAGGCCGTCTAGGTATTTAGCATTGCTATGGCATGCAGAGCCCGCCCAGGGAAACTGCTCTTACTGCACATGCGCCCCAGCGTGCACAGAATTGGAGGCTAAACCACATGCCTCCATGCTGCTAGGCAACCCACACATACACATTGACATGGGACTGCACGGCCCGCTGCTTGGTGTATAAGACATACTTTTTTCTGTTATAACAGTCATTTTAGCATTTTATAGTGACCAGTGGCTTTTTGCATTCATATACCGGATTGGGCATTTGATTGCTATTTCTCTTACTATTAATACTGCATAGTTAGCAGTTATGTCATAAGTTTAAACTGTGCATAATGGCCGGCTCACAAGGTCATTATCACGTCAGAGGGTGGGGCTGGGCCAAAATTGTTTGCACTGATTGGTGGATTGTCTGGTAAGTACTTGTTGGTTTTCACTGCACATTGTTACCTGTCTGATGAAGGGGCCCTGTGTGGCTCTGAAACATTGCTGTATATTTCTCATGTGACCACGATAATAAAGCTTTAAACCCTTTAGAGGAATACTTGGTGTGCTGATAACATTTTTTCACTTTCATATCAGTGGGAGGAACAGCAATGTCCCAAGGGCTGGATAAAAGCAAGCAAAGGAGACCAGTGGTCTATGCAATTCCAGTGTCCTGTACTCTATTCAAGTAAAAGAATTTACAGAAAGTCAAATGCCTGTTTTTTGCCTTTAGTTCTACTTTAACAAGTATAAGCATTTTTATTTTAGCAACTCTTATTTAGAATCACTAAAAAATCCTTTTCCTGGTGTGTTAGCTTTTTGAATTGCAGCAAGTCTCATCTTTTAGTGATACAAGTGGAAATGAGCAGATGTTTCTTACCAACACTTTACTACTTGTTGTACTCAATTGTTTAATGTAAACAATTTCGTTATAAGTTTTTATTTTGCTGTTTTAGATCGAATCACAAATCTTTCCTTTAACTACTGGTGGCGCAGAGAAAATGTGTAGTGATCTTAACATTCCCTTGCTGGGAAAGGTCCCTTTAGATCCAAATATAGGTAAGTCCTGGTTGGTTGAAAGCCGGTTATTCAATTTTCATCCATGCCAATAGCCAGCCTAACATTATAGTGCAATGCCATAAAGGTTTTCTCATTTGTAAAAATGTACAGATACTATTTTCACACTGTAAACACATTTCATGTTTCAGCATCTGCAGCCTCTCCCCATCAATTCCCGTCCCTGTGACAGAAGGCGGGGATCCTCTCCCCTTACCCACTGTCACAATTTGAAAACAGCAGGGCTGTGCGCTCCTCCGCCCATGCCATTCATTGTTTTCTGTAAATGGATGCCTACAAGTAATGTCAGCCATTGCAGCTGTTGGCTTGTAGTTCTCAATGAGCTGCGAGAGCAGGGGCAAGGCGACATGTACTGCCCTACATATGTCCTATTTTCTCTAGCACCTTCTTGTTAGTGTCCACTGTTTTTTTTACATACATACATTAACCAGTAAGAATAGTGATCGACTACTTGTAAAAACAAAATGAGCTACGTAGTTTAATATATTTTAGTGAATCACACAGAGTTGCAGCATTGTGTGCTTGGACATTATTCTTGACATATTATTTGTGAAGATTGTTTCATTGTTTTCTTTCATTCAATCTCTAAAATTGCTAGTAATTTTAGAACCATGACTGAGCTTTTATGCTCAGTGCCTAAAATGTAGTTCAATTCTTTCACAAATTTTTAAAATTTTATGGACACTAGCAAGTGTGCTTAGTTTAAGGCATGCAATATACTTTATGTTCTAGCCAAGTCCAAAGGGCTGGAATAGTAACTTTCTGTTTTAATCAGTTTTTGTCTTTAATGAGAAGATTAATTTGTTTGTTGTTTTTCCCTTTTTCTTAAGGAAAGAGCTGTGATACAGGTACGTCTTTTTTCAGTGAGATTCCAGATTCGCCAGCAACTGTGGTATATCGAAAAATAATACAGAGTAAGGGCCACAAAATCAATCTATAATATAAATATAACAATAATATAAAGTTTTTATATCTATCACAGAGAATGAAACATCCTGCAGATGTCCAAATCAGAAAAGTTAAAGCATATCAATACCCAAAACTTTTTTTTTTTTTAGTTTTGGATAGAGTGAGGAAGAATTAGAGCACCTGTCAGTTTTTACTGCAGTTGGAGGCTCCGTTGAGATAGATTCCTTCACTTCCTGTCTGATAAAAAGGTTGTCCCCAGGACAAGAATGGAGAGGAAATCTCTCAGCAACACAGAACAAAAAAGGTTCATCCTTATTGTACAGTACAGGACACAGGTTGGACATTCAAAGTATTTGGACACTTACCCTTGGGAGTCCTCTAGGGCAGTGGTTCTCAACCTCAGTCCTCAAATATCCCCAACAGGCCATGTTTTGGGAATTTCTCTAATAGCTGTCCAAATACCAAGCCATTGGCTCTAATTTAAAGCACCTGTGCAAGATAAAGGAAAACCTGCAAACATGGCCTGTTGGGGGTACTTGAGTACTGAGGTTGAGAATCGCTGCTCTATTGAACCACCAGATCTTAAAGCAAGAGATGTTTCAAATGCACGTTGATGGGGGAATATGGAGAGGAAAAACCAAAAGTCACTTTATTGGAGACTGGTTCTTTGTACAAGGCTAGTATATTTGACCCTCTTCAATTCTGTTAGAAGTGATGATTAAGGGCTTCCTATATGTGTAGCCAAAAATGTCTGCAGCACAAAACTCTTCATTCAACCTCTTCTCAACCTTCTACTATAACAATAGAAGCAGTGCATCTGTGTCAATACAACCTTGGTAAAACCTTGGGAACTGTACCTAGAGTCCACGTTGTGGGGATGGCTGGTAATGTTGCCTCAGGCACTGGATCCTGCTTGGGTACTCGCCTATACACTAAGTGCAGCATGTGTAGTTAGCTGCAGCGTCTTATACAGGTCCAAGGCCATGTTTCCCAGGCCCTGAAGACCTCTTCTGGGGTATGTCCATTGTGATGGATGGAGGCAAAACTTTTGGCTCTGAGGAAGTCCGTATGGACAAAACATGTCAGAGTATAACCACACCTAGGACATAGGTGTGGCAGGCACGCTGATCTGGAGGAGACACGGAGGTAGTGAGCTGTACTGCGAGGTGGTCAGATGCCAGAGATCTGGCTCATGCAGGAAAAGCAGGCACACCGATGGCTTTTTTTTTTTTTTTTTATTGTTTATATAAGTTTTGTAAAGCTTACAAAGTGAGATAGAAAATAAGACATTTCAAAATAAAGAACTGTCACATATACATAGAAATGTGAAATATTAAGTGCATGGTATAATCAAACAGTAGAACATTCAATCTTAATTTCAATTACACAAATGTACTATACCATATGATTTAGTAAAAGGTAAATGAAACATCTAAGAATGTTTAAGGCAATGAAAGGGAAGAAATATATATATATAATATAATTATATAATAGGAGAAAGGTTAGCACCATGGAAAACAAAAAAACAAAAAAAACAAAAAATCATCCCATTCTTTCCAAATTTAAAAAAAAACGTGGCAGTGAGCCTTCAATCAGTGCGGTCAAATGTTCCATCCTGCATATGTCTGCCACTGTAGCGAGAAATTGTGAGAAAGTTGGGGGAGACGTAGACAGCCAACATCTGGGTATAACCCATTTTGCAGCCAATAAAATAGACTTTAATCTTCCTGAAGCTTTATTAATACTTGAAAAAGGAAGACCTTATAAACAGTGTATGGGGTTCAGAGGTATGGGGGTATTTAATAATTTTTGCAAGAATTTTTGGATCTTAGCCCAAAATGAACTAACAGAAGGACATTCCCAGAAGATGTGGAGATGGGTACCTATAGCCCCATAACATCTCCAACATTCACACAAACAAAAAATATGTAGGCGCAAAGTCTTAAACAGATCCTGAAAAGTCTGTGCAGTCTTTTAACAGACAGCTGCAATGCAGCAAGTGTGAGAATAGGATGAAAAGTCCACTGTATCAGGTCAGCCTTATTGCTGGGAAGCAGAAGCCATCTCCAGGATATATAAGAAAGAAAGAAATGCAGGCGCCTCTGAGTACAAAAGGAATCACAGGTACTTCCGTTTAATTATTAGACATGTGCATTCGTTTTCGTCCAAATGCATTTTGGACGAATGGATGGTGCTTAAGACAGGGATATTCTTGAGCAAAACCTGTACCACTCTGTGTGTGATTTGAGGCTAGGACAGAGGTTCACCTTCCAGCAGGACAATGACCCCAAACACACTGCTAAAGCAACACTTGAGTGGTTTAAGGGGAAACAAGTAAATGTGTTGGAATGGCCTAGTCAAAGCCCAGACCTTAATCCAATAGAAAATCTGTAGTCAGACTTAAAGATTGCTGTTCACAAGCGCAAACCATCCAACTTGTAGGAGCTGGAGCAGTTTTGCAAGGAGGAATGGGCAAAAATCCCAGTGGTAAGATGTGGCAAGCTCATAGAGACTTATCCAAAGCGACTTGGAGCTGTGATAGCCGCAAAAGGTGGCTCTACAAAGTATTGACTTTAGGGGGGGTGAATAGTTATGCACATTGACTTTTTCTGTTATTTTGTTTGCGTTACGATAAAAAAAATCTTTAAAGTTGTGGGCATGTTCTGTTAATTAAATGATGCAAATCCTCAAACAATCCATGTAAATTCCAGGTTGTGAGGCAACAAAACACGAAAAATGCCAAGGGGGGTTAATACTTTTGCAAGGCACTGTATATCAGTGCATTCCTCCAGTTGATCAATCTCACCTCTAAGCTCCTGTGCAATTTTTACAACCTCTTTGGTGATATTATGAGTCAAGTCTTGTATCAGGGTATGTAACTTTAAATCCAGCACAGCCACAGTCACCATCACAGTAGGTTCTGACAGCTGGGTTTGCTGGGGTACATGATCTCTGTGTGACATACCTTCAGCCGTTAGAGGGAGATTGGCAGGGTTTGGTAGGTTGGCTGGCCAACTCGAGGCCGGGGATTGTGGCCTAAGGAGGAAGCACTTCATGTACTGTATAGGCCAGGACTGTGACGGCGGGATATATCCTCAGTAAATGTACTTCTGTACGCCCGAACACCTCTGGCAGTAAATGATGAAGCTCCTGGGGCCGTAGGTGCTAGTGTAGTGGTGCAGGAGCCGCAAATGAGAAGACAGGGACTGGAGCTCGACTTTCACGCGTCCACCATCTTACAAGCCACGCATACGCCCTCCTGATGGCTTTTTTTTAATGGTTGAAGACCATGTTTTTTAATATGTTTGTGAATCTTTAACAAGTTCTTTCTATCTGGAGCAAGAGAGCTATGAGACGTGTGGAGATGTCATTAACCATTTCAGCTCTGCATGCGTATCATCATAGATGTGAGTCATTAAATTCACATTGAGGAAGTGGTCACAAGCACTGCATGAGAAGAAGGTTATTTGAATGTATGCGGGCGCAAGGGAATCATTGGGTCAAATTTGCCGACTTAACGGTGGGAGACAACTCCATACTGGTGGGGATCGACGTGGAAACTATCCTATGATGTGTCCTCAAAATGGGTTCATACTTGAACTCTTGGAGTTTGCCTTGTCTCAAAATTTCTTTCAGTATGGTGCTAGGTATTACCAGCAAACCAGAGGGACCCCAATTGGGCCACCCTGGGCACCAGCCTATGCGTGCCTCCATCTTAGTCACTGGGAGGAATGGGTTGTATACCATTCATCAATGTTCCTTGGCCAGGTTTCCCTCTGGCTAAGGTACATTGATGATGTCCTTTATGGTGTGGACTGGAAGCATTCCTGAACTGGAGAAATTTATAGAGCATCCTAATGACAATGACTTGAACATCAGATTGACATATACGATTAACGTGTGATTTACATCAAATCTCTTTCCTGGACCTTAAAATTAGAAAAGAGGAGAGAATCCTTTCTACTCACACCTATCGCAAACCTACGGCAGCAAATACGCTGCTTAGAGCTGATAGCTTTCAGCCGCGCCCTCTGAAGAATGGGATAACCATTGGGCAATTTTTTAAATGTTGCTGCAATTGCTCGGACATCGCCAACTTTAGGAGGGAAGCAAAGGAACTCTATAGTAGATTTAAAGAACGAGGATACTTGCATTACGTTCCACCGGGGGAGAAGGAGAGCGTCTGAGACTGAAAGACACCTTGCTTCCCCCCCAGGAACAGCGATGACAAAACCCAGAAAAGTAGTAATAAATAGGATAAAAGTTGGATTAAATTCAGCCAGTTAAGGATGAAGTTCAGCCAGTTAGACTTATTACTAAATATGGAGTACAGTAGGAGGAGGTAAAGAGAATTCTGGGAAAGCATTGGTGTGTCCTTATGGAAAGCCCTAGGATTAGACAAATTGTAAGGACAGGTCCACAAGTGGTTAGCAAGGAGAGCCCCCCCCAATCTGGGGGATTTTTTAATTCATTCTGAGTTCAATAAAAGCAACGATTGTGACTGGATGTCCTCCTTTCCACGTACTAAGGGCATGTTTCCTTGCGGGAGATGTCAAATATGCTCTCAAATTGAACGGACTGAGACCTTCTCTGACTCTGAAAATTAAAGAACCAATCAAATAAACAGCCTGATTGATTGTTCAAGCACACGTGTTCTTACATGTCCCTGCAATAAAAAATCTGTAGGTAAAACAAAAAGACAGTTAAAAGTCAGGCTGTGTGAGAACTTCAAGGATAGCCGCACTAAGTATCCAGACAGTTCCTTGGCACAACACGTTTGGGGGTAAGTTAGAGGGCCTACAGGTAAAGGGGTTCTATTCCCTTAATTTCTCTAAAAGGAGAGGAGATTTTAATATTCAACCTTTAAACAGAGAAAAACTATGGCTTTATAGATTAGATATCTTAAGTCCAAAGGGCTGGAACACTGAACTCAATTTACAAGTTTTCTTGGAAAAATAAATGTAGTCTCAACTCATATGTACCCTTTGTTGAACTAAATTAGTTCATGTAATAGTGTGGTGAAATGTAACCAAAATACATTGGTTGCAGACTACTTTGCATCCTAAAAATAGACCACCCAGGGCTCTGTTATATTTATTAGTTAATGAGCCTGGATTATATTTGCAGTTTTACCAATATATCTTTTGTTCCCACAAAAAAATGTGCTTTTGCTTTAAGACAGATTGGCTGGTGAAAGGAGAGAGGAACCTTGGCTATAAATATCCTGTCATTTGAGCATTAGCTAGTCCTGATGAAGCTGATGTAATTACGCCAATCAGTGAAACATGTTGACATCACAGGGTTCATGGCGTCAGTGGGGGCCACAATCCCAGGAGCCCAGCCAACTTTGATGGAGCAATGACTGTTCACTGAGTGCACATACATGTGAGGTATGTGATGAGGCTGACTGCATCGCAGCTATACCTGCGAGCTGCGCCTACTATATGAGCTGCCAGCACAACAGGAACTACACAGAAGCAGGGGATTGATTGCACCAGCAGACAACAGTGCATCACTGTGAACAGTGAGTATTCTCATCCTGTCATGGGCTTTCTTGACTGTAACGCGCCTTTCACACGGACGGCTATTCTGCCGCAGTTAAAAGCATGTTTTTTTCCTGTGGAGTTCAAGACTCCAGGCACTGTGATCAGCTGCATTTGCACAGTGCTATTAGTTGCGGTCGCGTTTGGCTGCGGTTTGCCATTTCCATGGCAACCCGACAGGGTGCCGACTCGCACTGTTTGGTATGAATCTTGAGTGGGAACTCCACGCCAAATTTAAATAAAAAAATGGCGTGGGTTCACCCCCAGGGGCATACCAGGCCATTCGGTCTGGTATGGATTTTAAGAGGAACCCCTACGCCGAAAAAACGGCGTGGGATCCCCCCAAAATCCATACCAGACCCTTATCCGAGCACGCAGCCCGGTCGGTCAGGAAAGGGGGTGGGGACGGGCGAGCGGCCCCCCTCCTGAGCCGTACCAGGCCGCATGCCCTCAACATGGGGGGTGGGTGCTTTGGGGGAGGGGGGTGGCCCCCCCACCCCAAAGCACCTTGTCCCCTTGTTGATGAGGACAAGGGCCTGTTCCCAACAACCCTGGCCGTTGGTTGTCGGGGTCTGCGGGCGGGGGGCTTATCGGAATCCGGGAGCCCCCTTTAATAAGGGGGCCCCCAGATCCCGGCCCCCCACCCTATGTGAATGAGTATGGGGTACATGGTACCCCTACCCTTTCACCTAGGGAAAAAGTGTCAAAAAAAAAAACACTACACAGATTTTTAAAGTAATTTATTAGACAGCTCCGGGGGTCTTCTTCCGGCTTTGGGGGTCTTCTTCCGACTTCGGGGGTCTCTCCGGTTCTTCTCCGGGTCTTCTGCCGGGCTCCTCCGCTATCTTCTGCTCTTTTGCCGCTCCTTTGCTATAGCGGAGGAGCCCGGTCTGCTGCCTGCTGCCTTCTGCTCTTCTTCTGATGTTGATACGACGCTCTCTCCGGCTGGAATGCACTCTGGGCGCTCCACTCTGACTTATATAGGGGGTGACCCCACCCCCTTATGCCGTCACAGTCCCTGGGCATGCTGGGACTGGGACGTTTTAGGGGGCGTGGTCATCGGGTGATGGCGTGGGGGTTCCTCTTAAAATCTATACCAGACCGAAGGGCCTGGTATGCCCCTGGGGGGGAACCCACGCCATTTTTTTATTTAAAATTTGGCGTGGAGTTCCCCCTCAAGATTCATACCAAACAGTGCCGGGCATTGGCGGGGATCCGAGTCGGATCCCCATGCTTGTCGCTCATTGGGAAAAGAAAAATCATTTTTCCTTTCCCGATGAGCAGCTCGGCGCTGTTATCCGCAGCTGACACAGTGCACTGCGATTACCTGCAGTTATGTGCGGATAGCTGCGCTAAATCGCTTCTGGACGCAGTCAATTCTATTTTTTCTATCCGCACAGAACCGCATGTATCTAATTCGCAGCTAAATGCAGTGTGCGAATGGGGCCATAGGAAAGCATTGTGTGCTTTTAGCTGCGGTAGAAAATTAGAAAATCCGCAGCTAAAAGCACCATTCTATCTGTCCATGTGAAAGGGGCCTAAGTGTTTGCAAACTGTCAGATTGGAGAGTGGGAATTGAAGAGGAGTGAGGTGTACCTCTGCACACAGGTAATGGCTGAAGTCTCAGTGAGCTGTTTGATCTGATTGTTGGATCTGTCCCTGACCACAATGGTTACACTCTGCCTTATCACATCAGCTGTTCAGCTTGATACTTTGTGTTCCTATAGCACACATTTAAGACACACTGATTTCTGCTTGCTAGGGACAGCATTATCCTTTAGATCCAGGGGGTGTACAGACATCCCTTGACAGTTTTACAGAGACTACTGGGCATTTAATGCTGAAGCTAATCACTTAATGAAGGGAGGGACATACTCTGCTGGATTCTCGGAATTGACACAGCCATTATCAGCTATGCATAGCCTGTCCCTTTTTGCAGCAATCCTCACACATTTAGACCAAGTCTTGTTCAAGCATGCACTGTCCATATGAACATTGCTCTTGTTGGCTTATCACTTGTGTGCACCTGGAAAGCACTTTACACGGGTGCGTCTGTTCCACTTTCTTACCCAATCCACCATATGTATGGCCCAATCCTGATGTCCTGCGGGGGGGGGTTTATGTCAGTGCTTGCTGTGGATGACAACGTCATTCTTTTTATCTGGTGATGGATGTAGGATTATTTCAATTTCTAGTACTTGTGCATTGTTGCATGTTTTCAATAAAGCTGTTTTTATACCATTAACCCCTTGATGCCAATTAGTCTCTATAGATAACCGCTTTTCTTGTGTTCAGATTTTTTATCTTTATACTAACCCCCTTTTCTGTTACTCTATTTCTGCACCCTACTCCATGAGTACTCCGCAGGGGAACAACTTCGTTGATAGCAATGACAGAAAACAGGCGCTAGGGAATCGTGGCAAATCTCAGGCATACATTCACTCTGCCAATGCTCTGCAAAGCACCCAAACTGCTTAGTGATGTTGCTTCCCTTGCACCTGAATAGCACCCTATTATAACACAATTCTCTGCATGCAATTTTGGCTTTCTCTCAGGCATGCAACAAGCGGCCTATCTGACCAACGCAGCTATGTCAAAATTTCTCGGACAACTAATGGCCTGTGTTACTTAACCCACAACAGTAGAATCAGTCTGTATATGCAGTAAAGTATGCTTGTTATACTCACTGTAGAACCTAAGGGGTTAATCCTTTGCGTTGTGTATAAAGGTTATTTGATCCTGTCTCTTCCACTGTCTCAAAAAAAAAAGAACCTTATATTTACAGAGCCAGTGGATGGGCTGCTTAGTTTGTTGTGTATTGTATTGCTAGAGTTTTTTTTTTCTTGGGAGGGTACATGTGATCAGCACAGGGCCAATCAGCACCGTCCAGACATGTTGAGACTGAGGATCAGTGCAGTATAAAAACTCCTCCTACAAGGTTTACTAGGAACTGATAGAAATCACAAGGCTGCTATATGCTGCTGAAGAGAAAAGGTATTGTCATGCAGGCCCATGTACCTGAGATGAGGCCGAAGTAGTGGGGAGGTCTCCTTTGCACCTCGGGTCCCTGAAACCTCTGGAAATGGGGACAGAGACTTGGTGGACACTGAGTGCCAGGGGTGCGGAGCACTGCGCAAGCTTTAGTCCAAGATCCGAGCCGAGGTCAAGTCCAGTTTGGCAACGAAGCATAAAAGGGTTAATCAGAAGAAGAATGGTCGAGATCCAAGCCGGGGTTGGTTCCAGTCTGGCAGCTGAGTGCAATGTCAAGCAGCAATCAGTAGTAGTCAAATAGGATTCCAGGTCACAACAAGTTCAGACAGATCGCACACTAGCACAGGAACAAGGGGGGACTAGAGATAATCCAGCAATTTGGCAGTGTCTGGGCTGGGCTAATATAGGGAAGTTTGAGGTCACTTCCTGTGCACCTCCTGGGCATTTTCCCACCTTTTTCCATCAGGTTGAGGTTATTTCCTGTCCGCCTCCTGGGCATTTTCCCGCCTTTTTCCATCAGGTTGCGGTCACTTCCTGTGCGGCTCCAGGGCATTTTTCTACCTTTTTCCATCCGGTCTTCTGCGCAGGTGCGGGTTGGCGCAATGAGGCATCTTTGGCGTATGCTTAGTTTGCACAGATTTCCTCCACGCCATTGCTGCATGCGTAGTAAGCCCTGGACACTTACAGGTATTTATCAGTTTATATTTACTAAAATAATTGCATTTCCGTGTACTGTGCGAGACCAGATATAGTGAATGCAAGTTGTGGATTTAGTAACACTTTAATTCAGCCATCACTGTCCAGAGCTGAAAAACACCAGGCTTCTTCTCCACCTCCACCCTCTACCTGAGTCAAAAGTGGAACCACCTCTGTTAGAAGAAATACTGTGTGTACCTAGAAGAGTTGAGGCTGGCTCGAAGGCTTTAATTCTGTTTGCTCACTTTGCATTTTGTAAATTGCTAAAAATAAACACGTAAAATATATAGTTTTGAAAGCATTCTTACTTTACAGCATTTCTTCACACCTGCCTAAAACCTTTGCACAGTACTGTACCTGATGCTATGGCTACAAGCAATATGCTTGCCAGTGCTGACTTGTGCTGTGGACAAAAGCCTTAGTATAGTCACTTTCTCCTCATTCTCGACAGGACTCTGGGTATGAAGACTTGCAAAGTATAAAAAGATGTTCCCCATTCAGGAACAAATAGAATGGCCAATTTATGGCAATTGGGTTTCTCCAAGAAAGTTTTCACTCTTCCGAGTATCATTGCCAAGCTATATCCAGTGGAAAAAGGAATTCGCTAAATAGTGGATTACTCCAGCAATAGACCTTGCCCTTTCAGTTTTAAACATCTTACTATGCCTATAGAAGATGTTCATTAATTTATGGATTCTGCAAACAGAAAATCTGAGATGCTTGTAAAGGCTCCCTTTACTTTTGCAGGTCCAGCTTTTGCTGCAATTTCTGTTTGTCAAACCGCAGATATTTGGAATATGGACAGGATCCGGTCTTTCAGGACCATGCTCTGGCAGAACATATACAAACACCGCCTTCTGCCTTACTTTTCTGTACTGATGCTCTAGTACAAGTCATGACAAAAATTTCTAGAATGACTTAAATTTTTGTCTTTCTGTAGAGAATCTTAGGGCTAAAAAGCCTGGTGAGTTTGAGGCTTCCTGTAAAAGATGCCTCACTCATATGCCCTTTGAAGGAGGATGCCTCTTTGGTGAGGCACTTGACAAATTTGTGAAAGCTCTTAAAGGGTAACTCCACTTCCGTACGGAAAAAAAAAAAAGCAAATAAAAAAAAATAATATAGCATGTACAATTGCGATACAAGTCATATTGTATTTGAATGTTATAAAAAATTACCTTTCGTTTTCAAACTGCAGTAGAGCTGCACGATTTTGGCTAAAATGAGAATTTTATCCAAATGATTTTTTTGCTCAGAATAAAGATGACGATTCTCACGGCGTAATATTATCTTTCGCATTATACAAAAAAATTGAGCTAACTTTACTATTTATTTTTTGTTTATTTTTTATTCATTAAAGTGTATTTTTTCAAAACAAAAGTGTGACACAAAATATTGATATTGCAACAACCACCATTTTATTCTCTAGGGTCTCTGCTAAATATATATATATATATATATATATATATATATATATATATATATATATATATATATATAATGTTTGGGGTTTCTAAGTAATTTTCTAGCAATAAATATTGATTTTAACTTGTAAGCAGCAAGTGCCAGAAGAAAGTTTTGGTCTTTAAGTGGTTAAACCTACCTCATCTACAGGCAGAAGTTCATTCCTTTGATCCAAGAAGAAATGTTACTTTGTTTATACTTATCCGTGATGTTGTGATAACTTGGCAGGCTGCCTGGATTTATTTATTATTTTATTTTTTCAGCTGTGAGAACTCTCTGCACTTGTTAGAAATAATCGCGAAATGTTGTTTTGAAGATTGGGAAAGGAATCGTGCAGCTCTAATCTGCAGCTGTTGTAATTTTCTATAAATGCACAGCAATATGGCTATGGCGTTGCTCTGTACCCAGAATGTGTACCCAGAAACATTATTTCCTGCTTGTGTGATTGGCTCACCAATTTTCCTAGAAGTCTGCCTAAGATACAAGTAAGATTTCAGGCATCCTCTGCAGCAAAAATGTCATTTTTGGTGAGATATTTCCAATAGGAACACATCTAAAGGGATGCAGGCCCAGCAGCTTTCCTCATTAGTGCCCTGCTGCTGCCACAGCTGACTGATAATTATGAAACCACTCCCATTAGACCCACTCAACCCAGAGGCACAGACAAACACACATGGATTTCTTCAGAATAACAAAAGGTAGGAATCTGCAACAAAGGTTGTTATAATCTTTGCAATGTACATAGATCATCCAGAGGGGAATGTTTTTTTCTCAACAAAAGTGGGGTTACACTTTAAGGGACTTCTACCTCCTAGAAACGTAGAGCACCACACTGCTCTCTTCAGGCTTCATCTTCAAAGCCATAACTCAGCCCTTCCTTTCGGCATATAACTTTGAACATAAAGCCTTCTTCAGAATGAAGATGTGCCTCGCTCTAGAGTTGGGAGGGGGGGCAGCGTCTCTTACAATTTTCATTAGACTGGGTCCCAGGCCTACGGGTTCAAAGGGGTACAAAACACAGTTACCAATTCTACCCCCTCATCGTTTTCCTCTCTCAAACCAACTAAAATCTGCCCAAGGACAATCAGATTTACACACTGCCCTGAACCATCTCAGGGACTGTTTGTTCCAGTCCTTCTGAAGGATAGGTTTAAAGGATTCTATTTGAACTTGTTCATGGTACCAAAACCCATTGGAGGTATTCGTCCTATCCTGGACCCAAAATCTCAAAGCAAACAAGTACATTTACATTCACAAGTTTCACGTGGAATTCACAGGGTAATGTATTGCCTCTCTAAAACAAGGACGATACTTGGCATCAGTAGACATTTAGTATGTCTGTCTCTATATTCCCATTTACTCTTCTCTTTATCCCATTTGTTGCACTGCCATTTGTCCTATCCACTGCACCCAGAGTATTCAAAAAGGTGCTTGTACCCCTACTCCCATCTTAAGAATTCAGAGCATCCATAGTTACATCTAATAGTTTCTTGAAACTTGAAAATTGATGCCCCCCGTTGAGACCACCGCCTGTGGAAGGGAATTCCACATCCTTGCCACTCTTACAGTAAAGAACCCTCTACGTAGTTTGGGGTTAAACCTCTCTGCTTCTAATTTTAATGAGTGGCCACGAATCTTGTTAAACTCCCTTCCGCAAAAAAGTTTTATCCCTATTGTGGGGTAACCAGTATGGTATTTGTATATTGAAATCATATCCCCTCTCAAACGTCTCTTCTCCAGAGAGAAAATAAGTTCAGTGCTCGCAACCTTTCCTCATAACTAATATCCTCCAGACTCTTTATTAGCTTTGTTGCCGTTCTTTGTACTCGCTCCATTTCCAGTACATCCTTCCTGAGGACTGGTGCCCAGAACTGGACAGCATGCTCTAAGTGCGGCTGGACCAGAGCCTTGTAGAGTGGGAGAATTATTGTTTTATCTCTGGAATTAATCCCCTTTTTAATGCATGCCAATATTCTATTTGCTTTGTTAGCAGCAGCTTGGCATTGCATGCCATTGCTGAGCCTATCATCTACTAGGACCCCTAGGTCCTTTTCCATCCTAGATTCCCCCAGAGGTTCCCCCCCCCCCCCAGTGTATAGATTGCATTCATATTTCTGCCACCCAAATGCATTATTTTACATTTTTCTACATTGAACCTCATTTGCCATGTAGTTGCCCACCCAGTTAATTTGTTCAGATCTTTTTGCAAGGTTTCCACATCCTGCTGAGAAGTTATTGCCCTGCTTAGCTTAGTATCGTCTGCAAATACAGAGATTGAACTGTTTACCCCATCCTCCAGGTCATTTATGAACAAATTAAACAGGATTGGTCCCAGCACAGAACCCTAGGGGACCCCACTACCCACCCCTGACCATTCCGAGTACTCCCCATTTATCACCACCTTCTGAACTTGCCCTTGTAGGCAGGTTACCTGATGCCTTGATGACCTTCTTCTGAAGGATTCCTCTCCCTCAAAACTGTCTGCAAACATCCAAAGAACTATACAGATTCCTCTGGTTTATGGTTGGGTAATCAACATTCAAAAGTCTCTGCCCTCCACCCTTCCCTTTTCATCTGGAATATCTAGACCTCATCAATTACATGGGTCTAGCAAACGTTTTCCTTCCGCCAAACAAGCTTTTCCCTCTCAGACCTTAAGATCAAAAAGATATCACTTGCATGGTTTGCCCAGTTAAAGCTGTTCCATTAACTCACTTCTACTCAAGGCCCCTTCAACACAATATTCTGTTAGCTGGGTTCACAGATTTCCACAGGCATTTTATATGTGAATTATCAACGTGCACATTCATGTGCTGCTCATGGAACATAATAAGCAGGGTGCAGGAAATAGTGTGCTTAGCAGCTGTCAGGTACAGAAAAGTCAGTTGAACTCGCTGTATATACTGATGGAAGGAAGTTGACAACCGCCTCTGCAGAAACAGAATTGGAGCGTGCTGGAAAAATTGGGCTGATTCTGCAGTTGTTAGGCTGTAGATAGAGGTCTCTGTGTGGAGCAGAGCAGCACTTAGGAGGGATTTGTTGCAAACATATAGTAAAAACAATGATTGTACTTCAAAATATGTTAATCACGCAGGACAGCAAACGTGCAATAAGGTATTATTCTCAAGTTCTTTATTTAACCCTCTGGTTGCCTATGTGTTTAGGGTATAAATCCAAAAGGTGTCCCTGTGGCATAATTGTTGGAATCTGTTACCAAAAAACCTACATTTAGGGATGGCTTCTATGACCCAGACATGTAACCCTATGGTGGATTTATTGTGCTTGTGTTGTGGCACACTGTGATCAGTACTGCCCTGCTGGATCTGTCTGTGATGCTCCCCAAAGCTGCACTTCATGGTCCTAATAGTTCTGCCAACATACAGCAAACCACAAGGACATGAAAAGCAGTATACCACAAATTCTGAAGCACGTGTAGAAGGCCATCAAATTATGCATCTTATTAGTATTATCAATGGGTTTTTTTGGTCAGTGCTGGACAAATTGATACATGGAGCATTTAATCTTTCTGCACTGCTCTACAACAAAAAAATTGCAAGAAGATATAAGAGGGTTTTGAGATGAATTGAGGCACTTAATCTTTCTGTATTGCTACATACCAACCAAATTGCAAAAAGATGGAAGAGGGTTTTGGCAAAACAATTAATTTGCCTCTAACCTCTATTTGGGTAGATATAGAGATGACATTATTGTCATCTGGGACAGCCCTTTTACTATACATCTTTTTGTCCAACACTGCAATGGCAATTCTATGAGCCTTTCTTTTACCCATGTATGGGATGCTAATATGCTAGTGTTTTTGGACCTCGAATTAGGCCATAATGATGGGAAAATTATCTATAGAAATTGTTGTACGACTTCTGCTGGTAATTTATACCTCACTTACTTTACGCACTGGTCCAAATCATTTGGTGGAGGGGGGGAGGGGGTTATAGTGTGGGGTTGTTTTTCAGTGGTTGGATAATTTCATGCTCCCAACTTTGTGGGAACAGTTTGGGGATGGTCCCTTCCTGTTCCAACATGACTGCACAAAGCAAGGTCCATAAAGACATGGATGAGTGAGTTTGGGGTGGAGGAACTTGACTGGAGTCCTGACCTCAACCGATAGAACACCTTTGGGATGAATTTGAGCCGAGACTGCGAGCCAGGCCTTCTCATCCACATCAGTGCCTGACCTCACAAATGCGCTTCTTGAAGAATGGTCAAACACTGCACTGCCTTCCCAGAAGAAATTGAAGCTGTTATAGTTGCAAAGGATGGGCCAACTCAATATTGAACACTACGGATTAAGACTTTGTTGTAAGAGGAGTATTGCAAATCATACTTATATTTCACGCACCCATAGACATATAGTATAATATATGTTTATGTACAGTACTGTGCAAAAGGTTTAGGCAGGTGTGAAGAAATGCTGTAAAAGAATGCTTTCAAAAATATTTTAATTGTTTTTATCAATTTACAAAATACAAAGTGAGTGAACAGAAGAAATATCTAAATCAGTATTTTTTTTTTTTTTGTAAAATCTTTATTTATTTAGGACAAATAACATGACATGTCAAACAATCACATCTAAATAAAATCTCAAACCCAAATGGACATGTATCACATATACATTATAGGCAATAAGACTAAACAAGAAAGTAAAGGAAAGAATGGAAAAATAATGGTGAACATTTTGCTAAGTAGCCAAAGGGCTTTCCCCCTTAGGGAGTTAGGGAAGCCCCGGAGAAGACAACAGCGATGAACATAATCTGTAGGCACATAGATGTGTGTATGAGAGCCTCCGCATGACAGCCCATCCGCTAGTGCTAGGTCAGCGGGTGCTCTCAATAGTATCATAATGAATACAGGGTCACTTAGCTGGCTCCAGGTACCGGGGGAGAGGGGCCACAATAGCCTCCAACTAACCTCCCTCGTCCCTCCACGCAAGCCAGGGTTACCTGAGGCTAATATTAATCCCCCGAGGGGATAAACAGTGCCACCCTCGGGGGAGGGGGCTTCCCCTCTAGTGATGAGGCACTGGGTCGGCCTGTCCATCAAGTGCATGATGTGTAGTGCATAAACCATAATCCGCATAACAAGGGAAGAACACAATTTCCGAAAAGTATAGTACAGAAAAGAGAGGAGAAAGAAGAAGACCGAATTGTACCTGGAGTCTTTTTAAGGGACAGTTCTGCTAACACCAGCAACGCTATGTCTAGGCTAGAGGACACATGCCCAGGGTCAGAGACGCATGCCATCCAGGGTGCCCTGACACCTACAAAGCGGTCTTGAGAGCCCCTACAAGTAGCTATCCAGTCTTCCACTTCCCGAATATCACTCACCCTGCTGATCCAATCCTCCCGGGTAGGAACTCTAGGCTGTTTCCAATAGATAGGAAGCAAACACCGTGCCGCATTTAGTAAATGAGGCAGTGTGCTCTTGTATTGGCTGATTGGAATCGGAGGGATGTGCAGGAAGAAGGGAATCGGGGACAGAGGAACGTCTAGCCCTAGTATATCTTTTATTTGGCCCTTAATATCTTCCCAAAAAGGCCTAATTAAGGGGCATTCCCACCATATATAGAAAAGTACCCCGGAGTCCACAGCCCTGCCAACAGAGCTCAGACCTGGAGGGGAAAATACGTGCCAAATCCGTCGGTACCCGGGTTTTAGAGTCGATGGAGCTTGAGTGAGTAAGCTGGTTTAGGTGGGCTAGCTGGGTCTCGGTACGTTCAAGTCCCAGGTCCCTTTCCCACACCCGAATATAAGTAGGTTTAGATCCGAGTGTGGTGGAGCCCAGTAGTTGGTATAGTGTAGATACCATATGAGATGTCCGGTCTTCACCTGCAAAAAGGCGCTCAAACGGTGTGAGAGAGGAAAGATCCCTGATTGAGCAGCCATGTATCTCAAAGAAGTGATGAAGTTGTCTATATCTTCAAAAGTCCATTCGTGAACCCCCATGTCTAGCCTGTAGGGTGTCAAAATTTAACAGCTTACCATTCTTCATGAGTTTACCGCAACTGCCACTGCCATCATCCACCCATGGGCCAAAGAAGGCCATTTGCTCACCAGGAGGAGACCACAGGCACTCACCTAAGCCAATGGGGACACGGGGGGCCAAATTCAGAATTGGATTGATCCGATCCCAAACTGAAAGAGCATGGGTCATTAATGGGGCTGTGGTATCAGACAGCCCCCTGTGTTCCCGGGGCAGTCATGGAGCATATGATAAATGCCTGCCATACACTTTTCCAGGGAGACCCACAGCTTGGAATGAGTATGAAAACACCAGTTGAGGATCCTCTGAAGGACAATGGCCTGGTAATAGCGCTGTATGTCAGGGATTCCCAGACCTCCCGCACGTTTTGAACACCTCAGTATGCTCAGGGCTATTCTAGGTTTCCGTGTATTCCACACAAACCTGGACAGTATGCTAGACAAATTGGCAAAAAAGTTTCTGGGCAAGGGTATCGTTTTCATCTGTAGGAAGTAAAGTATACGCGGCAGAATGTAAATTTTTATGATGTTTACCCGTCCCAGCCATGTGAAAGCAGTCTGTGTCCATTGTGAGAGGTCTCTTTTAATTGCGTTGATTAACAGGGGATAATTGGCAGCATATAGAGTATCAAAGCGGTCCGTGAGTTGTATGCCCAGATACAGCACCTGCCCGGGAGAATGTGTTTCCAGCGCGATCCCATCATGCTGGTTTTTGGCGACAGGGTACTGTACATCTCGCGCTGGCTGAAATAGGAAAAACACATTTTCCTATTGCAGCCAGCATGAGAGGGAATTCCCCTCCAAGAGCATACCAGGCCCTTAGGTCTGGTATGGATTCTAAGGGGAACCCCCTACGCCAAAAAAGGCGTGGGGTCCCCCCCAAAATCCATACCAGACCCTTATTCGAGCACGCAGCTCGGCCGGTCAGGAAAGGGGGTGGGGACGAGCGAGCCCCCCCGAACCGTACCAGGCCACGTTCCCTCAACATGGGGGGGTGGGTGCTTTGGGGCAGAGGGGCGCCCTGCTGCCCCCCCCACCCCAAGGCACCTTGTCCCCATGTTGATGAGGACAAGGGCCTCTTACCGACAACCCTGGCCGTTGGTTTCGGGGTCTGCGGGCGGGGGGCTTATCAAAATACGGGAGCCCACTTTAATAAGGGAGCCCCCAGATCCCGGCCCCCCACTCTATGTGAATGAGTATGGGGGTACATCGTACCCCTTCCCATTCACCTGGGGAAACAAAGTGTCAATAAAAACACACTAGACAGGTTTTTAAAGTAATTTATTAGGCAGCTCTGGGGGTCTCTTGCGACTTTGGGGGTCTCTTTCCGACTCCTCCGCTCTCTCCGGCCTCTTCTCCTGATCTCCGGTTCTTCTTCCGCTCTCCGGTTCTTCTGCCGGGCTCCTCTGCTATCTTCTGCTCTTTTGCCGCTCTTTTGCTAGCGTTGGCCCGGTCTTCTCTATCTTCTTCCCTCTTCTCTTCTTCCGATGTTGACACAACGCTTTCTCCCGATGTAATGCCGTGTGCGTGGTGCGCAACAACTTATATAGGCATGGGGCGTGGTCACTGGGTGATGTCACCCGGTGACCCCTCACCTTATGTCGTCACAGTCCCATCATGCCCCGGGCGGTGAGCATTCGACCGCACTTATTGCCATGTTCATGATATTTATGAGACAAATATCTAAACTGCTTTCGGGTTTGGCGGTCTAGCAAACGACGTAAGAGTAGTTCCCTCAGTTCAGTCAGTTTCTTCAGTGCCTCAGGGTCTCCGCTATTTTTATGTTAAAGTTATGCTTTTTGAAGGGCAGCAAGTACCCTTTGAAAGTCTGCTCCACGCAGGAGAAAAGAACAAACATGTAAAGTTAGCGGTGAGAAATAACAGACATAACAGTATGGCAAAAACCATAGTAATATTCTAAACATCTGTGGGTCACGCTCGGGGCCCCGTCCCCAAGGGGGAAAGGTCCCAAGCCCTGACCCAGGGTGCCAATAGGGATCAGTACCCATTAGTGGGTGGCCTACGTGGGGATTGTGTGCCAACATGGGGGGAAGATAAGGAATCTCCATCTCCCTTCACCACATCTTTCGAGATGCCTTAGGTGAAGTAGGGGGAGGAATCAATCTTTCTTGAGTTTTGAGCCCAGGGAGAATCAACTCCCTTACCAAGGCTGTCTGCGGTATTTTCTTTGAAGTAATGAGTTAAAACGTCCGTTACCCCCGCCACTACTGCAATATCGTCCAGCAGATTTTCATTCAGCCTCCATGTCCAGGCCCTATGGGTGCCTGATGGCAGGGTGAAAGCGATCGTGACCAGAGCATGGTCCAAAATAGTGATATTGCCAATGGACGCCGACTGCAGGAGCTCGAGGGTAGTGCGATCCACGTAAATATGGTCTATGCGGGTGTATCCGTCATGTACTTTGGAGTAGTAGCTAAAATCCCGACCTGAGGGGTGAAGTACTCTCTAGCGATCTATCAAAAGGTGGGACTGCGAAGGTCCTGCAAAAGTGCTTGAGGAAAACATAAGAGTGCGAGGTTCTGGTGTGGGACCTGTCAAGTAAGGGGTCAGGGCTGACACTGAAATATCCCCCAAGGACCAGGAGACCCTCCTTAAATTCAGTCAATTGTTCCAAGGCTGTATCAATGAAGATGAGTTGGTTAGAGTTGGGGGCATAAATCGTGGCAAACGTAATACATTTGCCCAGCAATGCTGCCTTTCAGGAAGACGTACCTTCCCAGGGGGTCTATTCTATTTCCAGTGGGCTGAATGGGGCAGGATTTGTGGATTGCAATAGCCGTCCCCCTAGATTTAGATACCGGGGAAGTGCTAAGGAACCACCAACTGTAGAGGTAAGTATGAATGGGGAATATAATGTGTCTCTTGCAAAAAAATCACCTGTGCCCCAGACCTTTTTAGATCCCACCACAAATTGTTACGTTTTCCCGGGGAACAGAGGCCCCGGACATTGTAGGAGATTACCTTTAAAGTAGCCATGGAAAATCTAGAGGACAGATAGTGTGCCAAATGTGCCGGTGTGCGCAATGATGTAGAAAGCTGCTCCTGGGAGAAAAGGAGGAGAGAAGAGAGGGGGAAAAGGAGAAAAGAACAAACATGTAAAGTTAGCGGTGAGAAATAACAGACATAACAGTATGGCAAAAACCATAGTAATATTCTAAACATCTGTGGGTCACGCTCGGGTCCCCGTCCCCAAGGGGGAAAGGTCCCAAGCCCTGACCCAGGGTCCCAATAGGGATCAGTACCCATTAGTGGGTGGCCTACGCGGGGATTGTGTGCCAACATGAGGGGAAGATAAGGAATCTCCGTCTCCCTTCACCACATCTATCGAGATGCCATAGGTGAAGTAGGGGGAGGAATCTATTTTAGTAATAATAGCTGCCTACAAGATGTGGTTCAAACTGGGCAAAGTGTGGCCAGTGTATTCAGAGTTTAAACCTAGACAGCATCAGAAGGACAAAAAAAGAAGAAAAACAGTCAGAGTGGGTCTGTGTATGTCGTGGGTACATGAAAACTCGCCCCGTCAATCTCTGGAGGAACCAGATGGGAGCATTGTCGATCCTTTTTACGGCTTCTGCGCTTAGGATACAGACAGCCATAGTTGAGGTGGTAGGATGGCTGAGTAGTCACGATCGATCTAAAAAAAAAGAGAGAGGGGTTCCCCCGTGGGGTTTTTAAGCAGCAATGAGAATCACAAGAAAGTTATTAAAAAAAATGTATTTTTTATTATCATAAGACAATAATATACAAAAGTTAAAACATGAGCTCTGGTATACCTTGTGCGAAACCAGTTTATTTGTTGAAATATCACATTAATCATAATCTATCACAGTTTTAGCATTTGTCAAGTTCACATGCTAATATCCAATATTACAATATTACACAAGAACACGAGAATTTAATATTATCATCGGAAAGTTCATGTTTTTTTAGGATGCATATACTCAGTATGATTCAACCCCTAAGGAGGTTTGTTGTTCTTTAGTAATTATTTTCCCGTCAAGCCTAAATATCATATCTACAATAAATTTATGAAATTCAGTAGATACTAATTATAATTGTGATGATTTCCAGGTGTTGCCTGCTCCCAGCCGCCTCATCCCTTGGGGTGCCTAAATAGGTGTGACCACTTGTAAGCCTCGCGGCTGGGGCTGGCCCCCTTCGGGGTGGAGGTGAGGCCAGTCAAGCAGTACTTTCCAGGATCTTCAATGGGGAAACCACTTGCTATCTCTGTGTATGTTTTTTATTAAAGAAGTCTCTGGTTAAGCGAGCCTATTCAATGGAGCGGGTAAATATGAAGTGACAACCATCTTTAATGTTTAAAATAGATGTACTACAATTTTAGCTGCATATCATATTATGCATAATGGTAACTAGTATTTTGATTTATCTATAAAAATATGAGAACCCCTGAGGAAGACCGTAGACACTTAGGTCGAAATGCATCGGGGCTTTTTTCGTACATCAGACTGTACAACCAATTCGATTATTACAAGTTGAGAATCTATAAGGGATTTCTAGATCTGTATTGCAGTTGGTATTGTCTACTATGCGTTTACTCTTTTCCCTATCCCATGGTTTCGCACAAGGTATACCAGAGCTCATGTTTTAACTTTTGTATATTTTTGTCTTATTGTTTTTTGATAATAAAAAATAAAAATTTTTTAATAACTTTCTTGTGATTCTCATTGCTGCTAAAAAACCCCACGGGGGAACCCCTCTCTTTTTTTTAGATTTACTATCCGGGGTGTGCAGCTTGTCAGACCCTACACATGTGTCATATCATGCTATAGGTACGACCGATCTCAACCATGGCAGTAGCAGACAGCTCTAATATTTCCTTGAATATGCCCACTAGAGTGGGGATAATGTCTTTGGAGGCCGTGGCTTCTGGTAGGCCCCTAATTCTGATATTGGCCCACCGACTGCAGTTTTCCACATCATCTAACTGGCAGAGCAAAGATTCAATCTGCTGATCTTGTGTGATGCATTTAGCCTGCAGCATGGCTATGACAGGGAGCGCCTCTTCAAATCTCTGCTCCAGGCACTCCATTCTACCTCCCAGGTGTGAGGTGTCAGCTTTCAACTGTGCAATGTCCTCCTTGAAAGCTTTCTTTACCCTGTCAGCAAAGTGCTCCAGGTCCTCTCTGGTAGGGAGCGAAAAAATATGGCGCTTGATGTCTTCATCCTCCAGGGGGACAAGGGCATCAGAGCCTCTGTCTGGGAAAGCCGTGGAGCTAGGGAGGTGGGGTTGGGGGACAGAATCACTCACTGACCATGGAATAGGAGGGAATAGGAGAAGCTGCGGTCTGCTGGAGCTGGGCGGCGGCGTGTTGCGAGGCTTTTGCAGCTTTCTGGGCCTTCGTGGTCGGTGCCGTCTTGGAAGCCTCGTGGCTCTGCCCGTGGGTCCTGGGGAAGTACAAATCCAGCTGCCCCTGTCACGTGCGGTCAGTCCTCGGTTGCTGGGAGGATGGCCGACTCCTTTGGGACATGGTAGGAGCTGCCTGGAGTGAAATCCTCCTTTGTAGCGATGGCTAGGTGCAGCGGTGGTACGGAGCTGAGGAGAGACACGTCCTCACTCCTCCATAGCCAGGTCAAGCCCCCCCCAATCAGTATTTAATGCGATTAGCGTATTACAGATCAAAATTATGTGGCGCTAGTCTAAGTATACTAACAAATGAGAAAAATATATGCTTCCTTACTGCTCAATAACCAAAAACTCTCAATAGACAATAATCACTTCACCCATTGGGGGGCAGCAAAATCCACAAGCTTTAGAATACTGGTGAGTGAAACAAAATTAACTATGTGTCATCCAATAAATCAAGTATTCTTCAAATCCAACTAAGTGAAACTGTGACTAAGTGCTACTTCAAACCCAGTCGAACAATAAAAAAATATATAATTCCTCAAAATGTGTCATCCATAGTGTAAAATATTCTTCAACTCAATATATGATGGAAACTGTACTACAATATGAAATGCAACTCTATATCACATAATAAATACAAAGTGATCAAGTGCAAAAAAATGTGGCATAAATGCACCGACGTGCATATAAATCCGATTCGGAAATAGGCTCCCAGAGTCCAACACCTCCCCCAAAACAATAAAAAAATAATAAAATTAAAATATAAAAATAAAAATAGTGAAAAAAATAGTGACAATAAATTGTGATCAAGTCCAAAATAATGATGCTTCATGCAATGTGATTCATAGTGTCCATATAAATGGTTGATATCAGCATGCCAGTAGCGTGACTTGTGCTGGATTCATATACTTGGAAAACTGGTGCAGCACACAGGTGTTTCCCCCAGCCTCTCACCTCTATCAGCGGCCCCCAGTGGGCCAAGTCAGGCCAGTGGTTAGTAATCCTCTGTGTGTGATGGTGCTCCAGCAGCCGTCCCTCTCTTCCTACAGGTATATCTGGGTCAAAATTCTTTAGCAAGTCACCAGCGCTCCCACCGGCCCCAGAATGACAATGAAGAAGGAGATGCTCCCATAGTAAAGTACTTCCAATGCACGTTTATTAAAAAAAGTAGTAACTTACATTAAAATCTGGAAATGTCAGCGGAATGACAGTAGAGACACTCAGGCTTCCGGGTACGGCCGTCCCCGGGAAGCGTCGGCACCTGGCTCCTCCTACCCTGACGCGTTGCGTCACACCCACGTGTCTTTCATCACTTTTATTTTAATGCGATTAGCGATTACCGATTACCCTTAGGCTTCAAACCAGCATCAGTTCTTACACTTACAAAAAGTCATGGATTTTGGAGGATTAGAGTCAGGTGTATGATTAACCATTTATAGCAAGCAGGTGCTAATGATCATCAATTTCATATATAGGTACTAACAATAACTGAAATAAACAGGTGTGTAGGAGGCCTAAATCTGGGTGAGGAACAGCCAAACTCTGCTACAAAGGTGACATTGTGGAAGACAGTTTCATGTCACAGGTCATACGCCATGGGAAGACTGAGCACAGCAACAGCAAGACACAAGGTAGTTATACTGTATCAACAAGGTCTCTCCCAGGCAAAGATTTCAAACCAGACTATGGTTTCAAGATGTGCTGTTCAAACTCTTTTGAAGAAGCACAAAGAAACAGGCAACAATGAGGATCGTAGATGCAGTGTTCAGCCAAGGAAACATAATGCAGCAGATGAAAACGACGACATGCTTGCTTCCCTTCGACATCGGAAGATGTCCAGTAGTGCCGTCAGCACAGAACTGGCAGAAACCAGAGGTACCCTGGTACATCCATCTACTATCTGGAGAAGTCTGACCAGAAATGGTCTTCATGAATAATTCTGGCCGAAAAAGCCATACCTCCCATGTGGAAACAAGACTAAGCGACTCAACTATGCACGAAAACATAGGAACTTGGGTGCAGAAAAATGGCAGCAGATGCTCTGGACTGATGAGTCAAAATTTGAGGCAGTTAATAATGAGTGTCTGCAGGCAACAGTGAAACGATGGTGGAAGCTCCTTGCAAGTTTGGGGCTGCATTTCTGCAAAAGCAGTTGGAGATTTGGTCAGGATCAATTGTGTCCTCAAATGCTGAAAAATACAAGCAGATACTTATCCATTATGCCATACCATCAGAGGTGCGTGATTGGCCCTAAATTTATTCTGCTGCAGGACAATGACTCCAAACATACAGCCATTAAAACTGAAAACTGAACTTTATCCAAAAGGGGAAGCTCCACTTTACCGTCTTCTCCTCCCCTCCTCTACTAAATTTTGACTTTTTTTGGGGGGGGGGGGGGTGTAAGCGGATACCTGGTTTACAGGTACCTGCTCCCACTTATGGTTAGATCGCCGCAGCTAATCCACCAGAAGTTTTCCTCCTCCACTCTCGGCCAACAGCCTTCGGGACATGTCACAGATCCTAAAAGGCTATGACACCACACACACAGCGCGGCTTGTGCATATGCAGTGGGCAGCCAGTCATGAAGTGCAAAGAATTACAGCCAGCTGCCCACAGTTAACATGCTGCCGCCGGTGACCAAACACCAGCGACAAACTGGCTCGGGTGAGAATGATGGTTTCCTAGACGGGTAAGTGTCCTTTTTAGGAGTCAACAACTACAGTATTTGTAGCTGCAGACTTAATTATTTGTTCTTGGGGTGAAGAACTTCAGCGTAAAGAACACGGAGTCCTGGAAGTGATGGTTTGGCGGTGAAGATTCACAGAAGATCTGTGGTCAGTTCTCCAAGATGTTTGGAACCACCTACCTGGCGAGTTCCTTCAAAAACTGTGTGCAAGTGTACCTACAAGAATTGATTCTGTTTTGAAGGCAAAGCGTGATCACACCAAATATTGATTTGATTTGGATTTATCTTCTGTTCATTTACTTTCCATTCTGTTAATCGATAAATAATAAACTATTACCACTTCTATTTCTGTTCAATTCATTTTTACTGAAAATTTTCAGGGAAGTACATGACATACAACAATATGGCAGGCAAATAGAGAGCAATCAATTGGTATGATATCCAAATAAACAACATATGACCTAAAACAATTAATGCTAACATACAATAATCGAGTAACATACAGTAAAATGTCGAAGTTGCCCTGAAGTACATTCAAAATAGCACTTTCATAGAGGGAGGGGGAAATAAAAGGGGAAAACAATTCGGGAGGGAAGAATTGCACCTAGTGGGATCATTTAGAAGTTACATATTGATGAGAGGGAAATTGGTGTCAGTACCAGACCATACAAGGAGCCTTTACCTTATGGGAGCTGATATATGCTGCCCTGGAGCCAACTTCTCTAAACTACAAACCTTGCTAAAAGGCATAAATTGGGATAAGATATTAGGAACAAAGAACACGGAGGAGAGATGGGTTTGCTTTAAGAGCATATTAAATAAGGGCATTAGCCAATGCATCCCATTGGGTGATAAATTTAAAAGAGCGAACAAAAGTCCTGGATGGCATAACTCCAATGTAAAAATGCATATAAAAGCAAAGGAGAAGGCCTTCAAAAACACAAGGTTGAGGGATCATCCTCAGCATTCAGACTTTATAAAGAATGCAACAAGAAATGTAAGGGTGCAATTAGGACGGCTAAGATAGAACATGAAAGACACATAGCAGAGGAGAGCAAAAAAAATCCCAAAAGAAATTCTTTAAGTATGTAAACAGTAGAAGGGCGTGGCCTGATGTGATCGCGGCCGGACGTGTTTCTTGAGAGCTCCAGCTATCCCCTGGCTCATCATCCTGTTTAAAGCCGTTCGACTGGTCACTACAGCTCCTATTTGTGGCACACTGCTAGAGGAGGTAACTGGGCACATCGAGATGCCGTCATCCACTTCCAAGAAGCCACAAGCACAGCGTATGCAGCCGCCGCTGGAACAGCGGAATCTCCGTTCTCAAGAAGGCATGGCGGGTAGCTCCGCTCACTCCCTCTCTGCTCCTGTCTCGTCATCATAGTGCGCCACACACTCGGCGGTGAAGATGGCGCAGCAGGGCAGCTCTGCTTCACAGGGGCTGGAGGATACCTCTCTCCCTTCCCAGGAGATAGAGGTGGACACCGCAGCAATCACAGGTCCCATCCTGGAAGCCATAGCTGCGTCAAAGTCAGAACTCATGGGACGCATAGATCTGCTTGCATCGGAATGTAACCTTATCCGCCATGATCTTGATAAGATCAGGGGCAGACTGACTACAGCAGAGGATCGTATATCCGGAGTGGAGGATGCTTCTCATGCCCAGGGATCGCAGCTAGAGGACCTTAAAGTCATGGTGAGATCGTTACAACACAGAGCAGATGACGTGGAAGACCGCCAGAGGAGAAATAATGTGCGGGTGGTGGGGTTGCCTGAAGGGGCTGAGGGGACTGCTACTACTACTTTTGCGGAGCAATTCTTCAAGTCCCTGTTGGCGTTGGGAGACCTCCCTCCTACATATGTTGCTGAAAGAGCGCACAGGGTTCCCACTGGCTCTAGGCCCTCTGGCGCCCCACCAAGACCCTTTCTGGTAAGATTCCTCAATTATAGGGATCAGGATATGTTGTTGGCGGAAGCAAGGAAACATAAGGAGCTTAAATTTGAGAATGCTCATATTATGCTGTTTCCTGATTTCTCGGCGGAGACGCAAAGACGATGTCGGTCTTTCAAGGATGTGAAGAAGAGGCTTGGAGACCGTGAATTGAAATACAGCATGCTATACCCCAGTCGTCTCCGAGTGCAGTTTCAGGGCACGGTGAAGTTCTTTGACAACCCGCAAGACGCCTGTGATTGGTTGGATCGCAATCCATAAGCATCACCATCTTACAGTGCAGCAAGAATTGCATATGACCTGTTATTTTATGAGGAAGAAAAGGGGAAGAATGAAGAGAAGAAGAGAATTTTTATTTTTATATTTTTTTTTGTTTCTTGTTCTATCACTCTTTTGTATGGGGTTTTTCCTTTTTTTTTTTTTTTTTTTTTTTTTTTTTTTTCTTTCCTTTTTTTCTCTGCTGGCTCTCATTTTATTGTTGGGGAGGTTTCCTCTCAGTCCTTGATTGGATGACACACTCATGTCTGACCTTCCTGTGTGCGGGGTGACCTGCGACTCTGCATATTTATACCCCACTGACCCACCAAGCTCATCTACAGTTATCCGCTTGTAATTGATGTGTAAGGTGAGGGAGTCATTTAACACGGATCGTACTTTTTGACTTGGTGAGTTATCAATTTTGATTTTCTTTTCCGCTACCCACACACCTGAGTCACACCTTGGTTAGATGGTCGATCGGCTGAACTTTTAAGCTTCTGGACAGATCGTGGAGCTCTAAGTAGGAAACACCAAAGAAAAATGTTTGTTTTTCTTTTTGTCCAATGCCGAACTTTCGACACTTCAGGTAGAACTTTTCAGGGTTTTTTTGTTTCAGGGCTAAAGGTGCATGCCGGACCAGTTTTGTTTTTGTTTTTTGTTTTTTTAGTTTCTGGTATAACAGCAGGGGAGGGAGGGGGTAAACAAGGCCAAAGAATATATATTAATGATGCACCTTTGTCTAATGATCTCTGCATGCCCATATGCAAAATGTATTCAGTAATGGTTACAATAACATTGAGGGTACTCTTAACCACAGATATTTTTCGCTATTATGATGGCTAGTAGATTACAAATAGTTTCATGGAATGTGAGGGGATTAAACAACAAATTTAAGAGGGCTAAAGTATTTCAGAATTTGAGACAGGTGAAGCCACATGTTGTCCTCCTTCAAGAAACGCACCTGGAGGGTAGTAAAATGTTGTCTTTGCGTAAACCATGGATTCAAAGGGCATTCCACTCCACCTACTCTACATACGATAGGGGAGTTTCCATTCTAATCAGTAAGGTGATTGCATGTACGTTGCATCAGGTGATTACAGATCCGGGAGGACGATATGTGGCTATTGTACTGGAGATTTATTGTCAAACAATTTTGTTAGTAAGCATATATTTACCTCCTCCTTTTCAGGTACAATTGTTATTTGACTTATTGGTGACACTGGCGCCTTACTTACATCTCCCAGTGCTTCTCATGGGAGATTACAACGCTATACTAGACCCAGAGTTAGACTCCACTAATGTCTCTAGGCCAGCTTCAGTTGATCTATCCACCTGGGCAGCTGTGGCAGGTTTAACTGAAATATGGAGGTGGGGGCACCCGGACGCCACTTCATACTCTCATCTATCATTAACACATAAATCTTTGGCAAGAATTGACTTGGCGTTTGGGAATGCCTCTATATTAAGATACCGCTATGATTCAGAATATTTGGCTGGGGGACTTTCTGACCATAACCCACTCTTGGTTACCCTAGCCTTCCCCTTCGGGGAGGGGAGGGGGATGGAGACTGGCACTAGGTTGGTTACAGGAGGAACAGGTGGCCGCTCAAGTCTAGACTGCTGTGGATACCTATTGGGTTACCAGTGTAGACTCGGCTGATCCCTCTGTGGTGTGGGACACTTTTAAAGCAGTATCAAGAGGTGAATGCATATCTGCCATTAAGGCAGCTAGAAGGGAGCATAATGCAGAGGGTGAGCTTCTTCTGGCCAGAGAGCGAGAGAGTGCTAAAGCACATGGAGACTCTCCCTCGGAGGCCACTTATGCGTCCTTATTAGAAAACAGGAGACTGGTGGTATTACACTTCTCTGATCTAGCTCATACGGAAGCAAAACACAGGTCCGAAAATATTTTTGCTGAAGGTGACAAAAATGGTAAACTTCTGGCTAATTTAGCAGCTGATCAAAGGGTCCCGGTTAGTATCCCAGTAGTTAGGAAAGGGGACGGAGGGTTGGTGTCTGACCCTGATAAGGTACTGGAAGAATTTGTCCATGCCCAGACTGTCGGAGACTTATGCTGCCCTTTTAGATGACACCATTTCTATATTAGAAATTGAAACAGCCATACTTGCTTTCCCTCCCCATAAAGCTCCGGGTCCAGATGGATTTCCCGCAGACTTTTATAAAGTTTACATGTCACAGCTGGCCCCTAGGATAAATAAGCTTTTTAAATACTGTCAGCAGCAGGGGTCCTTGCCGGCTTCCATGATGGAAGCTTATATGGTCCTTCTTCTGAAGCCCGGTAAGGACCCATTAGAGTGCTCCGCATATCGCCCAATAGCGTTACTCAATACAGATTTGAAGATTCTTGCTAAGGTGCTCGCGTCAAGGTTGGCCAGGGTAATTGATACCCTGGTAGACATTGATCAGACAGGCTGTATTCCGGGCAAATCGACAGATACAAATTTGCGGAGACTATTCACACACTTACAGTTAGGTACCACAGAGTCCCCAGCCAAGGTCGTAATCTCTATAGACATTGAAAAGGCCTTTGACTCTGTGGACTGGCAGTATATGCACAGGGTGCTGGAGGTCATGGGGTTTGGTCCAGGTTTCTGTCAATGGATAAAGTTGTTGTACAGCACTCCAAAAACAGCAATTCGGTTAGGAATTAATGTTTCTGACTATTTCCCAATAGGAAGGGGTACTAGGCAGGGGTGCCCGCTCTCCCCTTTTCTATTTTCTCTGATGATGGAACCAATAGCAAGGGCACTTAGAAGATCTGAGCTGGTAGGTGCGATTCGGGTAGGTAACATTGATGAGTGTGTAGCCTTATATGCAGATGATCTGCTCCTATTCCTTCAGGATCCGGGTCCGTCGCTAAAAGCAGCCCTGTCGATACTGGATAGGTTTGCTACTTTCTCGGGCCTACATGTAAATTGGAGCAAATCATCCATTCTGCCATTAGGTCCGGAGGTTAGAACGCTTCCTTCCGCCTTTATGGATACTAAATTCCTTTTTCAAAACATTAAACAGTATTTTAGGTTCTTTCTTATGGTCTCCACAGGCACCTCGTATTAGTATCAAAATACTTCAGGAACCCTGGGGTCAGGGGGGTTTAGCTTTACCCGACTGGCATGAATATTATTTGGCTGGCCAGATGGTGGTTGCCAGACGATGGCTGATGACGGGGACTCCGCCACGGTTTTGGAAGCGGCGCACTTGGGATCCTATGAGAGTCTGAGACTGGCCCTCTACAGAGGCCCGAAATCTTGTCTGCCTTTGACAACCTCGATGAAAGCGACTATTAGGGCATGGGAAGTCACCACCATCTTGATGTCCCCCAGCTATTTGGGAGTTACCCCATCAGCTCCGCTGTGGATGAACCCAGCCTTGCCTCACTTTTACACACTCCCAGACCCCATGGTGTGGGGGTGTTAAGGTGTTGGGAGATGTCACCAGAGAGGGGGAGCTGTGCACATTTGATCATCTGAAGGCCAGACATAATTTACCAAATTCCTTCTTTTTCCGCTATTTGCAACTGCACCACGCATTTCAGGCGCAGTTCGATGGCAAAACAATAGAATCAATACCATCAGCACTAGAGACTCTTTTGACTGAGGAAGGGCTGTTTAAACCTCTGTCAACAGTGTATAAATCTCTTTTCAAAAGAACGCCACCAGGTATAACCAGATGCAGGGAACGTTGGGAGAAAGAAATTACTGATATACAAGGGGAGGATTGGGAGGATATGTGGGATCATCCCTTTCAATACTTAATGTCCGCAAGAGATCGCCTAATTCACTTCAAGTTCCTTCATCGTATTTATTTTACCCCTGCCAGGTTATCCCGCATATATCCATCCGCTAATAGCCTAATTGCTGGAGATGCTCCCATTCCCCGGCTGACACAGAGCATATTTTTTGGAGTTGCACTCATATTCAAACTTTCTGGTTAGGGATTACTGAATGTCTCTCAGAGCTACTTAGTATCCCAGTCCCTTTGACTCCGAGGGTCTGTCTAATTGGATTGGTGGAAGAGGGAGTTCCATCTAGAGCTCACCGCACCCTGTTAAATATTACGTTGTTTTATGGTAGAAAGGCTATTCTATTAAAATGGAAAAAAACAATTGCGCCTTCATTACTGTACTGGAAGGGTCTGATTAACTCTGTAATACCTCTATACAAAGCAACGTACAGATCCAGAGGTTGTGAAAAGAAATTTAAAAAGGTGTGGCAGGCTTGGCTTGATTCTTCAGATACAGTGGGCTAAATCAATACTACTGAGAAATTTTGTTTATACTGGAAATATATGATATATTGATAACATAGGTAAATGCTATTGTTGGTGTTCCCTTCATGAGACACAAAAAATGTAACCACGTTCCTGAATAAGTAACTATCTATTTAATAAGAAAAGAAAAAAGGCATGATAAATCTTTGTAATAGTGTTAAGGTGCGTATATATATGGATGGTAACCTTGGTCACTGGTCAGTTGGGAGGGGGGTGGGGGGAATGGGATGGGAATAGATTGAACTATGTTAGTTCTTGTTGTTGGCTCTGTGAGGCCAACCCAGGTGGCATGTTGCCTGCTGGGTTACTGTTTTGTTTTATGTCTTGTATTGTGTGCAAAACTTAATAAAAAAGAATTAAAAAAAAAAAAGTATGTAAACAGTAAAAAAGGGAGGACAGACCATATTGGCCCCATAAAGAATGAGAAAGGACATCTGGTTACAAAGGATGGGGAGATGGCGAAGGTATTGAATTTATTCTTCTCCTCAGTCTTCACGAGTGAATCGGGGGGCTTCAGTAACCAAAACTGCAGTGTTTATCCTCATGACACAATACAGGAAGCACCTCCATAGTTAACAGAAGACAGAATTAAAATTAGACTTGAGAAACTTATCATTAAAGTGGATGTAAACCCAATGTCATCCTTTCTAAACTACTGCCATAGGGGTTACCTATAAGGATATACATGCCTCTTGCATGTATCTTTACCTGTCCAAATGTCTCCCCTCTGTCTGTTATTAGACCCGAAAAACTGCATATTCTGTGGGTGGGTCTGTTGTCTGGAGCTCGGTGGGTGGAGTCGTGATGTCAGTAGACTCCCCGCCCACCTCTACGCTCCCCTTGTCAATATGCATTTTCTCCTGTGTATTTCTTACAGTGAACTTCTGCTATGATCTCTAACATCCAGTGAAAAGACAGGAAATTAACCACATGACTTCAGCATGCCAAATCATGCTGAGGTGTGGAACAGCCAATCCTTGCAGAGCTGCTGAAGAAAGGAGTGGAAGGGAATTAAAAAATACTGCATGAGTGCACAAGATATGTAAATCACCTGTCACTCACAGCAAGGGGGAGTATTTGACAAAGTTTTTCTCTGTTTGTCAAGTTTTATCTCACTGAACAATAGAAGAGTATTGCTCAGAGATTGATTAACTCTGTGTGGCAAGACTGGGCTCAAATGATAGGAAATCTTATACTCTACAGTATGATATATAAAAAAAAAAATTTGGGTTTACATCAACTTTAATATATCACCGGGACCAGATGGCTTACATCCTAGGGTACTTAGGGAACTCAGTCAAGTGATTACCAGACCGTTGTTCCTAATTTTTACAGTCTACTGTCTGGAATGGCACCAGCTGATTGGAAAAAAGCCAATGTAGCACCAATATTTAAAAAGGGCCCAAAATACATCCCTGGGAATTACAGACCAGTTAGCCTAACATCAATAGTATGTGAACTCTTGGAGGGGATGATAAGGGACTATATACAAGATTTTAGTAATGAGAACTGTATCATTAGCAGTAATCAGCATGGATTCATGAAGAATCGTTCTTGCCAAACCAATCTCCTAACCTTCTATAAGGAGGTAAGTTGCCATCTAGATAAAGGAAGGCCTGTAGACGTGGTGTATCTGGATTTTGCAAAAGCATTTGACACAGTTCCCCATAAACGTTTACTGTACAAAATAAGGTCCATTGGCATGGACCATAGGGAGAGTACATGGATTGAAAACTGGCTACAAGGGAGAGTTCAGAGGGTGGTGATAAATGGGGAGTACTCGGCATGGTCAGGGGTGAGTAGTGGGGTTCCCCAGGGTTCTGTGCTGGGACCAATCCTATTTAATTTGTTCATAAACGACCTGGAGGATGGGATAAACAGTTCAATCTCTGTATTTGCAGACGATACTAAGCTAAGCAGGGCAATAACTTCTCCGCAGTGGAAACCTTGCAAAAAGATCTGAACAAATTAATGGAGTGGGCAACTACATGGCAAATGAGGTTCAATGTAGAAAAATGTAAAATAATGCATTTGGGTGGCAAAAATATGAATGCAATCTATACACTGGGGGGAGAACCTCTGGGGGAATCTAGGATGGAAAAGGACCTAGGGGTCCTAGTAGATGATAGGCTCAGCAATGGCATGCAATGCCAAGCTGCTGCTAACAAAGCAAACAGAATATTGGCGTGCATTAAAAAGGGGATCAACTCCAGAGATAAAACGATAATTCTCCCACTCTACAAGACTCTGGTCCGGCCGCACCTAGAGTATGCTGTCCAGTTCTGGGCACCAGTCCTCAGGAAGGATGTACTGGAAATGGAGCGAGTACAAAGAAGGGCAACAAAGCTAATAAAGGGTCTGGAGGATCTTAGTTATGAGGAAAGGTTGCGAGCACTGAACTTATTCTCTCTGAAGAAGAGACGCTTGAGAGGGGATATGATTTCAATATACAAGTACCGTACTGGTGACCCTACAATAGAAATAAAACTTTTTCGCAGAAGAGAGTTTAACAAGACTCGTGGCCACTCATTAAAACTAGAAGAAAAGAGGTTTAACCTTAAACTATGTAGAGGGTTCTTTACTGTAAGAGCGGCAAGGATGTGGAATTCCCTTCCACAGGTGGTGGTCTCAGCGGGGAGCATCGATAGCTTCAAGAAACTATTAGATAAGCACCTGAATGACCGCAACATACAGGGATATACAATGTAATACTGACACATAAACACACATAGATTGGACTTGATGGACTTGTCTTTTTTTCAACCTCACCTACTATGTAACTATGGATGGGGACAGCATCGTTTCATATGTGTAATGGGTATGAGTCAATTGCACCATGGCCTCCATGGACGGTGGGGTGATGGATTTCCATAGCCTGGTAATTGATAATCTTGTGGTCAGAAGGATGTGGGTAATTACTGTGCTCATGGGAGGAGGAATAGTTTCTATAGAGAGGTTAAGCAAGGCTAGGCCTGGGGTCATGGGAATATTGGATTGAGCTCTGAGATAATACTAAAGGTCTCGCCCCAAAAGCTGCTTAGCAGGTGGGCCGCTCCATAGATTATGGAAGAGGGACCCTTCTCCCCTGCAGCCTCTCCAACATAGATGCAGGAGGTGTGAATTAAATGTGGAGATGCTTAGTGGTGTAAAATACCACCATTGTGAGATTTTTTTGGGTGAGTTCCCAGAGGGAGGTGCTATGTTCTGTGTAATAGATCAACTTAAGTGCACGTTGCCATTAGGGTGGGGTGAATTGGGTTTCAATGCCCCTTTTCCATTTGGGACATTTGGGGGGGGGGGTCTTCTCAAACATCTGTTTTTCCTGTAGGAGTTTTAAAAAATGAGAGATCCTTTTTGTTCAGGGAGAAGGATTTAAGGTATATCTATGCTTGGGTTTGGGATTCCCATTGTAAGATGTGGCTGCTTGTCTAGACAATTGCTGATTTGCAAGTATTAGAACAGGTCTGTAGGGGCCGATAACCGATCATGTTGCATCATAGAGCAGGATTTAAATTTACCCCTGTCATAAAAGATCACTTATCCATCTATGGGGGACATCTAGCAGGATTAGAAGACTTATATCAAGAATCAGCAGTATCGTAGGGTTGCTATGGGTATGTTCTAAGGGGACATACGGGTCTGTTTCTATTGGTAGGGTAGGAATTTCCATCGCCAAGTGAGGGTGGCAGCTTTCAGTGTTAGTGAGAAATGATGGGGGATATTGCCTCTAGGGCCTGTGCTATGTAACCACCTTTCCAGGTTGTGCCCTGGTACCATTGCTTGTTCTAGATCACACCAGTGGACATTATGCAGGGATGTGAACCAGCTCCTCATCTGTGCTAGAATTGTGAATTGATAGTAGTCAACTAGTTTGGAACCGCCAGCCAACCTGTGTTTAATGAGTGTGCTGTGCGCACTGCAGGGGTTTTCCTCGTACCAGACATAAGAATTTAGGTGTTTTTGTAAAGAGGCGTGGTAGGAGCTTAGGATATGAATTGGTAGAGCACAGAACAGGTATAATAACTGTGGGAGTAGGTTCATTTTAAACGCTGCTAGGCGACCCGCCCAGAAGAATCTAAATTAAGCTAGTTTATCTAAATCTCGTGCAAGTTTTAACTGAAAGGGTATGACGTTTTTCCTTGTACAAACCTTTGGTGGATTTGGTTAGGGTAATGCCTAGGTATCCTATGCCTCTGTCATTCCACACATAAGAATAAGTCAGTTGTAACCAATTGCGCATTGTGCCATATATTTTGAGGTCCAGGATATAACATTTGGTTGTATTCACCTTATAGTAAGAAACATTGCAGCCAGGGAAATAGAGGATTAGGTCATCTGCAAAGAGACTAATTTTGTGTTCTTGTGCGCCAATTCGATATCCAGTAATGTGGCAGTGGGATCTAATACTTTCGGCCAAGGGTTCCATGACTAAGTTAAAAATCAAGGGGGGTAGAGAACACCCCTGCCTGGTGCCGTTAAATATGTGGAAGGGAGTGGAAAGCATCTCAGAACATAAACTTGAGCTGCGGGATTAGAGTATAGCGCCATGATAGCTGAGAGAATTCTATCTTTAAATTCAAACTTCTGGAGGATAGCTCTCAGATACACCAATTGCACCTTGTTGAACGCCTTCTCTGCATCCAAGGAGAGGAGCAGAGAAGGCGTTCGTGTGCGCTCTGCAAAGTGTATATTTATCAGGCGTCTGGTTGCATCAGAGGTTTTTCTCCCTGCAAAACCGGTTTGGTCCCTGTGGATTAAGTTAGGTAAGATATGCATAAGTCTAGAGGCGACAGGTTTGGCATAGACCTTAATGACAACATTGAGGCAAATGGGATCTAAATTGAGGGGAAGAGGGATCTTTCCCTAGCTTTGGTAGAGTAATGATCAATGCTTTTAACATATATTCCCAGGTAATACAGAGGAAGAGGCAGTGTCATTGACTAGGTTGCAAAGGTATGGGGCAAGGGTCAGTTTATATTGTTTATAATATACACCTGGCAGTCCATCGGGGGCCAGGAGCTTTGTTATTTGGTAGGGAGTTTATGGCGGAATATATCTCAGCTAGGGTAAAAAAAAGTTTGTTCAAAATAATAAATTGCTTGTTTGATATTGTTCAAGAATGCATTAATAAGTTCTGGGTCAGGTTGTAAGGTGTCTTTATCGTCTTTGATGTTATATAGGGAATTGTAATAGGTGCTGAAGGCATCTGCTATCTTCTGGGGGTTTACCAGTTTGGTTTTCGTTATAGGGTGAGTTAAAAAGGGAATTTTAGTTTTATTTCTCGCACCTCGGATACGTGCGGCCATGGCTTTGCCAGCTTTATTGCTTGTGTTGTAATAAGTGGCATGTACTTTTCTGTGTGATTTTTCCATAGTATTCTAGCAGGAGAGTTCTAAGCTTCTGTCGTAGAGAGAGCAATTGTTTTTTGTGATTACAGTGTGGTTGAGATTTTTTCAAGTCTTCTATTTTATTAATAGTAGAGAGGTGGTTGAGATGCTGCTTCCTCCTTTTTTTTTTTTTTTGCTTGTGAGCTCATTTGAAACAGTACACCCCTGGCGAAAAGCCTTGTGCGCGTTCCACAGGGTTGTAACTTTCTGCACAGAACTCACATTATGTTAGAAGAACTCCAGTTGTCTATGGAGGTTCTCGGCATAAGGGAACAGTCAGAGGATAAATGAGTTGACTCCCAGATTTTAGGAGTTGTAGAACAGGGTCTACCTTGAGAGATATGCAGATGGGATCATGGTCTGACCAGGAGATGGTGGAGGTATCAGAGCTGCACGTTGTTTGGAGTAGCCTTTTGTGCACGAGAAAATAGTCAATATGTGAATAGGAGTTGTGTCACTGAGAAGAAAGTGTAATCGTGTTCTTGTGGATGATGACAGCGCAAAAAATCAAAAAGGTCATTAGCGTGGAGGAATTTGGACATGGGAAATTGCAGCCTTGGGTGTAAGGAGGAAAAATCCAGCTGGTAGTTGGGGACGGTGTTAAATTCCCTGCAGAGCATAACATGACCCTTTTTGGAGTTGTCAGATTCATTTCATAAGCTTGTTCAAGATGTGAATTTGATGGGAATTGGGGGCATAGAGAGAGACCAGTGTATAAGTGACAGTTAATCGTGCAAACAAGAATTCCGAAGCGGCCATTCGGGTCCAGACTGCTGTCCAGGAGCTGAAATGAAAGGCAACGGTGTCACGTATGGCAATAAGCACACCTCCTTTTTTTTTTTTTCCTCTGGGTTGTTGGCCATGACGATGTGGGGGAAGGCCTTATGTGTACACTTCGGGGCTACTGTGCTCTGGAAGTGAGTCTCTTGTGCACAAAGAATGTCACATCCCTGCTTTAAAGCCGTTTTGCACAGTTCTTTTGGCTGGGTGGTTTAAACCCTTATGCCCTGTACACACGATCGGACTTTCCAACGGAAAATGTGCGATCAGAGCTTGTTGTCGGAAATTCCGACCATGTGTGGGCTCCATCGGACTTTTTCCATCGGAATTTCTGACACAAAGTTTGAGAACTGGCTCCAAAGTTTTCGACGACAAAATCCTTTTGCATAAATTCCGATCGTGTGTGGACAATTCTGACACACAAAGTGCCACGCATGCGCGGAATCAAGCAGAAGAGCAGCACTGGCTATTAAACTTAATTTTTCTTGGCTAGTCGTACGTGTTGTATGTCAACGCGTTCTTGACGTTCGGAATTTCTGACCAACTTTGTATGACCGTGTGTATGCAAGACAAGTTTGAGCCGACATCCGTCTGATGGATTTTGTTGTCGGAATGTGCGATCGTGTGTACAGGGCATTAGTGTTAAGAGCTGAGGTGGAGATGCTGTATTCGGTTAAGGTGCGCATACAGTAGTTGAACCAGTTGTCTTGAGGCCTGTACAAATAGTTTGGCACAAAAAAATAAAAAAAAAAATCAAAGTCCATATGTGAAAACATCAGAGTTCATATACTGAAGTTCATGTCGTGGATCAAGTTAGGATGATCTTTAGCAGTAGTGGCAGCTGTCCCGAGAGTAAGCCAACTCTACAATAAAACCACACAGAGAAAAGGCAAGTGCCATCTAAGTGCCGTAGATAAAAGGCATTTATTAAAAACTTACAAGAGGGTGGATAAATCTAGGCACATAATGTATAAAAAAGCGTGTTTCCCATCCTGTGTTTTCATCCTACAGCTACAGGCCTGTAGCAGCCTGCCGACTCCCCCCTGTCACTGACGCCACCTCCTCTTCAGTGTGCTCCTCACGCTGGTCAGAGGCATTTTCAGGATCCCATTCAGCGTCCCTGATATGGGCTCAGCGCCGCCGCCAGCCATTCCATCGCTGTGGGATGAAAACACAGGACGGGAAACGGAGGCTTTTTTTTTTTATACATGATGTACCTACAGTATCTCACAAAAGTGGGTACACCCCTCACATTTTTGTAAATATTTTCATGTGACAACACTGAAGAAATTACACTTTGCTACAATGTACAAGTAGTAAAAGTGTAAACTTGCTGTCCCCTCAAAATAACTCAACACACAGCCATTAATGTCTAAACCACTGGAAACAAACGTGAGTACACCCCTAAGTGAAAATGTCCAAATTGGGCCCAAAGTGTCAATATTTTGTGTGGCCACCATTATTTTCCAGCACTGCCTTAACCCTCTTGGGCATGGAGTTCACCAGAGCTTCACAGGTTGCCACTGGAGTCCTCTTCCACTCCTCCATGACGACATCACGGAGCTGGTGGATGTTAGAGACCTTGCGCTCCTCCACCTTCCATTTGAGGATGCCCCACAGATGCTCAATAGGGTTTAGGTCTGGAGACATGCTTGGCCAGTCCATCACCTTTACCCTCAGCTTCTTTAGCAAGGCAGTGGTCGTCTTGGAGGCGTGTTTGGGATCGTTATCATGTTGGAATACTGCTCTGCGGCCCAGTCTCTGAAAGAAGGGGATCATGCTCTGCTTCAGTATGTCACAGTACATGTTGGCATTCATGGTTCCCTCAATGAGCTGTAGCTCCCCAGTGCCGGCAACACTCATGCAGCCCCAGACCATGACACTCCCACCATGCTTTACTGTAGGCAAGACACACTTGTCTTTGTACACCTCACCTGGTTGCCACCACACAGGCTTGACACCATCTGAACCAAATAAATCTTGGTCTCATCAGACCACAGGACATGGTTCCCATAATTTATGTCCTTAGTCTGCTTGTCTGCAGCAAACTGTTTGCAGGCTTTCTTGTTCATCATCTTTAGAAGAGGCTTCCTTCTGGGACGACAGCCATGCAGACCAATTCGATGCAGTGTGCAGCGTATGGTCTGAGCACTTACAGGCTTGACCCCCCCCATCCCTTCAACCTCTGCAGCAATGCTGGCAGCACTCATAAATCTATTTCCCAAAGACAACCTCTGGATATGACGCTGAGCACGTGCACTCAACTTCTTTGGACCATGGTGAGGCCTGTTCTAAGTGGAACCTGTCCCGTTAAACCGCTGTATGGTCTTGGCCACCGTGCTGCAGCTCATTTTCAGGGTCTTAGCAATTGTCTTATAGCCTAGGCCATCTTTATGTAGAGCAACAATTCTTTTTTTCAGATCCTCAGAGAGTTCTTTGCCATGAGGTGCTATGTTGAACTTCCAGTGACCAGTATGAGAGAGTGAGAGCGATAACACCAAATTTAACACACCTGCTCCCCATTCACACCTGAGACCTTGTAACACTAATGAGTCACATGACACCGATGAGGGAAAATGGCTAATTGGGCCCAATTTGGACATTTTCACTTAGGGGTGTACTCACTTTTGTTGCCAGCAGTTTAGCCATTAATGGCTGTGCGTTGAGTTATTTTGAGGGGACAGCAAATTTACACTGTTATACAAGCTGTACTTTCACTACTTTACATTGTAGGAAAGTGTCATTTCTTCAGTGTTGTCACATGAAAAGATATAATAAAATGTTTACAAAAATGTGAGGGGTGTATTCACTTTTGTGAGATACTGTATATTTATCCACAATCTTGTAAGTTTTTTTTCAATAAAGATTTTAATAAATGCCTTTTACCCACTGCACTTTATTGCGAATGATAGTAAAAATGTAGCGCATAATATGCAAACCAAAATATAAAGTAATATTACTCAATTATATTTTAGTCCAAATAAAAAATAAAAAACAATGGTGAGTCCTTTGACCAAATAACCATATAATGAACTCAAAGTCAATAGGCTAATAAGCAAATGGGTGAGGGGTGTAATGTCCCGCTGCATAAGGACATGGATGTAATCCCCAAGGAAGATGGTGTTCCAATAGTTGGCAGAAAGCTGTATAGATCCGTGGGGAGAAAACACATCAACCAGAAAAGGGCATCATGGAAAAGATGATAAATATAGACTCTTACCAGATCCTATGGACTCCCTTGTCAGCGACAGGGAGTCTGGAAAGCAGTGTGCCACCCAGGGCATAAGGAAGGATATCCCGGCAGTCGAACCCTCAAGATTGAACTCTGCGTAGATTCCAGGGATCACCAGGTGGGTCTTCGCAGTAGATAGCCAAGATATGGATCCGGTGGATGGAATATCCCTCATGGAGCTGGTGTAAACACTCACTCCCGTTCAGATAGTATGTGAAAAGAAAAAATGTGCTTCCACATAGTGCAGCTAAAAGGGGTGTTTTTTATTGCTAAGAAAAGGGTACAATAAAAACGTGATCACAAGATAAAAAAAGTAGGCAACATGGAGAATGGTGAAGTGGTCCAACGCGTTTCGACCTAGGGGTCTTCTGCTGGGGCTTAATGTGAATGTCCATTAGGTGAACAGGTAAGGTGGAAGTTGCATTCCATAGAAGAGTCAAAAAAAGAAAAGAAAATTTCCTGTGACTAAGCCACTGTCAGTAACCAACGGGGAGAGAGTCCATAAGACCAAAGCTGAGGCACTGTATGGCATTGTTCAGGGCTAAGGGCTAATATGTTGGAGGCTGCAAAAACCCTGTGAATGGTTATCTGTTCCTGCGCTGCGGGTAGAAGGAGGATTTGTGCCAGAAAGGCGATGCCTTCCCTGGAGGCTTATGCATGGCCACTTGTGGTGGCTCAGGTATGATGGTATGATGCCCCAAGTATGAAGAAGAGCCAGGCCTTTGTTCACAGAGGTAACATGTGACACTCCGTTCCTTTCCACCATGAGCTTTGTGGGTTTGCCCCATTTATAGGGGATATTATGATTACAGTATGCTTTTATCACCGTGACAAGTTGTCCCCTCATGTGAAGGGTGTATTTGGAGAGATCCGCATACATTTGGATATTCACATAGGGAGATAGAAATTGTCAGAGAGACTTGGACATCGCTAGGCATTGCTCTTTAATGTGAAAATTCTGGTGAGGCGGTTTGGGCAGACTGTGTATGCGGTCTATGGTCAAATCCAGAGGGGTTGCCTCAGGTAGGAGGGTACTGAACATGTCTGTGGCGTAACTCTTCAATTTGCCTGATTGTACTGATTCTGGGGTCCCCCACAACTTTAGGTTGTTACATTGTGTCCTATCTTCTAGGTTTGCGATTTTTGCTTTTATCCACTGCCTGCCTTCTAAGCTGTTGTTATGGGCATCCACTAAATCATTTATTGTGGTGGTGGTGATTTCTCTCATAGAGTCCTCTGTGATTCACCCTCTCACCTAGTGAGTTTAATTCAGAGGAGAACTTGTGGGTCAGAGTGGCAAAATCAGTATGCAGAAAATTCTGCAGTGATGAGAACATTTCTTTCAGCAGTGTGTCCATCACTGGCTGATTGGAAGTAGGAAATGAGGCTATGGAGAAGAGATGGGGGGTATGTAATGTGGGCTCAGGGACAGCATGGCTCACCTCAGTTTCTTTTAGACTGTCATCCAGGCGCAATCTGGCTTTAGCTGGACTGGCACAAAGCTGACTGGGTGATGAGGGAGAATTCGGTGAAGAGCCTTCACCCTGGCATTCTTCAGCCCCAAGCTGGTCATCCAGCAGGTCCATGTAGTGGCCTGTTAGAAGAGAGGATGAGGCAGGGGCTAGTGCAGTGGCACCATCTTGTCGGCTGCCTCCATGTGTGCTGAAGGAAAAAGGCTGTTCATTTCTGTGGGCACCGATCATCCTTTCGCTTCCTGGACATGCAGGTGCGGAGATAGTTCAGGTGTCTGCCGGATCCCCCATTGCTGGCAGCTCTAATTGCCCCAGAGCTTGGCTTCTATGCTGCTATCCATTGAGCACACTGGCCACGCCCCCACCACTTATATTTCTGAAAGCATTTTCTCACACCTGTCTAAAACTTTTGCACAGTAGTGTGTATATCTAAATTTTTATGTTTTTTTTTATTATATTACCCTTACTGCTAATTTTATTCACATTCATATTTATTTATTAATGTTTACCATTGATTTTTATCGCTGTTGGTGTAATTGTTTTTAATATTTTGTTTTTACTATATGTTTGCACTAAATGCAAGGGGCCCTCTTTTTATTCCCAGATAAGTGCCTTGTTTATTTTTATAACATGTTCAATAGTCACTTTGTTTAATTTCCATAGTGCTTGGATTTTTTATTTTAGACTTTTTTTTCCCCGCCTGCGTTTACCTAATCCACAGCAGTACTGCTGAGCCTTGCAGTCCACCGATTATCCTTCCCTGTCATGTCTGCATATCTCAGTCAGGTCCAGTATATAAAGCCGTATCTTGCTCCCATTGATAAGGCTTGAAAGAGAGGGCGTAGCCCTTAAAACACTTTGTCTCTGTTACAGCACATTCCCAATGCAGGTTTTGCTGTTTCTCACTGGGTGCTGCTCTGCTCCACATAGAGACTGACTAACTGCAGCTTGACAACTGTAGATTCAGCTCTGTTTTTCACTCCGAAACTGGCTCTGCAGAGGTGCTTGTCCCCTTCCATCAGTGTATACAGAGAGTTCAACTGGCTCTCTTGTTCCTGGCAGCTGCTACATATAAGCAGGCTTTTATTAGATGTGATTACTGCTGTGCTACACCAGATTCTGCTAGTTTAAACATAAGTTTCCCCTTTTTTTATAGAATACATTGATGTACTAATTTTAACCCTTCCTGCGCCCTTTTGCTTTATTATCTTTTATGACCACTCCAACCTGACCCATGGGTGTTTTTTCATTTCAATACATTTTTATTGGAGGTTTAGTAAAATAACACAATAAACCAAATGGTGAAAAGTGAACAGACGCAAAAGTGTAAATATCCAAATTTCTCAAAAAATCTGCAGGTTTTAATTTTTCCCTTACAGCTTTCAGAATTTGTGAAAGACCCACAAAAAAACATATATCTTCTGAAAGCATACAACCTCTAGAATAAAAAGAAGGTACTACTGATTTTTTTAGACCCTGCGCTATTTGCGAAAATGTTTATTGAACCAATATATTGGCAAAAGATACACTAAGGCTCGATTCACACCTATGCATGTTGCTTTTGGGCGTTTTTGGAGGTTTTTTTTTCATGCTTGCCACGTTTTTGAGCAGCGTTTTTGCTGCGTTTTTGCCGCGTTTTTGCCGCGATTTGCATTTTTTTTTTTTTTTTTTTTTTTTTTACAGTCTAAAAAAAAATTTAAAAAAAATTAAAAAAAAAAAAAAAAAACGCATCAAAAACGCTGCAAAAACGGTGCACTTGCGTTTTTGATGCTTGTCCATTGAAATCCATTACATGCAAAACGCTGCTTTTTGCATGAAAAAAAGTCCCCGACCCTTTCCAAAAATGCAGAGAAACAAAAAGGCATTGATGTGAACATGTTCCATAGGAACCCATGTTAAAAAATTCCCGTGCATTTCTGCAAAATGCAAAATGCATCAAAAAACGCGCTAGTGTGAATGGAGCCTAAAACCATTATTAGCAGATAAAAACACAGCTAATTGTACAAAATTCCTGCTAAATCCCTACTACATATAAAAGCTTAACCTGTATGGAGTTAATAAATAACAAATATTTGTAAATTTTAAATTGCGCCTTTCTGCAAAATGGTGAAAATTGAACGTTTCGAAATCGAAAAATTTCTCAAAAAATCTGAAGGTATTTATTTTTTACTTACAGCTTTCAAAATTTGAAAAGACCCCTCAAACCAGACATTTTCTAAAAGCACATGGCCGGTAGAATTAAAAAAAAGTGCTACTGATTTTTTGGGCCCCGCAATAATTGCGCAAATGTTCATCATATCGCTATTTTAACTACAAATACACTAAATAATATTGCACATAAACACAATGTAACTTACAAAATTCCTGCTAAATTAATACTAAAGCCTCGTTCACATGTGGCATACTAAAGTACGCTCCTTAGAGTTGGGCTTTATGGCAAAGTGGCCAGAAGAAAGCCATTACTTTCAGCAAAAAAACAAAATGGCACCTTTTGAGTTTGCGTAAAGGCATGTGGGAGACTCCCAAAATGTATGGAGGAAGGTGCTCTGGTCTGATGAGACTAAATATGAACTTTTTGGCCATCAAAGAAAACTCTATGTCTAGCGCAAACCCAACACATCACATCACCCAAAGTACACCATGTTTTTCAGCAGTCGGGACTGGGAAACTGGTCAGAGTTGAGGGAAAGATGGATGGTGCTAAATACAGGGATATTCTTGAGCAAAACCTGTACCACTCTGTGTGTGATTTGAGGCTAGGATGGAGGTTCACCTTCCAGCAGGACAATGACCCCAAACACACTGCTAAAGCAACACTTGAGTGGTTTAAGAGCAAACATATAAATGTGTTTGGAATGGCCTAGTCAAAGCCCAGACCTCAATCCAATAGAAAATCTGTGGTCAGACTTAAAGATTGCTGTTCACAAGCGCAAACCATCCAACTTGAAGGAGCTGGAGCAGTTTTGCAAGGAGGATGAATAGGGGGTGAATAGTTATGCACATTGACTTTTTCTGTTATGTTGTCCTATTTGCTTCACAATAAAAAAAAATCTTCAAAGTTGTGGGTATGTTCTGTAAATTAAATGATGCAAATCCTCAAACAATCCATGTTAATTCCAGGTTGTGAGGCAACAAAATCACGAAAAATGCCAAGGGGGTGTGAATACTTTTGCAAGGCACTGTAAACGGACATGTGTCCGTTACACCCGCCTGCATCTGATCCAGTCCGCTAAAAACAGACGATGGACGATCTAGCAGGCGGTCCGTTTCTATCCGACCGTCCCGTAGAGAATAGCGAGCTGTGTCCGTGTCCACTCTGCATCAGCGGAGCGGACACAGACCTGTCATCCGCCTGCTCAGCAGGGATCAGCAGACAGATCCCCCGCTGAGAAGGCGGATCTGCTTTTTCAGAGTCCGCTCCATGTGAAAGGGGTCTTACCAGGAGCGGCCGGTCCATTAGGGGTGCTGGGGCGCTGCTCCCCTGCAGGGCGCCAGACTCATTTTTTTCTTCAAGTCACATGATTAGAGCCTGAGGCTCTAATTGGCTTGAAAAAGGTTGGGCTCGGGCGCATAGCATTGCACCCCGAACCCACCCACTTGTGAGTTAATTAATATTTGCTATCGTCTTCCGATTTCTCCTCCTGGCAAATCAGGAAGGATCAGATTGGCTGGGAGGAGAAGCTAAGGTATCCTTGGGGGGGGGGGACCGTCACCGTGGAGGGGTGAGTGCAGGCTGACCTGGGGGGTTTTACTATGTTTGTTTTTTTTGTTTTTTTATTTACTTTTTTACATTTTTTTTTTTTTTTTTACAGTCATATAATTTTTTTTTTTGGGGGGGGGGGGGGACTGCCTGTAAAGCACCTGAAAAAAAGCCTCATCTGCAATCCCAGTGTGAAGGCCCGAGTGCTTTCACACTAGGGCGCTGCGCTCGCAGGACGTCAAAAAAAGTCCTGCAAGCAGCTTCTTTGAGGCGCTTTAGGAGCGGTATATACACCGCTCCTAAAGCGCCCCTGCCCATTGAGATCAATTTTATTTTTATTCAGCTGCTAGCGGTTAAAAGCGCAGCAAAAACGCGCCGGTAAATCGTCGCTAAAACTAACAGCGCTTTACCGCCAACGCCCGGGCTCTGCCAGTGTGAAAGGGCTCTGTGTTTTTTTTGTTTTTTTTTTATTTTACTTTGTACAAAGTTTTTTTTTTTTTTTTTTAGTCATTTAATTTATTTGAATTTTTTGGGGAGGATCTTTGGTGAGATATCAGAGGTCTAAACAGACCCCCATATCCCTAGACAGAGAAAGAGACTGAAGATAGTCCCTTTTCTCTGTATCACTTTACTTGAATGAATGAGAATCTGTATAGAGATTCCATACATTCAGAAAATGACAGGCTGATACATTGTAACACTTGCGGTTACAATATATCAGCTGTCACTACTGATCGCTGCTATGTGCCCTCTTTTCTACTGGGGGATCTTAGTAAACACATGTTTACTAAAGCCCCCCAAGCCCCAACTTCACCCCCACCTGCACAGTTACCCCCACCCCTTCCCCCCGCTGCAATCTCCAGCCTGACAGATCACGGAGATCTGTGCAGGGAGATGATGCAGGGAAGGGAAGGAGAGATACGGCTCTGAGCAGCCATGGATCAGGGGCACGAGGCAGTTGGGGGGCAATCTGACTGGCGGGGGGGACACATCTGGACCCCCCCAAGCCCCATGCAGCACCTGAAGGTGGCGGGAGTGAAAGAGGAGGGATGCCAGCTAATGATGGTGGCTGCAGGGAGCGGGTTTGCAGAGGGGGTCGGATCGGGTGGAGGGGAGGTAATTAGTGCTGGGGGGAGAAGTGGGTGAAGGGGAGAGGAGAGTGGGGGGCCAGTTTTAGATGAAAGGGTGCAACGTGGGTGTAGAGGCAGGGGACAAGGAGGCAGCGGGGTGGGTGGGGGACACAATCACATTAGGGGTTAATAACTCTGATCAGCGGGTTGTAATCCACTGATCAGAGTTATAGAATTGTTCAGCAGAGTCTGCTGAACAATTCTGATATAAGCTTATGGTCATTGAATTGACCATAAGCTTGTAGGAGGGGGAGAAATGAGGTCCGTACGCCGTACTGACCTGGTCACCTGCGGGCACTTCTGTAGGTCCATATGGTTTACGGACCTGGCAGTGAAAGGGTTAAATGATGGCAGGTGTTTACTGACTCCTGTGTAACATGAGTTTGAATGTAATTGCTCAATACTGAACACAGCTACATCCCCAGTTATAAGGGGGTGTGCACCCTTATGCAACCACATTATGTTAGTTTTTTTTTATTTTTAACCCCCCCAAAAAAAAAAAAAAAAAGATTTCAGTTTGTTTGAGTTGTACAGTTTATAGGTCACATTAAAAGTGGAAAAAGTTCTGAAATGATTTATCTTTTTCTAGTCTTTTTTACATCACAGAAACTTGACACTTTAACAGGTGTGTGTAGACTTTTTATATCCATTGTATATACAGTGGGGACGGAAAGTATTCAGACCCCCTTAAATTTTTCACTCTTTGTTAACTGAAATATCACATGGTCCTAAGTATTCAGACCCTTTGCTGTGACACTATTTAACTCAGGTGCTGTCCATTTCTTCTGATCATCCTTGAGATGGTTCTACACCTTCATTTGAGTCCAGCTGTGTTTGATTATACTGATTGGACTCGATTAGGAAAGCCACACACCTGTCTATATAAGACCTTACAGCTCATTGTGCATGTCAGAGCAAATGAGAATCATGAGGTCAAAGGAACTGCCTGAAGAGCTCAGAGACAGAATTGTGGCAAGGCACAGATCTGGCCAAGGTTACAAAAAAATTCTGCTGCACTTAAGGTTCCTAAGAGCACAGTGGCCTCCATAATCCTTAAATGGAAGACGTTTGGAACAACCAGAACCCTTCCTAGAGCTGGCCGTCCGGCCAAACTGAGCTATCGGGGGAAAAGAGCCTTGATGAGAGAGGTAAAGAAGAACCGTGGCTGAGCTCCAGAGATGCAGTCGGGAGATGGGAGAAAGTTGTAGAAAGTCAACCATCACTGCAGCTCTCCACCAGTCGGGGCTTTATGGCAGAGTGGCCTGACGGAAGCCTCTCCTCAGTGCAAGACACATGAAAGCCCGCATGGAGTTTGCTAAAAAACACCTGAAGGACTCCAAGATGGTGAGAAATAAGATTCTCTGGTCTGATGAGACCAAGATAGAACTTTTTGGCCTTAATTCTAAACGGTATGTGTGGAGAAAACCAGGCACTGCTCATCACCTGTCCAATACAGTCCCAACAGTGAAGCATGGTGGTGGCAGCATCATGCTGTGGGGGTGTTTTTCAGCTGCAGGGACAGGACGACTGGTTGCAATCAAGGGAAAGATGAATGCGGCCAAGTACAGGGATATCCTGGATGAAAACCTTCTCCATAGAGCTCAGGACCTCAGACTGGGCCGAAGGTTTACCTTCCAACAAGACAATGACCCTAAGCACACAGCTAAAATAACGAAGGAGTGGCTTCACAACAACTCCGTGACTGTTCTTGAATGTCCCAGCCAGAGCCCTGACTTAAACACAATTGAGCATCTCTGGAGACCTAAAATGGCTGTTCACCAACGTTTACCATCCCACCTGACAGAACTGGAGAGGATCTGCAAGGAGGAATGGTAGAGGATCCCCAAATCCAGGTGTGAAAAACTTGTTGCATCTTTCCCAAAAAGACTCATGGCTGTATTAGATCAAAAGGATGCTTCTACTAAATACTGAGCAAAGGGTCTGAATACTTAAAACCATGTGATATTTCAGTTTTTCTTTTTTGATAAATCTGCAAAAATGTCAACAATTCTGTGTTTTTCTGTCAATATAGGGTGCTGTGTGTACATTAATGAGGAAAAAAATGAACTTAAATGATTTTGGCAAATGGCTGCACTATAACAAAGAGTGAAAAATTTAAGGGGGTCTGAATACTTTACGTCCCCACTGTATGTATCATGGTGGGTTGAGATATTGTGTATTTTGTAGCCAGTGAGTCCAGGGTTACCAGAGGGAGAGCGCCTTGGCATGACGATTTAGACTAGAAGCCATCATTAATTCGTAGGAGCATTGATACACAGCATGCAAGCTGGGCTAGCACCCGACTAGTGTGTGTGGGGATTAACTGGAGACTTGCACACCTGGAGGGGCTTTCTTTATTTCATTCATAAGAGCAATGTTTTGAACAAGATCAACAGTGTCCAGAGTGGCGGGGAGGCAGAAGATTCTCAAAGCCTTGTGATATTTAATCTCTCCGCCAAAAGAACATGAGTAACAGCATGTCTAAAAAGGGGAGGAAATTATCTATATACAGAACTTAAAGCTCTCGACCACTGTGATTTGGTTTATGATGACCCCACAACTGTTTCCCATTGTATGAAAGGTTTAAATTTTACAAACATCAGTTTTTGCTGTAGCAAGGCATAGAAAAGTGATATACCTTTTTGAATCATGGGTGGAAGTAAGATGAAACCATGTTAAACATGGTAGGGTACACAAAGGCTTTGGCAACTGGGACAAACAGTGGGTTATACGAAAATAATTACAAAGTTCTCGGGATGGTAAGTGGCATTCCTGTTGTAAACAGGGAAAGCATTTGATGAAAGATTTATCAAAGAGATCTTCCATATGACATATGTTATTACCTGTCCATTGGGCAATAGGTAGGTAAGGAAAGCCAGCGCTGCAATAGGAATAGTGGGGGTAAGCATGTGTTGGGGAGGAGAAATAATGCTAATGAGCTTCTTCCAGGCCTGTACTGGGGCAAGCATAGGGGAAGAGAGGGATGCTGGTACAGGTGCTCCCAATGTGGTACAAAATGGCCAGTTACATAGGTTAGACCCTATGATGTGGGTAGATTCCATATGACCTCTGAGTGCAGAAAGAGCAGGAAGAAATCAGTCCTGCAACTGTGACAAAATAGTATCATAATGGTAATCACCAAAGTTTTGAGTGCGCACATTGGGTTTTTTTCCCTTGCCACAAAAAGCTGCGTAGGATGGATTGTAAGGACCTAAAATAGGAGTGAGGGATGAGGATGGGAAGAGCTCTGAAAAAATACAACAGTTGTGGAAGAAACATCTTGAAGGCTGCAAGCCTACCTGACCAAGAGAACTTGTGTTACTGTAATAGTAATAAAATTGTTTTAATTAATGTCATAATTTTAAAGAGAAGGGAATGTAATTTCTCTTTTGTTCATTGACGGACACAGCTTCTTCATAATCTTGACCATAGGGTGATACTGTCGCCTACAACAAGATACTAGGCAAAAATAAGAAGCTGAGTACCGCCCATGGGCAGTCCCAGCTGGTAGTAAACCCCCTCCACAATATTATTGTAGTCCTGGTGCGGTCCAACAGGCGACCCCTTCTGTGCAAGCAGGTCACATCAGACCGAATCTTCTTACACTGAAAGGTGCACCCCAGTGGCTGTGGACCTTCCCTGGCTCATGTCAGGCACTGGTCCTGGTTTTAAAAGCGGGTGTGTGTGCCTGGTGGCCTCTTGTGCCTTTACTTCTGCCTGGCATGGCTCTGTTTTGGATGTGGGCACAGTGGTGGATGGCTGTTCCACCAGCGGGCATTTCTGGTGTTGGGCCAACTGCTGATGACCTCAATCTGGGGACACAGCTGCACTGCTGGAACATGACGTGTGGACTCCTGTTCTTCTCAATGCCACACTGAGAGGGCTTCAGCGGGCGGTAAATCTGTAACCCCCCTCCAACTGCCCCCCCGTGGTTGGGCCATCATGCCATGCTGAGGTCATGCCAGGCATCTTCCTGGTTCTATGCATGGGAGATGCCTACAATACCTGTTTGCAGTTCTGACCATTTGTTTGGTATGTTGCTTCTTGAGGAGGTTTTTTTCTGTTGCGGTGGATGTTCCGTGCTGTTGTGCACATTTCCATCTTGCAATACAACATGGGGCAGCCACAATACCGATGGAGGATTCTCCTTCCATCATGGCAAAGGAAGGCGAACTGGTCTCTCGCTCTGTGTTTACGGTTGCTGGATCAGTTCTTTGACCAAGGTCCGGGTCTCTCCAGGTTTTGTGGAACTGGCAGACCATCTAATCCAGGAACTCCAGTGCAGTTGTGCAGCTTCCTTGGATGCAACCTCATTGCTCATAGGCCTTCCGTTTTACCTGTAGTGCCTTGATTAGTTTCCTGGCTTCAGTGTTGGTCTTCTGACCAAACACCTAAGAAGGCCGGGGCCATTTACTCTTTCTGGGTGAGTGGCCCCTTGGTGCCTACCTGGCCAACAACCTCAAAGAACCTTTGGGTGGGAGGAGTTTACTCTTGCCCATTTCCCAGGACGAGGAAAGAGCCGCGTTGTAAGCGGGGTTCGTAAGGATTCTATCCCGTCAAGGCTCCCGCGGATAGCACGGGTGCTCCTGGTCTCCGAGCCCATTCAGTTTGTGTACGTGTCCTCCTTGGCATGTGGGCTAGCTCCTCTCATTTTCAGGGTGGGGTGGTTGCCTTCAGTGGTTTGCAAACCATGGCCCTCTTCGACTTCCAATTACAGGTTCATGGTCTGTTGTGCCAGTCTACATGATAGATTTTCCTTCCAATCTGCCAGATGTGTTCCTTTCAGTATTTTATTTTTATTTATTTCAGGTACTTATATAGCGCCGTCAATTTACGCAGCGCTTTACATATACATTGTACATTCACATCAGTCCCTACCCTCAAGGAGCTTACAATCTAAGGTCCCTAACTCACATTCATACATACTAGGGACAATTTAGACAGGATCTAATTAACCTACCAGCATGTCTTTGGAGTGTGGGAGGAAACCGGAGTACCCGGAGGAAACCCACGCAGGCACAGGGAGAACATGCAAACTCCAAGCAGGTAGTGTCGTGGTTGGGATTCGAACCAGTGACCCTTCTTACTGCTAGGCGAGAGTGCTACAACTACACCACTGTGCCGCCTTCGGGACATAATGGCGCAGTTCTGGAGCTGTCAGGGTTCCAGGGCTGTTGCCTTTCGATTACGCAGAGGGCAGGAATCTGTCCAATTTGGATCAATTATTCATACCCCTTGAAATTTTTCACATTTTGCCATGTTGCAACCAAAAACTTAAGTGTATTTTTTCGGGATTTTATTAATAGACCAACACAAAGTGGCACATAATTGTGAAGTGGAAGGAAAATGATAACTGGTTTTCAAAATGTTTTACAAATAAATTTCATGAAAAATGTGGCGTGTATTTGTATTCAGCCCCCCTGAGTCAATACTTTGTAGAACCACCTTTCGCTGCAATTACAGCTGCAAGTCTTTTTGATTATAGCCCCATACACACTCAGATTTTCTGCTGATTTTTTTCCTTCAGATTTACCAAAAACATATAATATGAGGTCAAACCTTAGGAGTTTCAATTTGTATGCAATCAGGCAGGCCCTTGCACTACATGGTTTTGGTAAATCTGAAGACAAAAATCAGCAGAAAATCTGATAGTGTGTATGGGGCTTAAGTCTCTACCAGCTCTGCACATCTAGAGAGTGAAATTTTTGCACATTCTTCTTTGCAAAATAGCTCAAGCTCTGTCAGATTTGATGGAAAGCATCTGTGTTCAGCAATTTTTTTTTTAAATAATCTTATACTTTGTTTTTTTCTTTACAAATACCATACAAATAAAACAACACAAACATATCAGTAATAACAAACTAATAGGAGGTATGTCCCCCCCCCCCAAAAAAAAAGGGAAAGAAAGGGGGGGTGGGGGAAGGAGGAAAAGCAAGAGAGGGAAACAATCCTCTTTGTGACCATTAAGTGCTAGTGCATCGTGTGTTTATTGATATTTTCGGTGAATAGCTGTGGTATGAGGGGGAAAAAAAAAGAAAGGCATGAGGGGGGTTTTATCCACCCCTCCCCAAGTCTAATTTCTGTGCTCATTCATGCCTAGGTGTTCAAAATATTTGTGTATTTTTATAATAATTCTAAATATTATACTGGTCTTATCATATTTGTGTTGTGCATCTTAATAACATGTCTCTCCCCTCCCCCCCCACTCCCAAACCCTCCATCCCCCACCCCATGAGAGAATATGGGCAGAGCAGGGGCGGGACAAATAAAAAGAAAAAGAGAGAAAGAAAAAAGGAGAGTTGGGGGGGTCCTCCCCTTATAATCAACATGTAACACAACCAATTACATACTCCTAAAAATGTTGTAGTTCGTCCATTATTTTCTACTTGATTTCAGGTGTCCCTTTAATGAGCGGCAATTTCTGGTTTTCTTTACCTCCTCCTCCTTTAATCAAAGGAGGAGGGGTCTTTACTATCTGGTATCTTTATTTTTAGCTTCTCTCTATTTCTGGCGCATAATGCTTCCAACCTGCCCATATTTTCTTAAATTTCTCCTGTTGGTTTCTGGTCTCATGCACCCACCTTTCCGCCTCCATTATTGCATCCACTTCCCTTTTCCATTCCGCAAGGGTGGGGCATGTTACCTGTTTCCAGTGTCTGGGTAACAGCATCTTTGCTGCATTTAATAAATGTGGTATAACACGTTTTTTGTAAGATTTTATAGATCCCTTAATCCCATGAAACGAGGTGCAGAGGTGTTGGTTCTATGGGCTTATCAGACATTTTCCTGATCCATGGGACAACTACTTCCCAGAATACTCTTATCTTTGGGCAAGACCACCAAATATGGAGGAAGGTGCCCCTGTCTTTATACACCCTCCAGCAGCAGCCATCCGCTGTTGGATATATTTGTGCTAATCGCGCTGGGGTCTGATACCATCTGGCCATGAACTTATATGACATCTCTTGAATAGATGAGCTTATAAAAGTTGTATGTGTTGCCAATATTAATTTCTTAATTTGTGATGGAGGGTGTATTTTAGTTGTTTCTCCCACTCTTTAATAAAATAGGGGGGGGGGGTGACTTTTTGCCCACTGAGAACCAGTTTGTACATTTGATATAATAGATTGTTAGGCTTTGACATCTTCACACACATATTCTTAAATGTAGTTACGGAGTTCGCAGTCCTTAATTGGGGGTCTTAATTTATTGAAAAAATTCCAAATTTGGTAGTATCTTCATCCCGACATAACCATGACTCCTTGGGATAATACCAAGTCTGGCTGTGGCATTAAAGTTCCTGATGGGGCATATCTTAAGCACTTTGTATTCCCGTCCGATTCCCATGGACCCAGTGCTCCCCTTTCCTCACCTGGAGGGAACCATGGATACCCTCCCAGTGGGGATGTTCAGGGCGCATATTATCATTTTTATTTTTTCTATCCCATACTGCCAGTGTATTCCGGGTTAATGGTGATGTCTATTTGGGCAATCCCCTGGACTTGGCTGGTATCCAAGGTGCTCCCTCTAAGTTTCTGCCTGCCATATTTTTCTATATGGAGACCCAGGCTTTATTTGAGGAGTCGTGGGACCAGTTTAAAATATGTACCAGCGACATTGCACTGTAATACAGTGCAGTGTCTGGTAACCCCACTCCCCCCTCCCTTTTACTTCTGCGTAGGATATCATAGGAAATTCTAGAATTTCCATCATTCCATACAAAGGCTATGAATGCTTTAGGTATCTTTTTGAAAAAGGTTTGAGGGAGTGCTATAGGTACGGTATACAGAATATATATTAATCTAGGTATTACATTCATTTTGAGAGCATTGATTCTACCGAACCATGTCAATACGTGGCCTTTCCATCTACGCAAATCTTCTATTATCTCTGCGACCAAGGAGCCATAATTACGTTCATACATGAGTTTTACATCTGCAGTAATATGTACTCCTAAATAATATAACAATTCCCTATTCCAAATGAGTGGGAAAGTTTTATGCAGAGATGTGGCTAATAGTGGTGGCACATGGCTAGGTAATATTACAGATTTCCCTAGATTTATTTTAAAATTAGATAGTTTTCCGTATCTCTTCACTTCCTGCATCAATACGGGTATAGATTCCTGTGGTTTTGAAAGATAAAATAATAAATCATCCGCATATGCTGATACTTTATGCACTCTGAGGCCAATTCCAACCCCCATTATTTCTTTTTCTTTCACTCTACATAAAAATGGTTCCAAGGTCAGGTCAAACAATATTGGAGATAGGGGGCAACCCTGCCTTGTACCATTACCTATGTCAAAACAACCTGACAGGGTCCCGTTGATCTTGACCTTTGCTCAGGGTCTAACATATAATGCTGATACCCAACCCATCATCCGCTCCCCCAAACCTATTCCCCTCAGTACCTCCATCATAAAAACCCAATTCACTCTATCAAATGCCTTTTCGGCATCCATTGATAGCACTACTCTTGGGATCTTATTAGGTCTGTTCTGCATCCAATGGAGTATATGAAAGGCCCGAATGGTGTTATCTTTAGTTTCACGATCCATCATAAAACCCATTTGGTCAAAGTGGATTAGTTGTGTTACCTTGTCCTGTAATCTGGTCGCTAATATTTTCGCTAATAGTTTGGTATCTGAGTTGAGGAGGGAGATAGGTCTATAGTTTGCGCAATATTGTGGGTCCTTCCCAGGTTTCGGTATAACTGTCACATATGCCAATAATGCTTCAGGGGGTAAGGGGTTAATAGCTGTAATTTTATTGAAGTAATTACATAAAGGTGTAGCCAAAATATCAATACATTTCTTATAGTATGCGTTCGTTAGGCCATCCGGTCCCGGACTTTTCCCCGTTGGTAAATTTCCTATAACTTTATTAATTTCCTCTATAGCGATTGGCCTCTCTAATTTCTCAACTACTTCAGGGTGAAACGATGGTAATGTGGAATCCTTAATATATTCTCTAATTTCTTCCGCTTTTCCCCCTTCTTCTTTTCTCAGCGAGGTTGGTTGAATGTCGTATAGGCCCGTATAAAAGCGCTGAAATTCCCTAGCTATGGATTTGGTATCCATTACCTGCTTTTTATTCCCTCATATGCTATGAACATGGGAAAATTCTTGATGTTTTTTAAGTTCTCTGGCCAATAATCTGCCACATTTGTTCCCATGCTCCTAAATCGGCGTGCAAAGAATCTGTATTTGTCCTTGACCCTGCTGTGCAAGCATATGGAAAGCTTCACTCTCAATGTTTCCAGCTGCTTGGCATCCCCTAGGTCAAGGTTACTTTTATGTTTAGTCTCCCACTTATGTATTTCTTCCAACAGATTTTCTATCTCCTTTATTTATTTTTATTTTTTTAACTCGGGACCCATGTGCTATTAATTCCAGTCTAATAACTGCCTTGTGAGCCTCCCATACCGTTTGTTCTGATACCTCCCCTGATGTATTGGTTTCAAAGTACTCTATCATTTTGTGCCGTATGTCCTCCACTGATTGTCATCCAACAGCGACTCATTTAGTCACCATGTCCGCTCCCGATGACCTGCAGATACCGGAAGAAACGTCAGCACCATTGGTGCATGATCGGATATCGTTATTGAATCAATTGTAACAGCTCTTACTTATTCCAGGTAGTGCTGGTCCACCAGGAATAAGTCCAACCTGGAATACACTTTGTGGGTTTTCGAATAATAATATATTCCCTCATCTCCATATTTAATGCCCGCCAACTATCGACCAGATGAAGAGATCGAAGAAGTTTTTTCACATATTTGAGGGCTCTAAATGATAATGCGGTTTTCCCTGCTGCGTATCTAATTTGAGGTCCATAATAATAATAAAATCCCCCACCTAGGATCACAAACCCCTCCCTAAATTTGTCCAGCAGTCTCAAGGTTTTCACTAAAAAGTCTGCTGTACGAGTATTTGGAGCATATATAGAGGCAAACATGTAACAACTTCTATGTAGTATACCCTTAATAAAAAGGAACCTCCCTTCTGGGTCCGTTTGCACTGCCATGGGGGTCAGGGGGCACGCTTTCCCAAAAGCTATGGTTACCCCCCTCACCCTTACTACAGGGTATAGTGCATGAAACCATTGGTTATACAAAGATAACGGTAGCTTAGGTACGGTTCCTGGCGTGAAATGAGTCTCCTGCATGAAAATAATATCTAACGCATGATGACGCAGTTCCTGCTCCTTTTTTGGGGTGAGCACAGCCTTCTCACATTATATGTCATTTTTTGTGAACTCGCCATCGCCTATTTCTTGAGTAGATATAAAAAATTCTTAAATCTTTTAACCTATTGCCATTTGTCTCCTTATCTTCCTCTCTTGGTGAACCTGTAGAAAAAAAAAAAAAAAAAACGAACCAACTACAACATAACACTCTACAAGGTAGGGTGTACCAACTACCAGGCGGGCAGGCCCGCGTGGGTACCACTTGATCCCCCCGAGCCCTCCCACCCATCTGCACCATGCAGATTATCCAGTCCCTTATCATAACCTGCCTAATTTTTTTTTTTTTTTTTTGCCACTTCAGCGAAGTATTTTCTGGGGCTGTCTTTCAACTTTACAGTTCAAACTCATCCCTTTACGTTTTCACATCATCGTGGCATTATCGTCGGTCTTTATTAGCCAGTTGCACATAATAATATAAAAATACAAATCAACCCCTTGAAGTTGTTTATCCCCAACTACCCCCCTATACCAACCCCCCCCCCCCCTCCTCTACCCCAATGTCCCTTACCCTTCCCCCCTAACCTAACCCTCATTTCGCTTATTACCTTCCCGGCTCCTCCCCCTATTACCATTACTCCTATCTATTCCGGTCCTCATTCTTCACGTTTTCACTGATTAATATTAGTCATCTAGTTTCTGTATTTACAATGAGGCATCATACTGTATTCCCCACACCTCGGCCGCTCGGAGTGAATATTATATTTTACCCAGTCCCTCCATATCTCCTCGAAGACTTCCATTTCCATCCCTTCACTGTACCTCAAATATTCAAGGCAATAAATTTCACTAATCTTGTTGAACCACTCCCGCATTGTAGGTCTCCTTTTATCTTGCCAATATCTAGGAATGAGACTTTTGGCTGCATTAAGGAGGTGTGGTAGTAGCAATTTCAGATATATCTTCGTGGGAATTTTACTCCTATGATGTAAGCACACACAGGGGTCATCCGGGATATCAATGCTAGTAATCTCATAAATGGTTCGCTTTATCTCCCCCCAGTATTTTTTGATTACTGGACACTGCCACCAGATATGCGCCTTTGTCCCAATTTCTTTACAACCCCTCCAACATAATTGCGATGTTTCTTTCTGGATTCTATGTGCTCTATCAGGGGTAATATACATTCATGCAAGAATCTTGTAATTCATCTCAGATAGCTTACAGCTAACCGAGGTGGCGTTCACCCTTTTCAGAATCAACCCCCGCCTCCCTTTCGCTAATCTTGATGTCCAGTTCCTTCTCCCACTTCTCGATATATGGCGGACTCACCACACCACCTAATTCGTTCAGTACTCTGTAGATCTTAGAGATACCCCCCCTCCCTTTTTTCTCCATACATATTTTCTCCAGGGGGAGTAGGCTCTCTGTCGACCTAATTGGCTGCGGGAGTGAGTCAACAAAATGTTTCAACTGCTTATACCGCCATAAATCTATGATAAACCATTCATCTTTGGCTTTTAGTTCTTGAAATGTACACATCTTGCCCTGTCTCATGACGTCTTTTAATTGGGCATCATCCTTCAAAATCCACCTCCCAAACAGGTCTTCTTTCCCCGGTGTAAAATAATCTGTGTCCTTAAGCGGGATTAATGGTGAATTAAACTCCCAGTGCTCCCTTTTGTGCAAGTTATCCCAAATATTAGGTGCATGTTTTGTGATCTCCGTTGTATCCATGCTCAGTTTTCTACACTGTGGTGGTATCCATACTATCCTACCCAACTCTACTTCACTCATTTTATTCTCTATTTTCACCCATTGTTTTTCTTTATTGTTTTTTACCCAATCTAATATACGTAATAAGGCGATCGCCTCATAGTATTTTCTAATGTCAGGTGCCCCCACCCCCCCTTCCTCTTATCTTTAGTTAATTGTGTAGAATTTATTTGGAGTTTTTTCCCTCTCCAAATGAACCTTAGGAACATGGTGTGCAGTCTATTAAAGTAGATCTGTGGGATTAGGATTGGGAGCATTTGCATTTTGTAAATGATTTTTGGCAGGATTGTCATCTTGAATAGATTGATTCTTCCTCCCCATGAAAGTTGGCTTCGCGAGATTCTATTCAAATCAGTCTTGATCTCGTTAAGGAGTGATAAAAAGTTAGCCTGGAATAGTGACTCTTTAGATATGGTTATTTTAACTCCTAGACAGTTGAGCTCTTTTATCCCCCATTTGAATGGGAAAAACTTTTGATATGCATTGTCCCCTACTTTACTTTTGTTAATGTCTAGCGTTTCTGACTTGGTCGGATTTACCCGGAAATTGGACAGCCTACCGTAGTCTTTTATGATCGCTATCAGAGTAGTCCTCGGGCGGGTGACATAAAATAATACGTCACCCGCGAAGGCAGCTAATTTGTACTCTTCTTCACCTATTTTAACCCCACTAATATCCAAACTAATCCTTATCTTCGCTAGAAGGGGCTCCAATGCCAGCACAAACAACAGTGGGGAAAGTGGACACCCCTGTCTTGTGCCATTGTACATTTTAAATGGTTCAGAGAGAATTCCATTCATCTTCACTCTCGCCGTGGGGTGTTTATATAAGGCCTTTATCCAATTAAGCATTCTATCACCCAGTCCAATCTCCTCTAGAGTGTCCCACATGAAGCCCCAGACTACCCTGTCAAAAGCTTTTTCAGCATCAATTGACAGGAGTAGACCTGGGGCTCCACTATCTTTGATTTTCTGGACTACCAGTAGCGTTTTGATGCCATTATCCCACCCCTCTCTACCTGGTACAAAACCCACCTGGTCTGGGTGGATAATCTCGTTGATTATCCGTTTCATCCTATCGGCTAGAATTTTAGCGAATAATTTCATGTCGACGTTTAGGAGTGATATGGGCCTGTAACTAGAGCATAACGTGCTGTTTTTTCCTTCTTTCAATATGATAGCAATACTGGCTTCTAGTGCTTCTTTCCTCATCTCCCATTTCTCCCCTATCCCATTCATATATGAACACATTTTGGGGATCAATAGGTCCTGATATTTTTTATAATATAGAACAGTCAGCCCGTCGGGCCCTGGGCTTTTGCCGGTTGGGGTTTCCTGAAGGGCTTTCTTGAGCTCCTGTTCTGTTATAGGGGCCTCTAAGATGATTTTATCGCTTTCTGCTATTTTGGGTAGTCGCGCATCCTTTAGAAAGTTTTTAATTTTCTCTCTTTTATTTCCATTGGCTTCATGTGAATTGTTTATGTTAATTGCGTATAACTCTCCATAAAATTCTTGGAATGCTTTCGCAATATCACACGTTCTATATCTGATTTCCCCTGACTTTGTTCTTATTTTCTCAATATAGTTAGTATTTTTCTTTTTTTCAAGGCCCTTGCTAGTAAATTGCCCGGTTTATTGCCGTTTATATATCTATCTTTTTTCACTAGGTTATAAGCCTTACATGTTTCATGCTCAGTTAAATCCCGCATCTCTTCTCTTCTCCTATGTAGTCTTGCCAACACCTCCCCATCTCCCGATGTCTTATGTTGTTGTTCCAACTCATGGATTTCATTTAACAGGGCACTCTTCTCTTTTACCATTCTCTTTTTTCTTTCCAATCCTACCATCATTAAGATGCCCCTGATGTAAGCTTTGTGAGCCTCCCAGACTGTGGCCTCAGTGATCTCCCCGGGCACATTTATTTTGAAGTACAGATCTAATTCATCTTTGATCCTCTTTTCAATATCTTTATCTTGAAGAAGATACTCATTCAATCTCTAGCTTATACCCTGTGTTTGGGGCACCCCTATTTTCATTTGTAGACTCACTGGTGCATGATCTGAGAACGTCATGTTACCAATACCTGCACCAGTGACCGCCTCCAGTAACCGGTGTTCAACCAGAAAAAAATCAATTCTCGAATACGTCGCATGCACGGGGGAATAGAATGTATAGTCTCTTGCGTTATTATGTTGCATCCTCCAAACATCCACAAGCTGGAGCTGATGCAACTTCTTTTTGAGTTTATTCACCCAAACTCCACCTATCCCCCGTGCATGGAACGTACTATCTCTCGCTGGGTCCAGGCATAAGTTAAAGTACTATAACAGCTATAATGGCCCCCCCTTTCTTAAATTCTTCAAACTTAGCCAAAGCACCCATTAAATATCTAGTTGTATTCTTATTCGGGCCATAGATGTTTGCCAGTGAGCAATCCGGGCCATTTATTTTACCTCTCAAAAAGAGATATCGTCCTTCAGAGTCGGTCATTCTCTCTTCCAGCTCGAACCTTACCTCCTTGGCAAACCCTATGGCCACTCCTTTTGCTCTCTTGGTCGGGAAGTCTCCATAAAACCATACTGGAAAATCTCTAGAGAAAATTTTTTGGCACTTACTAATACAGAGAGTGCTTGGAGCATTGCCACCTCAGCTTTCAGGAATTTCAATTCGCTTAATATATAGGCCCGTTTTATGGGAGAATTCAGGCCCCTTACATTGTAGGAAATTATATTTAAACTAGACATCTTCTCTTACTCTCCGATTTTTAACCCATCTGGGGGGTAGGAGCCCATATCTCGATAACTCACCCTACCCTGACTCCCCCGCTCCCACACCCCCCCCCACCGTATACCCCCACCTCCCTCACCCGTCCTTACCCTCTCCACAACCCAAACCCCCCTTCCCCCCACACCCATCCCCCTCTGTCCTACTCCCTCGGGGGGGACTGGCCTCCCCATGGCCCCTAAAACCGTGGCCCTCCTATCTCCACCCGGCCCTGCGGTTTACCCCCTGGAGATTGAGCTCAGATGAGATCGCTTGGCAGTGCCCGTTCTCCCCCCAAGTTGTTTATTTGGGGGTGCCCGCCCCTGCTCGGCTCCCCCCGTCCCCCTCCTACTGACACTCCCCCCGATCCCCCCCCACCCCTAGCCGCAGGTCAGCTTTCAATGTTCAGTTATCTTCTTCTCATAACTCTTATTTGTTTTTCATTTGCTGTTGTCTGGGTTTAATGACTGGTTGCCACGTCTGCTTTTCATCAGCGTTTTCTCTGTTTACCCGGTTATCCCACAATCCCGGGATTTCTATCATTGGGACCTCTAAGTGGTTGCAGAATTTAGGCGTATCTTCTGGGAACCTTAGAATTGCCAATTTACCCTCTTTATGTCCTATTAAGCAGGCAGGAAATCCCCACATATATTGGATATTGTGCACCTTCAGCTGTTCCAACAGGGGTTTTAGGGCTCTTCTACTGGCTAAGGTCTCCATGGCCAGATCTGGGAAAATTTGGAGGGTAGTCTCTCCATACTTAGCGGGTTGGTTGGTTTTAAAAAATGCTCTTATCTGTTCTTTATCCTGGAAATTCTGAAATCTAGCGATGACATCTCTTGGGGCCTCTCCTGTTATTTCGGCAGGCTTCCTAACCCGATGGATTCTTTCGAACTTGATTTTGATGTTTGTTCCTGTTGCGATTACCATGTGGCCAAAAATGTTGTCCATTTTTTCTTGTAAGTCATTGTTTTCCCCTCGTATCTCCAGTAGACCTCTAATCTGAAGATTTTTTCTTCTATTTCGATTTTCTTTTCTTGGTCCTCGATTTTATATAGTATATTCCTTTGATCCCTTTGCATCTCAGCCATCTGTGCCTTAAGCATTTTAATCTCATCTCCCTTCAGTGTCCTCAACCCTTTTCAATATAGGATTCATACCTTCATGCAAAGCTGCTATTTCACCTTTTATTGTTGCTTCCAGTTTCGCAAACATTTCCGCCATTTCATCTTTTGTCTTCCTCCTGCCGGGTTGTCTAAATCTTGTGAAGGTTCCCCTTATATACAGTTCAAATATAGTTCAGGTATGTATATATGTGTGCTCAATATTTTTATGTGTGAGCAAGAACCGATAACCGGTGGACAGCCAGAGGATTGTCTTTCTCTGCAATTTTTCTTTTTCTTTCCTTTTCCTTCTAGGCAGTCCTAGCAGCTGCGACTCAACTACGATCGCTGCAACTACTATCCGTGTGTTTTATTAATTATGTGTCACCCTGAGTTTCAAAAATGAGGGTATATCCATTAGTTGTTTTGGGAGAAGAAAAGTGTGCCTTGATGGGTTGTCTTCCTGTATAGACCAGCCACCTACTACTTCCTTCGTTAGGCTAGTACAGAGTCTTACCGTTATGAGCGCAATTAGAGTGATTTGGAATCACAGTTCAAGATCGCCAATTCAAGAACGCCATTCACCGTCCTACAGAGCTTCATCGATGTGAGACTCTAGTACTATGAAACAAATTATATTGGAACAACAAGAACTCCTTTCTGTTGCTAACAGTCCACAATGTTTATAGTCTCTAGCTGTCACAACTAGTAGTCACAGCTTACTCTACACAGTCTATTTGTGTTCTGTATGCAGCATGTCAATTATATCAGATGAATCTGCAGTACCCTCCTATATGTACTGTGTCTGCTTTTGAAGCTGAGGTCGTCTGACTCACCCAAACTCAGCTTCCACCTCCATTACAAATTGGTCCTGCCAAACCAGCAGGGGAACCGGGTGTGTTTTACCTCAATATCTTCTACATCAGAGCACCAGAGATCCCGGGAGGAGCGTACATCACGGTTACACTGATCGTCAGCTGTTTTCTGCTGTTCCCAGCGTGCTGCAACTGCTCTACTCTGATTCCCTCTGCTGGCTTTGCTGTGTTTGTGCGCCCATGGGAGCCGGTCTCCTGTCTCCAATCAGGATAGGTGGCGGGCTTCTGTCTTCGTCAGCCAAGGGGTCCGGGGGGAGGGATCACAGGACCGAAGGACAGGGGACTGTGTAAGGGCAATAACCTGCCTAATTTTTAAGACAAAAAGAGCTTTACTATTCTAATAGCCCCCCTGGCCGGCCTTTATATTATTATTTTTTTTTTTCTAATGCGGCTACACCTTCTATTGGGTTGTAAGTTCTTTTTTATTGACATGGGGAAAAAGAGCAGAGGGGAGCAAAGAAAAAAGGATAAAAAAAAAGAGAGAGAAAAAGGGAGTATTCCCCTTCCTCTCCCCCCTTGTCAATACCACAAATCATCCAAACCACTTCTCTCTATTTAAGTCCTTTGTCGATTTTTCGGTGGTACTTGAGACCAGGGCTCTAGGCGTTGTATTGGGAAATTTGTGTTGATTATTCTCCAATCTGGGAAGTCAGTTTGCGGGAGATCTAATATTTCTGAGAACATTTTTAAGTCATCTTTGGTTGGAAGCACTGCTGTTTTCCCATTTCGTGAGGCTGTTAAACGGAAGGGAAACCCCCAGCGGTATCTAATATCTATCGTTCGTAGGACTTCCAGCAGTGGACGCACCATTCTGCGTTGCATTAGAGTGCGGCGTGATATGTCCGAAAATAGATAAATTTGGGTTCCTTCATATTCAATCATGGTGTATCCCGTACAGTCCTCATTATACCCTGCTTCACTGAATATTTATGGATTTTACATATCACATCCCTTGGCTTGTCTTTATTCTGACTGACAGAGGAGGTGACACGATGCACCCTGTCTACTTCCACCGGTACAGGTGCTGCTGGCCCCATGATCTGCAAAAATAGCTTTTGTACTGTTACCAGTAAGTCACTACTATGATATTTCTCGGGTAAGTCCCGTATTTGTATATTCTGACGACGGTCCCTGTTCTCAAAATCATACAGTTGGTCCCTATAAAGATTCAATAATTCTTCATGATGTTTAACGGTGTCTTGGACATTTACCACAGCCTGTATAATCTCCTCTTGACTACTTTCAAATGCTTCCACTCTGTTTCCCACTGCTACTACTTCTTCCCTAAGATCTTCCACTGCTTGTTTGCATGGTCGCCCTACTGTGGCTATCATTTGTTGTATATCTGTTTTTGTGGGTAGTGCTCTTATAAGACCTCTAATGTCCTGGTCAGCACCAGTTGTTCCTATTTCCGTCTCCTCTGTACAATATGTGGTCTGTTCTTTAACAGGTAATACCATAGGCTCGTCAGTTATTACAGACATTGCAGATGTTATGTCTTTTAGTGTGGTGTCTGTTTCTAGGGAGCCTTCCCCTGATTTCCTATGGCCTTGGTCTATTCCCATTGGGTCTGGGGGTGCTGGCAGCTTCATTTGTGTCAGTCAGGTCATCTCTTGGCGTCTCCCCGCCATTATACACCACTGGGCTCGCTCTGTCCATAAGGGGCTTTAATAAGTCCGCCCCCTGTTCTGTTGGGTTATCTCCCCGAGCCAGCAGCCCATCCTTGCCCCTCCTGATTCTCCTGCCCCTCCAGTTGTCCTCCATACCTCTAGGGCTATCCCTTTGCTCCAGTCTCAGGGTTCCTTCGCCTCCACTCCGCTCTCCACTGACCGACGTCTGGATACCGCGTCCGCCCACCGAAGGACTTCGGTTGTACACGTGTGTGCTGTGGCTTAGGACCGGCGAGCCTTGCCCAGCATTCATGTGGCTTCTGATCTCTGGGCTCCCGTACTTCCCCTCTCGGTTCTGGGCTGTTGCTCCCGCCGTGCTCTCTCCCCTTTTCGGGGTCATGTACGCCCGCAGCCCGCCGGCTGGATTTCTACTTCCTCCCCCAGCAGGCTGGAGCGCCGCTCGTCTACGTGTCGCCATCTCCGTCTCTGCAGCCAGCCAGACTCTCCACTGGAGCCCCTGACTGCTATTGGCTATTAGCTTTGATGAGGTGCAGCCATCTTGCTGTGTGCAGCCCGGGTGTGTCTCTCCTCACACATCCACTCCTCCCATTTCGAAATATCGTGTTCAGCAATTTTCAAGTCTTGCCACAGATTCTCAATTGGATCTGGACTTTGACTGGGCCATTCTAACACATAAAAATGTCTTGATCCAAACCATTACATTGTAGCTCTGGCTGTATGTTTAGGGTCATTGTCCTGCTGGATGGTGAACCTCCACCTCAGTCTAAAGTCTTTTGCAGACGCTAACAGGTTTTCTTCTAAGATTGCCCTGTGTTTGGCTACATCCATCTTCCCATCAACTCTGACCAACTGCCCTGTCCCTGCTGAAGAAAAGCTTCCCCACAATATGATGCTGCCACCACCATGTTTCATGGTGGGGATGGTGTGTCCAGGGTGATGTGCAGTAAGTTTTCCACCACACATAGTGTTTTGCTTTTAGGCCAAAAAGTTCAAATTTAGTCTCGTCTGACCAGAGCACCTTCTTCCACATGTTTGTTGTGTCCCCCAGATGGCTTCTCGCAAACTGCAAACAGGATTTCTTATGGCTTTCTTTTAACAATGGCTTTCTTCTTGCCACTGTTTCATAAAGGCCAGATTTGTAGAGTGCACGACTGAAGAATGAAGATTAATATCTACAATTCTTGTATCTCAGGGGCGTTTCTGGATGAATAGCAAAGTCTTTGTGTAAATATGTTTGTGTCATGTCTCCTAAAGGGTGTGTGAAGGAAAAGTGTGTCTGTCTTTATCCAAGGCTGCATCTTCACCAAATGATGTTAGGAATGTGTTTCTTAGTAGAAATTGAAGAATCCTTTGTTTGTACAATACTTCCAGAAAAGTTGTTTTATTGTTCAGAAAGATAAGTAAAGTCAAGGCTTGCATAGTGACATCTGGTAACATATGGTATGGTGATGGCTTCAGAAGGAGGAAGAGATATCAGATGTTACATTATTATTATTATTATTATTATTATTATTAAACAGGATTTATATAGCCCCAACAGTTTGTGCAGCACGTTGCAACATGAGGGCAGACAGTACACTTACAATACAAATCAATTCAGGAAGAATCCGAGGGCCCTGCTTGTTAGAGCTTACAATCTAGAGGGGAGGGTCAAGTAGAAACAAAAGGTAATAACTGGGGGTGAGCTGATGGAGAAAATTAAAAAACAGTTGTTAGGTGTGGGTAGGGTAGGCTTCTCTGAAGAGAAGGGTTTTCAGGGATCGTCTAAAAGCTAATAGAGAAGGAGATAAGTGGACAGATTGGGGTAAGGCATTCCATAGGATTGGAGAAAAAAAAAAAAACAAGGAAAAACCTGTGCTATACTGTAGAGAAAAATATGCATAAAAATCAATCAATGCAATTATAAATATTGATAAGTGTCATAAAACATCAAGCGTGATAAAGAAATGATAGCAAAGTTCATGAATTCAGAAGTCCAGAGAGTCTTCTATGGAGATGAGAAGAGTCCCCCCATAATTAACCCTGTAGGCGAGTGTGGAAAGGTAGGAAAAAAACACCCCTCGTAGTGATCCTCCACCATCTAAAATATGCGCTTACCAGATAGCAAGCACAACAGGCACATCTGTGAGTCAAGGTATGCAGCTGGCAATAAAGCAATCCTCTGAACAGCGTTACAGGTGATGAGCATCACAAACATATGTCAGACTATGCAGACTGTGTTCCGATATCCCGCTAGTCATGGGGCGTCTCACTATGCTGCGCACTCCAAGCATATGAGTAGATATTACAGCACCTTTACATTAACCTGCAGTGTTCTCCCTGTGTATAGTAACAGAAGCTGCTCATGCTACTCCAGCATGTTAGTATTAATAGGGATGTTGAAGTCTCAAAGAATGATTGTGGGGATTTCAGAAGAAAGAAAGTAGTAGAGAAAGTAGAGTAGCCAGGCAGAGAAGTCTTTAAGAAAGGTTGATACTGGTCCAGGGGGCCTGTAGATCACAGCTATCCTTAGAGAAACTGAAAAGACGAATGCAGTGTGCTTCGAAAGAGGAGAGGGAGGTGGGTGTAGTACCTGAAAGGTGCTATGTGGGACTAGAAGGATTCCAACGCCTCCTCCCTTACGTCCACTGGATCTGGGGGGGTGAGTCCAGAGAAGACCACCATGGGATAGGGCAGCAGAAGACGCAGTGTATGTAGCCAGGTTTCGGTAATGGCGAGTAGGTTAAATGAGTTGGCAATAAAGAGGTCATGGAGAGAGGTAAGTTTGTTGCAGAGCGGGAGTTCTAAAGGGCACAAGAGACAGGGAGTCTGGTCTTAGGAAGAATAGAAATGGGAACTAAATTGTGTTGATTGCGGCTGCTACCAGAGGGTGCAGGGTGACAGGTGCATGGGGTACAGTTAAATGATGGAGGCCCAGGGTTTGGGGATATATCTCCGGAGGTTAGGAGAAGCAGGAGAGTGAGGGAGGTAATATAGGAGTGGGATTTATATGAAGAGACATGGCCCAGGGTCTTAGAGATTTTTAGTGTGTGTGGATTTAGAATTAGCAGGAGTTGGTGGGTGCAGTAATAAGGAGAGGACAGAAGTGAGGGTAATATATATATGCTGTGGGGGGGAGAAGAGGGGTGAAGGAGAGATAGTTTAAGGATAGAGGACAGAGCTGTCAAAAGGAGTGGGAGAGAGTGCATGTTACAAGTTGAAAGAGCTGAAGGGGTAAACAAGGTCACCTGATGTCTGTCTGGTGTTTTTCAAAGTTTTTTCTTGTGTTCATTTGCTTTGTGCATTCGCTAAAGCGCAGAGTCAGATGTGCTTTCCACTTATAGAAATCGCCCCACTTTGAGAAAGAGCCCTAGTTGCAAATGTGTTCCCTTGCAAATGCTTCCCCCAAAAGAAGCTTATATTTATACTGATAGGGGTGGGTGGTGGGTGGATTTCAGTTATCAATCAAGAGGTAATAAAGGTTGGCTGGTTAACGGGGCAAAATTCTTAGTCCAGAAACAGACTAGCAAGAGGGTACTAAAGTTAACGGGCCATAATTCTGGGTAAGACAAGGGAGATAATAAAGCATTGTAATGTGGACAGGTCTACAGACTGTTAAGCAAAAATTTCATACCAGCAATTATTAAGACACATAAGCAAAGCAAATAGCAGTGTTTCAGTTTTTGGGTGGATGGCAGTCAGCTGCAAACATACCATAGCAATTTAGACTAGGGAAAACAAATTCTTTTCAGTTTTCAATTCTGGGTGGATGGCAGTCAGCTGCAAACATACCTGCGAAGGGAAGAAATCCTCAGACAAGTGCAGAGTCAGAAGTGCTTTCCACTTATAGAAATTGCCATACTTTGAGAAAAAGCCCTAGTTGCAAATGTGTGCCCCCTGCCCACATTACATTCTCCAAAGTGTAGGGTTCCTTCCCTCTCTTCTCACCTCTCTTCCCAACTAACCATTCAACCCTACTCAATTCTTATACTGTTTCATAATGTTATGTCAGCATTTCCTAGAATATATGGCTTCAAGTCTAAAGTTAAGTTGCATAACTCCACCCATTGTCCTAACATAGTAACTCAGAATAGAAATACCTACACAGCAAAATTACTTTTCTCTGTCCTCTGTCCTGTAACCTTCAGAGACTAACACTAATTACATTATAACATTCATGTGTTTCATATATTTTTCAGAAACTTTTATTACTTAAAATAATAAACTTAAAATCTCTAACAATTCCCCCTCAATGCACTATAATCAACAAACAAAATAAGTGCATTCATCTTAAATAATAAATGTCTCTGATCCTCTTTTTTCAATACAAGCGATACAATAAACATTAATACAATTTAGTGTGTCAGATATTGTACATAAGCATTTTCCAAAACTCTGAGATATTCCTATGAAAAATATTTAACTTTCTTTATCGTACATCATAGGACACAGAGCCTCAAGTAATTACTTGGTGGGTTATGGGCCTGCCTTCAGGTGTTGACACTGGTATAACCAATACAGGAAGTTGACTCCTCTATATAACCCCTCCTCCTTCCAGGAGTCCTCAGTTTTTTCGCCAGTGTCCGGTCACGAGTGAAGATGTGCTCTGAGGAGCTCCAGGGAGGGATCCATGCTGGATTTAAAAAACCTCCACAACCGGATCCATCCTCACCACTGAGGCCATAGGATGGTACCTGGGCCTCACACTGAAGAACGAGGTTTTGCCTGTAAGTTTCTCTTTGAGAGCTGGACCCTAGGAACCAGGACTCTTTTTGGTTTTTCATATTACCTAAAGTTGTTCCTGAGGGGTGCTATACAGGTCCAAAGGCGCGGAACCCCTATTAAAAGGGCCTCAGTCTTTGAAGGTTTAACTACGCTGCCCGCCGTGATTGGTGAAAGTTGGATCTGTCTGTTAAATCAGCAGTATCCTGCAGCGAGGATAAGGTAAGGGGAGAAGCCTAGGAACTGTAAAAAGTCCACCTATGCCTTTTTCTCCAAAAAATACATAAATATATATATATATATATATATATATATATATATATATATTATAAAATGTATAACTGTATGCCTTAAAATGTCTCCTCTCGAGGGAGTATATTACACTTACCTAGTACAATGCTTTTTCAGCAGCTCTGAGTCTGGCTATAGCAGCGGGTGTGGTCCCTGCAGCCAGAGGGGAGTTCTTAATTGAACAGATGGTGTTCCTCTTCTGAGGGATCTAAAGGGGTTAGAGCAGTAGTTTATGAACATACAAAACCAGCCATTTGCATTTTTTTGTATAAAGTCTTCCCTTAAAACTAGGAGCTTAACCACTTACCAACTGGCCCATAGCCGAATGACGGCTGCAGGGCGGTTGGATAACTCTGGGAGGACGTACTATGACGTCCTCCCAGAATTCCCCTCTCGCGCGCCCCCTGGGGCGCGCACCCGAACACATCCGTGACCGCCGGGTCCTCACGGATCCCGGTAAATGGCCGCTGATCGCGGCCATTTACCATGTGATCGCGCCGTCAAATGACGGCGCGATCACATGTAAACAGACTGGCGTCATCTGATGACGCCGGTTCCTCTCCTCCCCTCCTGTGTACCGATTGGTACACTGTGAGCGGAGGGGGGGATGGATGGATGTCTGCAGCGCTGTGGGCTGGATGTGTAGTGCCCACAGCACTGCACAGAGACATCCATCCATCCATCCATCCATGCTCAGCCATCCCTCACTACTATGCAATGCTGTGCAATACTCTGCAATACCCCCACAATACTCTGCAATGCTGTGCAATACTCTGCAATGCTGTGCAATACTCTGCAATGCCTCCACAATACTCTGCAATGCTGTGCAATACTCTGCAATGCACCCACAATACTCTGCAATGCCCCCACAATACTCTGCAATGCTGTGCTATACTCTGCAATGCCCCCACAATACTCTGCAATGCCCCCACAATACTCTGCAATGCCCCCACAATACTCTGCAATGCCCCCACAATACTCTGCAATGCCCCCGCCATACTCTGCCATGCCCCCCGCCATACTCTGCCATGCCCCCGCCATACTCTGCCATGCCCCCGCCATACTCTGCCATGCCCCCGCCATACTCTGCCATGCCCCCGCCATACTCTGCCATGCCCCCGCCATACTCTGCCATGCCCCCGCCATACCCCGCCATACTCCGCCATACTCCGCAATACCCCGCCATACCTTGCCATACTCCGCCATACCCCGCCATACTCCGCCATACCCCGCCATACTCCGCCATACTCTGCAATACCCCGCCATACTCTGCAATACCCTGCCATACCCCGCCATACTCCGCAATACCCCGCCATACCCTGCCATACCCTGCCATGCTGAGCCATGCTCAGCTGTACTCGCCCTCTGTATGTGGCCAGGCTGTGGAAGTCTCACACATGTGGCATCGCCGTACTCAGGAGGAGCAGGAGAATCTATTTTGGGGTGTCATTTTTGGTATGTACATGTTATGTGGTAGAAATATTGTATAAATGGACAACTTTGTGTTAAAAAAAAAAAAAAAGCGTTTTAACCACTTCCCGCCCGCCGGCCGTCATACAACGTCCTTGACTTTGTGCGGAGATATCTGAATGATGGTTGCAGCTACATGCATCATTCAGATATCAGCTTTTTCAGCCGGCGATTCCCTACACCATGAGAATGATCATAGCAGCTGTTCCACTGCTTGATCGTTCTTACGGGAGGCGAGAGGGGATGTCCCCCCCCTCCCGCGCTTCTACCGACTCACCGCTAAGATCGAAGCCAGGATCGTTTTTTTTTTTTTTTATTTCAGGCTTCCCAGCCTAGAGGTGAGATGTGGGGTCTTATTGACCCCATATCTCACTGTAAAAAGGACCTGTCATGCCATATTCCTATTACAAGGATGTTTATATTCCTTGTAATAGGAATAAAAGTGGTGAAATTTTTTTTTTTTTTTTTGGAAAAAAGCATCAAACTAAAATAAAGTAAAATGAACAATAAAAAAAAAAAAATTTTTAAAGCGCCCCTGTCCCTGTGTGCTCGCATGCAGAAGCGAACGCATATGTAAGTCCCGCCCACATATGAAAACGGTGTTCAAACCACACATGTGAGGTATCGCTGCGATCGGTAGAGCGAGAGCAATAATTTTGGCCCTAGACCTCCTCTGTAACTCAAAACATGTAACCAGTAAAAAATTTTAAAGCGTCGACTATGGGGATTTTTGAGTAGCAAAGTTTGGCGCCATTCCACAAGCGCGTGCAATTTTGAAAGGTGACATGTTGGGTATCTATTTACTCGGCGTAACTTCATCTTTCACATTATGCAAAAACATTAGGCTAACTTTACTGTTTTGGTTTTTGTAAAGCACAAAACAGTTTTTTTTCCAAAAAAAACATGTTAAAAAACTGCTGCGCAAATACAGTGCGAGATAAAACGTTGCAACGACCTCCATTGTATTCTCTAGGGTCTTTGCTAAAAAAACATATATAATGTTTTGGGGTTCTATGTAATTTTCTAGCTAATAAATGATGATTTTTACATGTAGGAGAGAAATGTCAGAATTGGCCTGGGTGCTCCAGAACGCCTGAAGGTGCTCCCCTGCATGTTGGGCCTCTGTATGTGGCCACGCTGTGTAAAAGTCTCACACATGTGGTATCGCCGTACTCGGGAGTAATAGCAGAATGTGTTTTGGGGTGTAATTTGTGGTATGCATATGCGGTGTGTGAGAAATAACCTGCTAATATGACAATTTTGTGGGAAAAGTAAAAAAAAAACCTTGATTTTGCAAAGAATTGTGGGAAAAAATGACAACTTCAAAAAATTCACCATGCATCTTTCTAAATACCTTGGAATGTCTTCTTTCCAAAAAGGGGTCATTTGGGGGGTATTTGTACTTTTCTGGAATGTGAGGGTCTCAAGAAATTAGATAGGCCGTCAGTACTTCAGGTGTGATCAATTTTCAGATATTCGCACCATAGCTTTTGGACTCTATAACTTTCACAAAGACCAAATAATATCCATCGATTTGGGTTAATTTTACCAAAGATATGTAGCGGTATAAATTTTGGCCAAAATATATGAAGAAAAATTACTAATTTGCAAAATATTATAACAGAAATGAAGAAAAATGTATTTTTTTACAGATTTTTCGGTCTTTTTTCTTTTACGGCGCAAAAAATAAAGAACCCAGCGGTGATTAAATACCACCAAAAGAAAGCTCCATTTGTGTGAAAAAAACAACAAAAATTTCATATAGATACAGTGTTGCATGACTGAGTAATTGTCATTCAAAATGTGAGAGCACCAAAAGCTGAAAATTGGTCTGGTTAGGAAGGGGGTTTAAGTGCCAAGTTGTCAAGTGGTTAACAAACACTGCTGATAAAAATTCCCCTCCCCCTCCCCTCTCCTCCTGGAGATGTGCGGTAACAGCTGACACTTATGTGTAATCAGGTTCTCACCTGAGGCTTAACACAGACGCTCTCAGTTCATATGCTGAAGACAGAAGTCTGTCACACTAAGACACAGGAGCGCTGGGCATGTAAAGGTGTGTAAACAGGCATTTCCAACACAGGAAATATTATGGTATCCAGCATCAAAGCCTGATTCTTATGGTGACATTGTTTTCTTTTGCTAAAACTATCATAATTTGTTAAAGTGCCTCTGCTGTTGTGCTTAGCACATTTGATTTCCAGTGTACCACAAAGGTACCAAGGATTCCACTCCCAGGAGCTGGGAACTCCAGTCATGCCTTCACACTGTCATCCTCTCTGGAGATACCTGACATGGCAAGCCAGGGTGAATCATTGGAAGCAATTGGTGGTGCAACTGCTTCTCACACTTCAGCCCCTGTGTATGTGACTGAACAAGCATTCTCTTCTGCCCTGTTGGGCTTAGAAGGAAGATTAGCGGCTTTAATCGCATTCTCCATCACAGAGGATAGGAAGCATACTAGATCCCCCTCCCCCACCTCAAACCCCTTTTTCCAAGGGAACAGTGGGCACAGGATGAGGTGTTATCCTCAGGTGATCACAGGGAAAAACAAGCCAAATTTTCCTCTGGGGAGGAAACAACAGTTGATGAACCTTATGCAACCTCACAGTCTGACAGATTGATGGTACAAACTCTTACAGAGATGGTTCATTCCACTTTTTATACTACTCCTAACAGAGTAAGCTGAAAGTCCAGGTCCCCTCTTTGGTTTTAAAAAAAAAAAAAAAACTTTTACAGCGCTTATTTATGCTGAATGGGATCATCTGGATAAGCATTTTTTCCCTCCAAAGAGTTTCTCAGTTCCCTATCATGGAGGAAAAATTCACATCTCGTCATAGATGCCATAAAATACCCTATCCACCAGGCGTCTCACCTTGCACTTGTGCTAAAACACATGCTTAGGACCCTGTGGTTAAAAGGGTTGGTCAGCTGAAGCATCTTGCATAAAAGGGTGTCTGACTAGTTTCCCTTTTCATTGGGGAAGGTTTGGTGAAATACATCCAAATGATTTCTAGCAGTAAAGCTCTTTTGTCCAGTAGAAGGTATAAATGTCCTTTTATTTAAAGTGAAGCCACAACAGCTCACAGGTTAAGTACTCTGACGGCCAGTGCAGTCATGGGAGACTTCCTGACAGACATGGGTTCAGATCCACATGTCGGCGTTCACTAGTGAAGGAGCCACTGCTCACAGGTTAACTACTCTGATGGCCAGCGTAGCCATGGGAGGCTTCTTGGAAGACGTTGGACCTCGTCCTCACGTTGGCTCCTTGTGACCTTGGACAAGTCACTTAAACAGATTCCTTCCCCTACGCAGGGGCAGCTGCCTCTAGGCAGCGGTGACGGCCTCCACCGTCAGACTCTAGGGCATGATTTCTGTGCGACTTCAAGGTAGTCCCTGCACTACTTTGGTACCACTTCGATGCGACTTGAGGTCCATAAACCTCTAGAATACACAGGCATTGTTTCCTGTTGCATCAAAATCGCACCCCGACGTATTCTCAGCGGCAAAGGATCACAGTAAAATCACGCAACTTTGGGGTTGCAATAGTGAAAACTGAGCCTAAGAGGAGAAAATATTCAGCCCCTGTATACATGATTGAAGATGCGTTTTTCCTCCGCCCTGCAGGGCTTAGAAGGAAAATTAGCAATTTTAATCGCATCCGCTATCCAAGGATGAGAAGCGCGTTAAATCCCCCTCCCACACCTGAGATCCCTTATCAAGGGAACAGTGGGTAGAGGATGAAGGATTACCCTCAGGTAATTGGGAAGAAAGGCAAACCGAGTACTCCTCTGCAGAGGAGACAACTAGAGTTGAACTTTTTTTCAGCCTCGCAATCTAAGAAATTGCTGGTACAAACCTCTTGCAGAGATGATTTGTGCCTCTTTCAAGCTACCTCTAGTAGAGTCAGCTGATAGTTCTGTTTTTTCTTAGGTTCCTTGGAACCTTCACTGCCTTTTTCATGCGTTTCCTGTACATGTACAGAGCCACGCAGAAATTCAACAGATCCATTCTAGATCTAAAAGAATCTAAATCAGTTCCTGAAGATCTGCTCCTTTCTATGGAGTTGATCAAGTCAGTAGTTTCTATCCTGCAAGGAGGAAAACTTCTAGCGCCTGTCGACATCAGGGACGCATATCTGCATGTCCATATATTTCCCGCTCACCAAAGGTTTCTGCGGTTCAAAGTAGAACAGCAGCATTTCAGTTTATAGCCTTGCTCTTCGGGCTAGCTACAGCACCTCAAGTGTTCACAAAGGTGCTAGCCCCACCTGTAGCCAGGTCAAGGGCACAGGGTTTAAACAGTCTTGGCATTCCTAGACAATCTATTGCTAATAGACCAATCGCTGTTCGGGGTAGGGTGTACGCATTACAACCAGTTACCTGGAAAGGTCTGGGTTGCATTCTCAACCTAGTAAAGTCTCCATTAAAATCGCTAAAAGATGGCTGCAGTATTTGGGTTTGATCATAGATACAGCCCAGAAAAAGGGTCTTCTTTCCCAGAAAAAAAAAACAAAAAAAAAATACCACTCTATAAAAGAGTTGGTGCAGATGGTCAGGTCAAAAGGAGTTCCCTTCATTCACCTTTGCATGAGGTTGTTAGAAAGGATGGTGGCTTCATTCGAAGCAGTTCCCTTTGCCCAGTTCCATTCGAGACTGTTGCAAAACAGTATTCTATTTTCTTGGAACAAAACGATCCAAGCTTTGAACTTGCCAATGCGGCTGTCCCCAAGGGTGTCCCAAAGCCTCAATTGGTGGTTACTAAAGAATGTCCTAAAGGGTAAATCCTTCAGACCACTTATCTGGAAAGTGGCAATGACAGAGAAGACAACTGTCCTAGGACAGTGTTCAAGAACCGAAAGAGCCTTGCCCATCAACATCCTAGAGATTCGGGCAGTGCGTCTGGCTCTAAAAGCCTGGACTTCCATGTTGAGGGATTGTCCCGACAGGATCCAATCCGTCAATGCCAGTTGTGGCCTATACCAATCACCAAAAGGGGCACCAAGAATCTCTCAGTGCAGAGAGAAGTGAACCATATTCTAACTTGGGCAGAAATAAATATTCCGTGCCCATCAGCAGTCTTCATTCCGGGAATAGAGAATTGGCACGCGCACTACATGTGCCGCCAGCAGATTATTCCTAGGGGAATGGTCTATTCACCCCGACATGTTTCGGGCTGTTTGTCAAGGATGGGGGACTCCGGATGTAGATCTTCTAGCATCCAGTGCAACATAAAGTTAGTCAACTTTGTGTCCACAACAAAGGATCCATTCGCATGCAGAACAGATGCCTTGATACTGTGGGATCAGCTTTTACTGATCTATACATTTCCCCCTATTCAGTTGCTGCCTTGACTTCTTTGCAGGATCAAGCTAGAAAGAAAACCAGTAATTCTGGCAGCACCAGCATGGCCCAGAAGGTCATGGTATGCAGAGGTCGTAAAGATGGCAGTGGAGGATCTGTCCCTTCCACTAAGGCCAGACCTGCTCTCACAGGGACCGATATTCCATCCTACTTTACGAATGCTAAATTTAACGGCCTGGCTATTGAGACCCACATTCTGAAAAGACGTGGGCTTTCCAGGGCAGTTATTTCTACTTTAATGCTAGGAAGCCAGCTTCTAGAGCTATATATTATAGAGTCTGGAAAGCTTATGTTTCCTGGAGTGAATCCAAGGGTTGGCACCCTCGGAGATATATTATAGGCAGAATTCTTGCCTTTCTACAAGTAGGTGTAGAGATGAAGTTGGCCCTGAGTACTATTAAGGGCCAAGTCTCAGCCTTATCAATTTTATTTCAAAGACCACTTGCTACGCATTCTTTAGTCCGGGGTTTCATGCGAGGAGTGATGCGGATTAATCCGCCAGTTAAATCACCCTTAAGCCCTTGGGATTTGAATTTAGTTTTGTCAATGTTACAAAAACCGCCATTCGAACCATTACAGCATGTTCCCTTAGTCCTTCTGACTAGGAAGCTGATATTTTTGGTTGCTATATCCTCAGCAAGGAGGGTTTCAGAATTGGCTGCTCTTTCCTGTAAAGAAGCCATATTTGGTTATTCATGAGGACAGAGTGGTGTTGAGCCCTCGTCCAGGTTTTTTTACCAAAAGTGGTCTCAGGTTTCCACCTGAATCAAGATATTGTCCTGCCGTTTTTTTCCAAAACCATGTTGGTTATTCATGAGGACAGAGTGGTGTTACGCCCTCGTCCAGGCTTTTTGCCAAAAGTGGTTTCAGGCTTTCATCTGAATGAAGATATTGTCCTGACATCGTTTTTTGCAAAACCATGTTCCAAAGAAGAAAAGTCACTACATTGTCTTGATGTGGTGAGAGCAGTGACAATCTATTTAAAGAAAACTGCTCAGATTGGTAAGACTGATGTCTTATTTATTCTGCCAGAGGGTCCTAAAAAAGGACTGTGGCTAAGTGGATTCGGCAAGTTATAATTCAAACTTATGATTTAAAGGGAAAGATTCCCCCTTTTCAAGTTAAGGCGCACTCTGCCAGAGCGGTTGGTGCTTCTTGGGCAGTGCGTCACCAGGCCTCCATGTCTCAGATCTGCAAGGCCGTAACTTGGTCTTCAGTGCATACATTTACAAAATTTTATCAAGTAGATGTAAGATGGAATGAGGATATCGCCTTCAGGCGCAGTGTGCTGCAGGCAGCAGTATAATTCCTCAAGGTCTGGGGGTGCCCTACGGGTTGTGTCTCCCTCCCCTCAAGTAGCATTGCTATGGGACATCCCACCAAGTAATTACTTGAGGCTCTGTGTCCTATGATGTACGATAAAGAAAATAGGATTTTTAAACAGGTTACCTGTAAAATCCTTTTCTTGGAGTACATCATAGGACACAGAGCTCCCGCCCCTCTGTTTTATGGGGTGAGAGTATATTGCTTATATTGCTTGGCTACAAAAGTTGAGGACTCCTGGAAGGAGGAGGGGTTATATAGGGGAGTCAACTTCCTGTATTGGTTATACCAGTGTCAACACCTAAAGGTAGGCCCATAACCCACCAAGTAATTACTTGAGGCTCTGTGTCCTATGATGTACTCCAAGAAAAGGATTTTACAGGTAAGCTGTTTTAAAATCCTATTATTTCATTCCATTGAGAAAATATAAATTATTATATTATTTATTAATTTTAATTGATGCGCCATCTAAATCATGTAACATTAAAACATTTCTTCCTTCAACTTCATAAATGTATTTAACTTCTTGTGAAACTCCTATAACTTTAACCATATCATATAACTATTTTAATATAAAGAAAAAATAAATATCGTTTGAAATATCAAATTATATTGTTTTGTAATATAAATTATTAATTAATGAATAAAATTTCTTCCATTCCTGGAAATTTCAATAACTAAATAACTTCTACAATATAAGTTTTTATACATTATACTTGACACTGAAAAATTACAAACATAATAAGTAATCTACTCGTCTATAGATACATAAAAAACATAACCATCCCATTATTTAATTGTCATATATTTCTATACGCCCTTTTCGGTGTCATGTACGCTCGCAGCCCGCCGGCTGGGTTTCTACTTCCTCCCCCAGCAGGCTGGAGCGCCGCTCATCTGCGTGTCGCCATCTCCGTCTCTGCAGCCAGCCAGACTCTCCACTGCAGGCCCTATCTGCTGTTTTTTTAGCTCCGATGAGATGCAGCCGTCTTGCTGTGTAGATACATAAAAAACATAACTTTCCCATTATTTGTCATATTTTTATATATTCTATCTTACTATTTATTTTTCTATTTGTTTATCTATATCCATGACCAGCAAGCAATTCTTTCTATTTCCTTTTTTTTTTTTCAACATTCCATATTATTTAATTCAACAATAACTCTGTTAAGACACATTAAATCATTTTCTTCATATACTCTAACTATACCTTTTGTTTTTCCTTTTATGTCATCACTATCATCATTATTCAGACAATTCATAAAAAATTCCTATATGAGAATCACATCCAAAATATCCCAACTTCCCCTCACATAATGATCGACCACCCAAAAATGATAGTCCTTGATAACATAATCAAAAAAATATTTTTGAAAAAACAAGAAGTAGTAACAAATAGAAATTTAGTTGTGTTAGTTGTATTGTCATGGAAGAATTAAAAAAAAATAAAATAAAAAAAGAATAGAATCATTTTCTTTAAATTTAGAAACCAAAGACATATCTATAAAAGAAAACAAGTATCAAATTCTTATAAAAAATTATGTTTTCCTAAGTAGTCTTCATTAATCAATATAAACCATTCTAGACTGATGATCCTTTCTGTGTTTACCCATTTCATTCTTATTTTTACCAATTATTTTTATTTTTACCAATTCTTTTGAAACAATAAAACTATAATTCCAATGTACCTTAAAAATAACAAAATAATCTTCCCAATTGATATCTCAGTTGACATCTCTGTTGGCATGCCTGGTACCTTCAGATCTATAATTCTTAACCATAACTTCAGCTACTGGAATAAATTCCTAAACATACTCATTAGAAGTAGAAATCTCATTCAAGACATAATTTCTATTTAAATTTAGCAAAGGCCTAGCCATGTTTTGTGAACAAACTTCTGAAATACCTGTACCTGTTGTTTGAAATATTTGCGACAACACTTCTTTCTATACAACAGATTATATAATTAACTAAGTAGCTAATCTCAAAAGACATCCTGTCATTAACTCAAAAACTTAACAAACCCTATGTTTAGAAAATACTAAAGTTTTTAAACTATAACAGGTAAAGAAGTCACCCAAGCTTTACCTTTTTCTTGAATCATCTTGCCCTATTTAGACTTTATAATACTATTCATACATTCTACAATATATAAGTTCTACAGTACTTAAGATGATAAGAAACAAAAACTTTACTAAATACCTAAAATTGCATACATCTCCCACAAAATGTTAAATCATTATCTGATTTTGAAATCCAACCCCAATGTAATATGACCTAAGTTCACAACAACTTAGCTTTTGTTAAAAATATTATTTGTTAAAAATATTATTTTTTCTATAATTACCTCAATTAATTTATCAAAAAGAAACATTAACTAAAAAAAAACGAATTCTTGTTTCCTCCTTTAGCAGGTGAAAAAAACTAATATAATCAATCTATATAGATTTGCCAAATCCCTCAATAATTTGTAGTATCAGGTTACTCGTTCCTTTTGGATTGTTCTATAAACAAATAAAATAATATTCAGAAGTTTGATGACAAAGTGTTCTAAAAGGAGTAGTTCAGAATTTCTTTCATTAGCTTAAACTAAAAATCAGTCATCAGGTACATGGATATGCAAAAAGGAAAAATATTTTTATTTAAAAATAACTCTGTCCATATATTATTGTTGGAATCAATTATTTTTACAATAAATGTTATCTACATTATCAGTCTGTACTGATTCTAAGACAAAATTTCATAGTCCCCCTCTTTATGTTGTGACTAAATTAAATCTTGTAAAAGAATAATCTTACCAGATTATTGTATTTTTTCTTTACACTGACAATTGCTTTAATTTTGTAAAAGAACACTAATTTAGGTTGGGCTTACCTAAATATTCTATTTCTGAAAGAAATTTGATCATGTTGAAGTAGTTTCTTTTTCAGAACCAACCATGCCTCTCATACAGTATGATTGAATGAACCACACATGCTCTGTCACTCTGACTGCTTTGTTTGTTTTTTTTTTTTTTTTCGTTTTTTTTACTGCTACTTCAGCGATTTCGTAGAAAGGATTTTAATCACCATTTATGGCTCATTTTATTATCCCATCTCATTCTTGTCACATCATGGTAGCATATCCTTGACTTTTTACATTTGTCTGTTATAAGAAATCGTCATTAATTTTTACAAAAAATTATAATTCCCTCGAATAACGCTGGCCCATGAAATGCTACATGAATCTCAAAGTATATTGTGTTATGTTGTGTGCATAAGGGCCTAACTTCCTAAAATGTGGGGGATTCCAAATTAATTGGTGTAGTTTTGCGTTACTCAAATCTTTTTCTAGGTTTACCCATCTTTTATCAATCAGATCCTTTCCCCAATCTAACACCCGTGCTAGTACTATTGCTCTGTGATATTTTTTAAAATCTGGAAGTGCCAATCCACCCTGGGCTTTATCCCTACTCAGAACCTTATAGGCGATCCGTGGCTTCTTATTTTTCCAAATAAATCTAGTGATAATATTATTCAATACCCTAAAAAAGGTTTGTGCCAGTGGGATCGAAAGTAACTGCATTATGTACAGGATCTTCGGGGCTAAAGACATTTTGACCGTGTTTACTCGTCCGATCCAAGAGATCGGAAGGTGCATACATTTTTTTGTTTCCTGCTTGATCGCGTCAAGGAGTGGGATATAGTTGAAATGATAAATTTTCCTTAAAGAATTTGCAAGAGTAACTCCCAAGTAACTTATTTTTTTACTCCACGGGAAATGGAATATTTCCTTGAGTTTGGTTACTTCTTGTCCATCAATGTTAATATTTAGAACTACTGATTTGCTAAGGTTAACCTTATAATTTGATAGCTCTCCGTATCTCCTCAAAATGGCCAGGAGATTGGGGAACGAGATCCTCAGTTTCACGATATAAAACAATATATCGTCGGCGAAAGCCGAGAGCTTATGTTCGTCTCTCTCCACTACGCATCCGCTTATATCCGGGTTTTTGCAGATCGAGGCTAGCAAAGGTTCTAGGGTCAGAACAAACAGAAGGGGGGGACGGGGCAACCCTGCCTGGCCCCATTTTCCATTTTGAACTCCGCTGATGGAGTACCATTTACCCTGACAAATGCCGAGGGAGATTTATACAAGGCTTTAATCCAATTCAATATGGTACCACCCAAACCGACTGCCCTCAAAGTTCTCAACATAAAACCCCAGTCTACTCTGTCGAAGGCTTTCTCTGCATCTATCGACAGAAGTAGACCGGGGGTTCTCTTTGCTTTCATCGCATCCATAACCAGGAGCGTCCTAACGCCATTGTCCCTCCCCTCTCTCCCTGGTATGAAGCCTGTCTGGTCTGGGTGAATCCAGTGTGACATTTTATCCTTTAGTCTGCTGGCTAGTACCTTGGCGTATAATTTAATATCTATGTTCAGCAGGGCTATCGGCCTATAGCTTGAGCACAGCGAGCTGTCTTTCCCTTCCTTTGGTATTAATGTTACTGACGCAGTCAGTGCCCCGTCACAGAGCTCTTCCTGACCCCCTATTCCATTCCAGATCTGACAAAGCTTGGGGATTAAGGACTCCTTAAATTTTTTATAAAAATAGGCTGTGAAGCCGTCTGGCCCTGGACTCTTACCGGAGGTAGATGCTTTCACGGCTCTCTCGATCTCTTCTTCAGTAATCGGACCGTCGAGATCTTTTGCGTCACTATCCGAAAGGGTTGGTAAACCTGCCTCCCTTATAAACTCGTCCATCTTCTCCTCTCTCTCCAGAATACCTATCCCGCCATGCCTAACCTTATAAAGGGATGCGTAGTAACTCCAAAATTCTTCAGCTATATCTCTGGAGGTGTATTTTAATATCCCCTTTTTATTTTGGATCTTATCTATAAAGTTGGCCCCTCCTTTCCTTTTCAAGGTTGTTGCCAGATGCTTCCCCACCTTATTACTCCATAAATTACTTATTTAAGATACGCTTAGATTCAAACTCCATTAAGTCTTTTAGTTCTCTTTTTATTATTAGTTGGTGTAGGAGCTGGTTATGATCACCGTTAGCGGCCTTATGTAAATATTCAAGATGGTGGATTTCATCTAATGCCCCGTACACACGGTCGGACTTTGTTCGGACATTCTTAGGATTTTTTCCGACGGATGTTGGCTCAAACTTGTCTTGCATACACACGGTCACACAAAGTTGTCGGAAAATCCGATCGTTCTGAACGCGGTGACGTAAAACACGTACGTCGGGACTATAAACGGGGCAGTGGCCAATAGCTTTCATCTCTTTATTTATTCTGAGCATGCGTGGCACTTTGTCCGTCGGATTTGTGTACACACGATCGGAATTTCCGACAACGGATTTTGTTGTCGGAAAATTTTATCTCCTGCTCTCCAACTTTGTGTGTCGGAAAATCCGATGGAAAATGTCCGATGGAGCCCACACACGGTCGGAATTTCCGACAACACGCTCTGATCGGACATTTTCCATCGGAAAATCCGACCGTGTGTACGGGGCATAAGAGTTCTGATTTCCTTTTTAAGCTTTCTTTTTTCTCCTTGGCCCCTATTGAGATCAAATTGCCCCTTAAGTAAGCTTTAAACGCCTCCCACAGGACGGATCCAGAAATCTCTCCAGTATCATTTATCATGAAAAACCTGTCAATTTCCTCCTGTATTTTACTACTAATGATCGAGTTCTCAATAAGCTTTTCATCCAACTGCCATGAATATGGGGGTCTCCTAAATCCCGGTATCCCCACCTTCATTAAGACTGGGGCATGATCGGAGATCTTCGTATCCTTGACAAAATCTAATAGTCTGTGATCTACCATGAAGTAATCGAGCCTTGAATAAGACCCATGAACTGAAGAAAAGAAAGTATAGTCCCTGTCCTTCACATGCTGAACTCTCCATGCATCAATCATTTGGCAGCTATGCAGTTTCTGTCCTATCATTTTTAGGAGTTTCCTACTTACTCCCTGTAGTCTGAATGTACTGTCCAATGTTGGATCTAGGCAAAAATTGAGATCTCCTGCCAGTATCACCTCTCCCACCCTAAAATCCATCAGCTTAGTCAGAACCTGAGACAAGTATTTAATTGGGTTTTTGTTAGTTCAATAAATATTTGCCAAAGTAAAAACCCTATCTCCCACCCTCACCTTCAAAAAGAGGAAATGGCCCTCCTGGTCTGTGCTTTTCTCCAGGATCACAAACTTAATCCTTTTTGAGAACCCTATTGCCACCCCTTTGGCCCTCTTAATGGGGGGAGTCACCATAGAACCAGTTGGGGAAGCAGTTGGAGAACAGTCTGACGTGAGTGTCCTGTGAGAGATGGGTCTCTTGGAGAAACACTACATCAACCTTGAGATGCTCTAATTCTTTCAACACTTTGTGTCTCTTAAGAGGGGAATTGAACCCTTTTACGTTATATGTCAAGCAAGTAAATTCTGTCATTTATTCTTTGAGTAGACCTATTTTGTAATGGCTCATGTTCTTCTTTGAACCCCTATTTGGTGCGTCTGCAGGACCAGCTCCCACCCCTCTCCCCACCAAACACCCCCCCAACCACCATCCCCCCTCTCCCTGCCAGCAAAAACCCGGCTACAGGTCCACAGTAAAGAGAAAACATTGATCTCTACCTACGACCGGCCGAAACATTGGAGTGTGACTCTGACAGCGGATCACCACAGTCGCCCTGCTCCCCCCCACCCAACAACAAAGGGGGGGGGACAGGGCGAGCGGGCGGCCGACGGACTAACCCCTCCCCCCGCATAGGGCACCGCCTCTCCCACCAAAGCCCCCCCACCCCCGCCACCCCAGAATCACCAACCCAGCTACAACAATCAAGGTCTCTAGAATCCTAGCAGCAATCAGGAACAACTACGTTCTACTTGGGTATTACTGGAACAGGAATATCAAGCTCTCTACAAAAGTCCTGCAAGTTCTCTATGTGTTTCAATCTGACTGTTCTGCCCGCTTTCACTACATTCAATGAGGTAGGAAAACCCCAGCTGTATTTCATATTTGCCTTCTTCAATTCTTCCAATAGAGGTCTAAGCTGGCGTCTCCTGGCTAGTGTCCCTGCCGAAATATCGGAAAATATCTGAATCACTGCTCCTTCAAATTTTACAGGCTGAATTTTCCGAAGATTGCTCCAAATTCTTTCTTTCTCTTCATAATGGTTGAACCTGATAATAACGTCTCTTGGTGTATCTTCACTGACGCTTGGAGGTTTCCTTAACCTATGGACCCGGTCAATCTTCAGTTCTTCATTTGGGCCTCTATCTAGGATTGGGTTGAAAATAGCTTTCATTTTGGAAAGTAGATCTTCACCATGTTGTTCTGGTAAGGCACGGAGTCTCAAATTTTGTCTGCGACTTTGGTTTTCCTGCTCTTCTAATTTATAAAGAATGTCTCGTTGAGCCAACTGCAGATTCCTTACTTGAAGTTTTAATTCAACTATTTCACGATTCTGGCTCTCTGAGGCCTCCTCCACTATTTCCACTCACTTCAGCAAATGGCCCAAATCTGATCTAACGTTGAGGATTTCTGTTTTGATTACATTTTCCAGTTTGGCAAACATTTCCAGAAATTCAGTTTTTGTTGGCAGTGGTTCCATGGTGCTATCTTCCACCGGGCAGGTGTCTTTCCTTTCCTCCTCAGATGTTTCACCGTGAGCGCCTTGATTCTTCCCTGATTCTTTCTTCTTATCCTTCCCACTCTGCTGTTTACTTTCTTGGGCTGGATTCTTTGGGCTACCCAGGTTTGGTTCCTTCAGGTACTTTTGAATAGAACTTGAATTTAAGCTCTCTCTCGGCTGCTTCACTTCTGCTCCTCTTTGAGAGCGCCCTCCCGGCCTGCAAAATTATTCACTCCTCTCCTTCTCACTTTTTTGTCCACACCCCATTCCGAGCCTCCCCACTGCTCCTTTAAGTGAATTTATCGCAGCACCTTACGTTACCCAACAGTCTGTGATTCTCTCCAAGACCTTTGGCGTATAATTGGTCAAACTCTGATAGATTCACGGCTATCTGCACATACACCTCTCTCTTTATCAGTGGTGCTCAAGCAGTGGTCCCAATATTCAGCCTGCTACAGTGTGTTATTAAAGTGAATATTATAATTATTTTCCTCTTTTTTTTCTATGTTTTTCCATTCACCACCACATAGCTTAACATTTATTGTAGCCGGCCTCCTCTGCAGACCTCTTTGAACATCAAGCTAGACAACAGCTGAGCAGCTCTTCATACATGTTAATACTGGCCTCGAGAACCTTTATGTGACTTCAAATAAACAAGCTTACAGTAAAACAGTTCTCCACGCCTTACCTCAGAGACCGGTTCTGCAATCTCAGGAAATCCTTCCAGGTTCACACTGTTTGCTCGGTTTCCGTCTACCTCACTGGTTGGTGTCCCAAAATAAAGCTTACCAGCCAACCACCAATTCGGACCGTACCTGGGAATAGCCAGAAAATTATAGAAAAGTCCTCCTGCTAGCCGCAGCTACTCATTATATTTCCAGGGTGTAGTGCGGGTGGTGTGCTGCCTGACCTGCCGGTATTCCGGACATGGTACCGAGCTAACAGAGAGGCATTGCGGGGCTGGGGGGGGACAACCGGGGGGAAGCGCCTCACATCCAGCCCCAGTCCAGAGTGGTCGGTGGGCAACAGAGAGGAGAGCCCGCCCGGGACGCACAGAATCCCATGCAGCCCGGGATCTGAGCCAGCCGATCCACTCACGGCTCCTGCGGGGTCGGCGGCTCCTCGTCCCAAGTGCGGCTGGTATTCGGATCTCGCGCTGTTCCGCCGCCCGCTTCCACGGCGCCGCCACCAGGCCACTCCCCCATACGTGTGCGTCACATCACGCAATCAGCCTGCACAGAGTTCTGACCTCACTCTGACTGCTAAACAAACACGTGGCAGTCTTAAGTTCAGCTTTCAGTGCGTCCACTAGAAGTTGAAAAAGTGACTTTTTCATGATTAATTTACACAAATGTGGCTCTATCACACTGCATCAATTTAGTCACCATGTTTTTATATTCCACTCCAATTGACCTTCTTTTTTTAACATCCAATTGCCACTAGACAAAGCTGTGTGTATTGACACCTCCTGTTTTCCTTGTAATAACACCTTTAGTGTAACATAAGATGTTTTCAAAAACAAATGGTTCAAAACCCACAATGTCTCTGACCTGTAACATTGGACAATGCACTCCTAACACATATTTTTTTTATAAATACTAATGAAATTGTCTCATCACCCACATACACTTGAATGTAAAATGGCTGAGAGAGATCTCTATATTAATCAAAAATACTAAATTAATGGGCTTTCTTTAAATCTTCAAATGATTGTATAAAAGTTCTCTCTTGTTGTTAAAAATATTTGCCCTATATCTTCAATAAGCCTTTATAATTCATTAAAATTGGTCCAGACAGATACTTTGTCTGCAAAAATCTCAGTGAACTCTCAAAAAAATTAGTAAGGCCCAAAAAATCTTTTTTTTTTAAAACAATTACTTTAGTAAGTAAAACCTTTAAAATATTTATTTTTTTCTCATCCATGAACCCTCTTCCAGGTATCTGGAAGATATAACACAAAAATTTGTTGTGCTCTGTCCACAGAAGTGAAAACTGTCATGGCACGACTGACCAGTCTGTGTAACTGAATCTGCATTTCTCTGTTGGTAATACATTCCTTACATGTCACATACTCTTCAGAGAATGATCTGTTACTGTCAGTCTTAGCTACCATGCTTTGTTTCCCATTGACTGTACAATTCGGCAACAATTTTGTTTCTCGTTTTTATAAGGTTTAAACTTTTTACTGCTTTTTAAACATATTTTGTTTGTACTGTCTGCCAAAAATCATGTACACTACGTTATAATTTGACTTTCCTGATTATAGTAATGACAAAAAAATTGTTTAGAGGACAATCTTGTGAAACTCATAGATTGGGTCCTGCCCATGAACTGTGATTGGCCATTTCCCCAAGAAACTCCTCCCCCAACCAAAGTCCTTACTTTTACCAGAAATACTCATTTACAAAAACTTTTAACAATTTGGTTTTTTTTTTTACAATTTTTTTTAGATTGAACAAAACTTTCATATTTTAATATTTTCTCTAGGTAGCCTTAAGTAAATTAGAAAAATCTACAACTTTCAATTTAATAACCAAATCCAAGTTTGGAATTATTTGTAAAATTTGCTTAATCCTTAACTTATTATTTCCTGCAACCAAATCTGTAGGGTTTTTGTAAAACACTAAACACTATGTTGTTTTCCATTGTCTCACTTTCATACAGTTCTTTCCACAATCTTAATCAATAGTTTTTTCTCTGAAAACTTTGTTCTGCTCCCTTTTATGTGTTTTAGCATGACCACGTGTAATAACACACATTTTCTGTTGTTCAGGGCTTAAATATTCATAAACATTTACATGCAGCATTAAACTTCCTTATTAAAGAACTTCTTTACACTCTGGCATTAATTAAATACCTTACTACTGCATGTATTCCTGTATTCCATATATATGAAATGTATCAATTCCCAATAGTTCAGGGACATACATCTGAGCCTTGAGATGTTAACCATCCCATGTTATCCTTTTATATAAACAAACACACTCACCCCTTGTTTAGTATGATAGTCCGGTGTACACTTAAAAAAAAAAAAAAAACAAGAGATGAATAATGTCTTTTAAATTTGTCTGTTGTTCGTTGCCTTTTCTTTTGTTTGTTGCTTTTTCTTTCGTTCGTTGCTTTTTCTTGGAAAAATATTGTCCTTATCTTTTTTTTTTTTTTTTTTTTATTGAAGAATAATTTTCTTGTAGCTTTTGCCTTTTTCCTTGAATTGTATGCTGTAGTGTTTGCCTGTTGATCTTTCTTTGCCTTTGTCCTTGGACCGTCCTTCTTCTAACATCAAAATCCGACTTTCACATTAGCTCACCCAAAGAGTACATCTGCCTGTTGTACCTACAAAGGTGGCTTTTTTTTTTTTTTTAAATAACGTGAAGTCTTTGTTCCTGTTTCAACACTTATTTTTCTTCTTGGCCGAGAACCCAATATTTTCTTATGTGAGACTTTCTCACCTTCTTAGGAACTAACCTTGACAGAAATCCTCACGTATGTAACGTTACGTTTACACAAAGTCCTGGATTTCCAAAATAACTTGAAACATACCGTCCAATTGGCATTGTCAATCAACTTCGTAAGCTGGGTCTTTTTTTTTTTTTCTTCGTACAAAGTTACAAACTTTGGCTAGAGGTAAGAAAACAGAAAGAGAAAAAAAAACTCACCCTCGACTTTTACTGAACTGTTGTCCACATAATGTTCATAATGTTATGTCAGCATTTCCTAGAATAACATCCATTCTTGTATATAAGCTTATATGGCTTCAGTCTAAAGTTAAGTTGCATAACTCCACCCATTGTCCTGACATAGTAACTCAGAATAGAAATACCTACACAGCAAAATTACTTTTCTCTGTCCTGTAACCTTCAGAGACTAACACTAATTACATTATAACATTCATGTGTTTCATATATTTTTCAGAAACTTTTATCACTTAAAATAATAATAAACTCAAAATCTCTAACAATACAGGTAATACCATAGGCTCGTCAGTTATTACAGACATTGCAGATGTTGTTATGTCTTTTGGTGTGGTTTCTGGCTCTATGGAGTCCCTGATTTCCTATGGCCTTGGTCTATTCCCTTTGGGTCTGTGGGGGTGCTGGCAGCTTTATTTATGTCAGTAGGGTCATCTCTTGGCATCTCCCCACCATTATACACCACTGGGCTTGCTCTGTCCATAAGGGGCTCTAATAAGTCCGCCCCCTGTTCTGTTGGGGTATCTCCCCGAGCCAGGAGCCCATACTTGCCCCTCCTGATTCCACTGCCCCTCCAGTTGTCCTCCATGCCTCTAGGGACCTGTGGGCTAGCTCTTTGCTGCAGTCTGAGGGTTCCTTCGCCTCCACTCTGCTCTCCGCTCCGCTCTCCACTGACCGTCGTCTGGATACCGCGTGTGCCCACCGAAGGACTTCGGTTGTACACGTGTGTGCTGTGGCTTAGGACCGGCGAGCCTCGCCCAGCTCTCATGTGACTTCCGATCTCTAAGCTCCCGTACTTTCCCTCTCGGTTATGGGCTGCTGCTCCCGCCGTGCTCTCTCCCCTTTTTGGCGTAATTGTACACTCGCACCCGGCTGGGTTTCTACTTCCTCCCCCAGCAGGCTGGAGCGCCTCTCATCTGCGTGTCGCCATCTCCGTCTCTGCAGCCAGCCAGACTCTCCACTGCAACCCCTATCTGCTGTTGACTATTGGCTATTAGCTTTGATGAGGTGCAGCCGTCTTGCTGTGTGCAGCCTGGGTGTGTAAGGGAGCTCTCTCCTCACACGTCCACTCCTCCCAGTTCGAAATATCGTGTTCAGCAATTTTCAAGTCTTGCCACAGATTCTCAATTGGATCTGGACATTGACTGGGCCATTCTAATACATAAAAAATGCCTTGATCTAAACCATTCCATTGTAGCTCTGGCTGTATGTTTAGGGTAATTGTCCTGCTGGATGGTGAACCTCCACTCCAGTCTCAAGTCTTTTGCAGACGCTAACAGGTTTTCTTCTAAGATTGCCTTGTATTTGGCTCCATCCATCTTCCTATCAACTCTGACCAACTGCCCTGTCCCTGCTGAAGAAAAGCTTCCCCACAATATGATGCTGCCACCACCATGTTTCACGGTGGGGATGGTGTGTTCAGGGTGATGTGCAGAAAGTTTTCCACCACACATAGCGTTTTGCTTTTAAGCCAAAAAGTTCAAATTTAGTCTCATATGACCAGAGCACCTTCTTCCACATGTTTGTGTCCCCCAGATGGCTTCTCGCAAACAGGATTTCTTATGGCTTTCTTTTAACAATGGCTTTCTTCTTGCCACTCTTCCATAAAGGCCAGATTTGTAGAGTGCACGACTAATAGTTGTCATGTGGACAGGGGTCCTGCGTGACCTGTTCTGTGATGTGATTATGCTTAAAAAAAAAATTGTTTGGACGATACTTGTCGATCCATGGTGTGCTGGCAAATATTTTTATTGTCCTGTGAGCAGATTCTTCCACCTAAGCTTGTGGATCTCTGCAGCTCCTCTAGAGTTACCATGGACTCGAAACTTGTTTCCCCCCAAGATATGGTCAAGTTTCAAGCCTCAGCTAACCAAAAAGAATTTGACAGCCAGTCATTTTACAACTGTAATACCAGTTACATTTAACAACCGTTATATATTTGATTACTTGTAGCCTATGCCACATAAAATATGCGGGTAGGACTGCAAGGTGACTTAGAGATCGTTTATACAAGCATGGCTACAGTGTGGAGAAAAATAAAAGAACCAACATAGCCAAACATTTTAAGAGGTGTCATGCTGGGGATATTTCCACTATGCGGGTCCAGGTGATCAAAAGAGTACGTGCCCCCCCAAGAGGGGACGCAATGTTTTTTGCTTATTGTGCCGGAGGGAAGTGTTCTGTATATTCCAACTCCAGACTCGCATTCCCTCCGGGCTCAATTTTGAGTGGGATGTGAGCCATTATTATAATTAGGCTGTCTATGGTGATCCCCGAGACTGGTTGAGTGCTGATCATATATTCCTATAACACTGATCTTGGAGACCATTATCCTTCGCTGATTGATATAGATACATACTCTCTTGATATATTGCTCAATCTCGAGTTCCACACAAATTCTGAGTGCATATTATGAAGAAAGATGGCCACAAATTTTAGGAGCTTTTAAACTAGGTATGGGGGAGAGAAGCAATAGCCAGAAGTGAGCAAAGGATTCATAATAGTGGAGTCAGCAGTGATAATACAGCTGTAACATCAAATCCCGGGGTGAGTGCGTGAAAATTTCCGAAACAAAGTCAGAGGAAACATAAGGAGGAAATAATATGCACTCGTACAACACTAAGATGCATACACAAATGCTAGGAGCCTGGTTGGTAAATATCATGGGGTATTCCTTGGATCGGAAGGACAGGGAAGGTAGAAGAGGGGGAGGGTTGTGTCTATATGTAAAGAATGATGTAAGGGTGGTAGGGAGGAGCAACGTTATGAATGGGACATGGGGGGGTGGAATAAGTGTGGGTAGAACTTCAAAGAGAAGTAAGTGGGAAATTAATAGTGGGGAGATGTTATAGGCCCCCCAACGTGAAGGTAGAGGAGGCGCTGGACCTACTATCACAGTTGGAAACGGCAGTGAGACAAGAAAACGTCATCATAATGGGGGACTTCAATTATCCCGATTATTGACTGGGCAGAGGGGACAGCTCACTCACTAAAGGCCCGTCATTTCATGAATGTCTTACAGGACAACTTCATGTCCCAATTGGTGGATTCCCCAACTAAAAAGAATGCCCTGTTGGATCTATTACGATCGATCCGAGTATGATCTCAGATGTGGCAGTACGGGACAACTTGGGATCTAGCGATCATGAGGCACGAGGGAAGCACAAGAACACTAATTTTAAACCGATTAATTTTAAAACGAAAAACAATTTTTCCGAATTGCAGTCATTACTACATGACATCAGTCGGGACCAAATCTTAGAAGCATTGAACACGGAAGAAAAATGGGAATGCTTTAGGAACATATTAAACAAAGGTATCACACAGTGTATTCCAATGGGGAATAAATATAGAGGAGCGAAGGTTAAACCTAGGTGGTTAAACAATAATGTAAAAAGCCTCATTAAAGAGAAAAAAATGGCCTTTAAACAATATAAAGGGGATGGGTCACTGTCAGCGTTCCAACACTACAAGGAATGCAATTAGAAGTGTAAGAACGCAATCAGGACGGCTAAAAAAGACTACGATAGACACAGCGGAGGAGAGTTAAAAAAAAAAGCCAAATACATTTCATAGGTATATTAACAATAAAAAGGCAAAATGAGAACACATTGCCCACATGAAAGACGAGGATGGGAGGATGGTTACTGATGACACAGAAAAGGCAACTGTATTGAATGCCGCCTTTTCCTCAGTTTTTACGCAGGAAAAAGAGGGGTATACCGACCGGGATTAGTGTCATATCACAGGACATACCCTCGTGGCTAACAGAGGCCGGAGTGAAGGAAAGACTTAACAAACTTAATACAAATAAATCACCAGGACCAGATGACTTACACCCAAGCGTCCTCAGAGAACTCAGGTTATAGCCAGACTATTGTTCCTAATCTTTGCGGACAGCATACTGACAGGATTGGTACCAGCTGTTTGGAGAAAAGCCAGTGTGGTACCAATATTCAAAAAGGGACAGAGACAAATCCCTGGAAACTACAGGCCAGTCAGCCTAACATCAATAGTGGGTAAATTATTGGAGGGGATAAGGGACTATATGCAAAAATTTACTCAAGCAATAAAATATTATAAGTAGTTATCAGTATGGGTTTACGAAGGGTCGTTCTTGCCAAACCAACCTGTTAACATGCTACGAGGAAGTCGGCTGCCATCTAGGCAGGGGAAGGCCTGTGCATTTAGTGTACCTGGATTTTGCAAAAGCATTCGATACAGTCTGACATTCGATACTATTAATTTACAAGCTGAGGTCTGCAGGCATGGACCATAAGGTTTGTTCTTGGGTAAAAAACTGGTTACAGGGGCGTGTCCAAAGGGTGGTGATAAATGAACGTGTACTCAGACTGGAAAATTAATGACTCGCGCTTAAAAACAAAACTACCACGTGTATGATTGGAAAGTGTTCCCAACCTAATTAGGAACAAATGTGAAGAATTATATAAACATATAATAATGTGTAACAAAACCAAGTGCAGGGTTGAAAAAGTGATCCAACCCCCCCTTAAGTAAATATAAAGATCTCCAATGATAAATCAAAATATTAGTGCAAAACCATGAGCGTTAAGGACTGCAATGTGTAATGCAGACAAATGACTTGATTTAAAAAATATATAAAAGGAAATCTATACACAAAAAACACCCCAAAAGTGATGTAATAATGCAAAAATTGTCCAAATAATGAAATCCCAGATAAGTGGGTCCACCACCATAGATGAAGTGCCTGGCCGCTTACCGGAACCCCATGACCCCCCCGTTACAGAGGGTCTAAATGGGCTTTGAAGTCCTGCTACTTCGGACCACCAGGGAATCAGAATGGAAACCAGATTGGAACATCAGAAGCTGTGGTACAGATGGATGGATCCACAGGAAAAAGCAAGGTTCAGCCCTCAACGGAGTAATAACATCATGTAGGGAAAACAGAAGAAGGCTCCCATAGTGTAAAATCAGATGATATTTATTAAAAAATGTAATAAACACTCACATATAAAATTAGGAAATTCGTCCTCTGATGAAAGACAGTCTTTGACACCGGCCGGATGTTCACAGGCAGCCCGTCCTGCTGGAGTTACGACAGGGAGGTGACGCGATGACACCGCTCAGCCTCCTCTGCCAGAAGCAGCATCTCCGCTGGGGAAGCTGGTTGTACTGCTGTTCCCTGTTCTCAGTGCCTGGAGAGGGCCAAGACCAAGGTAATGTCGGGCCCCATAGCGCGTGTTGCAAAGGCAGCACGGTAGTATCCTTTCCCCGCTGACAGCGTGGCTTGTATGTGCAGGGGAAAGAGGAAGCCGCAGCGCTCGAGGGGGCGGAGTTACTGCGCTCCAAGCTGGCCCACAGTTAGTGTCCAGCGAGGGTCACTTCTGGGGCATATGACGCCATCATCGGGCGCCAGAGACGCTTGTTCCTGTCTCAATAAACGGTGCGAACAAGGGACGCTGGCTGCTGGTGTTTGAATGGTGAAGAAGCAGCAGAGGCTGTGGACTACCACAGGGGCAGGATGGATCCTTCTGCAGTACCTGCACAGGCAGTGGGTGCCTTCCCCAGCACCTCACAGGTAAGCCTGGAGTGTTTTGTTATCCTCTTGCTATCCTTGTGAGTGTTCCCTCCCCCCCTGTAGAATTGGGTGTAAAGGGACACATTTTCCTCCCTCCTGCACGAGGTGTTACGGACTGATGGGTGGCCTAAAATTACATTATGGGTCATTTATTTTGTCTTGCAGACCAAGACCCAGGACAAGGCCCAAGTGCAGCCACCAAAAAGGAAATGTGCGGTTTGCGAAAGCAAATTGAGCTCCTCATGGAGCAAAGCAGTTTGCCGCACCTGTATAGAAGGCCTTGAAAAGGATGACCCTGTAACCTCCTGTCAGAAAACTCTAATTGACAAGTTTCAGGCTCCCGCAGAGGGTCCGTCTCCAATTAGGGCTTCAGTTGGTAGCGCTCCACAGCAGAGTGTGGAGAGTGAAGACTCTGAGGCTGAAGCCAGATCTACCCATTCTTCTCCGGAAGAATCAGGGTCAGATACAGGGCCCAGGGATAGAGAATCCACAAGGGGCTTGAGGTTTAAGTTATCTTTGGAAGATGTTGATGACTTATTAAAGGCTATCTATATAACACTTGAGATGGAAGAGGAGGAAGTACAATTGTCTAAATATGACCTTATGTACAAAGGTTTGCATAAGAAGTAGTCTAGAGTTTTTCCAGTGCATAGTTCCCTTCTTGATACTATCAAACCGGAGTGGGAAAATCCAGAGAGAAAACTTTTCTTTTCTGGTAACCTAAAAAGAAGGTTTCCATTTGATGAGGACACAGCGCAGCTGTGGAACAAAAATCCTAAGTTAGATGCACCTCTTTCAAGAGTTTGAAAAAACTCGGAGCTGACGATATGGGCACGCTTAGGGACCCGATGGACAAAAGAGGGAATATCCTTCTCCACAGAGCCTGAGATTCAGCTGTTGGGAATCTTAAACCAGCTCTGGCCTCCACTTGTGTAGCCAGAGATTTGGAAGTATGGTTGACACAAATACAAACACATTTGTTGTCAGGTACCTCTAGAGAGCAGTGTAACGACACCCCTAGTATGAAAGGGGTTAAAGTCGTTTAGGACATTCCATACCAAAACACAAAGGCAGCTACCGAACACTTCAATCAGCCGAACAAGGAACCCATACAAATAATTCTCCCCCCAAATACGAGACAAGATGCTCTGTCTTGAGGGTCAAGCAGGAATCAACTCCTTTATTATCACACATGAACACAACAGATAAAATAACAGACTCTTTGCCCCCCCACCCTTGCAGAAGAGGGTGGGTTAAACTGTCCAATGACAATAGACACACAAGTCAGGTGTGTTCAAGCTTATCAGTAAACAGTCTTATCAGCAGGGGGCTGCTGGAGGAATCCCCCCTCCCTCCATAGAGATAAACATCCCAGAATATCAGACACAATAGAACATTGGAATACAGTCCCACCCCAAACTAGCACAGCAAATAGTACACAACACAATGAGGCAGCACACATTATATATACATATATACAGCATCTGACTAGCACAGATCATAGTGGGGTTCTCATTCACCTTGTGCCCCTTAGTGACTCCCATCACAATGGCATATCCAGGGTCCCCAGAGTCTGTGTCTTGGGGGACATGGATCTGCATCTAAAGTAATGCCACCTCAAGGGTCCCCAGGCATACAGCTCACAAAGAGCACCGTTCCCCCAAATGCCAGGGCCCATAATCGGTTGGCAAGTGGCTTGCATTCAGTCCCCTCCAAAAGCCTCTGTCCCGGCTAGGTCTGTCACAAGCAGATTCTGAAATCTTTCCCTCTCCTCTTTCGTGCAGTGGGGTTTTTAGCTGATTCTTCCACAGAGTCGGTAAGAATGTTATCCAGGACTTCGGCCTTAGTGAATTCGGCCAAAAGAAGCCTATGGCTTAAAACCTGGTCAGGTGATGCAGCCTCAAAGTTGAGCCTATGTGGGCTTCCCTTAACGGGTGATTATCTTTTTGGCCCAGGTCTGCAGGAGGCACTGGAACACACGGCCGATAAAAAAAAGGCCTTTCCAGAAAATAAGAAAAAGCCGACAGCCAGAAAGTTTTTTTGTGGCCAAAGTAGGCAACAAAGTCCTAGAGAAAAGGACAATAGGCCCAAAAAAACATTGGACAGGGCACAAGGGCAGAGGTAGAGAGGGCATCTTGTTTAATCCTCCTCAATAACCCGCCAAGCCACTGTGACTCGTGTCTCCCAGTGGGAGGAAGATTGAGGGTCACAATCTCCAGATACTATCAGACAATATTGCGACAGTTGCGTACCTCAACAAACAGGGAGATACGAGGAGTCAGATACTTCAATCTATTGCCCAGGAGATTTTATCATGGGCAGAAGGGAATCTAGCCTCAATTACAGCAGTGCACCTGAAGGGGACACAAAACTGTCTGGCAGATTATCTCAGCTGCTACCGGGTAGATCAAGACAATTGGTCCCTTCATCCCAAAGTCTTTGCGGATCTCACCAACAGATAGGGATGTCCCGAAGCGGACCTGTTCGCAAATCAGAACAATCGCAAGACAGAGAAGTTCTTTTCTCTGAACCCAGGAGATCAATCATTGGGGATCGATGCTCTGGCGAATCCGTGGCGATTCGGCCTCTGTTACGCCTTCCGCTGATCAGACTTTTTCCGGAAGTCCTCTGGAAGTTTCTTCTAGAAGAAACAGATCTTATAGCCCCTTTCTGGCCCAAGAGGCCATGGTTTTCCCTGCTACAGACTCTGGTCTCTGAGCCTCCACTGAGTCTTCTGAAGAAAGAAGACGTACTATTGCAGGGCCCAGTGTCACACCCACAGGTGGTTTCCTTAAGCTTGACGGCTTGGTATCTCAAAAAAAGATACTAAGCACCCAGGGGTTCTCTGACAAGACTCTGGTAAATTGAAGAAAACCAGTCTCTAGAGCCATATATTCCAAGGTTTGGAAAAAATTTAACTCATGGTTATCTAAAAATCAAAGATTAACTCATGATGTTCCTTCAATGCTGGAATTTTTTCAAGAGGGTGTCGACAAAGGTCTTTCGGTTAGTACCTTAAAGGTACAGGCGGCAGCTATCAGTGTTTTCCTCCAGTTTTCTCTCCTGGAAAATCTCACTATAGCTAGATTTTTTAAATCAATTTCTAGGGCCAGGCCAGTAGTGGTGAGAAGTTGTCCAACCTGGGACCTGTCTCTGGTGCTTCAAACTCTGGTAGAATTTCCTTTTGAGCCCCTAGAGGATATTTCAGTTAAGTTACTTACTTTAAAAACAATTTTTCTTTTAGCAATTACCTCAGCTCGTAGGGTAAGTGAGTTACAGGCCCTATCAGTGAGGGAACCTTTCCCCACGATTTTTGAGGATCAAGTGAGAACTGATCCAGGTTTTTTGCCTAAGGTGGCCAGTACATTCCACAGATCTCAGGACATCGTACTGCCAACCTTTTGTAGTTCGCCACAGGGCGACCAAGAAAGAAAGTTTAGTTTTTTAGACGTGAGAAGGATTCTCCTCGTCTATCTTGAGGTCACCAAGACCTTTAGAAAAACTGATGCCTTGTTTATCCTCTTTTCAGGAGCACACAAGAGAAAAAGTGCATCTGAAGCCACATTGGCTAGATGGATAAAGTAAGCTACCTCTGAAACTTACAAAATTAGGGAAGTTCCTCCGCCTTTTGTTACTGCGCACTGAACAAGAGCCTTGTCTGCGTCTTGGGCTGAGAGGGCTGGTGCCTCACCGGAACAAATTTTCAGGGCTGCCACATGGTCCAGTTATTCGACCTTCATTAAACATTATCGCCTGGATCTCCTATCTGCTCAGGAGCAGGCGTTTGGTCGTAAGGTCCTTCAGGCAGTTGTCCCTCCCTAGACTGGTAAGTTCTGGCTAATCATCTCATGGGCTGTCCTGGAAGACGCTTAGAGAAAAGCTGAGTTAGACTTGCCAGTAACTCCTTTTCTGAGAGTCTTCCAGGACAGCCGGATTCCCACCCAGTTTTTGTCTGGAAGTTATGTGTATTATGCATATGTTTTACAGGGACGTCCTACGGTTCTTGAGAAGACTGACATGGGGCCTGGAGAGCCGCCTTTTATCCGGTGGGGGTAACGTGTTTCCTGTCCTGGTAAGAGGAGCCCTAGGTCTTATGGGCTGTCCTGGAAGACTCTCAGAAAAGGAGTTACCGGTAAGTCTAACTTTTTTTTCACGCAAATAGAGCTTTCTTTTGGTGGTATTTAATCACCACTGGGGTTTTTATTTTGTGTGCTACAAATGAAAAATTAAAAAAAAAAAAAATTTTTCTTTGTTTCTGCTATAAAATTTTGTCAAATAAGTAATTTGTCTTCCTAAATATTGTCCAAAATATATACTGCTACACTTTTTTGGTAAAAATAACCAAAATTAGCAAAATTAGTGTATATTCGTCTGTGTGAAGGTTATAGAGTCTACAAGCTATAGTACCAATCATTGAAAATTGATCACACCTGATGTACTGATGGCCTATCTCATTTCTTGAGGCCCTAACATGCTAAGATAGTACAAATACCCCCCCCCCCCAAGTTACCCCTTTTTGGAAAGTAGACTAAAGGTATTTAGTAAGAGGCATAGCAAGTTTTTTGAAGTTGTAATTTTTTCACACAATTCTTTGGAAAATTAAGAAATTACTTTTTTTTTTCACAAAAATGTCATATTAACAAGTTATTTCTCACACACAGCATAGGCATACTTGCGACTACACCCCAAAAACACATTATGTTACACATCCTGAGTATGGCGATACCACATGTGTGAGACTTCAAAGCCTGGCCACATAGAGAAGCAAGGAGTACTTCAGGCATTATCCACTTTAAGACCAGACCTTACACTTTGTATTGTATTTTTGCTAGAAAATGAACCCCCAAACATTATATATTTTTGTAGCAGAAGCCCTAGAGAATAAAATGATGGGTTTTGCTAATTTTTCTGTCACACTGTATTTGTGCAGCAGTTTTTTGAACGGTCCCCCCTGTCCATCCCACGGTCCCCCCTGTCCATCCCACGGTCTGTCTCGTCGGATCCTGAATCTGATTGGGCTGCCGTGGACGGGGCCCACCCTGCGGGGTCTGCGGCCTCGCTCCTAGATATTTCGGACAGTGAGGATGATTCCTCTGCCCCAGTGGCTGCGCACGAGAAAGCGCTGGTGGACGCACTGATTGCATCTGTGCGGGAAATTTTAAAAATGGAGGATGCAACCGTGGTGGAGGTGGATCCCCCGGTTTCTTGGCTGAACAAAACCACCATGATTCTGGTTGAGGACTCTCCGGCCTTTAAAGATCCGGCTGAGAGAGTCTCTGAGCCGCACTATGTTCACTATTGCGGGTTCGGCGCTTCGTCCGATCTTGGCTATTGCCCTGGTGTCTCAAACGCTGACAGAGTGGGCGAAGCTGTTGCGCCGTGACCTGGAGGGTGACCAGTTTCCTCCTGCCTTCACTTAATTAGCGGACCAACTGGTCCAGTGGCTGCAGTTTGTCTGCGATGCCTCTTTGGACGCAGCTTCCTTGCTTTCTAAGCTGTCTGTTTCAGCGGTAGTGCTTCAAATTGTATTGTGGCTGAAGTGTTGGACTGTGGACCAGGCCTCTAAAAAAAGCCCTAACTGATCTGCCTTTTCAAGGCAATCGTTTGTTTGGGGCCACTCTGGACGATATCATTAAGAGTGTCACAGGGGGAAGAGTAATTTTCTTCCACAGTCAAAGAAGGGGAAGGAGCCAAGTTGCAAGCGTGGTCCTTCCTTCTCGGCGCACAAAGTTTTTTCGTCCCTCAGGGTCCACTGACAAAGGCTCAAAGTCTTTCAAGCCCCCCTCGGGAGGCTCCAAGCGACCCTGGTTGGGCAAACCGAGAGCTGGTTTTTCCAGACCCCCAGATAAGGCTCCTTCGTCATTAAGAGGTGCCCTCACCCACAGTCCAGATGGGGGGGAGTCTTCGGTGGTTTCCGGGCTCGTGGACCTCTCTGATAAATGACAAGTGGGTCCACAGAGTGATTCTGTCTGGTTACAAGATCGAGTTCCAGACTTTCCCCCAAGCAGATTTTTTCTGTCCAATCTGCATCTGTCTCCGGACCGCTTGTTAGCCCTCTGGGGCGCAGTGCAAGGCCTATTGCTCCAAGGGGTGATTGTCCCAGATCCGGTGTCGGAACTTTTTCAGGGCTTTTATTCAAACCTGTTTACGATCCCCAAAAAAGAGGGTACCATACATCCGATTCTGGACCTCAAGGCCCAGGACTGCTATGTGTGGGTGCGGAAGTTCAGAATGGAGTCCATTCGCTTCGTTTTGGCATCTCTTCATCAGGGGGACTTTCTTACCTCCATCGACATCGAGGTTGCCTATCTGCACATTCCGATTTGTGCACAGCACCAGCGGTTCCTCCGCTTTGCTGTGGGAGAGGAGCATTATCAGTTTGCTGCATTAGCCTTTGGTCTCGCCTCAGCTCCTCGGGTCTTCTCCAAAGTGTTGGCCCCGGTTCTGGCACTGCTGCGCCAGCGGGGAATTGCTGTTCTGGGCTACCTGGAAGACCTTCTGCTGCAAGCAGAGTCCCCAGCGATCCTGAGGGGCGACGTGGAGATCACTGTTCAGACTCTGGCAGATTTTGGGTGACTGATAAATTACCAAAAGTCTGCGTTGATTCCAGTTCGAAAATTGGTTTATCTGGATTTGAGTCTGGATTCCGCTCAGGCCAGAGTGGTCCTTCCGCAGGACAAACTCCAGAAATTACAAGCGGCAACCCGCTTACTGCTGTCCAGCAGGTGGGTCTTCCTGCGGACTTGCATGTGGGTGCTGGGCCTGATGGTGTACGTTTAAGATGGTCCCGTTCACAAAGTTCCATGCTAGATGCCTGCAAAAGAAGATCTTGTTAAAATGGGACAAATGTTCAGAGTCTCTGGACAGTCAGATTCGGCTTAGTCAATGAACCAAAGGGTCCCTGATCTGGTGGCTTTGTTCCCCGGCTCTTCGGCAGGGGAAATCCTTTCTCCCTCTGTACTGAACGGTGGTTACCACCGATGCCAGTCTGTCCGGGTGGGGAGGAGTCCTGGGCCTGAGCTCGACTCAGGGTCACTGGACGCTAGAGGAATCCAGGCTACTTATCAACATCTTGGAACTCCGGGTGATCAGACTCTGTCTGGATCATTGGACGGGTCAACTTCATAGGCTCCCGATACGGAATCCAGTCAGACAATGCCACTGCAGTGGCCTATGTCAACCACCAGGGAGGGAGAAGGAGTGTGTTAGCTGGCCTCGAAGTAGCCTTGAAGTCCTTGAAGGTCTATTCAAAGACCTAGCCTGCAGTGATGGGTGAAGATTGGGTCTGGCTGTGTATTCCAGCAGTATCCTGCGGTGGGAATGGTAAGTTTAAAAAAAAAAACAAAAGTAGGTGACATCCGAGAGGCAGAGGAGTGGATTGCCACCTGTAGAGGGGTCCGAGACCGATTTACAGCAACTTGGCAGCCCTGGATAATGTATGCCTCCGATCCTGGTCACATATCCTCTAGCTTAGATGTGGCCCTCCTTAAATTAGCTGACCCAACCCTGAAGGGACGCCTTAAGGATAAATAAATGGGAACCTCACATTAAGTGCCAATATACCAGTTTGTCATATACCCAAATGGGGGAACGGGGAAGAGACACGTCTTTTCTTTCTTAGCGCGTATAGTGCTGTTGAGGGGGATCGGAGGGGAGGCGGAGCTGGACGCGAATTCCCAGGTATGTTCCATTCTACTTTTCTTATTTCCTTTTCTTCTACCTTTCCTACTTGTTAAAATACTAAGATTTAGTTGGTTATGGTTGACTTCTTAAAGGTAGCCAATATGTTTGAAGTTAAGAGGCGGACAGAAACGGACAGGCAGACTGACTGGATAGGCTTTGGAGATCTGATGCCATGAGCTACCCTGATCTGTAGGGGGTATTGGCACTTTTGTGCCAACATGGTGCAGATACCTAGCAATGGGAGGGTCTGGGAGGGGGGGGCTGTGGGGGTTGGTCAGATGGAGGCGTTAGTTGCCCCCCTGCCTTCACGTGCCCCTGCCCGTCCCATCCCCTCACTTTATACGATAAATAAGAGGGAGGAAGAAGTCGTATAAGATGCCTGTCCACTCTCTATAGTCTGGCTACTGAGACGTGTTGGCCTCATTATTCCGCCACCTGACCAACCTGTTTTAGCCACTGTCTGCAATACCAGATACAGTTATGGAAGTTTCACATTTATTATTTCTGGTTCGAATTTTTATTATTTATTTTTATCCTTATTTTCATTTCTATTTTTCTCCTTTAAATAACAAAAAAATAGGAATGATTGGTGTATTACCTGAAGCCATCACTTGTGGAAGATGTAACTATGTTTCTATGGTTTGTTATTTTGTAATGTAATACCCTGTCTGTCATAAATAAAGATTTATAAAAAAAAAAACAGAAAAACAAAAAAAACACGAAGAACCTGGGAAAGGAACACATATGGTTAACTTTAAGGGATTTCTTCTAAGTAGCAAATGCCTTGCCTGTTTTTCACCACTAGAGGGTGTATTGTAACGTACCTGGTGTTTACTTGTCATGCTCCGTTTTTTCTGTGTCTGGCAGTGCTCCTTTGGAGACAGCATTGCCCTCATCCTGGTCTGCCAGTTGTTCGAGGCCCTGGGGCCGCCCGCCTCCTAGTCCACGGCATGCTACCCTCCCCCCAGAGGCGGATTCAGACGATGGGAGTGGGGCAGCCAGCATCCCCCCACGTTAATGCAGCCCCTCTCTCCCCCCCGAGCTATCCCGATAACGGGACCGCCTCGTCCACACACACGCACGTGTGGGGGGTCAGCTCTGGTAAAGGGCCACCGTAGGATGCAAGGGGCGTGGCTTAGGCGCGGCCGGCGTGCACGGGGGGTGAGCGTGCACGGCGCAGGCTCAGTGACTATAAAGTTTGTGACTCTGTAAATAGTCTGGTGGCTGATGGAGGGATACAGAGTATACTGGGGCATGTAAGCACTGTGTAGGTGTGGATACAGGCATTTAAAGACACACCTGCTGGGCATTAGGCATTTTTTTTGCTGGACTACAGCTCAGTAGTGGATATATATTGTGGGTACCTCTGCATTTTGTGTTTAGGACTATGTCTTCCAGAAAGTAAGGTAGGGGAAATACAGCAGGGTGGAGCACAAGGGTGCCGCTGTCAGGATCTGAGGATCCTAGTCACGCTTCCACTGTACTATCCTCCCCTGAAAGGCCAGAGGCGACTTGCCAGTCTGAGGCATTGAGGCTGTCAGGCATAGTGGCTACATCCAACATTTTAGCCTCTGCATACGTCACTAAGGACGATTTGGCTTCAGCATTAGCTGGGTTGGAGGGAAAAATAGCCAACATGATCACGTCTGTCTCCCAGTCCGGGAAAAAACGCGAAAGGTCCCCTTCTCCCCCTCCTGACCTTCCAGTACTGGAACAGGAATGGGCAGATGACATTGAGGTGCCATTGGGTGACCGGGAAGGAGGACAGGCAGATGACTCCTCTTATGAGGATTCCATCTCAGGGGAGTGCTTTTCAGCCTCGCAATCCCAAAAACTGCTAGTCCAATCCCTTACAGAATTGGTTCGTTGCATATAAGTTGCCCCCAGCGGAGGTGGCTGAGGCGCCCTTTTCTTCTTTGGGTTCTTTGAGGCCTTCACAGGGTCCACATGTTTTCCCTTTACACCCACTGCTGGAGCAACTAATATATGCAGACTGGGATCACCCAGATAGATATTTTGTTCCTCCTGGGAGATTTTCTCTTCTTTATCCCATGGAGGAAAAGTTCACTAAAAAGTGGAGTTTTCCAGCAGTGGATTTAACATGTCCAGTAGACAATGTCCAGGTTTTTGAAGATCCAGCTGACAAGAAGCTGGAATCTTTACTTAAAGCCTCCTTTTCTATTGGTGGTTCAGCAGTACAGCCTGCAGTAGCAGCGATAGGGGTTTGTCAGTCCTTAAAAGACCAGCTCAAGCATGTCATTAAAGGTCTCCTTGCTCAAGGGGAAGCGGCCTGCAAGTTAGCAGAGCTGCCAAGAGCCTTCTGTTTTGCGGTGGATGCCCTTAAAGATTCTATTCAACAGGTGTCACGCTTTGCCTTCTTATCTGTGCATATGCACAGAATTCTCTGGTTGAAGCATTGGTCAGCTGAATTGCCGTGCAAAAAGCTATTGGCAAGTTTCCCTTTTCATGGGGAACGGTTGTTTGGAGACGACTTGGATAAGTATATCCAAAAATTTTCAGGTGGTAAGAGTGCCCTTTTACCAGTTAAAGAAGGAGTAGGCGTCCTTCATTTAAACGTTGTTCTTCCCCAGCACCAGGTGCTGCAGCCTCCAGGCAGTTTCAATGGGCTTCGCCGTCGGGTTCAAGAGGTAAGCCTCAAGACCAAGCACAAGGCCAGAAGAAGCCCTGGGGGCAGAAGCGTACAAAACAGAGTCCTAAGGCCTCCTTATGAAGGGGCGCCCCCACTCGTTCGAGTGGGGGGAAGGCTTCTGCAGTTTTCAGGAGCCTGGCGGGAAGAGATCTAAGATAGATGGGTCATCTCCACAGCATCTCTAGGCTACAAGCTAGAGTTTTGGGAGTTTCCACCATTTCGTTTTCTAAGATTGAATGTTCCCAGAGACCCGTTAAAAAGAAGGTCTTTATCCCAGGCACTGGACCGGTTGACGTCACAGGATGTGACTACAGAAATTCCAACAGAGGAGCAGGGCATGGGTTTTTATTCGAATCTCTTCACAGTGCCAAAACCGAATGGAGATGTCAGACCCATTCTAGATCTCAAAGATCTATATCAATTCCTAATCATCCGCTCCTTTCACATGGAGTCAATCCGGTCAGTCGTGTCCTCTCTGAGGGGAGGAGAATTTCTAGCATCAATAGACATCAAAGATGCATATCTGCCCCGCTCACCAGAAATTTCTGCGATTCGAGGTGAAACAGCGCCATTTTCAGTTCGTGGCCTTGCCCTTTGGGTTAGCCACTGCCCCCCGGGTGTTCACAAAAATTCTGGCCCTGGTATTAGCAACATTAAGGGTCCTGGGTATATCAGTAACGGCATACCTAGATGACCTGCTGCTTATAGATCAGTCGGTTACACGGCTAGACCACAGTGTGTCCAGCACGGTCAAGTATTTATAACACCTGGGTTGGATTCTCAACCTAGAGAAGTCAGCCTTATGGCCAATAAGAAGGTTAGAGTACTTGGGTCTGGTTATAGACACAGTCCAAGAAAGGGTCTTTTTGCCAGGGCTATAAGAGTCCTGGTCCGTATCCCAATAGGGGTGCCCGGGTCAGGCGATCCCCCCCCTATCCGCAGGTACTACTTTTCAGACGGTTCACTACTGTCCCTGGCCGAGCACAACATAAGGTCTGAATACACTTTGACCTGCTCCACTGTATGATTCCAGTTTCTCTTTTCCATGAGATGTTTCATGTTGCCGAATACAACTGAATTTTGCTCATATCTAAATGTAAAATTTGTTATCTGGGCCTTTGTTGGGCCATTTAAATGTTTGGTCTATATCTTGTGATACTTTAAAATAAAAACATATTGAAATAAAAAAAGAGTCCTGGTCTGTGTGGTCAAGGGAAAGAAGTATCCCTCCATTCGCCTTTGCATGAGGTTGCTAGGGAAAATGATGGCTTCATTCAAAGCTATTCCCTATGCCCGATTTCATTCAAGACTGTTGCAAAGCAGTATTCTGTCTGCTTGGAACAAGAGGATCCAAGCCTTGGATTACCCAATGTACAGTGGGGACTGAAAGTATTCAGACCCCCTTTCACTCTTTGTTATATTGCAGCCATTTGCTAAAATCATTTAAGTTCATTTTTTTCCTCATTAATGTACACACAACACCCCATATTGACAGAAAAACACAGAATTGTTGACATTTTTGCAGATTTATTAAAAAAGAAAAACTGAAATATCACATGGTCCTAAGTATTCAAACCCTTTGCTCAGTATTTAGTAGAAGCACCCTTTTGATCTAATACAGCCATGAATCTTTTTGGGAAAGATGCAACAAGTTTTTCACACCTGGATTTGGGGATCCTCTGCCATTCCTCCTTGCAGATCCTCTCCCAAATTTTAAAGGATTGGGGGCTTTCGGGCTCAGTGGTGACTACCCTGATTTAATGCAAGGAAGTCGGCTTCTAGGGCCATTTATTATAGGATCTGGTGGTCCTATATTTCCTGGTGTGAAGCCAAAAGATGGCATCCTCGAAAGTATGTTATAGGAAGAATTCTTGCCTTCCTAGAATTGGAGGTAGAAAAGAAGCTAGCCTTCAAGGGTCAGATCTCGGCCTTGTCAGTATTTTTTTAAAGACCGCTTACTTCGCATTCTTTGATCTGGGCCTTTATGCAAGGGGTAACTTGTATAACTCTGCCAGTCAGGCCGCCATTGTGCCAATGGGATTTGAATTTAGTTTTATCAGTCCTGCAAAGACAACCCTTTGAGCCTTTGCGCCATATTCCCTTGATCCTTTTGACAAGGGAGTTGTTTTTTTTTTTTTTTTGTTGCAGTAACTTCGGCAAGGAGAGTCTCAGAATTGGCAGCCTTTTCCTGTAAAGAGCCATACTTAATTATTCATAAAGACAAGGTGGTGTTGCATTCTCACCCAACCTTTTTGCCGAAGGTAGTGTCCAGTTTTCACTTGAACCAAGATGTCTACTTGCCTTCTTTTTTCCCAGAACCTCGCTCTGCAGAAGAAAAATTGTTGAATTCTCTCAATGTGGTGAGAGCTGTCAGTATTTATCTGAAGGTGACCGCTCAGATGCGGAAGACTGATGCCTTGTTTGTGCTGTCAGAAGGGACCAGAAAAGGGCAGGCAGCGTCAAAATAAACTATTTCACAGTGGATTTGTCAGGTTATAATTCAGGCTTATGGATTGAAAAGAAGGGTTCCACCTTTTCAAATTAGAGCACACTTTACCAGGGGCATGAGTGCGTCATGGGCAGTGCGTCACCAGGCCTCTATGGCTCAGATTTGCAAGGCCGCGACTTGGTTGTCAGTACATACATTTACTAAATTTTACCAGATGGTAAGGCGGCAGGAGGATGCCGCTTTTGGGCACAGTGTGTTTCAGGCAGCAGTATAGATCCTCACGTCTGATGGCGGCCTACTTTGATATGTGTCTCCCTCCCCTCAGGGGCATTGCTTTGGGACATCCCACATAGTAATTAATATGGCTGCTCTTTGTCCCGTGATGTATGATAAAGAAAATAGGATTTTTAATACAGCTTACCTGTAAAATCCTTTTCTTGGAGTACATCAAGGGACACAGAGGTCCCTCCCCTCTTGCTGGGATATACATTGCTTTGCTACAAAACTGGTACTTCCTGTATGGGAGGGGTTATATAGAGGGGGACTTCCTGTCTTTGGGTGTGCCAGTGTCCATTCACCTGTAGGTGGCGTATAACCCACATAGTAATTACTATGGCTGCTCTGTGTCCCGTGATGTGCTCCAAGAAAAGGATTTTACAGGTAAGCTATATTTGTAAGTGTTTTTAACCCTTTTAAGTAATATAAACTTTTGCTTCTGCAATTAGAGACGCCTTTTTTTCCTTTTCATATATAATATTAGGACACTTGCCTGTCCTGGAATCCAGTGATGTCGGCACCCCAGCTGATGTTTCCATCGGCTCTCTGGTGCTGCTGCTGCCATTGGTCTGTAAGGGAAACCGGCAGTAAAACCTTGCGGCTTCACAGCCGGTTCCCAACTGCGCATGCGTGAAGCGTGCTGCACTTTCTGAATGGCCCAGTGGCGGGATGAGGAGGAGGGGGGCCGAACTTCCGAGTGATCTCGCCACGGCAAGATCTCTTGGAAGTGGGGACAGGTACCTGTCAAAAAGGTACCCCCTCCCCCCAAAAGGTGCCAAATGTGGAGTCGGATAAGCAGAGCGTCCACTTTTGGGTTGAACTCTGCTTTAATTGTGGCAACAAGTCCCCTTGTAACAGCGAGCAGTTTCTAGAAGACAGAATCGTATCCTGGGCAACAGATTCTTCTGCATCACAGAAAATGCGAGAGTGCGTCTGGTTTTGTGTTTTTTGATCCCATCTGTAGGTAATATGAAAAGTAAATCTGGAGAAAAAGAGTGCCCATCTGGCCTGTCGCAGCTTGCAAGTATACCAGATTTTTATGGTCTGTGTATACCAGAATTGGATGAGCAGCCCCTTCTAAGAGGTACCTCTACTCCTCAAGAGCTGCCTGATTGCCAAGAGTTCACGGTCTCCAACATCATAGTTCCTTTCTGCAGGAGATAGCGTGCAGGAGAAGAATGCAACAGGGTGTAGCAAGGCCTTGACATTGAGACAGTACCACCCTTACTGGTGTCTCTTAAGTGTCTACTTCTAGAACATACGGTGGAGCAGAGTCTGGGTGCCTGAGTACAGGGGCATAAGTAAATAGTCATTTCAAGGTTTCAAATGCGGACTGCACTTCAGAAGTCCAATGAAACCTATTGCATTGTTTGGTCAGCTGAGTAATAAAATTATTGTATTATTGCAGAGAACCCCTTGATGAACTTTCGATAAACGTTTGCAAACCCTACAAATCGTTGTTCTCTTTTCTTGTCTGTTGGAGATGGCCAGTCCAAATGGCAGAAACATTCTGGGGATCCATCTCTTTGCCCTCTGTGGAAAGGATTAGACCCAAAAACCTAATACCCTGACGCTCAAACTCATATTTCTCGGGTTTTCGCATACTAGCCATGATGTCTGAGTCGGGTCAAAACACTTCTGACATGTCCCAGATGAATCTCCAAGGTAGCAGAGAATATCAAAATGTCATCTAGGTGCACGATGACGAATAAGTCCAAGTAGTCCAGGAAAATATCATTGATAAAGTGCTGAAATGTTGCTGGGGCATTGCAAAATCCTAAGGGCATCACCAAGTACTCAAAGTGCTCAAATCAGGTGCGAAATGCAGTTTTCAATTTGTCACCCTCACGTATACGCACCAAATTGTATGCCCCACGTAAGTCCAATTTTGTGAAAATGGCGGCAGATCGGAGTCTCTGAAACAGCTCTGGCACCAAGGGTAGGAAATAATGGTTCTTGATCGTGATTTAGTTTAGTACACGGTAGTCCACACAAGGATGAAGAGAATGGTCTTTTTTTTCTACAAAGAAAATCCCTGCTCCAGCTGGGGATGTGGAACGATAAATACAACCTTTCCTCAGGCTGTCATCAATATATTCTTTTAGTGCTGAAAGTTAAAGTTCTGTTAGAGGAAAGATTTGCCCAAAAGGTATTTCAACCCCTGGAAGAAGTTTGATCAGGCAACGTATGGTCTGTGGAGAGGAAGAGTTTCTGCTCCTTTTTTTTATTAAACACATCCAAGAAGTCACGTTAAGCCGCAAGAACTGATGAACATGCTTCAGCATCAGAGTCCATACACAGCAATGAAGGTGAGTTGGTGGCTTGGAGAGGCAGCGCTGTTGGCAATAGGGTGATAAAAACTCAATTCCTCCCCAATACCAGTTAATGCAGGGATTGTGCACCTGGAGCCATGGCATACCCAAGATGACAGGGAAATGAGGGAGAAGCTTATGGGATCCAGGCGTAACAGTTCTTTGTGTACATGAAGAGGGGACGCTTGAGAGGGGATATGATTTCAATATACAAATACCATACTGGTGACAATAGGGATAAAACTTTTTCGCGGAAGGGAGTTTAACAAGACTCGTGGCCACTCATTAAAATTAGAAGAAGAGGTTTAACCTTTAACTACATAGAGGGTTCTTTACTGTAAGAGCGGCAATGATGTGGAATTGATGCGGCTGCAGGGGAACCTTCTGTTGGGTGGCGAATGGGAAGTCAATTAAGTCGCTACAGGCTCCAGAATCAATGATAGTGGGTGCCTGAATAACCCCTTCCGGGGGATAGTGGGTGCCTGAATAACCCCTTCCTTCTCACCTGGATAGCCAAGTAAGAGTTGTGGAACAGCAACAACTAGTTAGCAAAAGAAAGGGTCAAACACTTACCGCTCTTGGCTGGACAGGTCCTTACATAATGCCTATTCTCCCCACAGTAAAGACACAGGTTGTTCTAACGTAGACGCTGGCATTCCACAGGAGTGAGGGAAGGATGAAGCATGCTGAGCTGCATAGGTTGTGATGTATCAGGAGCTGGTGGTGCTGGAGTTCGAGGACTGGAGACTCCTGGCATTATCCATACAAGCCGAGGTTGCCCAGCAGATCTGCAGTTAAAATCACACTTGTTTAATAATAATAATAGTAAAAGGTAAACAGAGCAACGTAGTCAAAACATAGCCAGAGTTCGGTAACCGGAACAGATAGTCAGACAAGCCAGGACGTCGGGGAGCCCGGAAATCGGAAAACCAGAGAATCAACGTAGTGGAACAGCAAGCAGGATCAGGAACCAGAAGAGATGAGCCAAGCCAAGTGAGTCTTCAACAGGTACACAGGAGAGACTCTCTGGATGTGTTGACCAAGGCGAAGGCAGAGATGATCTGAACTGAACAGCTTAAGTAGGCTGCTGGCCACCCTGGGAAGAATCAACTCTTTTGGGCCATTTCCCATAAATTCTGATGGCCTAGTCTATGGGCTGATGTAGCCGCCTTTGTAGCAGCTTGTTCCATGTGTTCTCAGAGTAAGACACCACGACACCTTCCAGTGGGCCTCCTACAATCCATGCCCAATGGAGAGTGGCCTTGGACCCACCTATCAATGGATTTAATTGTGGAGTTACCCAACTCTCAGGGCAACACAGTTATCCTTATGGTGGTTGATCGGTTCTCGAAGATGTCTCATTGTATACCACTTAAGAAGTTGCCCACATCTAAGGAACTGGCTTCCATTTTTGCTCGGGAGATCTTTCGCTTACATAGGCTACTCATGGTGATCGTCTCGGACAGGGGTAGTCAGTTTGTGTCCCGGTTCTGGCAAGCCTTTTGTGCACAGTTGTGAATTCAGCTTTCCTTCTCTTCTGCGTATTACCCGCAGTCTAATGGGGCCACAGAACGAGCCAACCAGTCCAGTTTCTACGTTGCTATATTTCTGACCATCATAACTGGTCAGACCTCTTACCTTGGGCGGAGTTTGCTCACAATAGTGCCTTGAATTCTGCTTCCCAATTGTCCTCGTTTATGGCAAACTATGGTTTCCTACATCCATGCTGCCTTACTCATTTGTTCCTCAGAGCATTCCATGCTCTTCGTGCCCCTTGGGTACAAGTCCAGAAGGCCTTGCGACATGCCAATGATAAGTACGGACTCCATGCTGACCTCAGATGCCTGCCTGCGCCTTCCCACAAGGTTGGGGACAGGGTCTGGCTGTCATCTCGCAACCTCCGACTCCGTGTTCCCTCACTGAAGTTGGCTCCTCGGTTCATTGGGCCTTTCCGTATTCTCTGCAGGATTAACCTAGTGGTTTACGCTTTAGACCTTCCTTCCAATATGCGTATCTCAAATGTATTCCATGTCTCCTTATTAAAACTTTTGGTCTGCAACGGCTTCACCACCTCTGTGCCACATCCTCACACAGTACAGGTTGAGAACCATGAGGAGTATGAATAAGTGCATTGTTGACTCCCATATGTTTTGTGGGCGTATACAGTACCCGGTGCATTGGAAAGGGTATGGTCTGGAGGAACGCTCTTGGGTCTCATCCTCGGACGCACATGCCCCTGTCATCCTCCGTGCTTTCCATAGACTTTTTCCCCTCAAATCTGGTGGTCCTCCAAGGGGGAGGGGTCGTTAAAGAGGTGCTGTCGGGGCTGGGCTCCTTCTCAGAGCAAGCTGCTCAGCTGTCGGGTAATTGCCAGCTCTAAATCATTCCACAGTGACTCACCTGTTGATGATATCCTGTTCATCACTCCTGCTGATTACTTAAGCTGTTCAGTTCAGATCATCTCTGCCTTCGCCCTGGTCAACACATTCAGAGACACTCTCCTGTGCACCTGTTGAAGACTCACTTGGCTGATGTCCCTTCTGGTTCCTGATCCTGCTTGCTGTTCCACTACTCTGATTCTCCGGTTTCCTGATTTCCTGGCTCTCTGACGTCCTGGGTTGTCTGACTATCCATTCCAGTTACCGAACTCTGGCTATGATTTGACTACGTTGCTCTGTTTACCTTTTACTATTATTATTATTATTAAACAAGTGTGATTTTAACTGCACTTCTGTCTTGGTCTGATTCATGGTTTCTGACACAAATAAAAGAAAAAGAAATCTAGTAAAATCTAAGTGTTTACAGTATACACAGTATACACAATCATGGGTCAGATGGTAGATGCACCAACTAGAAATAAAGCGTCACTAGATCTACTGATTATTACTAGGGTGCAATTAGGGGTGGCTAAGATAGAACACGAAAGACACATAGCGGAGGAGAGCAAAAAAAATCCCAAGAAATTCTTTAAGTATGTAAACAGTAAAAAAGGTAGGACAGACCATATTGGCCCCATAAAGAATGAAGAAGGACATCTGGTTACAAAGAATGGGGAGATGGTGAAGGTATTGAATTTATTCTTCTCCTCAGTCTTCACGAGGGAATCGGGGGGGCTTCAGTAACCAAAACTGCAGTGTTTATCCTCGTGACACATCACAGGAAGCACTCTAATGGCTAACAGAGGACAGAATTAGACTTGGAATACTTAACATTAATAAATCCCCTGGCCCGGCTGGCTTGCACCCACAGATACTTAGGGAACTCAGTCAAGTAATTGCTAGACCATTGTTATTAATTTTTATTGACAGTCTACTGACTGGAATGGTACCAGCGGATTGGAGAAAAGCCAATTTAGCACCAATATTTAATAAGGACCCAAAATACATCCCTGGGAATTACAGAGCAGTTAACCTAACATCATTAGTATGCAAGCTCATGGAGGGGATGATAAGGGACTATATACACGATTTTAGTAATCAAAACGGTATCATTAGCAGTAATCAGCATGGATTCACGAAGAATTGTTCTTGCCAAACCAATCTATTAACCTTCTATGAGGAGGTGAGTTGCCATCTTGATAAGGGAGGCCCGTAGATGTATTCTCTGTATTTGCGGACGATACTAAGCTAAGCAGGGCAATAACATCGCCGCAGGATATATCAAGTGGGAAAAGGAAAAGGGATTTTAACGGTGCAATGTAACCAAATAATGATGAGAGAAGATTGTAATCAGAAAAATTTGGCCAGAACCGGAGGGTTAGACTACACTAATATGCTCATTTTATTGAATGACATTCCGGTAATACTGTTTAGTGGGCTGCTGTTGATCTTGCCCTCCATTCTTTGTTTAGTCTTTTGGTTTTTAAACTAGGTCTTTGTGTGTCCTCTATGACCACGTAGGGACCCCTGTCTTGGGGTTCTATATGTTTAGCGCCGGTATTTGGCGGTGCTGGCCTTGGGTGGAGTCTATTGCGGGTCTTTCTTGCAATTACCGATGTACTCTGCACATACCCTGAAGAAGCATACAGCGAAACATGTCGGGATATTGTGCAATTTGTCCTTCAACTTGACCTGTCTGTTATGACCACCACTCATATGAATCCCTGTCTACCTCTTTATTGATAAATGTCTATATGTGCTTTTTTTAAACATAAATTTATTAAAAATTAAATTTTTATATTTTTTGATTACAATCTTCTCTCATCATTATTTGGTTACATTGCACCGTCAACATCCCTTTTCCTTTTCCCACTTGATATACTCTCTTATGGGATGTGGTGCCAATCTTACTGGGTGTTTTACTATTAATCGGACACAACTCTTATGACTATCTCCGCAGGATGTGGAAACCTTGCAAGAAGATCTGAACAAATGAATGGGGTGGGCAACTACATGGCAAATGAGGTTTAATGTAGAAAAATGTAAAATAATGCACTTGGGTGGCAAAAATATGAATGCAATCTGTACACTAGAGGGAGAACCTCTGGGGGAATCTAGGATGGAAAAACACCTGGGGGTCCTAGTAGATGATAGGCTCAGCAATGGCATACAAAGCAAACAGAATATTGGCATGCATTAAAAAGGGATTAACTCCAGGGATAAAGGGATAATCCTCCCATTCTACAAGACTCTGGTCCAGCCGCACCTGAAGTATGCTGTCCAGTTCTGGGCACCAGTCCTCAGGAAGGATGTACTGGAAATGGAGCGAGTACAAAGAAGGACAATAAAGCTAATAAAGGGTATGGAGGACATTAGTTATGAAGAAAGGTTGCAAAACTGAACTTATTCTCTCTGGAGAAGAGACGCTTGAGAGGGGATATGATTTCAATTTACTAATACCATATTGGTGACCCCACAATAGGGATAAAACTTTTTTGCGGAAGGGAGTTTAACAAAACACGTGGCCACTCATTAATATTAGAAGGAAAGAGGTTTAACCTTAAACTACATAGAGGGTTCTTTACTGTAAGAGCGGCAAGGATGTGGAATTCCCTTCCACATGGGGTGGTCTCAGCGGGGGGCATCGATAGTTTCAAAAAACTATTAGATAAGCACCTGAACGACTGCAACATGCAGAGATATACAATGTAATACTGACATAATCACACACACAGGTTGGTCTTTTTTCAACCTCACCTACTATGTAACAATGATTGAGCAAACATACAATCTATTATAAAGGTATGTATATCCTGTAAGGGCAACATAAAAGCTTTTTGCATACATATATCCTATTGAATGTGTAAATATAATTATGCTGATTTCCTTGCATAATGACTTATCCATAGATTAAACAAGACAACCTGCAAGAAGCCCTAGATTGTCTGTACTTGCTCAATTATTTTGTATACTGTAAACTAGGGTTGCACCGATACCACTTTTTTAAAATCGAGTAGAAGTACTGATACTTTTTTTCAAGTACTTGCCAATAAAAATACCTTTTTAATATCATGTGACAGTGGCACTAATATGCAGCACTGAGAGGTGGCACTGATGAGGCGTGGACTGTCAGTTTTTTATCATAATTTTTTTTTTTTTACAATTTTATTTTTTACAATTTTGTTATTTTTTGCAATTTATATTTTTTGTTATTTTTTTTTACAATGCTTTCTTTTTTTTTGGGGGGGGGGGGAGTGGACAGTGTCAGTGGTTTGGGGTTTTTTTTTTTTCTTTTTTTCTTTTTTGTTACAATTTAATTTTTAAATATTTATTACTTTTTTTTTCTTTATTAGCCCTGTTGGTGGGGAGCTTTGGTAAGATATCAGTCTACACAGACCCCTGATATCCCCCCCTCCCCCCCTTTGAGACAGGGAAAAAGACTGAGGATAGAGATTCTCCAGTCCCTTTCTCTGCAGCCTCAGCTGCATTGGAGATGAATGGACAGGAGACTTTGTCTCCTCTCCATGCTTAAACGAAAGCATCGTAAACGTAGTTTATGATGCTCAGTTATGAATGGACAGAGCCAGTGATCACTGACTGTGCATTCAGAAAAGGAAGTAATGAAATGACAGATTTACCGGCTCCTTCCTCCGCTCTCCATCCAGACAGATCCAGGACGAGGGGGACCGGAGGAGGAGCCGGAGAGCCAGGGAGGACACAGGGGGGCCTGTAGGAGGACACGGATTGGGACCTGGAGGAGGACAGGGGACACAGGGAGCACAGGGAGGGACTCTGAGGAGGACACAGGGGACAGTCGGTGGGGGCAGTTACAAGCACAATATTGGGAGTGGCGCTGTGCGTAAAGGATGTATTAGTGTAAAATGCTTATCTAATGGTAGTAATAGATGTATCAATGTGACATATTATAGGGAACAACAATAAATAGTAATCGCTATAAATGCAATACTATATATCCCACATAAAAATAGGAATAAAATAAATTAAGTGCTAATTCATAAATAGATTAATTAGTGCCAATAAATATAGAAAGTGCAGCTGTTATCTCATATGCAAAATTATTATTAATGTTGGTGACCACTAATAGTGTAGTATGACGTAAATGATAAAGTGATAAGTGCAAGGGTGTCAGATACAATACAATCAACAATGTTCCAGCACCTGCTGGATAGTAAAAATAAACTGCAAATATTAAATGAAGATAGAAAGTGTCCACAATCCTCTATAGTGAAGGACAAAAAGTGCAAAGTGATGTATGTGAAAAATATATATATGAAATATACATATATATATAAAATGTATATAAAAATGTGTATAAAAGATAGAGGCTGTCCACAACCCTCAATGTGAAAATGCTGAGGATACAAAAATTAGATAAGAAATATATAAATAGATGTGTAGAAAAAATATATATAAACACAAGAGAAAAAAAAGGAATTAATTGTACAAATATTAAGACCCAAACTGGGGAATAATTGGTATATATATGTGGAGATGTGTCTCTCGTAGACTGGTGGTAAGACAATTAATAACACTAATAGGTCTCATATGAAATGACAAAAAAGTTCATGTGATGTCTTCCACCGGATTTCTTCCAGATATTTAAAACCAACTCCCCCTAATGTGATCCCACTCACCGGAACGCTATACCCCTGCAGGGGTATAAGCATAGGATGTCTGTATGCCGGGTGCCGATCACATCCAGGTGTCATTCAGAACTTTATGTGTTGATATCCCCTCCAATTCAGTTCCTCAATCCGGATCAGCCACTTGTACACAGGAAGGAGATGGGGGAAGACGATAAACCCCTGTTGTAATCCTATTTCCAGCCGGACATCCGCTCCAAAGTATTATATGTAATGAAAAAATTGCTCCACATTGCTCCAAATTTCCCCCATCTCCTTCCTGTGTACAAGTGGCTGATCCGGATTGAGGAACTGAATTGGAGGGGATATCAACACATAAAGTTCTGAATGACACCTGGATGTGATCGGCACCCGGCATACAGACATCCTATGCTTATACCCCTGCAGGGGTATAGCGTTCCGGTGAGTGGGATCACATTAGGGGGAGTTGGTTTTAAATATCTGGAAGAAATCCGGTGGAAGACATCACATGAACTTTTTTGTCATTTCATATGAGACCTATTAGTGTTATTAATTGTCTTACCACCAGTCTACGAGAGACATATCTCCACATATATATACCAATTATTCCCCAGTTTGGGTCTTAATATTTGTACAATTAATTCCTTTTTTTTCTCTTGTGTTTATATATATTTTTTCTACACATCTATTTATATTTTTTATAAAAGAAAACTGCGCTTAGAAAAAGAAAAGAAGAAAAAAAAAGGAGAATAAAGCTGCGGTTATAAGTGAGGCACACCAAAACAAAACAACATACAAAAAACCGCGCTAAATTAATGAATGTGTGATATTAGTATAGTCCTTATGATCCTATAAAAATGTCCACATCAAGATGAAGGAGGTAGACTGCTATGTAAATTTCATAAAAGTTCATCCAATAAGGTAATGACAGTGGAACTGGAAAACATCAAATTGTTGCGCTTACCAGACGTAAGCCAAATATAAACAGATGGCTTAAACCCAGCCTGGGCCTTTAAACAGATGTCCTGGGCGGATCAAGATATTCGCACTCGTCACATGTGCCCAGTCCATGGAGATATTTATCCAAAAATAAATAACACAAGCATAGCGTAATACTGATAATTATTGCTTAAAAAAACACTCAAAATGTGAAAAAAAGTGTAACACTCAATGCAATAATAATCATAAATATCATAAATCATCCAAAGATGACACTACAACTAAGGATGACAAGTGAGTGTCATGCAATCATGAAAAACAGTAAAACAGGGTGAGTGAAATAAAAGTGACATTTAGCAACACCCCATAATTATTCGGGCAAGTTCAGGTGAAAATAAGGCTTTACCCAATCACCCAAAAATATTAACAACAGAAAAAAATTTGTGATCCAAAAGAACATGGAAAAAAGGAGAGCCAAAAAAACCTTTATAGGCAGCACACCACATGCACAAGCTGCTTACCAGATAGCAGATTCTTATCAGCAAAAATAACACACCCAGCGTGTAAATGTGATGAAATAGCACCAGCGAACCTAGGGGATGTTCTGCTTACCAGACATCCTCATATAATAGCAGATGGGATGGAGCACAGGTAGGCTCCTATCTGGAGCGATGTAGACACGTCCTGGCCAATCACGCCCAAGCTCAGCAATACATGAGAGGTAGAAAACACCAATAGTGTGATACTGTATGGTCCGGTTTATTAAATAATAGAGTAACACTTACAAAAAAAGGAAGTAAAATCAGCAAGAAATGGAGCCGGCCGGCATTCGAACACACTCCCGTCCTCACAGGGCAAACGTGGTGACGTCAGCACGTCCCTCCCAGGCGCGTTTCGTCACACGCTGACGTTTTCAATGGGGAACGGGCAACATCTATTTATATATTTCTTATCTAATTTTTGTATCCTCAGCATTTTCACATTGAGGGTTGTGGACACCCTCTATCTTTTATACACATTTTTATATACATTTTATATATATATGTATATTTCATATATATATATATTTTTCACATACATCACTTTGCACTTTTTGTCCTTCACTATAGAGGATTGTGGACACTTTCTATCTTCATTTAATATTTGCAGTTTATTTTTACTATCCAGCAGGTGCTGGAACATTGTTGATTGTATTGTATCTGACACCCTTGCACTTATCACTTTATCATTTACGTCATACTACACTATTAGTGGTCACCAACATTAATAATAATTTTGCATATGAGATAACAGCTGCACTTTCTATATTTATTGGCACTAATTAATCTATTTATGAATTAGCACGTAATTTATTTTATTCCTATTTTTATGTGGGATATATAGTATTGCATTTATAGCGATTACTATTTATTGTTGTTCCCTATAATATGTCACATTGATACATCTATTACTACCATTAGATAAGCATTTTACACTAATACATCCTTTACGCACAGCGCCACTCCCTATCTCGTTATACTTATTTCATTTAGGGTACACGTAGTGTCCCTCGCCTACATAGGGGGGCTGCAGTTGCGAATACATCCTATAGCGCGGATCCATTGACAAAACAAGCACAATATTCCCTGACAGTTGCAGGAGGGAAAAGAAGAGAACCAGCTGTTAGAAAAGCTATACAGTGAGTTTGGTGCTTGTAACTGCCCCCACCACTGCACCGATTATGTTTGAGGCTGTCCAGGTATCGGATCAAGTACAAGTACCCATGCAAATGCTCGGTATCTGTGCAACCCTACTGTAAACATTTAGATTTTACTAGATTTATTTTTATTTTATTTGTTATATATTATACTTATGCATCCTAATTTTACGATTGCCATGAAATGTTTATTTGTTGATCATTTTTATTTTGTGCAAGTATGAGCTGTTTTCTATAAATGCACTATCAGTATATGATCCAGGGCGGTTGCTGTAGCGATTGTTCTATTTATGTTGCCGCCAAACTTTAGGACCCACCGGCTGCCACTGCACCCTTATAAGCCCTCTTCCAAAATGGCACTGACCATGTCTGAAGAAGAAGCGCATGCTCCGCAACCGCATCGCCTACCTTATCACATCCGGGAAGTGACCTAAACACCAGCTCCCCGCGCATGCCACGGCTCCAGGAAGTGCCGTGGAGCCATCCTTCAGAGTTCACCACCGCAGAGGTCACCCTGACGCCCCGCTACACCTCAAGTGCTCAATGCATATTCCGTTTTAACTCTTGTGAGTACCAGCCCTTTATCCCTATTAAACTACCATCTACAGTGGATATAAAAAAGGCTACACACCCCTGTTAAAATGTCAGGTTTCTGTGATGTAAAAAAAATGAGACAAAGATAAATAATTTTAGAACTTTTTCCACCTTTTTGCCCTCTACAGATCACCCCACAGGTTTCCAGTTGGATTTAAGTCTCGGCTTTGGCTGGGCCATTCTTCAAAACTTTAATCATCTTCTGGTGAAGCCATTCCTTTGTTGATTTGGATGTATGCTTTGGGTCGTTGTCATGCTGAAAGATGAAGTTCCTCTTCATGTTCAGCTTTCTAGCAGAAGCCTGAAGGTTTTGTGCCAATATTGACTGGTATTTATTTCCTCTACCTTGACTAAGCCGCTGTTACCACCTAAATAAAAACAGCCCCAAAGCATGATGCTCCCACCACCATGCTTCACTGTGGGTATGGTGTTCTTTTGGTGATGTGCAGTGTTGTTTTTGCGCCAAACATCTTTTGGAATTATGGCAAAAAGTTCAACCTTGGTTTCATCAGACCATAGCACATTTTCCCACATGCTTTTGGGAGACTTCAGATGTGTTTTTGCTAAATTTAACCGGGCTTGGATGTTTGTCTTGGTAAAAAAAGGCTTCCATCTTGCCACTCTACCCCATAGCCCAGACATATGAAGAATACGGGTGATTGTTGTCACATGTACCACACTGTCAGTACTTGCCAGATATTTCTGCAGCTCCTTTAATGTTGCTGTAGGCCTCTTGGCAGCCTCCCTTTTATTCTCGTCTTTTCATCAAATTTGGAGGGATATCCAGTTCTTGGTAATGTCAATGTTGTAAAAAACAAAACAGTGCTGCGCTGCCTAAATAACAAACTAAAATATCTGAATGTTAATGCTCACAGGAATAAGTGATAAACTTGCAAAAAATAGCAAGATACAAGGTGCACAATCAATTATTCAGATAAAGGGGATTAAGAACCCTCCCCCCTAAAAGTGTTCCCTAAATTGGGATAATACACAATAGAAAATATTCAAATAATAACACAAGTAAAGTGACATGAAAATCAATGTAATATAAAGTCCATAACAGTCCTCAATATCTTCCAAACGAAAATACACCAATCAGTGCAAATTATTCTAAAGTGCTGGTACTCTCCTCCACCTCAGTGTCCTAGTGTTCTGACCCCTGTTTCACCTGTAGGCCAGAAAAAGCAGATTCCCTCTCAGGGATACAAAAGGATCAGCCAGGCGTGAAGCTCCTATTTCATCTGTGCAGCCAAAGGCTGATTGCCTGGTTGCCAAACAGTGAGACAATCCCTCAAATGGATCCGGCGAACATAGGAATAAAAAAGCCAAATCTAGTGCTCTCTGTATACCAAAGGGTTTATTTCATCAATAAAACATTTAAAACGTTACTCACAAACGAAGCACTTAAGCAATGCGGGCCCCGGATGCATAAAACAACAAGATGCTCGCGGGATGACTTCACCACTGCGACTCTTCCCCCTATATGCATTACGTCAAATGGGCGTGACTTCTTCAGTAAAGTTCACCGGCACCATTTGAGGGATTGTCTCACTGGTCGGTAACAAGGCAATCAGCCTTTGGCTGCACGGATGAAATAGGAGCTTCACGCCCGGCTGATCCTTTTGTATCCCTGAGAGGGAATCTGCTTTTTCTGACCTACTGGTGAAACAGGGGTCAGAATTTGAGGTGAGCGGAGAGCACCAGCACTGTATAATAATTTGCACTGATTGGTGTATTTTCGTTTGGAAGATATTGAGGACTGTTATGGACATTATATCACATTGATTTTCATGTCACTTTACTTGTGTTATTATTTGAAGATTTTCTGTTGTGTATTATCCCAATTTAGGGAACACTTTTAGGGGGGAGGGTTCTTAATCCCCTTTATCTGAATAATTTATTGTGCACCTTGTATCTTGCTATTTTTGCAAGTTGAGCACTTATTCCTGTGAGCATTAACATTCAGCAATTTTAGTTTGTTATTTAGGCAGCACAGCACTGTTTTGTTATTTATATCATTTATGTGAAGTGAACACGGTATCTGTGTTAGCAGCAGCCAGGTGGGGGGGTATTTTGTAATATCACTCACCGATATTTATTGTATATGTATATATATATATATATATATTTTTTTTTTTTTTCTCATCATTTATTTGCGCTGATAGTATTTTGTTTTTTATAATGTCAATGTTGTGCCATATTTTCTCCACTTGATGATGACTCTCTTCACTGTGTTCCATGGTATATCTAATGCCTTGGAAATACTTTTTTACCCTTCTCCTGACTGATACTTTTTAACAATGAGATCCCTTTGATGCTTTGGAAGCTGTCTACGGACCATGGCTTTTGCTGTCTGATGCGACTAAGAAAATATCAGGAAAGACCTACTAGAACAGCTGAACTTAATTTGGGGTTAATCGGAGGCACGTTAAATGATTAAAGTATGTACTGACTCCTATTTAGCATGAGTTTGAATGTGATTGCTTAATTCTGAACACAGCTACATCCCCAGTTATAAGAGGGTGTGAAAACTTATGAAAACCTTTAGTTTATTTTTACTTCACTCCAACTAAAAGATTTCAGTTTGTTGTCCAACTGAGTTGTACAGTTTATAGGTCACATTAAAGGTGGAAAAAGTTCTGAAATGATTTATCTTTGTCTCATTTGTTTACATCACAGAAACCTGACATTTTAACAGGGATGTGTAGACTTTTTATATCCACTGTATGCTACACATAGCTTGTGCTTTCTCCCCTGTACAACAGCAGGCACAGCAGGATGTATCAGGAAGCAGTCAGGCAAGCCAGGTCATACTGGCAGGAAGGATCAGGTACAGAGGAAGGCAATAGCGTGGTCTGGGTACAAGCCAGGCCAGGAGCCAATCAGTGGAATTGAAGCAAACAGAGCAGACAGAAGCAGAGGTCAAGGATAAGCTGGGGTCAGTGCAGGCGGATTTCAGAGAGTGACAAGCTGTGTCAGCAATTGGAATCGGGATACAGAATAACAGGATGCAGGGAAGGCTGAAATACAAAGCAGCACTGATTCTGAGCACTGGCTGAGTTTAAATGGCCCGTTTGGTGCCAACATCTGTCACAGCTGCACGTGTGCGCCATTGTGCAGGCTTTTGTGCATGCGAGTATGCACATATGCATTAGCCAGTGCCCAATTTTTGTGAGCATGAAAGGGAACATGTTTTAGCCTGTGCACAGAAGGCCTTTCCTTACATTTGTCATCAGCAAAAAGGCTGTTTTTGTGTGCTTGAGGCCCATTGGTAAATCCTGATATCACAGGATTAGTTATAATATGTTCTGCTAGGGGTTCCATTTGTAGATTAAAAATTAATGGAGGATGAGGGACATCCTTGTCTTATACCGTTGAATATCTTTTTTTTTTAACTCATTTATTTTTATAAATTTTTACAAAAACATACCACTGATCGAGAGGCACCTTGTATACATACTACTATTACATCTTTACAATGTTGTGTATAAATTCACACTTAAATAACCTTAAATACATTAATATACCCAGTTCATATTTACTTCCTTTAAAAGGGAAAAAAAAGAAACATTTAGAAGACACACAACTATTACCAATACCTCAGTTCCCTCTCCTCTATGGTTCTCTAACCTTTTGTGACCCCTCTATCCTTTTATAACCCCTCCCTCCCCTCTCCTCCCTCCCTAATCTTTTTTAATAAAGTGCAACTGTCCCTTCCATACACCGTGTCTATTTAAATAACAGATATATTATGTGTTCTTATTTCTCTCTTCTCACTCTTATTTGCCACTTCCCCTCATTCCCTCCACTCCCCCCTAATTTTCCTGATAATATCCTCCTAGTCTTTGAATATGATCTCCTCTCCCTAGTTATTCCCTTTAAAGGGGAAATCCCATTTTATCTAACCAGGGCTTCCACATCATTAAGAATTTGTCCAGTTTCCTCTGTCTAACAAATACCACTTTTTCCCTCCATACCGTTGCATCCATCACTTTAGTCCATTCTTCTGATGTCGGGTCTCACTGATTGCCAGTTCTGAGCTATTATCTTTCGAGCTTGGAATAAGCATCTTATTACTGCAATTTTACTATTTTTGGGCACAGTATTTTCCTCTATATTCCCCAACAGACATATAGCACCATTCAGGTCTAACTTAAGCCCAAAGGTACTGTTAATATCCTCCATTATCTCTGTCCAGTACCTGAATAGTTTTGGGCACCTCCAGATCATATGAATCAAATCCCCTATTCCTTGACAGCTTGGGCATTTGTCGTCAGCTCTGTATCCATACCGAAAAAGCTTCTTTGGAGTATGGTAAACTCTATGTAGCAAAAATAGCTGCAATATTTTCTGTGAAGGGGAGACTGACACCTGGGAGCTCAAGTCCAATATCATTCTCCACTGTTCTGTTATTTTTTCCCCCAAGTCTTCTTCCCATCCCTTCTTATTTTTAGCCAGTCTTTCCCCATTAATGGTTTTACTACATATCTGTTCATATATCTCTGATATTAAGCCTTTGGAGGATCCTGTCATAGCTATTTTTTGTATAAGAGGTACTTTACACCATTCCACCCTTTGTGTTTTAAAGTGGGCATTCAGTGCATGTCTAATTTGAAGATACCGGTAGAATGATCGGTTTGGGATACCGTACTCACCCCTTAACTCCTCGAATGATTTTAACGTACTCCTATCATATAGTTGCGCGAGTTTTCTGATACCACAAAACCTCCCACTCATTTATTTTACCCAAGGGGATCAAATCTGGAAATTTCTTGTTGTCCCAAACTGGGGTATATTCTGTTAACCCCCTGTATCCCATTACTACCCTGGCCGCCTGCCATACTTTTGTTATTGGTTTTAATGTGGGGCATCCAGCGAGTAGGGAGTCCGCTTCCAGAGATTCCACCAAACTGCTATGCAAGGCTCCCTGCAGCATCATTTGTGCATTTTTATTACTCTCCCCTGGTATATTACATCCCCTGAGATGCTGCAACTGGGCAGCCACAAAATAACTGTGCGGGTGTGGAACTGCCGCTCCTCCTTCTTTTATTGGTAGCTGCAGTATCTGTAAGCTAATACAAGCTTGCCCCTTCTTCCAGATTAGTTCCCGGAACAATGTTTCAATTTTTTTGAACCATCTCATTCCGATCCAAACTGGAGAATTATGTAGCTGATACAAGTTGGGGCATCCAGATAATTTTAATGAGGTTAATTCTTCCAGCTGCTGACAGAGAAAGACGACTCCAGATATCACACTTCCGCTGAAATTTAAGCAGAAGGGGAGCAAGATCCTCAATATACTGACCTGGGTCTCTTGTTAACCATACTCCTAAATACTTCATCTTGTCTACCACCCTTAGTTGCCTGACCGAGGATTGGAAAAGATCTATTGTGTCTACAGGCATCAGGGCCGATTTCTCCCAGTTAATTACCAGACCTGAGAGCTTCCCAAACTCCTCCACTATGTTCATAACCCCCGCCAGGGATGCGTCTATATCTCCAAGGAAGAACAAGATGTCATCTGCATATAATGCAATCCTTTCTTCTCCCATCTCTCTTTTAAACCCCTGTATCCCCCTTGCAGATCTAATCGCAATTGCTAATGGTTCTATTGCTAAAGCAAACAATAGAGGTGACGGGACATCCCTGCCATGTTCCCTTCTCCAGCTGGATCGGATCAGAGTATGTATTATTAATCCTTATCTTAGCGCTTGGTGTCTTATAAAGTGCTTTCATCCAGCCTATAAAAGTGGGTCCGAACCCAAACACCTCCAGAGCCCGCCACAAATAGTCCCACTCCAAGCTATCAAAAGCTTTGACAGCATCCAAAGAGACGACCGCTCGTAACATTAATGTTAGTAGATCTATTGGGAATAAACCCAGATTGATCTGGGTGTATAAGCTTTTGTATATATTTATTCACCCTAACGGCCAGCACTTTTGCCAGTATTTTTGCATCTGAACACAGTACGGATATTGGCCTATAGGACGAGGTATCCATTTGGTCTTTCCCTTCTTTTAGGATAACCACTATTGTAGCTTCTGCCATTGAAGAGGGCATCCCCCCCCCCCCCGCAGCCACCTCCCCTAGCATCCTCAATAGCTCTGGAAGCATCACCTCACCGTACCGCTTATAAATTTCAGTGGGAAGACCATCTGGGACGGGGGACTTCTGGTTAGCCATCTCAGCCACTACGCTTTGCAGTTCCTCCAGAGTTATGGGGACTTCTAGCTCGTTTTTTTCCCTTTGTGAAAGAGCTGGTACCTCAATCCCCCTAAAAAATATCTCTTGCCACTTCTCCCCTCCTGGATTTGTATAGGTTCCTGAAGTACTGTCTAAATGCTTCATGTATTTCAGGGGTCCGAGAAGTATTTTCTCCCCCTGGCATCCTAATGGCTGCGATTACTGATGGGGAGTTGTTGGTCTTCACCAACCGAGCCAAAAAACGTCCTGCACACTCCCCTCAGCAAAGGTACGTTGGGATTGAAAAAGACGCTTATTTTCTGCCTTTCTAGTAATGATGTTATGGTATTTTTGTTGACTTCTAAGCCACCTCTCTTTTTTTTCCGGGGTTGGATCTACCACATACTTATTTTCAGACTCCACAGATTCCCTCCCAGTGACCTCCTCCCACTCCCTGGACCTCCTTTTGATCTTCGCAACTCGTTGTATTATTAACCCTCTGAGGAAAGCCTTCAAAGTATCCCACGCTATCCCGGCACTTGCGGAGCCCTTATTCAATGTTACAAATTCCTTTAATTTTAGTGTTACCTCTGTTGGTTCCCTCATTAACTCCAACCAAAATGGACTTATACTCCACGCTCTCGGGGGGTTCTGACCTTCCAACTGAATCGTCATTATTAATGGTGAATGGTCAGACACTCCCCTAGCAGCGTATACTATGCTTTTTACCAACTGTACCATGTCCCCGTTTCCAAAAGCCGTGTCTATTCTTGACAATGTTGCATATGAACTAGAGAGACATGAGTATTGCTGCCTCATTGGGTTTCGGGTTCTCCAGACATCACACAATCCCAGCTCTTCCATAAATTGGGCCAACCATCCATCAGAAACTTTGTCAGATTGTTTCCCCGGGGGGAATCGATCTTTGCTCTTATCAATAACTTCGTTAAAGTCCCCCCACCACTATAATCGGTATGTCCTCTTTATCTTCGAGAAACTCTGCCAATTTATATAAAACCTCCATCTTAAAAGGCGGAATATAAAGATTGGCCACAATATATGGTTTGTTTTCTATCTGGCAGTTCAGAAACACGTACCGTTCCTCTGTATCTATCTTGGCGAAACGCACACCAGATCTTATTATAGTACTTACACCCCTAGAATAAGAGGTATGCACTGAATGGTATTGAAACCGAAATTTCCCGCCATACAGGCTTGCAATTGTGTCTCTCGTTAGGTGTGTCTCCTGTAGGCAGCCCAGATCTATCCGACCCTTCTCAAGTGTGGAGAAAACCGCCATCCTTTTAACCGGGTTCCCAAGCCCCCTAACATTCCAGGAGGTTATATTAAGAGTACTAGATTGCATCACAGGGGTCTCTATAATATTCCTGGAGTGGTAGGGGGCATGGGCAAAAGGCAAGTACGTTATACCCCTTCCTCAAAAAAGAGCACACCAAAATATTAACATTTCACCATTTTCTATACATACATAATTGTCATTTACCCGTGCATCTACCTTGAAAAAGTATATTGTTGTGCTTAAATCATTTTGTGTAATCACACAGCGTACCTTCCATGTGTCTTTGTGCTTATTCTTTATATCCTTAACCCCATTCAGTGTATACCTTTTAGTGTAAATAGTAATGTCGCCCGCCCGATGGCGGTGCCCTGGCAGGGACTCTATGGGCTCTCTCTATTGAGAACTGTGGTGGGAAAATGTCTTCCCCAAATGTCAGCTTGAGCCATTTCTCTAGGAACTCAGCAGGCTGGGGGCCTTCAACCATCTCTGGGAGTTCCACCACTCGCACGTTACTCCTGCGTGCCCTGTTGTCAAATTCATCCAAATTTGAGGCTTGAAGGGCCATTAGCTCTCTCATTGCTTTAATTTCCTGTTTTAAGGGGAAAAATCGTCTTCAATTAAGCTCAATCTCTTCTCTAGGGCACTTGTCCTTTCCCCAACTTTCTTCAAAATCCTGGCCCATCACCAGCAGTTCCTCCTTAATTCCCCCAATTTGTTCAGATAGACTATTTAATGAACATTTGCATGCATTTACCGCCATTAGTATATCCCTCAGCGTTGGTTCTGATTCTTCCTGTGATGCTGACAGTGTATGTGTTGGTTCAACAGGGAGTGGTAGACTCTCACTTTCTGCCCCCCTGCCACCTGCCATTTTTGTGCCTGTTAATACTGTGACCTTCTGACCCTGACCTTGGCTCTTTCTGTCCTGTGAGGGTCCTGGTTGGGCCTTTACACCTGACTGCGGGGGTCCTTTATTGGGTCACTTTCCAGGAGTATGGGCAAATCTCTCCAGGTTAGCCGCCACAGCAGCCTGGTTCCCTTTTTCCTTTGCTGAGCATGTTGCCAAAGATCCAGTGTTCTCCTACTGTGCCTGTTCCTCTTCCTTCTTTCTAGTCATACTGTTTGCCTGTGAGCAGGGGACCAGGAGGGCACAGAAAAAAAGAAAAAAAAATCCTTTGCTTTCCACTTCCAGCTCCCGTAAGACCACTGGACCACCCTATAGATTTAAATATCAAGGTAATAAAGCTATAATTCAAACACTGGTTCGCTTCGGATAGCAGCACACAGCACTATAGTGGTATAGCTAATAGTCCCAGCTAAGCATATGTAACAAACATAGGTAACACCTTCAGGATTAGCTACTCAGCGCTTAAATAAAAAAAAAAAAAGTTCACAAGTTGCAATTCACAGTCCTGGGCTCTTAGCTTCGCACGATAAGTCAGTAGCAGGGGGGAAAAAAGACAAGAATACAAATACTTTGTCACTAGTTTACGTCCATCCCTCCTGTGCCAGGATGAAATAGTTGGAAGTTTCTCACCCAAAAAAGTTCATATATCCTAGTCTTGCAGGAAAAAAAAGAAATCACTCTCCTTTATTCCAGCATATAAGACTGTAACAGTTTGCACTATCTCTGAGCAGCTTCCCCCCACTTCCTCCAATAGATAAATAAATGGAAATGTCTCACCCAGCCACAGCGCTGACATCCAAAGAATTTCAAGGGGGGGTGAGTTTTCTCACTCTTTATCCCTATCTTCAAGGGTGCTGAGCTGTAGCAGGAGTTCAAAGGAGATTTCAGAGGAGATTTCTCACACCAGCACTGTCCATCTTCAATAGAGAAGCTGTTCCGTCACAGGGGAAGGAGAGGGGGGGAGGGCGGGGGATTCTCTCACCACCGTGGTCTCCTCTCACTGCAACGTGCCTCTGTCAGATGGAAGGGGAGGGGGGAAGCTGTTCTAATCTCCTCTATGATTTTCACTGCTGATATCAGTGTGTGCTTAAGGGGAAGACTCTGCTCTCAGTAGCACACCGACCGAGAGCCACATCTCACAAACGGCAGCAGCTTTCAGACAGCTCACGGCATCTAAAGGGCCCTGGTGGGAATCAGTCCCGGGAAGAGCAAGAGGGGAGGGAGGGAGAAAGCACTCTCACTCTCACATCGCTCTCACATCGGCGTCCACTTCCGGTCACGACCCCCTGCACTACCATTGGATATCTAAAATGGATGAGATAACATACAGTAGGGCAAAAAAGTATTTAGTCAGCCACCAATTGTGCAAGTTCTCCCACTTAAAAAGATGATCGAGGCCTGTAATTGTCATCATAGGCCTACCTCAATTATGACAAAATGTGGAAACAAATCTAGACAATCACATCTGATTTTTTAAAGAATTTATTTGCAAATTCTGGTGGAAAATAAGTATTTGGTCATCTACAAACAAGCAAGATTTCTGGCTCTCACAGACCTGTATCTTCTTCTTTAAGAGGCTCCTCTGTCCTCCACTCATTACCTGTATTAATGGCACCTGTTTGAACTTGTTATCAGTATAAAAGACACCTGTCCACAACCTCAAACAGTCACACTCCATACTCCACTATGGTGAAGGCCAAAGAGCTGTCGAAGGACACCAGAAACAAAATTGTAGACCTGCACCAGGCTGGGAAGACTGAATCTGCAATAGGCAAGCAGTTTGGTGTGAAGAAATCAACTGTGGGAGCAATAATTAGAAAATGGAAGGCATACAAGACTAATCTCCCTCGATCTGGGGCTCCACGCAAGATCTCACCCCGTGGGCTCAAAATGATCACAAGTACGGTGAGCAAAAATACCAGAACCACACGGGGGGACCTAATGAATGACCTGCAGAGAGCTGGGACCAACGTAACAAAGGCTACCATAAGTAACACACTACGCCACCAGGGACTCAGATCCTGCAGTGCCAGACGTGTCCCCCTGCTTAAGCCAGTACATGTCCGGGCCCATCTGAGGTTTGCTAGAGAGCATTTGGATGATCCAGAAGAGGATTGGAAGAATGTCATATGGTCAGATGAAACCAAAGTTGAACTGTTTGGTAGAAACACAACTCGCTTTGGGGCTGTTTCTCTGCAAAGGGAACAGGACGACTGATCCGTGTACATGAAAGAATGAATGTAGCCATGTATCGTGAGATTTTGAGTGCAAACCACCTCCCATCAGCAAGGGCATTGAAGATGAAACGTGGCTGGGTCTTTCAGCATGACAATGATCCCAAACATACCGCCTGGGCAATGAAGGAGTGGCTTTGTAAGAAGCATTTCAAGGTCCTGGCGTGGCCTAGCCAGTCTCCAGATCTCAAACCCATAGAAAACCTTTGGAGGGAGTTGAAAGTCCGTGTTACCCAGCAACAGCCCCAAAACATCACTGCTCTAGAGGAGATCTGCACGGAGGAATGGGCCAACATACCAGCAACAGTGTGTGACAACCTTGTGAAGATTTTCAGAAAACGTTTGACGTCTGTCATTGCCAACAAATAGGATATATAACAAAGTATTGAGATGAACTTTTGATGTTGATAAAATACTTATTTTCCACCATAATTTGCAAATAAATTCTTTCAAAAATCAGACAATGTGATTGTCTGGATTTGTTTCCACATTTTGTCTCTCATAGTTGAGGTATACCTATGATGACAATTACAGGCCTCTGTCATCTTTTTAAGCGGGAGAACTTGCACAATTGGTGGCTGACTAAACACTTTTTTGCCCCACTGTATCTGAGACATAAACTTGCGATGATTGAGTTGTGCATAGCAAAGATTGCATTAAGAATTTTCCCCTGGAATCCAAATTTACAAAGCACGCTGTGAAGGTAACAGTGAATTCTATTGAATGCCTTTTCTGCATCCAGGGAAATGAGCAGAGAAGGCATTCTAGTAGTCTCTGCAAGGTGAATAATATTAATAATCCTTTATTGAAAATGGTGGAGGGGTTTGGCGCTGTTCCTTTTAGTTGAACAATTCCCTATCTACGTGTGGGTCATTAGGTGCAAATTAAATATAGATTCCCAGGTGTACCGTGCATGTGTCAGATTGGTAATATACTGAAATATTGATAAATATTGTACAATCATAAGTGATACATAAACTTTAAATATAAAATTAGATATCAAATCCCATATATAGTAATGCTGATAAGTATTCCAAACAACCTACAGTGCAAAGGGAAGGGGGGGGGGAAGAGGGGGGGGTTGGGAGTGGGGGGAGGGGAGTGACGGGGAGGAGGAAGGGGAAAGGTGTGGGAGATCTGCTCCTGTTGGAGGAAATAGACAATATCAGGATCCCTCCTAATAAAGTGCAAGCGTGCTGGTGAATTTCAAAGGAAGTCCTTATATGTGATACACTGGTTGTCAGGTTCTTAGCATATATCTTGTGCAGTTTCTTGTGATGTTGTGATAATAACCCTTCAATTTTTATCCTTGCTCTGAAAGTGCAGCCACTCACCAGATCACTTCACCCCTGCGGGGGTATCAGGCAGTTACAGTTTTGCGCCACTGTACGGCGTTCGCTGGCGGGCTCAGGATCGTGGTATATCATATGTAAAGAGAGAGGGAGTTCCCATAGCGTAAAATTGTTTTTTAAAGTTTTATTAAACAAATTAGAAAGGTACTCACAATTTTACAGTGAAAATCAAGCGAGGTAGTAAAAAAACGTCACAATGTCCTTCAGCGCTGGTACAGTAGATGATGTTTGGGAAGCACAGATTAGGCCACGCCCAATCTGTGCTTCCCAAACATCATCTACTGTACCAGCGCTGAAGGACATTGTGACGTTTTTTTACTACCTCGATTGATTTTCACTGTAAAATTGTGAGTACCTTTCTAATTTGTTTAATAAAACTTTAAAAAACAATTTTACGCTATGGGAACTCCCTCTCTCTTTACATATGATATACCACGATCCTGAGCCCGCCAGCGAACGCCGTACAGTGGCGCAAAACTGTAACTGCCTGATACCCCCGCAGGGGTGAAGTGATCTGGTGAGTGGCTGCACTTTCAGAGCAAGGATAAAAATTGAAGGGTTATTATCACAACATCACAAGAAACTGCACAAGATATATGCTAAGAACCTGACAACCAGTGTATCACATATAAGGACTTCCTTTGAAATTCACCAGCACGCTTGCACTTTATTAGGAGGGATCCTGATATTGTCTATTTCCTCCAACAGGAGCAGATCTCCCACACCTTTCCCCTTCCTCCTCCCCGTCACTCCCCCCCCCCTCTTCCCCCCCCCCCCCCTCCCTTCCCTTTGCACTGTAGGTTGTTTGGAATACTTATCAGCATTACTATATATGGGATTTGATATCTCATTTTATATTTAAAGTTTATGTATCACTTATGATTGTACAATATTTATCAATATTTCAGTATATTACCAATCTGACACATGCACGGTACACCTGGGAATCTATATTTAATTTGCACCTAATGACCCACACGTAGATAGGGAATTGTTCAACTAAAAGGAACAGCGCCAAACCCCTCCACCATTTTCAATAAATCTCAGCTGTCCCCATTTAGGGTGACTGCTTGTTGGGAGGCAGCAGTTCCAAAACTTCACCAAACAAACCTTTACATCCACTGCGCGGGTTCACCATCCCTTTAATATTAATAATCCGTCTGGTGGCGTCATATGTTTAGCGACCTTTTGTGAAGCCTGATTGGTCGCGATGGAGAAAAGTGGGCAATACAGTAAAACCTTGGATTGCGAGTGTAATCTGCTCCAGAAACATGCTTGTAATCCAAAGCACTTGTATATCAAAGCAAGTTTCCCCATAAGAAATAATGGAAACTCAAATGGTTTGTTCCACAACCATTTATTCATAGGTCCTTCAGTTTATAGTCCATATAAAAAGATTATAGGAATGTGACCAGATTGTGTAACCATAAAATGACAATCCACAAATGGAAGCCTCCACAAGAGGATTAGAAGCAAAATCCAGCAGGAGCTACAGAGTATAAATGAAGATAGGCTCCTCTAAGTGTAGCAATATGTTGCTAAATGTTGTACCTTCATTAAATGTAACCATATTGCTACACTTAGAGGCACCTCTCTTCTCTTTTATACTCAGTTGTGACATGACGCTACTTGTATATCATGTCAAAATTTATTTTAAAATGTTGCTGGTCTTGCAAAACGCTCTCAAACCAAGGTTTTACTGTGTATCAATCAACTGGTTATCTATTAGTTTAGTGTAGAGTTTTAGGTCGAAGTTCAATAGGGAAATCTGTCAAAAGTTTTATGAGGATGCCTGTTCCTTCATTGGCTTTGGCAAAGTACCATAATTATGAGTGCTTTTAGCACTTTGGTAGGAAAGGAAGAAGAGAAGGCAGCGTTATTTTAAAGTGAACAGTGATAAGGAGCTAGAGTCAATTGGATTTTTTTTATAGCATTCCCCTGTTAGTATGTTGGGCCCAGTGAATTTGCAGTTAGTGAGTGCCTTTAATGGAAGTCACTATTTCTTTCACAGTAAAGGGTGAATTCAGGGTGGCGGCAGCGTGAGGAGAAAATAGCCAATCACCGGCTTCTGTGTAAGGGACATCGGTCCCGCAGAGGAAGAGGCACAGCTGCCTCATCTGTGCCCACCAGTGCCACCTGCCAGTGCTCACACAGTGCATATCAGTGCCCACCAGTGTATGCCACTATCAATGCCAACTATCAATGCCCACCAGTGGTGCCAATCAATGCCTCATCAGTGCTACCTAGCAGTGCTCATCACTGTCCATCACTGACACCTATCAGTGCCACCTATCAATGCCCTTTAGTGCCACCATCAGTGCCCACCAGTGATGCCTTATCAGTGCCCACCGGTGCTACCTTATCAGTGCTCATCAAAGCAGCCTATCAGTGCCTATCAGTGCAGCCTCATCAGCGTACATCAATGAAGGAGAAAAATTACCTGTTTACAAAATTTTATAACAAAATATAAAACGGTTTTGTATTTTTATTCAAAATTTTCGGTCTTTTTTCTTTTTTTTAACACAAAATAAAAACCCCAGAGGTGATCTAATCCCACCAAAAGAAAGCTCTATCTGTGGGAAACAAATTATAAAAATTTCATTTGAGTACAGTGTAGCATGACCGCGCAGTTGTCATTCAAAGTGTGACAGCGCTGAAAGCTGAAAATTGGTCTGGGCAGGAGGGGGTTTAAGGTGCCCAGTAAGCAAGTGGTTAAGATTATACAATGAGCTATAATATGAACTAAAGGCATCTGCAATGCCCTGTGGATTGTATATCTTTTCTTTGGACTGAGGGGTGGTATAGATATGCTATTTTGGTTTTAGCTCGAAGGCGTTTAATGCGATGGGCCACTGCCTTCCCAGGCTTATTGGAAGTAGAATAATAGGTGGCCTTCAGTTTTGCGTTGCGTTTTTTCAGAGGATTCCAAGAGAATCATTCCGAGTTCATGGAGTATGGTCAGGAATTTTTTTTTAAGAGACGGGAATGGGCGATGTTTATTTTCTTGTTCAGTGTCTCTAATAAGAGTTAAGGCTGGATTCACACCTATGCAGTTTTAGTGCTTTTTGCATTTTGCAGATTTGCACTACAGTCCATTTAACATTGGTTCCTATGGAACACGATCTGTAGTGCAAATCTGCAAAATACAAAAAGCACAAAAAATGCATAGGTGTGAATCCAGCCTAAGAGAGAATCTATGCATTGCGTCCTCTTCTTCGCATGAGACCCTAGTTGTATTAATAAAGGCCTTGTGCGAGTTCCATACCACAAATGGGTAACTTTCCAAACCCTCATTGTTTACAAAAAATTTTGATAAGTGCTTTGAAAGATTTTCCGCACAGTGCGGTTGTTGTAGTAGAAAATTATTTGCCCGCCATATATAGACTTGTGGGTGAGAAGGCGAGTCTGCTAGTGTGATACTGACAGGTGCCATGAATATGGTATGAATCTTGGAAATTTGAACTTTCTTGAGTAACCATTTATCAGTAAGAAAAAGATCTATATGTGAGTATGAGTTACAGTATGGCAAGGAGAAAAATACGTATAATCTCATTCATTGGTATAGTGGCGGAACAGCTTGACACACTGATTATGTGCTTCCTTCCGCCAAAATGGCCCCGCCGTCCAAACCATTCAGAGCAGACCGAGAGCTAATACCCCTATCATCGTACACAGACAAGATAGGTAAAATCCAAATTAAGGCTGTTTATTGAAATCAGACACATACTTTATACCCCTACAGGAGGACATTCCCCTATTACCCTAACAATACAAACTGTAAACAGGAATATAATTAACATAACTAAGGAACAACCAACATATACTATATACATACAAGCTAATCAACATAAACACATCACATCTCACAATAATTTGCCAACACGGTAGAGGAGACACAATACTAGCAGACAGGCAAACAATAGGTGAATGGGAATTCACACCTAGACAATGCTTTGATTAATCAGGAATCCCAGACTTTCCAACAACAGTATTCAAGAAGACTCAGGACTGTTCAAATCTTATTAACCAACTTTCTTTTCAAATACATCTGCTTACTGAGTTTCAAGAGACCAGAGACCATCATAGCTTCCTTGACTGTTAAATGTAATAATGTCCTTTTGCATTATATAATATTATTGAATGCCAGGGCCCATAGTCATGTATATGGGTCCTCCAGTTCCCATAGTCCGTTTGTTTTGGGATCCCCCAGGCACACACCTCCCAAAGAGCAGTGCTATCTTAAAAGTCAGGGCCCATAGTAGGCAAAAGGCTAGCCTGCAGTCCCCTCCAAAAGCCTCTGTCCCGGTTGAGTCTGTCACAGGCATGATAGCATATCATAGATGTCTTGTGAGTGTTTTCAGAGGAGATTTGTGACATTTTGAGGCTGCTGTGGAGTCCAGGTGGTAATCAGGTACTATATTAAAGTTTCCACAAACAAACAGGTATCCTTATGAACTGCTTTTTTTTTTGAGGATTTTAGTAAGAAAAGCAGGTTTTCATTTATTGGGTGCATATACAGCATCTCACAAGTTAGTACACTCCTCACATTTTTGTAAATATTTTATTATATCTTTTCATGTGACAACACGGAAGAAATTACACTGTGCTACAATGTAAAGTAGTGTACAGCTTGTATAACAGTGTACATTTGCTGTCCCCTCAAAATAACACACAGCCATTAATGTCTAAACCGCTGGCAACAAAATTGAGTACCCTAAGTGAAAATGTCCGAATTGGGCCTAATTAGCCATTTTCCCTCCCCAGTATCATGGGACTTGTTAGTGTTACAAGGTCTCATGTGTGAATGGGGAGCAGGTGTGTTAAATTTGGTGTTATCGCTCTCACTCTCTCATACTGGTTGCTGGAAGTTCAACATGGCACCTCATGGCAAAGAACTCTCTGAGAATCTGAAAAAAAGAATTGTTGCTCTACATAAAGATGGCCTAGGCTATAAGAAGATTGCAAAGACCCTAAAACTGAACTGCAGCATGGTGGCCAAGACCATACAGCGGTTTAACAGGACAGGTTCCACTCAGAACAGGCCTCACCATGGTCGACCAAAGAATTCGAGTGCACGTGCTGAGCGTCATATCCAGAGGTTGTCTTTGGGAAATAGCCGTATTAGTGCTGCCAGCATTGCTGCAGAGGTTGAAGCGGTGGGGGTCAGCTTGTCAGTGCTCAGACCATATGCCGCACAATGCATCAAATTGGTCTGCATGGCTGTTGTCCCAGAAGGAAGCCTCTTCTAAAGATGATGCACAAGAAAACCCGCAAACAGTTTGCTGAAGACAAGCAGACTAAGGACATGGATTACTGAAACCATGTCCTGTGGTCTGATTAGACCAAGATAAACTTATTTCAAGCTTGTGTGGTGGCAACCAGGTGAGGAGTACAAAGACAAATGTGTCTTGCCTACAGTCAAGCATAATGGTGGGAGTGTCATGGTCCTGAACTATGGAGCTACAGTTCATTGAGGGAACCATGAATGCCAACATGTACTGTGACATACTGAAGCAGAGCATGATTGCCTCCCTTCAGAGACTGGGCCGCAGGGCAGTATTTCATCATAAGGACCCCAAACTCACCTCCAAGACAACCACTGCCTTGCTAAAGAAGCTGAGGGTAAAGGTGATGGCCTGGCCAAGCATGTCTCCAGACCTAAACCCTATTGATCATCTGTGGGGCATTCTCAAACGGAAGGTGGAGGAGCGCAAAGTTTCTAACATTCACCAGCTCCGTGATGATGTCTTGGAGGAGTGGAAGAGGACTTCAGTGGCTACCTGTGAAGCTCTGGTGAACTCCATGCCGAAGAGGGTTAAGACAGTGCTGGAAAAATAATGGTGGCCACACAAAATATTGACACTTTTGGCCCAATTTGGACATTTGTACTCACTTTTGTTGCCAGCTGTTTAGACAATAATGACTATGTGTTGAGTTATTTTGAGGGGACAGCAAATTTACACTGTTTACATTGTAGCAAAGTGTCATTTCTTCAGTGTTGTCACATAAAAAAGATATAATAAAATATTTACAAAAATGTGAGGGGTGTACTCACTTTTGTGAGATACTGTATATTTAATATGGTATATTAAACGCTATTGATCGTGCAGATTAGGATAATGTATCGGCCATTGTACAGTAGCTTGTGATTGTGTAGGGCCTTTGTGACCAAGTTGAGCTGGCGTCGTAGTTGAATCGTATATTTTGACATATCAGCAAAAATTTGTACATCTTCATATGGTGCAGGGATGGTCTGTACCCTGAGAATAATGAAAGAAATTACTTTGAGGTTTGGGGATACGGTAGATGCAGTCAATGGTAGGCATAATAGGAGAAGCTTTCAGCAGAAGAGCAGATATCATATCTCGGGTATATGTGTGGAGATCACTCACTTGCACAGTTTCCGGAATGCTGCAGGGCTCAACATTGTTGTGGTGGGGCCTATCTTCAGTTTTGCCTTGATCCACAAAAGATCTTCCCTGCCTTCCTCATAAACATCAACCAGATCATTAATAGTCGTGGTATAATCCTCCATTTTGTTTTCAAGGTAGTGAATTCTTTCTCCTATGGTGTGCATTTCAGTGGTAAAATTGTGAATGAGAGAAGAAATCTGAGCAAGCAGGGAGGATTGCAGTGAGAGAAGCATGTCCTTTATGGTTGTGTCTAGCACTGGCTGTCCAGAGGTGGGAATGGATGCTATAGAAGACTTTAGTGCAGAAGTGCCTGGGGTTAATATTCTGACTTACCTCATTCAGGCATTTGCTGGGCTGCTTGTCACAGGGCTGGTAATTGCAGACTGGCCTGGAGATAGTGGAGCTGCTGTGTCATCTAGATCTCCTTAAATGGCATCAGGGAGATACGTGTTGGAGGCTAAGGCTCCGAAAGCCAAGGTGGCAGCGCCATCGCCATCTTGACCGGCTCTGCTTGATGGCACTGGCCAAAGTAAAAAAGCTATCAGCTTTTGCGGCGGCGGTCGTCCTTGCTTTTTCTCGACATCATTGCTGGAGGGAACCCGAGAGGTAGTAGGACAGTTGGCGAGTCAGTGGGTTCTTCCCACAATCACTCCGGTTCTCTCGCTCTGGCTATCAAAGCTCCCAGCTCAAGTAGCAATTCTGCACACTTCCAAGCGCCCCCCCCCCCCCCCCATGGGTGATTTTTTAAGAACAGCAGTAAGTTTTCTCTTTTTCTTGTCTTTGGAAGCCATACAGCAAGCAATCCTATTATCAAGATTTATGGACTATTGTTTAACCCCATAGTGGCTGAGACTAAAACAAATGTTAATGCCTGAACACAATTTTGCAACTTTGTGCATAGTAAAACTGTACATAGCGTCGCAAGTATTTTGTGTATTCAGGTGGATTATACCTTTTTTATTTTTTTCAGGACAAGCTGGGCTTTCTTTTGGGTGGTTAATGGTAATAGAAATCTTTTTTTTTTTTTTTTTTTTTTTTTTTAACAATGGAAAATTGGCCCAAAACAGTAAGATAAACACCTTTTTTAAATTCAGCTATTTATTTCTTGCTGTTACCATAACTTATATGAAAGAATACTTCTGCGCTACTATTACAATAATTAATGATAGGTGCTAAATAATGAATAAAGGAAGGAGGTTGCTGCTTAACTCCAACTGTTATTAGTAGACCAAAGTGAAATGAAAATAAAAATGAAGTGCTACCTCCCTATAAAATTCAATGTAAAAAACAAAGTGAAACTAGTGACCCCTAGTGGGAGTGTAACAAATAACACATATAATGTTGCATAAAACACGGAAAGGAAAAAGAAGGGATTTTAACGGTGCAGACAGACTAGACAGAGAAAAAATTATAAAAATACTAATTTTTAATTTAACAATCAAAGTTAAAATCATGTAGTTTTTACATAGTTCACAAATATTGCGATATCAATAGAATTACAGTGGTCAAACAAAACATGAGTGTATGTTCATTTTGAAGGGATGATATGGTTGCATTCTAGCCCGACATGTTTCGCTATGTCGCTTTTACAAGGGATATGCAAGCTGAAAAGTAATATCATCCAACACTCTTATAATTTCTAAAAAGATAAGAAATCACCAAGTAAGTAACATACATTGCAATCAGTGTAATAAAGAAATATAATTTTTCAACAAAAACAAAAGCACAGTGTCCTCTTTGTAATAGCACAAATAAAGTGCTTACCCCTGTGTGACCCCCGGCTCGGCCAGTCCCCGCATCTACTATCCACTAACACTGGAAAACTGACTTGGCCATATAATGCAGTCACAGGGGACAGAAGGGTAAAACTGTAAATGGGGCAAAAAATACAATATATCAGAGCAGGCTATTTAATAATATGAAGGGTAATTATATGTCTGGATTTATATAGACAAAGTAACATAGTTATTTGTAGCAACATGCAACAGGCAAATAGTTAGCTCATATGTATGTATGTAGAGGTGAAAATATTGGAAGGGATACACAGGACATTGAAACTGTATTGAAAATTACAGCATTTGGAAAAATATAAGGCATGGTGAAATGTAATCTGGAAGAAATAAACTAATTGGAATAAGGGTATAGATCATCCAATGAAAATAACTGGTGTTAGAAACTTAGTCTCAATAGATTCATATAAGAAACAAGTCGACAGGTTTAAATGCTCTTTTTTCTTTTCATTAAATGAAGAAAACAGTTTGATCCTGTGTGACAAATAAAATAAGCTAAGAGTGGGGATAGGAAAGTTGAAGTAGAGCATATACAGATGCTTTTTTTTAACCTATCTAAAACACATTGATACCAATTTTAAAAGTGTTTTGTTTTTTCTTTAAAGCGGAGTCCCAAGCTTTTTTTTTTTTTTTTTTTTTTTTTTTTTTTTTATTAAAAGTCAGCAGCTACAAAAAGTTTAGCTGCTGACTTTTAATAAACAGAGAACCTGTTCCATGGTCCAGCGATGCGGCTGCACGGACCCCCGCTCCTCTCCCTCTCTTCTCCTCCGTGCATCCATTGGAACTGTGGGCACCCAGTCGTGACAGCTTGCGGCTTTGCGGTCGGGCGTGCACTACGCATGCGCGAGTCGCGCTCCCCTCTTCAATTGGACAGGCAATCTTCTGGGACCTGTCCCAGAAGATTGCCGAGAGGGACGGCCCACCTAGGGGAAAGGAGGAATCGCCTAGGCGGTCCGTGGGCGGAAGGAGGAAGTGGGACAGGATGTCCCTCTCTAAAGTAGTCACCCACTCCCCCCCCCCCAAAAAAAAAATTACATGCCAAATGTGGCATGTAAGGGTGGAGGAGTTCTTAAAGCGGAAGTTCCACTTTTGGGTGAAACTTCGCTTTAACCACTTCAGCTCCGGAAGGTTTTACCCCTTTAATAACTAGGCCATTTTTGTGATACAGCACTGCATTACCTTCACTGACAATTGCACAGCCCTTTTTTTCCCACCTGTAGAGCTTTCTTTTGGTGGTATTTGATCACCTCTGCGGTTTTTATTTTTTTGGGCTATAAACAAAAAGAGTGACAGTTTTGAAAAAAAATAAATATTTTTTACTTTCTGCTATAACAGTGGTCATTAACCCTGTCCTCAGGGCCCACTAACAGGCCAGGTTTTCAAGATAACTAAAATACATCACAGGTGATATCATTTGCTGCTCAGTGATTGCAGTATTCTAGTCTGCATCTCCCCAAGGTAATACATAAAACCTGGCCCGTTAGTGGGCCCTGAGGACAGGGTTGATGGCCACTGTACTAAAACACATACCCAATTAAAATATGTAAAAATTAAATTTCTTCATCAAATTAGGCCTATTTGTATTCTGCTACATATTTTTGGTAAAAAAAAATCCCAATTAGCATATATTGATTGGTTTGTGCAAAAGTTATCGCGTCTACAGAGTATGGGATATTTTTATGGCATTTTTATTTTTACTAGTAATAGCAGCAATTTTTAGTGGGACTGCGACATTGCGCCAGACAAATCGGACGCTAAGTGACACTTTTTGGGGACCAGTGACACCAATACAGTGATCAGTGCTAAAAAAAATGCACTGTCATTGTATAAATAACACTGGCAGGGAAGGGGTTAACAGGGTCAATCAAAGGGTTAAGTGTGCTCCTAGGGAATGCTTTCTAACTCTGTGGGGGGTGAACTGACTGCAGGAAGAGAGACATCTGTGTTCCTGACAGAACGACGGTCTGCCATGTTTACATAGACAGACCACCGTTCTGTTTCTCCTCCGAACGATCCCCGGTGGCCAACAGCCATCGTGGCCGCCGTACCCGCTGATTGGCTCCTGCTGTGTCCAATCACAGCGGGAGCGGGTCACCGGTGGCGCACATGCCCCCCAGACCAGGAAGTCACGAACAACGTACAGGTACGTTGTTTCACGGTATCGGGCTGCCCTGACGCAGTATATGTGCGGTGGGTGGTCTGGAAGTAGTTAAATCTTAACAAAATATACAGACCCTGACTCTAACCTAGCTCAAACCTTGATCTAGCTATTTTTTTTTTCTTACATTTTTTTCTTTTTTTTTTTTTAAATAATTTTTTTACACACTTTTGTTTGTTTACATTTTTCTCCCCTGCAGGGAGAGAAAGATTCAATGCATCTTTTTCTCCATTCAGAAGAGAAAGAAAATACAGGGGCAGGCTATACAGTGAGTGATCACTATGATAGCCAATTAGAGGTCATCTCGTGGGAGCCCAGTCTTTGTGCTGGGAGCGCGCTTTGCAGCAAATGCAATGCTTTGCAGGCTCTTAATAAAAAATAAAATAAAAAAATAAATGTCCATGTTTTTACATGCAAAAAGATTTGCAGTTATTTTTTTTTTTTTATAAAGGTGAACTTATGCTTTAAAGATTGTATGCGATTTTAATAATCCACCATTCACTATTTCTTGGAGTTATGTACGCTTTACTGTAAGTTATTGTCTACTTTCATTTGCTGCTAGTGCCATTAAACAGGCCCTTTAATGTGCATTAATGCATCACAAACCAGATATAAACTTTTCAGTAACCGCACATGTGTACATGCTTGAAAACACATAGGTGTGTACACTATATATTACCAAAAGTATTGGGACACCCGCCTTTACACGCACATGAACTTTAATGGCGTCGGTAGGGTTCAGTATTGAGTTGGCCCACCCTTTGCAGTTATAACAGCTTTAACTTTTCTGGGAAGGCTGTCCATAAAGTTTAGGAGTGTCTATGGGAATGCTTGACCATTCTTCCAGAAGTGCATTTGTGAGGTCAGGCACTGACTTGGACGAGAAAGCATGGCTCGCAGTCTGCTCTCTAATTAATTCCAAAGTTCTATCAGGTTGTGGTCAGGACTCTGCGCAGGCCAGTCAAGTTTCTCCACCCGAAACTCGCTCATCCATGTCTTTATGGACCTTGCTTTGTGCACTGATCCAAATCATTTGGTGGGGGGAAGGATTATGGCGTGGGGTTTTTTTTCAGGGATTGGGCTTGGCTCCTTAGTTCCAGTGAAGGGAACTCTTGAGGCATCGGCATACAAAGACATTTTGGACAATTTCATGCTCCCAACTTTGTGGGAACAGTTTGGGGCTGACCCTTCCTGTTCCAACATGATTGCGCACCAGTGCACAAAGCAAGGTCCATAAAGACATGGATAAGCGAGTTTGGGTTGGAGGAACTTGACTGGCCTGCACAGAGTCCTGACCTCAACCCGATTAGAACACCTTTGGGATGAATTAGAGCGCAGAATGCGAGCCAGGCCTTCTCTCCAACATCAGTGCCTTACCTCACAAACATTCCCATAGACACACTCCTAAACCTTGTGGACAGTCTTCCAAGAAGAGTTGAAGTTGTTATAGCTGCAAAGGATGGGCCAACTTAACATTGAACCCTGCAGACTAAGACTGGGATGCCAGTAAAGTTCATGTGTGTATAAAGGCAGGCGTCCCAATACTTTTGGTAAAATAGTATATATATGAAACCTCAGTCCAAAAGATGTTGCACTGAGCACCTGGCATATCAAAGGTGTAGGGAAAATTCATAGTATGTATTTTGTTTCCATTAATTCAATGCATATTTACTGTACATATTATTGTTTATTTTTCTTTTGTAGAAATTCAAGATTTTTGCGCTGAGAGGGAAACTAACTAGTGATCACGTTCATGACACCAGACGAAAGAAGCATTTTAAACTTCAATTTTCAACCTAATACACTGTAGCTGTTTTTTAAATTGTACAGCTTCATAATTACCTTTGTTCAGTGTTTCAGTTAAATGTTTAATAAATGTCAATTATCTTGGATTTATTTGCGTAAAATGTTTTTATTACCTCAAGCTTCTAGTCCATGGTTGAAAATTTCTGCAACCCCACTTGAGGCATAGTAGGTGAGTATGCTATGTTCTGTGTTAGTGCTTGGCTTTTTTATGTTATGAAGAATATTTTTTTCTGGTCATAAAATGGACACAATGCAAGCATGAATATACGCATTTTATAGCTCTGCACCTTTTATAAGATCTTTGGCAGTCTCTGTTAAAGCATAAAATTTTATGACTGGTTCAAGTATGTGATCAGTCCATTTTAAAATTACAGTGCCTTGAAAAAGTATTCATAACCCTTGGAATTTTCCACATTTTGTCATGTTACAACCAAAAACATAAATGTATTTTATTGGGATTTTATGTGATAGAACAACACAAAGTGGCACATAATTGTGAAGTGGAAGGAAAATTATGTTTTTCAATTTTCTTTACAAATATCTGAAAAGTGTGGCGTGCATTTGTATTCAGCTCCCTTTACTCCGATACCGCCAACTAAAATCTAGTGGAACCAACTGCCTTCAGAAGTCACCTAATTAGTAAACCTCAGTATAAATACAGCTCAGTGAAGCCCTCCGAGGTTTGTTAGAGAACCTTAGTGAACAATCCAAATCCGATCCAAAGCTCAGGTGGGAGAATCTGTCCAGGACAACTATTAGTCGTGCACTCCACAAATTCTCTCCTTTATGGAAGAGTGGCAAGAAGAAAGCCATTGTTGAAAGAAACGTGTATAGTGATAAGAGTGGCACTAATCCGCAAAATAAATTAAAGTAAACCCCTCAATCAACAATTGTAAATATTTCAAACCTCTATATGTATATATATAATACTACAAATATAATGAACAAATTCTATGCAAAAAAAAAGTATATTGCTTTTATCAAGTGTAAAGAGAAGAATTTATTTGCAATATTCTTAAGATGCTGAGAAAAATAGTCCAAAAAAATCAAACGGCAATATTCTGATTAAAAAAAAACGAATATGATCAACATAGTGAAATAAAATGTCTTTACTTTGTTAAAGCTTCAAGTCCTCCACCACTGTGTGAATCCTTCACCGCTCTTCCTAAATTGGACTCACCAGAACAGTATATTGATAACATATAAACCAGCTGGAGGACCACACTCTCCCCAAACGATCATCAATCACAGTTCTATGGTCAGATTTTTCTCTCACAGATCACAGCATGCCATGGGAAAGATAAAAAAGAAGGAAGGGAGGAGCTCCCATAGTGTAAAAACATCTAACGGGCTTGTTAAAACATATCTGTAAGCCACTCACATTTGAAGAGTGCCTGCCCAGCACTAGGGAGTAACACGCTCAGCTGTTTTCAGCCGTTCACCTCCGTACCTGTCAGACCACGAGTATGAACTGGCATCCTTAATGTCATCAGCGTCCTAGCCCCGCCCTACGTCCGTTTTGTCGTGTGACGTCTTTAAGGAGCTGAACGGCTTAAAACAGTTGAGCGTGTTACATATACTGTAGAGGTTTGAAATATTTACAATTGATTGAGGGGTTTACAAATTTATTGTGTGGATTAGTGCCACTCTTATCACTATACACGTTTTTTATCGTTTATTTGCAATAATTAGAGTAGCAGCTGTCCACTGAAGCACATATCGGTGGCGCTGTTATTATTTGATACATTGTTGAAAGAAAGCCATAATAAGTCTCGTTTGTAGTTTGCGAGAAGCCATGTGGGGGACACAGCAAACATGTGGAAGAAGTTGCTCTGGTCAGATGAGACCAAAATTTAACTTTTGTGGCCTAAAAACAAAACGCTATGTGTGGTGGTAAACTAACACTGCACATCACCCTGAACACACCATCCCCACCGTGAAACATGGTGGTGACAGCATCAATATTGTGGGGATGCTTTTCTTCAGCAGGGACAGGGAAGCTGGTCAGTGTTGATTGGTAGATTGATGGAGCCAAATACAGGGCAATCTTAGAACAAAACCTGTTAGAGTCTGCAAAAGACATGAGACTGGGGCGGAGGTTTATCCTCCAGCAGGACAATGATCCTAAACATACAGCCAGAGCTACAATGGAATGGTTTAGATCAAAGCATATTCATGTGTTAGTGGTCCAGTCAAAGTCCAGACCCAAACCCAATTGAGAATCTGTGGCAAGACTTGAAAATTGCTGTTCAGATGCTCTCCATCCAATCAGACAGAGTTTGAGCTATTTTGCAAAGAAGAATGGGCAAAAATTTCACTCTGGATGTGCAAAGCTAATAGAGACATACCGAAAAAGACTTGCAGCTGTAATTGCAGTGAAAGGTGGTTCTACAAAGTATTGACTCAGAGGGGCTGAATACAAATGCATGCCATACTTTTCAGATATTTATTTGTAAAAAAAAATTGAAAACCATTTATCATTTTCCTTCCACTTCACAATTATCGATGTACAAAAATATGTTTGCAAACTTAACATTTAAAAATACCTTATGTCCAATCCAGTGAGAAATCAGTCTATGGCCTCCTCTGAAATGGTTTACTCTAAATTGGTTAAGCCTCACTATTTAACCCGCCAACAAAGAATTCCCCCAGTATTTCTGTTTAGAAACCTCATACTAAAGGATCTTGACTATGAAAATTAAAAAAGTTTTACCTGGAAGAGATGTCAAGATTGGTCTAGAAAATTTGTGTGTCAGGAAGGATATTATAATCCGACCAGCAGACAAAGAGAGAGACATTTTCATGTTAGACAAGGAAACTTACAATGGGGAAATTAGTAGAATACTATCTGATACGGAAGCATGCACTCTCCCCTAGTAACAGACCTTATGAACCATTATAAAAAGGAGCTTAAGGCTTTGATAAAAAAGGGTTTTAATACTGGTGTTTTAAAGAAAAAAGAAAAAGATTTTTTGATACCATTAGCACCGAGATTACAACTATGTACTGTCTGCCTAAGATCCACAAGAGTTTAGACATCCCCCAGGGTGGCCCATCAACTGTATGTGTTAGCATATGTGGGTGGCCCTTCCCTATGCATTTCATCATATGTGACGTCATCAGGGGCACACAGGCCATTAGCACGCCTTTATATACAATAGACCCAGGAGGATCACCATGATTGGCCCATCAATCCTGTGAGGGGATGGCTCAACCGCTTGATATATGAATGATAGCAAAACAATAAAATATAGTAGAACACCCACAGTAATGGAGTCAATACTCCAGCCAATTTCAGGTGAAATACAGGACTCTGAAAACATGTGGTGTGGCTGTTTCAAGATGCACAATAAGGAGTCACTTGAAGAAATATGGGCTGCATGGTCGGTGTCACCAGAAGAAAGCCATTACTACGCAAATGCCACAAAGTATCCCGCTTACAATACGCCAAACAGCACAGAGACAAGCCTCAAACATTCTGGCACAAAGTCATTTGGAGTGAGGAGACCAAAATTTTGCTTTTTGGCCACAACCATAAACACTACATTTGGAGAGGAGTCAACAAGGCCTATAATGAAAGGTACACCATTCCTACTGTGAAAAACGGAGGTGGATCGCTGATGTTTTGGGATGTGTGAGCTACAAAGGCACAGGAAATTTGGTCAAAATTGATGGCAAGATGAATGCAGTATGTTATCAAAAAATACTGGAGGAACATTTGCATTCATCAGCCAGGAAGCTGCACATGGGACGTACTTGGACATTCCAACATGACCATGATCCAAAACACAAGGCCAATTCGACCTGTCATTGGCTACAGCAGAATAAAGTGAAGGTTCTGGAGTGGCCATCTCGGTATCCTGACCTTAATATCATTGAGCCACTCTGGGGAGATCTCAAACGTGCAGCTCATGCAAGACAGCCCAAGAATTTACAGGAACTGGAGGCTTTTTGCCAAGAGGAATGGGGCAGCTTTACCATCTGAGAATATAAAGAGCCTTATCCACAAATACCAAAAAAGACTTCAAGCTGTCATTGGTGTTAAAGGGGGCAATACACAGTATTAAGAACTGGGGTATGTAAAATTTTGATCAGGGTCATTTGGGTACCATTTAGTACCATTTTGGACATCAACAAATTTGCATGTACCCTTACTCTAAGGAGGCATTATTTTAATGATTCCACAGCTGGGTTGGATATGGATGAAGATGGATCTGATATTGGGGCTGCTTCGGGTGAGTCTTGTTCCTCTCCCCCTGATTTTGCAGAGTTATGTGATTTGGAGGATCTTACTATTGAGTCTGTGTCCAACCCTGTTGAGATATCGGGTGGTTGTACGACCATTCCCTTCCGTTTGAGATTTGACTTCTACCCGATTAACTCTCGGGGCAAGAACATGGATCTCTTACAGAAGTTTGTGGAGAGGGACCTGCCTCACCTGGCACGCAGATGTAGGGATTCCCCAAAACATGACAATCTCACTAGTCTAGAGAGAGAGGCCTCGGTAAGGACAGTGATATTGTCATAAGAAATACTGACAAAGGGGATCTATAGTAGTTTTAGATTCCGAGATTTATAGAAATGAAGCTATCTGCCAGTTGTCCGATCAAAATACAAACCTAAGATTAAAAGGGGATCCTACATCCACTTTTAGCAAGGATCTGCACACATTATTGGATAAGACAGTGACAGCAGGTATTTTTACCGTGTGTGAGAGAGAGATGTTTATCCCAGAAGCCCCAATAATGCCCATTTTTCATCACTTGCCTAAAGTGCACAAAGGGTGTAGTCCTTTGTATGGTAGACCCATAGTGGCAGGTATCCTGTCCCTGAACGAGCGTTTGGGTCAATGGCTTGTTCACCACTTACAGCCTCTGGTTTCCGCTTTGCCTGGTTTCCTTAGAGATACCAAGCAACGTCTAGTAGATGTAGCACATCTTGAATGGGGCCCTGATCTAGTATGGATTACATGCAATGTAGCAAGTTTGTATTCTTTAATTCCTCATTCTTTAGGCTTTCAGGCAGTGGCTTACTTTTTGAAACACAACAGCAGTTACTCTTTGTCCATCAAGAGTTCATCATATGTAGTTTGGAATATTTACTTACCCATAATTTTTTTTTTGTTTGATGGAGACTACTATCTCCAGAAGTGCGGGGCCTCCATGGGTGCCAAGTTTTCCCCCTCCCTCGCCAATTTATACATAGGATATGTGGGAGAGGTCCCGCATTTTTGGCGCTGGTAGTCCCCATCGTTCTAGGGTTAAATTTTACCGTCGCTACATAGACGATTTGCTTTTTGTTTGCACCAAGGAAGTTGGGGACATTAGTGAATGGCTTCAGTATCTCAATGATAATTGCCTCAATTTGAGCTTTATGGGTACTATGGATCAGAGACAGATAGAGTTCCTTGATGTTGTCTTGGTGGGCGAAGAGGCTGGTATTTCAACCAAGCTCTACAGGAAACCGTCAGCCGGAAATTCTCTGTTGAGGGCAGACTCTGGTCACCTCAAGCATACTATTAGAGGTATTCCAATCAGACAATTCTTAAGGTTGAAGCGTATATGTAGCAATGACTCAGACTTCCAGATGGAAGCTTGTAAAATGAAATCACACTTCATGGATTGGGGTTACCCTGAGTCTGTCCTCAACAGAGCCCTCAGCATTGCCAGTAACACTGAGAGAGGTGATCTTCTCCGTGACAAACCAGGGGCAGATCTAAAGTCAATAATCGTGACATGTCTGGGTCTGTTAGTATCCATGTCTTTTCGACTTCTTTCAGTTTAGAATCCAATAGAATTAAAAACACAATTGTGAAATATCTGCCCGTGTTGTACAATGATCCTATATATGCTGAGGCGCTATCTAGAGGCATCAGATCAGTATCTCGTAGAGCCCCCACTATCGGTGGCACTTTATCCCCAAGTCTTTACACAAGCAGACCTTGTCGTCCGCATTGGTTACAGTTCAAAGGTTCATATCAATGTGGAGGTAATAGTTGCTCGTTATTCCCACATAAAAAGGGGAGATGTGATATATTCTAAATATTTGAACAAGGATTTTAAGGCAGCTACATTTATTAACTGCAATACTAAATTTGTGGTACTGTATATATGAGTATAAGCCGAGTTTTTCAGCCCATTTTTTTAGGCTGAAAACCCCCCCTTCAGCTTATACTTGAGTGCGTCGTATAGCAGCCGTACCTTTCATTACTAAAACAGTGTGTGTCTCCCGCTGTGTTATGCAGTCTGTTCGGCTGTCCTCGTAACAAAGCCTCGCCTCCTCCTCGTCTGTGATAGAGGAACACGTGATACAATGCTGGGAAACTATCAGCGTTCTGTCTATCAGACGAGGAGGAGGCGGGGCTTTGTTGCAATGGACGGCCGAACAGACTACTTAACACAGCGGGAGATGCACACTGTTTTAGTGATCAAAGGTACGGTTGCAGATGAGCACAGTGAGACTGCAAATGTGCACAATTAGGCTGCGAATGGTTACAGTGAGACTGCAAATGGGCACACTGAGACTGCAAATGGGCACAATTGGGCTGAAAAGGGGCACAATTAGACTGCAAATGGGCACAATTAGATTGCAAATGGGACAGTGAGGCTGCAAGTGGGCACAATTAGACTGCAAATGGGCACAGTGAGACTGCAAATGTGCACAATTAGACTGCAGATGGGCATTGTTTACCCAGTAGTTGCTGCATTTTCCCACCCTAGGCTTATACTCGAGTCAGTATGTTTTCCCAGTTTTTTGTGGTAAAATTAGGTGGCTCGGCTTATATTCAAGTCGGCCTATACTCGAGTATATACGGTATATGTGATTACCTGTGAACAATGTTCTGTTCAATATGTGGGTTGCACGACCCGTAGATTGAGAGACCAGTTGGGTGACCAACTGTATGACATAGCTAAGGATCATTCAACCAATATAGCAAGACATTGGCATCAATGTCATGACAAGGATGTCAGCAGTTAGCACAATCTTTTCAACCCCCTGGATATGCAATCTAAAAGGGGAGGTGACAAGTTTAGATTGTTATGTAAAAGAGAGGTGTATTGGATCTTTCACCTCAATACTAGCAAGCCCCTTGGCCTTAACTTTGAGTGGGATTTCTCACATTTCTACAAGTAACTAGGGTATCATTTTCACTATATATTGATTTTACTCCATTTTTGCGTCCTTTCTCCCCCCCCCCCCCTTGCTTTTCCATCTTCCTTCCTTTCCCTTCCTTTTTCATCTTCCCTACCTCCCTCCCTTCTCCCTTCCCTTCTTCTCTCTCCTTTTTTCCCCCCCTTTTCTTCCTTTCCCCTTCCCCTACATATTTCCTAGATCATGGTTAGCGATGTGGTAATTTTTTTGTTCCCTCTTTTTGATATCCTTTGAAATGCTAATTGTTATATGCTATTATATACACTGTGTATTCTGTATATTGTATATGATGCTGTGTATTCTAATATAGGTTCTGCTGCTATGTGCACAGTTATACACATGGGAAGGATTGGATACATTTTATATTATTATTTTCTATTTTATTTATTATTCTTTTGTCCCCCCCATTGTGTATTTATATATGTGCACAGATATTTTACTACATACAAAGTTTTATATCATGTGTAAATGTTTTTGTTTTTCATTTCTTTCCTTTTTTTTTTTTTTTTCTTAAACATGAAAATGTGAAAAGTCAATTTTCGATTTAAAGGTTAATAGACATTAGCTATTCGTGTTCTTGATATTCACAAGTGATGTTCATGGACAATCAACGTTTCACATGTCTATGTTTTAACTGTTTAATTATTTTATTTTCTAGAGGGGTATATACATATGCCTGTATGTTGGTGAAGCACTTTGGCTATGAGTAAGCACCATGATTGGTGTGAAACGCGTTATGAGTAAGCACCGTGATTGGTGTGAAATGCGTTAGCTATGCGTGTTGGTCTGTACTTATTCGTGGATGTATTTGGATTCTGTTTTTATGAAATAAAAGGTGAACATTTGGAGTGCGGCTATCCAGCTTATTTGTTTTCATGTTCCCGTTGCAACCAGAGCCGGCACCCAGTCTATCGTGGAGACAGCTGATACTGGGACATTGTACGTCTATAAGATTTAAATACATAATGATCAATCAATAGGTCCTAGCAAATGATACATATAAATTAAACGTATGTAACAGTACTTACATCATAATGGCAAAACAGTACATAGACGCATCCAAACAAAATTAAAAAATGAGGAATAAATGAAGCGAGGGGTCCCCCAAGGGCCACATCCACCAGACAACGGTTAGTGTGAAATAAGATGAAAAAATTGGCATAGAGGAAAGGAGAAAAAAAAAACAGTAAAAAGCCCCTTCCTCGCATCCAACAGCCCCACTGGGGTCTGATTCACAGACCAGCGGCGAGCTGAAACATGCACCGGGGCCCAAAATAAGGGGAGGATCTGGAAAGAGACCAGGGAGAGGGAAAAATAAATGATAATTGATATATTGATAATAACCTATCTATGTGTAGAGAAGGGTAGCAAATATGTATCAAGTCAAACACATCTGTGTCAAACAATAATATAAGAACCTACCTAAATTTGTAAGATGAAAGGTATACAGACCAATGGAGAAGGGTGGAGGCTGTTAGGAGGTCTGTGGAATCTCACGCTGCAGGTAGACACTATGGGATAATAAAAATACAAGCAACTAAGGGACGCCCAAAAAGAAAAAATGTAAAACAGAGAACAGAGAGAAAGGCTCTGCAGATGGAATACCATAAAAGAAGGGTATGTAAATCAAGATTGTGTCTTACCAGCGCAGCAGGACTCTCAATCACAGAGACAACTCCCAAACAGCGTCAAACCCCTGGCCCTACCTGATCTGCAATGAACTGAAGTTATATATAGTGTGTGCAGTCCCGCCTCTCCCACCGAGAACCCAGCTGCTTTGCATGATGCTCTGTGGTTTGCTCTGAGTCCAGCCTCCCTGGGCGGGCCCCCTGAGCTGTCACTAGGCCGCACCTCCCCACAGCGCAGGCGCAAAAGACGCCGCATGCATGCGCCGCACGGACAACACAAAGGGCAGGCCCGGACGCACGAGCACGCACCGCGGAGGGGCACGACACAGCGGCGTCCCACCGGCGCGGCAAGATGGTCTCAACAGAGATCACCATAGACAAGGAAAGAGGGATTTCCGCAATAATGTAGCAGATCCCTCATCCCTGAAACCCCCAAAGAGGCTGTCCAGCCGCGCCGGGTGCATGTGTAAAGGATGCAAAATGTGAAAACAAAAATAGTAGAAAAAAGGTAAGGGATACACAGCCTAGGGCAATCCCATTGTCCATTTCGCCAATTTGCCCAATAAAAAATATATAGACCATACCAGGCGAAGGGGGCCAGCGAGGGACCCCACGTCATAATCCTCACACTTCCCGAGCAGGATCAAAAGCAGACAACTGGAGGGGCAGTAATGTTAACGGGGCAGGGAATCTGATAAAAAGGGGCAACAGGGTACAAACAACAATATGTAGTACAGAGATGCAGCGCATAATCAATAGACATGATGACACAAGGAACAAATATAGATATATATATATAAATACAGGGAGAAAGGATAAGAAAGAATAAAAAGAAAAGAAACAATAAACTGTAGAATTATGCTATTTCTCCATTCCACCCAAATTAAATCCCTCCAAGAAAGGCCTAAAACAAACTGCATCATTTAGGCCAGGAGGACGAGTGGCCTGCAAAGTATATATCCATCGCAGCTCGAGCTGGAGGAGACTCTTGTTCCAGTCCCCCCCTCTCGAGCTGGGGTGGATTCTGGGAAAGATACCTGAATGGACCAGGGTGGTGTGCCTCCCAAGGGGGAGGTCTGGATCACAAGTCTGCATACTGTGGATGCTTGACCGCATCCACCCCAGCTCGAGAGGGGGGGGCTGGAATAAGAGTCTCCTCCAGCTCGAGCTGCGGTGGATATATAGTTTGCAGGCCACTCGTCCTCCTGGCCTAAATGATGCAGTTTGTTTTAGGCCTTTCTTGGAGGGATTTAATTCGGGTGGAATGGAGAAATAGCATCATTCTACAGTTTATTGCTTCTTTTCTTTTTATTCTTTCTTATCCTTTCTCCCTGTGACAACATGCCCTTATACATTTCATCTATATTTGTTCCTTGTGTCATCATGTCTATCGATTATGTGCTGCATCTCTGTACTACATATTGTTGTTTGTACCCTGTAGCCCTTTTTATCAGATTCCCTGCCCCGTTAACATTACTGTTTAGTGCCCCTCCAGTTGTCTGCTTTTGATCCTGCTCGGGAAGTGTGAGGATTATGACGTGGGGTCCCTCGTCGGCCCCCTTCACCTGGTATGGTCCGTATATTTTTTATTGGGAAAATTGGCGAAATTGATAATGGGATTGCCCTAGGCTGTGTATCCCTTACCTTTTTTCAATTTTGTTACTATTTTTGTTTTCACATTATGCATCCTTTACACATGCACCCGGCGCGGCTGGACAGCCTCTTTGGGGGTTTCAGGGATGAGGGATCCGCTACATTATTGCGGACATCCCTCTTTCCTTGTCTATGGTGATCTCTGTTGAGACCATCTTGCCGCGCCGGTGGGACACCGCTGCGTCGTGCCCCTCCGCAGCGCGTGCGCGTAGCTTGGCGTGCGCCGTCCAGCCTGCCCTTTGTGTTGTCCGTGTGGCGCATGCATGCGGCGTCTTTCGTGCCTGTGCTGTGTGGAGGTGCGGCGCAGTGACAGCTCAGGGGGCCCGCCCAGGGAGGCTGGACTCAGAGCAAACCACACTCAGCTGCTTTGCATCATGCAAAGCAGCTGGGTTCTCGGTGGGAGAGGCGGGACTGCACACACTATATATAACTTCAGTTCATTGCAGATCTGGTAGGGCCAGGGGTTTGACGCTGTTTGGGCGTTGTCTCTGTGATTGAGAGTCCTGCTGCGCTGGTAAGACACAATCTTGATTTATATACCCTTCTTTTATGGTGTTCCATCTGCAGAGCCTTTCTCTCTATTCTCTGTTTTACATTTTTTCTTTTTGGGCGTCCCTTAGTTGCTTGTATTTTTATTATCCCATAGTGTCTACCTGCAGCGTGAGATTCCACAGACCTCCTAACAGCCTCCACCCTTCTCCATTGGTCTGTATACCTTTCATCTTACAAATTTAGGTAGGTTCTTATATTATTGTTTGATACAGATGTGTTTGACTTGATACATATTTGCTACCCTTCTGTACACATAGGTTATTATCAATATATCAATTATCATGTATTTATTTTTCCCTCTCCCTGCTCTCTTTCCAGATCCTCCCCTTATTTTGGGCCCCAGTGCATGTGTCAGCTCGCCGCTGGTCTGTGAATCGGATCCCAGTAGGGCTGTTGGATGCGAGGAAGGGGCTTTTTACTGTTTTTTTTTTTTTTCCCCTTTCCTCTATGCCAATTTTTTCATCTTATTTCACACTGACCGTTGTCCGGTGGATGTGGCCCTTGGGGGACCCCTCGCTTCATTTATTCCTCATTTTTTAATTTTGTTTGGATGCGTCTATGTACTGTTTTGCCATTATGATGTAAGTACTGTTACATACGTTTAATTTATATGTATCATTTGCTAGGACCTATTGATTGATCATTATGTATTTAAATCTTATAGACATTGTATGTCCTTGAAAAAAACCCTGATGAAGGAGACTACAGTTCATCTCTGAAACATCGTTGGGTTTAGGATTTTGTATCATGTTCTCTCTGCCAAACGTTTGTACATCATAATGCATCCATCTGTACTTGTTTATTCTTTATTTATTATGTGTTTTTTCTGTCTATATATAATAAACTTTATACATCTTTATACAATTTTTGACATGGTAGTGCCTTCAAAGTCCCACCCCTAGGGGATTTCTCTATTTCCATAGTTACATAGTTGGTGAGGTTGAAAAAAGACACAAGTCAGGGCGTGGCTAACAGCCGAGCTGAATGGAAGCCTGATCTCACAGCTCCTGCACTGAACGGAGAAACTGACCCCAAATCACAGCATCTGACCCTCAAAAATGCAGCCCTCAGACCCCCACAACCTGGGGAACCAGACCGGAACCTCTAGGAAAAGAAAAGAATACAGGATTTCCATGAAAATCACAGATTTCCTCATCTTCCCTCAGGGAGATAAAATCCAAGATGGCCGCCGCGGCACTGCACAGCACACAGAGGATTCCTACACTGACCTGCCTGATGATGAAAAATCCTCCATTTCAGCCCAGCACAACTCCTCAGGCTCCCAGCTATCCTCAGGCCCCTCATCCACCTCCAACAGCCCTGCTAAAGCAAGGATGTGACTGGATACAACTGATCAGCTACAGGAGGTAAGGCCTGCTTTAGAAAACCTCCTCACACATCCACCTGCATCTTCCCCCATAGCAGCCTTCCCCACTACTAATCAGCCTGTCATAGACACTATGATGAAAGAGATGCTGATGTCCCTTCACAGCTCCCTCCAATCTGACATTTCCTCAATGTTTACAGCATTTAAAACAGAAATGCTGCACACAGGGCAGAAAATGGGGATTATGGAAAAACAAATGAGTGTCATGACAGAAACAGTTAATGACCTAGTAAACGCACATGATCATACCAGAGAAGAGCACCGCTGGGTGCGTGCCAAAATGGCGGATCTCGAGGATCGCTCACGGCGTCAAAATATTAAAATCAAAGGAATCCCTGAGACTATCCTGCCTGCAGATCTAAATTCCTATGCTAGGAAATTGATCTCAACACTCCTCCCAGATCTCCCACCGATTGAGACGATCATCGATCGCATCCACCATCTACCAAAACCTCCTCATCTACCCACAGAAGTACCACGCGACACTCTGATGCGCATCCACTTCAACCACACCAAGGACATGCTCCTTACACAATCCAGACGCCTGGGACAGCTCCCACATCCATACGCAAAGCTGCAACTTTTTGCTGACATCTCCCAATACACCCGGCAACAGAGACGTCAACTGCAAATGATCACAAAACCCCTCAACAATCACATGATCCCATACCAATGGGGCTTCCCCACCAAGTTGATGGTTACCAGAAATGGAGTGCGTCACAACATCCACACCGCAGAAGAAGGCATACAATTGCTCAAAAATTGGGGTATTATACCTGATGGTGACACTCCAACCCCAGTGACCCACAATTCACACTCGCAATCTTTCCACTCCGGTCATTCGCCTCACCACCACAAATGACTTCCAAATCAGTGATGCTGTCAATATAATATCAGAAAGCACTCCGGTTCAGTGCCTGCTTGTTGCAGTTAGTTTACAAACTTTACCCTCATCTTCATTCAGCGGTCCCTAACACACTGCTGACACCTGTTTTCCTCTACCCTCTTGTCTACCACTAACCACACTATTGTTTCTCTCCCTTCCTCATCCACGGGAGCTCCAGTACATCGGATCCAGGACTTATAGCTGACCTCAACCTCCTCGAGCAATTCACCCACCTGTGGAACTGTAAGTAACACATTACTCCACTTTATTTACACGCCACCCTCAAAATGCCTAAATTTCTGTCACTGAACGTGAAAGGCCTGAATCATCATGCCAAACGATCATCAATGTGGCGAACAGCCCAAGATTCCCACTGTGATGTCATGTGCATCCAGGAAACACACTTTCAGACAAATGCTGAACCTCAATGCTCCAACAAAAATTTCTCTAATATCTTTAGAGCCTCAGGCCCTGACAAAAAAAACTGAGTCATGATAGCCGTCAGAAATACATGTTCATTCACCCTACATGACAGTCTTCAAGATGTTGCGGGAAGATATCTGGCATTGAAATGCTCATTAAATAATGTTCAATATACCATTGTATCAGTATACGCCCCCAACAAGAAACAGATCCACTTTCTATCCAAATTGATGAAGAAAATCAATCGCTTTAAACAGGGTCATCTTGTCATCTGTGGCGATTTTAATACAGTACCTGACAACTCCATCGACTCTTCCTCCCACTCTAGCAGATTCACATCTCCTATGGGACCGTTTCTCTGATCTCACGATCTTTTTGACGTGTGGAGATGCCATCACACCACCGAAAGGGATTATTCCTATTTCTCCCCTAGACACAACTCTTATACTCGGATTGACTACTTCCTAGTGGATAAATGGACTCTGCCCAAAATCTCTTCCACGAAGATATCAACCATTACATGATCGGATCACGCCCCGGTCACAATGACCATAGAAGATTCACCGAAGACTTCTCGAACACGGATTTGGAGGGTGAATACTGCTATTCTCCACTCACCGGCCCACTCTGCTTATATTAAGGACCGTTTAACAGAGTACTTTGATACTAATACAGAGACTGTTAGCAATGACACTGTTCTTTGGAATGCCCATAAGGCATTCATAAGGGGGATCCCTATACAACTTAATGCTAGAGAGAGGAGGATGAAATCACAGCGTCTAGACACACTCACTTCAGATATCAAAACATTAGACCACCAAAATCAAACTAATCCTGATCCCTTAACCAAGACTAAACTAGACTTCCTTAGACAAGAATTAAAATCTCTCCTTTTAGAATCCTTTGAGAAAGCACACAAACATTTTAGAGCACAACACTACTCCACGGGCAACAAAGCCGGAAAGGCAATGGCCAACAGAATCAAAGGTCACTATTCCAAATCTAAAATTACCCATCTATTCCACCCAGCTACTAAGCAGAAATTGATAGAACCACAAGCTATTGCAGACGCATTTAGTTACTATTACAATACACTTTACAATCTAAAAGATGACGTATCTGTCACCCAGCCATCATTACCTGACATAGAAGCATTCCTTAGAGAGATTAACCTCCCCAAACTAACTGCAGAACAACTAGACTCCCTGAACACCCCATTTACAGATCTAGAAATCAGAAATATAGTTTCCTCACTACCCACTAACAAATCTCCAGGACCAGATGGTCTTACAGGAGAGTACTACAAACAATTCGGAACTATACTAGCACCCTATCTGACCAAGGTGTGCAGTGATGCTGCTTCATCCTCCTCTCTCCCCCCAGAAATGCTGAATGCCCTAATCGTTACATTACCGAAGCCAGGGAAAGAACCTACCTCTCCACAAAACTTTCGGCGAATATCTCTTCTCAATGTGGACACACAAATTTATGCCAAGTTAATAGCCCACAGATTACTTAACCTAATGCCCCTTCTAATACACAAAGACCAATCAGGTTTCACAAAAGGGAGACAGACAACTGATGCTACTCGCAGAATTATCAACATAATCCACCATGCTGAGATGTCTCGAACGCCTGCTCTGCTCCTATCCTTGAATGCAGAGAAGGCGCTCGACAGAGTTCACTGGAAATACCTTGAAGCAACCCTAGGCAAATTTGGCTTCCAAGGTTCAATTCTGACGGCCATAATGGCCCTATACTCCGCCCCATCAGCGCAGGTATATACCTCGGAGATGCTATCCAAGCCATTTCCCATCACTAATGGCACCCGACAAGGTTGTCCACTCTTACCGATCATCTTTAACCTAATCATGGAACCCTTAGCAGAACATGTCAGATCCCACTCCAACATATCAGGATTCACCATTGGCACCACAGAACATAAAATAAACCTATTTGCAGACGACGTGATAATGACGATCACACACCCACACTCTTCCCTGGCTTCGGTCCAACTGTTGTTGAAAAGGTTTAGTACTCTATCTTACTACAAGGTTAATGAACATAAATCCTACATCCTAGACCTAGGCATTGATGCAACCACTAGTAATCTACTTCAGACCCAATATCCCTATCTGTGGGTGGATGATGGTATTCCCTACCTAGGCATTACTCTTACCAAATCCACTAGAGGGCTTTTTGCACACAACTATACGGGCGCCAAACAAATGATGATTACTGAAACCACAAGACTCTCTAAACATGAATTCTCATGGGCAGGCGCCTAGCAGCCTTTAAAATGATGGTGTTGCCCCGGTTGCTTTACATCTTTCGCACACTTCCAATACCACTCTCATCGTCCTACCTGAAGTCTCTCCAATCCGTCCTAAGCCAATTTGTGTGGCAAGGGAAAAAATCCAGATGTAGTCACACTAAACTTATTAAACACAGATCCACAGGTGGGATGGGATATATAGACATCAAAGATTACTACTATGCCACCATTCTATCACAAATAAAAGAATGGATGAATACATCACCCACAACTCTCTGGAGCGATATAGAAAATCACATGACGCCGGGCACAAACCTCGCCAATTGGCTATTTAGTACCTCTACACACAATACTCACCTTTTCCATTACTCACCGACAGTCCAAGCCTCAGTTAAAGTCTGGCATGCACTGCACATTACAAAATGGGCACGACTGACGACAAAACCATTACACATTCCTTTAAATACCCTGAAGCTTCTTACACCTGATTTATCAATCCCATCTTGGATTACAGACCGGGTAAAACACACACAAGAACTTCGCGACCTCACAACCTGCAAATCCTTTTCGCAAATCAGCAAAGACCTAAAGGCACCCTCCAAAAGACTTCCTCACTTCCGACTACAAAAATGTTTAACGACACACGCATCTATAGAAGGAGCACTGCCCCTAAAACTTTGGAACTACTTCTTTACAGAACACTCTAACACAAGGGGGGCCTCCCTTATATACTCAGATCTACAAGAAAAAAGTATGTTCATCAAATCCAAACCCCTCCTTGACTGGGAAAATGACCTACAAACACAATTCACAGATGCCCAATGGCAAACAGCAATCACATCTATTTACAAAGCAACAAACTGCACCTCCCTATGGGAACTCACACAAAAAACCTTAATGAGATGGTACCTAACTCTGATCAGACTGGCCTAATTCCACAAACACACCCCACAGGAATGCTGGAGAAACTGTGGCCACTCAGGCACACTCCTCCACATTCTTTTGTCTTGCCCACATGTAACACAACTATGGAAAAATGTGGAAACCATGCTCCGTGAAATACTCCATTGCTCGATAACAATTACCCCACAGCTAGCCATTCTTAATCTAAACATAGACGATTTTCCACTATACCAGAGATCAATGATCACACATGTTCTCATAACTACCAAACTCTTGATCACTAGAAACTGGAAATCAGACTACATCTCTACCCTCACTGAAGTAACCAACTTAGTTCAAACTCATTTCACGTATGAAACCCTCCTGTCACGCAGCAAACAATCTCACACAAAGACACTGGTCCGTTGGAATCCATGGATTCTCTGGTACAAAACTAAAATGATGTAAGAACTGAATGTCCTGCTCCACATCTAAACATCCACTTGAGGCTCTCTCCCCCCCCTTATCCCTTCCTGCTCCTTTTTCCTTGTACCCCTTCCCTCCCCTCCCTACCCCTCCTCCTACCATACCAGGTTAACTGTTCTGACTTATGTTTTATACACACTTTGTTAACAATTTATTTCTTCTTTAGGAACGTTGTTCATATATTCTCTAATCAGACCACACTTGCAATAACCAATCTTTATGCTTATACTTGCATGTTTTTGTTCCTCATTGTGAGCACATAACCTGTAATTTGTAAAACCCAATAAAAATCTATTGGAAAAAAGACACAAGTCCAACCTGTGTGAATGTGGGCTTTAAAGCCCGCCCTTTTGCACATATGTTTTACATGGGCGGCAACAGGTTAATGCTTTTCTAGAAACTACCACATCAATCTTGCTCAGACATATGGACAGAATGTGAAGGAAATTGCCCCAATAGGGTCCCAAAAACAAACAAGAAAAATAATTTAAAGTGGATCTTCACCTAACAGGGAAGTTTGGCATCTTAACCCCCTAACCCCCCTCCCCTAGTTTTGTCAGGTACCGGACTCTGTTTACGCTGAAATTACCTAGGTGATTCCACCTGAAGTTCCCTTCCGCTTCATCCCCCCAGGACACGCCACAGGTCCCAGTAGCCTGTGGGACCATTTACAGAGAGACTGAAGAACCTTTTTATGTATTTCCTATCCAAAAAATTGCTGAAGTGGAGTTGTATTTTTTTGTTTTGGAGAGAGGGGGTAAGGGTGAGTTTTTCTTTAATTGTTGTCTGTGTCCCAGTTGAGGAGATTTAACCTCACTTTACATACAGGGAGTTCAAGAATATGTAAGCCCAACATTTCATATTCCTGATATGTGCCAGTTCTCTCTGTATTGCTTCCTTTGTGAGAAATCCCTGGTGAGTCGGGTACTCACTGCGCCTCCTGAATGGCCGGGGATTCTTCTGGGTTCTGTGACATGTCCCAGAAGATTACAGGGAAAGAGGGGGAGAGAAGAACTTTTGCTCATTTCACCTAGGCCAGTGGTTCTCAACCCTGTCCTCAATTACCCCCAACAGGCCATGTTTGCAGGTTTTCCTTTATCATGCACAGGTGCTTTAAATCAGAGTCAATGGCTTGGTATTTTGGACAGCTATTTTATCTAAGAGAAATTCCCAAAACATGGCCTGTTGAGGGTACTTGAGGACAGGGTTGAGAACCACTGACCTAGGCGATCCGAGCAGAAGTGGGAGTGGGTACCTGTCAAAACTAAGTACCTGCTCCTACCCACAAAAATGACATGCTAATTGCCAAACGTGGCATATGGGGGGGTGATTAACGCGGAACTTCCTCTTGAGTGCCGGTTCACACTTGTGCGAGTTTATAACAAATGCGTTGCGTTAAACAAAAACTAGATTCGCATGTCATCCAAAAAGTAATTGTTTTCAATTACGGTCGTTCATATATATGCGTTGCGATTCCTCTCCGAATGCGATGCGATAAAAAAAAGGTTCTTGTGCGAGTTTACAGTGTTGCGTTGCGAATTTAGTCTCTATAGACATTAATGTAAATCGTTCTGGAAGCGCATTGTTGGTTCAGATATGTGAGAAGTCTTCACCTTCAGCTCCTCCTTTCAGTTCAACTCAGTTCTGCCCCCTCACTTCCTGTTTCCTGTCTCATGTCCATCTGTAAGCAGTCAAGATGGCCCCCAGGCGTCGGAACACCATTGATAATGAGGAGCTCATCAGACTTGTCCGTGACAGGCCTTATATATGGGACAGCCGGATTGAAGAATACAAAAACAATGCCCAGAAGAGCAGAGGCTGGGATGAAATTTGTAACAGTCTGTATGCAGACTGGGATGACTTCACACCTCAGGTTCGCAAACATAAACACAAGTATATTTCTATTTATTCATCCCACTGAACACCAGGGCATGCGTCCCACAAACCACCAATGCCACTGACCACCAATGCCACTGACCACCAATGTAAGGGCATGCATCCCACTTACCACCAATGCCACTGACCACCAATGCCACTGACCACCAATGCCACTGACCACCAATCCCACTGACCACCAACCCCACTGTCCACCAATCCCACTGACCACCAATCCCACTGACCACCAATCCCACTGTCCACCAACCCCACTGTCCACCAACCTCACTGTCCACCAACGCCACTGACCACTAACGCCACTGACCACCAACCCCACTGACCACCAATGCCACTGACCACCAATCCCACTGACCACCAATGCCACTGACCACCAATGTTGTGGAATGATATTGCATGCTCTGTATGTTGACACAGAAAGTGCAAAAAATAGGTGGACACACTGTCGAACAATAAAACTTTATTACATTTATAGAAAAAAGTACAGATAGTAGACGATGCAGCATTGACAGGGAAAAAGTTATTGGTCTTTATTGAATGGCATTAAGCTGCCATAATACCTGACCGGCAGGACTCATAAAGAAGTCAGTAAATTTCTCACGGATGCTGGCCCCTCTGTAATTGCTCCTTGTATGTGTCCAATCTGCGCCTTCCATCTCATCCATTAAAGAGTCCTCGAAAAGGTATCCATCTCTTTCGCGGACAAAATTGTGGAGTGCACAGGCAGTTTTTACCGCAATTATGGCGTTTTCCATGTTTAAAGTTATTGGCGTATGAAGAAAACGCCATTTGTTTGCCAGAATTCCGAAAGTACACTCCACAACTCTTTGTGCTCTTGTTAGCCGATAATTAAAGACCCTTTTCTCCACAGACAGTGACCGGTTAGCATATGGCCTGAGCATTTTTTCTGAAAGAGCGAAAGCCTCATCACCGACAAATATTCTGGTTCTGATGTTCCAGGGAGTGGTCGTTTGTTTGGGAGGTCTAGTGCGTTCTCCCGAATCATTCTTCCAAAACTTGAGTGGGAAAAAATGCTGGAGTCAGAACTGCTCCCATAAGAACCAGTGTCGATGTAGGTGAACGAGTAGTTTGCATCAGCCACTGCCAGAACGAAAGAAAAATATTTTTATAATTAAAAAATTTTGTCCCACTACCGACTGGCCTCACAATTCTGATGTGCTTGCCGTCTATGGCACCAACACAGTTAGGGAAGTTGAAGCGCTCCCAAAACAACTCAGCTTTGGTGTTCCATTCCTCTATGTTTGGTTTTCTCATGACCACATCTCTTAGGTCTCTTAGATGGCGATACAGGTGTCACGCACAATTGTGCTTACTGTAGATTTTCCCAATTTGAACTCGTAATGTAAGCTGGCAAATGAATTTCCAGTTGCTAGGTACCTGAAAAAAAATAAAATAAATTAGTTATGTTTTTTTTTTTTTTTATTACAGAAGGACTCATACGCACTAGGTGGAGGAGCCTCAAGGACACACTTCAGAGACACCAGAGACTGCAGCGTGAATTAAGGAGTGGATCTGGTGCCCCCCCAAAGCATCCCTATGCCTTCGCCAGATACATGGATTTTTTGAAGCCGGTACTAGAATTGAGGAAGTAAGTTATGATACATGAATCGGTCACTCTACCATCTAATTAAACAGTCCTAACCCTAACCTTTACTTCTCCCCCTATCAGCTATACTTTTTATTTCATAACAGAGTTCCAATTTAAATTTTTTGTATTGCAGCACGGAAGCAAGTTGGGAGGAGGAGGGGGGGGAGCATGCTCCTAGTGTTGACGATGATGGAGTATCATTTGCTTGCTCAAATCAGGAGGATTCATCGATGGAGCTCCAGGGTGAGCTGATCGAGGTACATGAGTCCTCTGCTCAGGAGTGGGATAATGAGGATACGGATGTTTCGACACTTTCCAGCAGAAGGCAAAGGCAAGCATCTGCTTCCCACAGGAAGAAAAGCAGCAGGGCAGCAGAACAGGTTGAAGACCAGGACCAGACCAATAAATTACTAAACATAGTGTCAGGTATCACTGAACAAATCGATGCCCAGCGATGCCCTCACACTATGTTTGCCATTAGTCTGGTGCCTCTTCTCAAATAGGTCTTGCCAGACCATTACTTTAATATGAGGATTGCAGTGCAACATTGCATCTATTCATTCACTGTGCCACGCCATGTTTCTGTGCCAATGCACGAAATTCCTAGTACTCAAATATTTACTCCCATTTCTTCTGCCTCAAACACTGCACCAAACCCTTATCCCTCTAGTTTTGCAGAACCCTCTAGCATTTATGAGACCCCCAGATCACGAATCCCATATCCTATTCCTTCACCTGTTGCCTCAGTAATTTCACCCCCAAGTAGAACCACGGATATCGTCAGACAAATGGATATGAGACCACTTGACTCAACATCTTACCATGTCCCAACACAAAACAGACCAGCACAGCTCTACGAGCAAATACCGTCCGTGGCAAATCAATTTCCACCTGTAACAAGACCAATGGAACAGCAGAAACCGACAATTCCAAGTCATTATTCACATCACAATCGATCGCTTGAAGTAGCCTCAAACATGCCTACACCCTATCGACAATATGGGCCCCCAAGTGTACCACCAGATAACGAGATATCCCCTGTGTTATTGAGGAAATATCCCTCAAAACAAGGTGAAGCCTTGCAGCTAACAGCACCAAGCTCTTCAACAGCAACACTACATGGCATGATTTAACCAAGCCTGATGAACATAGTTCACCAAGTTTTTTGAATTTGTAGATGACTACCTGCTAATGCCGCTACGAACTTCATGTTCAAAATTGATACTTTCTTTGTTAGCGTTATGTTTTTGTTAAATTATTTTTTGTAATTTTGAATAGTGTATTCCAAAATGCTATCATATTTTGAATGGCTCAGGGAAATAGAGATGTAGAGAAAAAAGATTAGGGGGAAAGTGGAGATGAAGATGCGAGGGAGGGAGGGAGGATGAGAGAGTTGGAGAGATAGAGTTTGAGTTACTAAAGTTTTGTAACTTAATATTAAAGTTCAGTTACGTTCAAGCTAGACAGTCAGAGGAAGCAAGACAGTCAGAGGAAGCAAGACAGTCAGAGGAAGCAAGACAGTCAGAGGAAGCAAGAGAGTCAGAGTGAGTTAGAGAGTCAGAGGAAGGGAGGATGAGAGAGTGGGAGATGACAGGGAGGATGAGTTGAAGAGATAGAGTTTGAGTTACTAAAGTTTTTTAACTTAATATAAGTTCAGTTACGTTCAAGCTAGACAGTCAGAGGAATTAAGAGAGTCAGAGGAATTAAGAGAGTCAGAGGAAGTAAGAGAGTCAGAGTGAGTTAGAGAGTCAGAGGAGGTCAGAGGGAGTTAGTCAGGGGAAGTAAGAGAGTCATGGTGAGTTAGAGAGTCAGGGGAAGTTAGGGAGTCAGAGGAGGTCAGAGGGAGCTGGATTGTTTCCAAAATATTTCATGCCAAGTATGTAACAAAAAAAAAGTACGTATTATGTTTTTGAAAATAAAAAAATAAATACTTTTTTTGAAACACAATTTTGTTGTCATATCTGTCTGCATTCTTTGCATTCCTTACTATAGCTTACTATGGTGCATAGCATAAAATTTCACAAAGTATAACTATAAAATTTACCTTAATGTAACAAGCAACCTTTCCGCTGGCTCAACACTATTCCGAAAGGTGGTGTTCTGATACTCCAAACATGTACCAAGCAGCCGAAGCAATTCATCGAAACTAAGGAATAAAACCACAAATTCAATGTAAGTGACAGCCTAAAGCCCATACACAAAATCAAATAGAATGGTAATAGGAAAGAGTTATAGTAAAAGGAGAAAAGAGATCAAAAGTAGGACTGGTGGTCAGTGAGATTAGTGGTCAGTGGGATGCATGCCCTTGCATTGGTGGTCAGTGGCATTGGTGGTCAGAGGCGTTGGTGGTCAGTGGGATTGGTGGACAGTGGGGTTGGTGGTCAGAGGGATTGGTGGTCAGTGGCATTAGTGGTCAGTTGGATGCATGTCAGTGATAGATAGTAAGAAGGAGGGAGGAGGAGAAGGAAGAGGGGTACAGGTACTAACCTATTTACTGACATTCGGGAATAGTTGAAGAACTTCTCCTCATGCTGCCTGAGATCATTGTAGAGGATCCTGAACTGGCCTCTCTCTTCCCTATTTTGAATAATTGGATGGACCCAATATCTTCTTGTACTCATCAGTCTCTTCCTCATCTTCCTCCTCCTCTTCCTCCTGGCTTTGTCCATCAGGACTGCAGCAGTAGCAATATCAACTGCTGCCATGATCAACGGCATTTGATGAAACATAATGACCAAAAATCTAAATCCTCACTGACTACTCACAAACAAACCACACTCCTCAACGACAATACTCTCCCACAAAGGAAAACAAGGAAGAGCACAGGAAGTTAACACCCATTTTTTTCTTGCCATTTTGATTGGCCTGAGCATAAATCGCATCTGTGCCTAATTTACATATAAAGCGCATACATTTCACATTGAATTCGCAATACAATCGCACTGGTAATAATCAAACACGCAATAAAAAAAATTGCATCAAAATCGCATCGCACAAGTGTGAACCGGCACTTAGGGTTGCGCTCGGCCTTAAGGGAATATTCCCAGTAGGGACAGAAGCTAAAGCTTCCCCATTCTGCTTAATGTTTAATAAAAGACATAAATATCCCTTTGTCACATTTGTGTTCATATATGTGGTCCATTCAAAGTTTCTAGGACTTTGGGCGCAATCTAAAAATCTAGTGAAAATGACAAAAAGCTTTATTTATCCACCCAGCCCTTACAATAAATACAGTAAAGCGTGCTTTACAACCATAACCGTAACCCCGCCCACTGGTACATACTGTGTGCCAGAACCCGCCCCCTTGGTATGTGCACACAAGACATCAGTAATTTGTGGCGGGCAGAGTGGGAAGTAAACATATGACTGCAGTGATAGGCACTTACATCGTCCCTTCACAGCTTCATACAGTGTGGCCCGCTTCTGGCGGTGTTGGTCCCTCTGTGAGAGGTACTATAAGTTTCAGGACACTTTGTTTTTTCCGGTTTCACGGCCGCAGCTCCGGGCTGCATGCCCCCTTCTCCGTCATACTAGTGCATGCTGTCAGCACAGCTGGATTCCCCCGGACATACGCTCAGTGAGACCCCCTATATGTTTTACATGGGGTTGTTCTTTGTCAACGTGCTGATGTTGTATTATGCCTTTCTGAAGGAGTACATTGCCCTCAATGTGGGCATCGTCTTCCTGCCCGAGGACATGGATCAGGCTCTGGTGGACCTGGGAGTGCTGTCAGACCCCGCTTCTCTGCTCTACGACGCTGACAACGACCTGGAAGGCTACCTGGAATAAATAAAGTCGGCATTCTCCAGGGATGGAGCCATGGATCGTGTCACCACTGCTATGCACGATCTGGCTGGTCTTTTTCTAAAAACGTGCAATGTTTTAGTGGGTTCAAAATGGCCCCAATGTTGAAGCTGCTGCAGCTCCGGGGTACAGAATAGGCCGCTTCTGGCTAAATGGACGAGAATCCCACAGCCCGGCAGATGCATAGTAAGTTCCTAAAGCAGGACTCTACAGCAGTTATTAAATGTCACAGTAAAATACAGGCCACTGACACTTACCCTTTTTAAACTTGCACTGCACTGTCAGTCGGGACCCTCTAGCACAGATCAGAGTCCCCATATCAGAGATCTGTCACTCTAAACCCCCTTGGAGTTTACAGCCCCCCATATTAGAGATTACTCCTCAAAACCCCCATATCAGAGATCACTGTCACTCTGACCCCTATATCAGAGATCACTGTCACTCTGACCCCTATATCAGAGATCACTGTCACTCAGAACCCCCAATTCAGAGAATACCGACACTCAGAACCCATATATCAGAGATCACTGTTACTTAAAACACCCATATCAGAGACTACAGACACTCAGAACCCACATATCAGAGATCACTATTCACTCAGAACACCAATTTCAGAGATCACATCCGCTGAGAGTCCCCATATCAGAGATTACTGCAGGGGAGGGCTGGCCAGGCAGCCTTAGGCCTGGGAGGCAAGTCCAGTTAAGTGGCCCACCCACCATCCCTGAGCATCAGTGTGAAGAATGGAGCTGGCACTAGAGGAAGCATGCGGCTGCAGTAGAGAGCAGAGCCGATGCTTTCTGTATCGCTCCCATCGCAGGCGGAGTACATTTGGTATAACTCCGTCTGTGACAGTGCTATACAGGAAGCATCTGCTCTGCTTTCTCTAGTGCCGACTCCATTCTTCACACTGATGCTCGGGGATGGAGGGTTAGGAACCCACTATCTGGGCTTGCTGACCCGCCATCCCAGAGCAGAAGCAGGCCACTTAAGAGGGTGCTGCGGGCCAGCATTTGGACACCCCTGGTGTAATGTGTGGTGCTTTTACTAAGCGATCTTGTTGTTTTCTCTTTGCTTTGCAGGGAATTAAAAAAGCAAGATTGCTTGTCAGTGTACCGAGCTCTGTGTTGTTTACCAAGGTGGTGGTGGTTGGCAGTGGTGGTTGGCAGTGGTGGTGGTTGGCAGGGTGGGGTGGGGGATGAGTAGAACCAGTGGTGGCAAAGTAATGGTTCGGGGAAAACAGCCTAATGCCGCGTACACATGAGCGGAATGTCCGACAGAAAAAGTCAGACGGGAGCTTTTCATCGTATATTTCGATCGTGTGTATGCCCCATCGGACTTTTTACGTCGAAAATTCTGACGGACCTAGAAAGAGAACATGTTCTAAATTCTTCCGACGGAACCAATTCCTATCGGGAAAACTGATCGTCTGTATGCTGTTCCCACATACCAAAAACGACGCATGCTCTGAAGCAAGTACGAGTTGGAAGCTATTGGCTACTGGCTATTGATCTGCCGTTTTCTAGTCCCGTCGTACGTGTTGTACATCACCACGTTCTGGATGGTCGGAATTTGGTGTGACCGTGTGTATGCAAGACAGCTTGAGCGGAATTCCGTTGAAACTCGTATGTACAGGGCATAAGGCTTTCCATGATCACATAGGTGGGGGGGGATAATGTGGGGGACTTGTACCACCATGGCCTCCACGAACTAAAGTGCACACACAGCAGACAAGTCCCTGTATGGCTCCCTCATAGCTGAGGACCTGACCCCCCCACAACTAGTGAAGGACTACAAGTCCTAGCATGAACCCCTGAGATCTAAAGATGTGACCCCTTAGATCTGGTGGGTTCATGCTGTGACCTGAAGTTCCTTCACTAGTTGAAGGGCCTAGGGGACACATCCTCAGCTCTGAGGGGTTCATGCTGGGACCTGTAGTCCTTCACTTTGAGGGGATCATATCCCCCCCAAAGTGAAGGACTACAAGCCCCAGCATGAGCCCCACAGAGCGGAGAATGTGACTTCCTCCCCCTCCCATCCCTTTAAGAGTGTCAGGTGCTCCCCGCTCTGCTCCCAGCTCATTTGTTGTTCTCCTCTCTGTATGGATCTCTTCCTCATGACACACATGGTTCAATCCCCGGCGCCTGGCCTCACCTCACATTCTTGAGAGATGCTGAAATCCAGTTCACTTAATCCCTCTGCGCATTCCGCTGCACCAGCTGGATGAGATGGGCAGAGCTAAGCAGTAGACGCGGAGGGGGAGGAAGTTAAATCCTCCTCCGCTCTGAATTCTTGGGTCTCTGCCTCACTGTGCATTAGTGGAAGTGATGTCACTGGTTGCTTGATGCAAGGCGGGCTTAGCAACCAGTGGCCAGAGGCGGAACAAGTGATAACGGTTCTCGGCCGGCCAGGACACTACTGTCTGACTGTGAGTGAAGTGGCGGTGGCAGCCTTTTCTTTTGCTATCAGAGCGCCCCGGGGGAAATTGCCACCCTGCCCCCTGGCCCAGTCCGCCCCTGGATTACTGTAACACTAAACCCCCATATCAGATCACAGCCACTCAGATCCCTGTATTGGAGATCACAGCTACTTAGAACCCCCATAACAGATCACAGCCTCTCAGAACACCTGTATCTGAGATCACAGACATTCTGAACCCCCATATCAGCAATCACAGCCACTCAATGCTTGTCATTCCCCGTAATGGAGGTCTTCCAGCCCCCTTTTTATCTTTATTGTTCTTTTCTGGTCTCTCTCCAGTTCCAGCACATCCTGAGGACCATTAACCAGAACTGCACAGCATACTCAAGATGTGGTCAGACCAGAGTCTTGTAAGTGGTAGAATCACCTAGCTTTTAAATAAATACCCATTTTAATGTTCGCTAATAATCTGCTAGCGGTGCTTGCTGCATTTTGGCATTGCATGCTATTGCAGAGCCTGGTATCATCTAGGACCCCTAGACCTTTTTTCATCCTGGAGGATTCCCCCAAAGGTTCTCCCCCTAGCGAGTAATTTGCGTTCATATTTCTAGCCCCTAAGTGCCTTATCTTACATTTTTCAACATTAAACCTCATTTGCCATGTAGTTGCTGATCTCTTTATTTTATTGAGGTCTTCTTGTAAAGTTCTATTTCCTGCTTTGAAGTTATTGCCCTGCTTAGGGCAGACACTGAGTTTGAACCAATTATACCAACCTTTATATCATTTATGGATACATCAAACAGAATTGGTCCTAGAGCAGAGCCTTGGAGTACCCACTCACAGCTCCAGACCATTCTGAGTACACACTATTTATCACTATCCTTTGGATGTGCCCTTATAACCAGTTTTCTATCCAGGTATATACATTTTTTTTTGTTTTTTTTTTTTAAATCAGATTTTATTTTTGAAAGTTTTAATATAACACATTACAGACAAAACTGATATTAAACAACAGCAAAAAAGAAAAAAAAATCTACAATATTTTAATAAACAATTCCCTTTTTTTTCCTTCTTCCTTCCCTTAAGCAAATATATCATCATCAACATTATATTTTATTACTTAAATGAGTTTATCATCCACTCCCTCAAAATATATTCAAGAGAGGGAGAAAAGAAAAATCATCCCAGAGAGAGAAAGAGAAAGCTATGGGGAAAAAAAAAAGAAGAGCATCCCCCCCCCCATATGATCAAGAATTAGGTCCTAGAATGCTATATGATATCCTGGAGCAACCACCTTACTCATACAATCAATAATAATTTAAGTTTTACCCCTTGTCCAAATCAAGTATTTAGTATAGGAGGAATCGACCACTCATAAAGACTAAAAAAACAGAGATACATAACATGAAATTTCCAAGATGCATTATGTTGAAGATACGTATATTTCTCAAATAGTACATGTTTATCCGTTTCTTTTACCCAGTCCCCAAGGGTAGGAGGATTAGGTGAAATCCATTGAGAGGCTATTAATTTACGTGCCAGAAAAAGCATTCTCATTATGGCCGCTGCCTCATCATATATTAAATTGTTAATTTATGTACCCGAGGAGACACAGGACAGGATCAGGAGTAAGTGAGATATCATATATAGAATTTACCGTATCTATCACATCCTGCCAATAACGATGCAATTTTGGGCATAAAAGAACCAGAAGATTTCACACATCTTGGACATTCAGAGTTCTCCCTTCTACCTACTCTATGCAATAGTTCCAGGGTACGGTATGCCCTGTACAAAATACAAAGTTGGGTCATTCTATGTGTTGGAGTTATCGAGACAAGCTGAATGTTCTTCATTATTTGGTCCCATATTTCTTGAAGAAATTTAAGAAGCAGTTCAGATAATAATTGCATATATACTTTAACCAGTTGACGACCGCCGCACGCCGATGTAGGTCGACAAAATGGCACGGGCAGGCATATGGGCTTACCTGTACGTCCCTGCCTCCCAGCGGGCGGGGGGTCCGATTGGGCCCCCCCGGTGCCTGCGGCTGTCGGAATAGCTTCAGGAGCGATCCGTGCTGAGGGGGAGGCCACTGATTCATGGCCACCCCCTCGCGATTGCTTCTGGCTAATGAGAAGCTTCCTCTGCTTCTGTTTACATTACAGAATCAGAGGAAGCTTCTCATTAGCCAGAAGCAATCGCGAGGGGGTGGCCATGAATCAGTGATGTAATCGCTCCTCGTGAAGCCTTTTCATTCCGGCTTCCGAGGAGAGAAGACATCCAAGACTGTACCAACACTACACTTACAGTAGAACACGCAGGCACACTAATCACCCCTAATCACCCCCCTGCACCCCCTGTCACAGTGACACCAATAGCAGTTTTTTTTTTTGTTTTTTTTTTTTTAACTGATTACTGCATTGGTGTCATTTGTGTCTGTTATAAGTGGTAGGGCAGTTAGTGGTAGGCCCCTTTAAGTCTAGGGTACCCCCCTAACCCCTCCTAATTAAGGTTTATCCCCTTGATCACCCCCTGTCGCCAGTGTCACTAAGCAATCTTTTTTCTGATCGCCGTATTAGTGTCACAGGTGACGCTAGTTAGCCAGGTAAGTATTTAGGTTCAGCGTTTTATAGCACCAGGTACCCCCATATACTACCTAGTAAAGGTTTTAACCCCCTGATTGCCCCCTAGTTAACCCTTTCACCAGTGATCACAGTATAAATGTTACTGGTGACGCTGGTTAGTTTGTTTTTTATAGTGTCAGGGCACCCGCCATTTATTACCTAATAAAGGTTTAACCCCCTGATCACCCTGCGGGTGATATAAGTTCTTAGGGTCAGATAGGGTCTGCGTCGCCCCAGGCAGCATCAGGTTAGTGCCAGTACCACTAACACCCACGTACGCAGCATACACCTCCCTTACTGGTATAGTATCTGAACGGATCAATATCTGATCTGATCAGATCTATACTAGCGTCCCCAGCAGTTTAGGGTTTCCAAAAACGCAGTGTTAGCGGGATCAGCCCAGATACCTGCTAGCACCTGCGTTTTGCCCCTCCGCCCAGCCCACCCAAGTGCAGTATCGATCGATCACTGTCACTTAGAAAACACTAAACACATAACTGCAGCGTTCGCAGAGTCAGGCCTAATCCCTGTGATCGCTAACAGTTTTTTTGGTAGCGTTTTGATACAGTCGCTGACAGTCAGGAGATTTTTTACCTGTGAGTCTCACTAGTGTACTACTAAATTTAGAGCCCAAAATGGCAAATCGAAGGTACACTAGTGAAGAGGCCTACACGTTTCTGAGCATGACAGATAGTGAAGAGGAAGTCACTCATCTGTCAGATTCAGGCTCAGAATACGATCCTGTAGACGACAGCGGCTCCATGCCAGATAGCTCTGACGACAGAATTGTGGTCCCTGCCAAGGTCAGGCGTACCAGACCCCGATCTTCTCATGCTGTTGAGGTGCAAGAACCGCAGGGCTCTCGTATGGAGCAGAGAAGTACTAGCGCCGCTATTCCTGCTGGTGAACTGGCAAGCACCAGCGGCCTAGTACACCCTTGTCGTACATCCAGCACTGCAGTAACAATTGGTGACGTGGCGAGTCCCATAAGTGCAGTTCAAGCTGGCGAGGCGGCAAGCACAAGTAGTGTCCCGCTGCCACCAAGAAGACAAAGACAGGCCCGTCAAGCCCATAGTGCCCTTCCTGCTGCATTCGCCAATCCTAATTGGGAACCCACCACTTCTGCAGCACCCATACTTCCCCCATTCACTGGCCAATCCGGCATTCAGGTGGAAACAGTTGATTTTACGTCACTTGATTTTTATTCGCTGTTTTTCACCAAAGATCTAGATAGATCTCTTGTGGACCAAAGCAATTTGTATGCTGGTCAATTCATCGCCACTAATCCCTAGTCCTCCCTTGCCAGAGATTGGAAACCAATTAAGGTTTCCGAATTTAAGATCTTTCTGGGCCTATCCTTCCTCATGGGCATAACCAAAAAGAGTGAGCTGCGGTCATATTGGTCCACTGACCCAATTCACCATATGCCCGTGCTCTTTGCTTCCATGGCCAGGGCATGATACGAGCAGACCTTGCGGTTCATGCACTTCAACAGCAATGAACTTTGTCGTCCTTGTGGAGACCCTGGATATGATCGGCTCTACAAAATTTGGCCCCTCGTAAACCACTTCAACCAACGTTTTCCAAACTTGTTTACTCCCCATCAAGTTGTCTGCGTTGATGAGTCCCTGATTAAGTTTTCTGGTCGCTTGTCATTTAAACAGTATCTTCCCAGCAAGCGTGCCAGATACGGGGTCAAGATGTATAAGCTCTGTGACAGGGCCACAGGCTATACATGTAGTTTTATGGTTTATGAGGGAAGAGATAGTCACGTAGAGCCGACAAACTGCCCTGACTACATAGGAAGCGCTGGCAAGATTGTGTGGGACTTGGTGTCACGCTTATTCGGAACGGGGAACCACTTGTACATGGACAATTATTACACGAGCGTGCCACTTTTTAGTCACTTGTTTGATCATCAGATTGGAGCATATGGCACCGTGCAACCTAATCACCGGGGCTTTCCCCAGTGACTTGTAGATTCCCGTCTTAGGCTGGGGGAGAGAGCCTGCTTGAAGTGTAATAACTTGCTATGAAGTGGAGGGATAATAAGAATTTTTTTGTTCTTACCTCCCTTCATGCAGACACGACGGTCCAAATTACTACGGCGACTGGTGTTGTGGAGAAACCCCTCTGTGTCAACGAATATAACCAAAATATGGGAGGGGTGGACCTCAAATACCAATTGTTGGCGCCGTAACTAGTTGCCCGTAAAGCCAGATGCTGGAAAGAAAGTGTCTGTATACTTATTTCAATTGGCTTTGCTGAACGCTCATGTGCTATACAGAGCTTCAGGACGGACTGAATCCTTCCTTAATTCCAGGAAGAGATCGTCAGAGCCCTTCTGTTTCCAGACGGTGCTCCACCTCACCTTCCCAATCCAAATGCAGTAAGCCGGCTGCATGAGAGGCATTTTCCTTATGTCCTCCCGAGTACCCCTACCCAACAAGCCCCCCAAAGAAAATGTTGTGTCTGTAGAAAGCGCGGATATAGGCGTGACACCCGCTATTATTGTCCCTCCTGTCCTGACACTCCTGGTCTTTGCATTGGTGATTTGAGCGCTACCACTAGTAGCGCTACCATTTGAGCGCTACTAGTTGAGTTTTAGTGTAGGGTACAGCATTGCACAGACTATGCACACTTTCACAGGGTCTCCCAGGATGCCATCGCATTTTAAGAGATCCCAACCTGGAACCAAACCATTACAGTTACAAATAAAAGTGTAAAAAAATTTTTTAAAAATACCCCCAAAAAAATAAAAAAAAACAAAAATAGTTGTCGTTTTATTGTTCTCTCTCGCTCTATTCTCTCTCTATTGTTCTGCTCTTTTTACTGTATTCTATTCTGCAATGTTTTATTTTTATTATGTTTTATCATGTTTGCTTTTCAGGTATGTAATTTTTTTATACTTTACTGTTTACTGTGTTTTATTGTTAACCATTTTTTTGTTTTCAGGTACGCCATTCAGCTGCAGCGTGGATTTATTTATCTTGACAGCAACAGCGTTTGTTCCCACGATACATAAAGCCGTGACTCCAGCACTGTCGGAGGTGATTTCACCACCACAGTTAAAAAAAGAGCATATATGCTGAAGCATTGAGGCAGCAGGGGTGGAGAAGCGATTTGCTCCTAACTTTTGGGGCGGATGCCCCCATGCTTCGGCATATATATAATTTAGGCACAGGTTGCATTAAAAAATGTTTTATTTTTTACTATTTTTTTTTGTATTTGCTTTGCAGGTATGGTAAGTCTTACTGTTATACTGTAATGTTACTTTGTTTTATTGTTAACCATCATTTGCTTAGCAGGTACGCCATTCGGCTGCAGCGTGGATTTTTTTATCTTGACAGCAACAGCTTTTGCTCCCACGATACATAACGCCGTGACTCCAGCTCTGTCGGAGGTGATTTCACCACCACAGTTTAAAAAAGAGCATATATGCCGAAGCATGGGGGCCGCAGGGGTGGAGGAGCGATTTGCTCCTAACTTTTGGGGAGGATGCCCCCATGCTTCGGCATGTATAAATGGTGCATGTATGCCCATCATTAGAAGTGGGTGGATGAAGGGAGGTATTCTAATGGTGGGCATACCCACCGATCAATCTCTTTTTTTCGTTCAGCCCACAGGCTGCATGAAAAAAAAGATTACAATATATGCCCAACAAGGACCAGCAATGTACTGGTATGTTGCTGGGACTTTGAGTGGTTATACCAGAATGATGCCTCCAGGTTTAAGTATCATCTTGGTATCATTCTTTTCAGCCAGCGGTCGGCTTTCATGTAAAAGCAATCCTAGCGGCTAATTAGCCTCTAGACTGCTTTTACAAGCAGTGGGAGCGAATGTCCCCCCTCCCACCTTCTTCCATGGTTTTCTCTGGTTCTCCTGTCCCAACAGGGAACCTGAGAATGCAGCCGGTGCTCCCGCCAGCTGATCATAGAGCTGATCAGAGACCAGAACCACTCCAATCATCTCTATGGCCTAAGAAACCGGAAGCTATGAACATTTCATGCCTTAGATTTTGCCGGATATAAACAGCGCCATTGGGAAATTGGGAAAGCATTTAATCACACCGATCTTGGTGTGGTCAGATGCTTTGAGCGCGAGGAGAGATCTAGGGTCTAATAGACCCCAATTTTTTCAAAAAAGAGTACCTGTCACTACCTATTGCTATCATAGGGGATATTTACATTCCCTGAGATAACAATAAAAATGATTTAAAAAAATATAAATGAAAGGAACCATTTAAAAATAAAATAAAAAAACAAAATAAATAATTTAAAAAAATAAAAAAAGCACCCCTGTCCCCCCCTGCTCTCGCGCAAAGGTGAACGCAAGCGTCGGTCGGTAAACAGCAATTGCACCATGCATGTGAGGTATCACCGCGAAGGTCAGATCGAGGGCAGTCATTTTAGCAGTATACCTCCTCCATAAATTTAAAGTGGTAACCTGTAAAGGCGTTTAAAGGCTTTTAAAAATGTATGTAGTTTGTCGCCGCTGCACGTTTGTGCTAATTTTAAAGCATGTCGTGTTTGGTATCCATGTACTCGGCCTAAGATCATCTTTTTTGTTATTTCATCAAACATTTGGGCAATATAGTGTGTTTTAGTGCATTAAAATTAAAAATTGTCTTTGTTTTAAAAAAAAATGCGTTTGAAAAATTGCTGCGCAAATACTGTGTAAGAAAAAAAATGAAACACCCACCATTTTAATCTGTAGGGCCTTTGCTTTAAAAAAATATATAATGTTTTGGGGTTCAAAGTAAAGGTCGACTGATATATCGGCCGATATTTGGCGTTTTTTAATTAATCGGCATCAGCCGATTGTGCTGATAAAAAAGGCCAATTATAACTTCAGTGCGAATTGCAAATGACTTCTGTAATAGAACTCTCCTCTCTGGGCAGCCTGCCAAGTCTGATTAAAGAAGCTAAAAAGATACAATGTTTCTACTTATCAATGAACTGAACTCCATGTGTAGAAGTTCTCAGTTTAACCATTTAAAGACTAAATCTTTTCTGACATTTGTTGCTTACAAGTAAAAATCCTGTATTTTCTGCTAACCCCCAAAAATTATATATATATTTTTTTTAGCAGAGACCCTAGGGAATAAAATAGCGGTTGCTGCAATATTTTATGTCACATGGTATATGCGCAGTGGTCTTTCAAATGCAATTTTTTTTGGAAAAAATACACTAATTAATAAAAAAAAAAAAACTAAGCAGTAAAGTTAGCCCATTTTTTTTCGTCCAAAAGTTTTGATTACCTGTTTTTGTGTATTTAATATTTAAGAGTTTTTTTTTTAATCTAAATTATACATACAAGTGAACTGATTGGAGGTTTGTTTTGTTTAATAAATGTTTAAATGTAAGAAATTTTCTGTATCACTTATTACTTAAGGTTGCTTTCACACTGGAGCAGGCAGGCGTTGACGGTAAAACACTGCTAGTTTTAGTGCGCTTTACCGTCATTTTAGCGGCGCTATTTGGCTGCTAGCGGGGCGCTTATAACCCAGCTAGCGCCCGAGGAAAGGGTTAAATGCGCCGTGAAGGGCCACTGCCGAATAGCTTTGCAGGCGCTTCGGCAGCGGTGCGCATTCATTTCAATGGGCAGGGGTGGATAAGGAGCGGTATACACCGTTCCAAAGATGCTGCTTGCAGGACTTTTTTAACATCCTGCCAGCGCATCGCCTCAGTGTGAAAGCACTCGGGCTTTCACACTGAGACTGCAGGGGAGCCGTTTTGCAGGCACTTTACAGGCACAATTTTTAGCCCAAAAGTGCCTGAAAAACGCCCCATTGTGAAAGGGGTCTAACTGTTAGATTTTATGAGATGAAGGGGAAAAAAATAAATAAATAAATCGGCTTAACATATCGGCCCAAAAAAATCGGCATCACATATCGGCCATCAGCCGCCGCGATTTCTAAATATTGGCATCGGCATCGGCCAGAGAAAAACCCATATCGGTTGACCTCTAGTTCAAAGTAATTTTCTTGCAAAAAAAATATTTTTTCATGTAAACAAAAAGTGTCAGAAAGGGCTTTGTCTTCAAGTGGTTAGAAGAGTGGGTGATGTGTGACATAAGCTTCTAAATGTGCATAAAATGCCAGGACAGTTCAAACCCCCCCCCCAATAACCCCATTTTGGAAAGTAGACACCCCAAGCTATTTGCTGAGAGGCATGTCGAGTCCATGGAATATTTTATATTTTTTATAAGTTGCGGGAAAAAGACAATTTTTTTTTTCCACAAAGTTGTCACTAAATGAAATATTGCTCAAACATGCCATGGACATATGTGAAATTACACCCCAAAATACATTCTGTTGCTTCTCCTGAGTATGGGGATACCACATGTGTGAGACTTTTTGGGAGCCTAGCCACGTACGGGACCTCGAAAACCAAGCACCGCCTTCGGGCTTTCTGAGGGTGTAAATTTTTGATTTCACTCTTCACTACCTATCACAGTTTCGGAGGCCATGGAATGCCCAGATGGCACAAACCCCCCCAAATTACCCAATTTTGGAAAGTAGACACCCCAAGCTATTTGCTGAGAGGTATGGTGAGTATTTTGCAGATCTCGCTTTTTGTCACAAAGTTTTGAAAATTGAAAAAAGAAAAAAAAATACATTTTTCTTTTCTTTTTTCATTTTCAAAAACAAATGAGAGCTGCAAAATACGCACCATGTCTCTCAGCAAATAGCTTGGGGTGTCTACTTTCCAGAATGAGGTCATTTGGGGGTTTTGTGCTATCTTGGCATTTTATGGCCTTCGAAACTGTTATAGGTAGTGAGGAGTAAAATCAAAAATTTACGCCCTTAGAAATCCTGAAGGTAGTGCTTGGTTTTCGGGGCCCCATACGCGGCTAGGCTCCCAAAAAGTCCCACACATGTGGTATCAACGTACTCAAGAGAAGCAGCTGAATGTATTTTGGGGTGTAATTCCACATATGCCTATGGCATGTGTGCTCAATATATCATTTAGTGACAACTTTGTGCAAAAAAAAAAAAAAAAATTGTCATTTTCCTGCAACTTGTGGCAAAATATAAAATATTCCATGGACTCAACATGCCTCTCAGCAAATAGCTTGGGGTGTCTACTTTCCAAAATGGGGTAATTTGGGCGGTTTTTGTGCCATCTTGGCATTTTATGGCCTTCAAAACTGTGATAGGTAGTGAGGAGTGAAAGCAAAAATTTACGCCCTTAGAAATCCTAAAGGCGGTGATTGGTTTTCGGGGCCCCGTACACGACTAGGCTCCCAAAAAGTCCCACACATGTGGTATCCCCAGACTCGGGAGAAGCAGAAGAATGTATTTTGGGGTGTAATTCCACATATGCCATGGCATGTTTGAGCAATATATCATTTAGTGACAACTTTGTGCAAAAAAAATAAAAAGTTTGTCATTTTCCCGCAACTTGTGGCAAAATATAAAATAGTCCATGGACTCAACATGCCTCTCAGCAAATAGCTTGAGGTGTCTACTTTCCAAAATGGGGTCTTTTGGGGGGGGGGGTGTTGTGCCATCTTGGCATTTTATGGCCTTCGAAACTGTGATAGGTAGTGAGGAGTGAAATAAAAAATCTACGCCCTTAGAAATCCTGAAGGCGGTGATTGGTTTTCGGGGCCCTGTACGCGGCTAGGCTCCCAGAAAGTCCCACACATGTGGTATTCCTGTACTCGGGAGAAGCAGCAGAATTTATTTTAGGGTGTAATTCCACTTGTGCCCATGGCATGTGTGAGTAATATATCATTTAGTGACAACTTTGTGCAAAAAAAAAAAAGTTTGTAATTTTCCCGCAACTTGTGGCAAAATATAAAATAGTCCATGGACTCAACATGCCTCTCAACAAATAGCTTGGGGTGTCTACTTTCCAAAATAGGGTAATTTGGCTGGGTTTTGTGCCATCTTGGCATTTTATGGCCTTCAAAACTGTGATGGGTAGTGAGGAGTGAAATCAAAAATCTACTCCCTTAGAAATCCTGAAGGCGGTGATTGGTTTTCTGGGCCCCGTACGCGGCTAGGCTCCGAAAAAGTCCCACACATGTGGTATCCCCGTACTCGGGAGAAGCAACAGAATTTATTTTGGGGTGTAATTCCACATATGCCCATGGCATATGTGAGCAATATATCATTTAGTGACAACTTTTTGTAAAACTTTTTTTTTTTGTCATTATTCAATCACTTGGGACAAAAATAAAATATAAATGGGCTCAACATGCCTCTTAGCAATTTTCTTAGGGTGTCTACTTTCCAAAATGGGGTCATTTGGGGGAATTTTGTACTTCCCTGCCATTTTAGCACCTCAAGAAATGAGATAGGCAGTCATAAACTAAAAGCTGCGTAAATGCCAGAAAATGTACCCTAGTTTGTAGACTCTATAACTTTTGCGCAAACCAATAAGTATACGCTTATTGACATTTTTTTTTTACCAAAGACATGTGGCTGAATACATTTTGGCCTAAATGTATGACTAAAATTGAGTTTATTGGATTTTTCTTATAACAAAAAGTAGAAAATATCATTGTGTTTCAAAATGTTGGTCTTTTTCCGTTTATACCTCAAAAAATAAAAATCGTAGAGGCAATCAAATACCATCAAAAGAAAGCTCTATCTGTGGGAAAAAAGGACGCAAATTTCGTTTGGGTACAACATTGCATGACTGCACAATTACCAGTTAAAGCAGCGCAGTGGCAAATTTTAAAAAGTCCTCTAGTCTTTGGCCAGCCAAATGGTCCGGGGTTTAAGTGGTTAAAGATAAGTCCCTTTGTGTTATTTGCTTGGACTACACTGTCCAGGTCAGGGACTTTATAGAATGGAACGGTTGGGGCCATACCTTCTTTTTTAAGAGCGTGTCTTAATTGTAGGTATTGAACCTTTTGTAACCTTGGCCAGATCTGTGCCTTGCCACAATTCTCTGAGCTCTTCAGGCAGTTCCTTTGACCTCGTGATTCTCATTTGCTCCGACATGCACTGTGAGCTGTAAGCCCTCATTGACGCCAGGCGGACTCCGTTTCCACGGAGCCCGCCTCGGTCCACCGGCTCAGCGGGAGATCAGTCCATTGATCTCCGCTGAGCTGGCGGATGACACGTCCCTCTCTGCTCACTGAGCGGGAAGGGGCTTGTCAGGCGCTGCTGCCGCCTATGGAGGGATCGGATGAAAACGGACAGCATGTCCGTTTTCATCAGATCTCACCCAATCCGACCCGCCAGCGACGGATCTGGACGTAGGGCCATCCATCTGCTTTTTGCGGATCGGTCCGGGTCGGATGTCAGCGGACATGTCTCCGCTGACATCTGACGCTCCATAGGCTAACATGGAGCGCCCGTTCAGGTCCGCCGTCAAAACTGACAGGCGGACCTGAACGGTCCGATCGTGTGAAAGGGACCTAAGGTCTTATATAGACAGGTGTGTGACTTTCCTAATCAAGTCCAATCAGTATAATCAAACACAGCTGGACTCAAATGAAGGTGTAGAACCATCTCAAGGATGATCAGAAGAAATGGACAGCACCTGAGTTAAATATATGAGTGTCACAGCAAAGGGTCTGAATACTTAGGACTATGTGACATTTCAGTTTTTCTTTTTTAATAAATCTGCAAAAATGTCAACAATTCTGTGTTTTTCTGTCAATATGGGGTGTTGTGTGTACATTAATGAGGAAAAAAAATGAACTTAAATGATTTTAGCAAATGGCTGCAATATAACAAAGAGTGAAAAATTTAAGGGGGTCTGAATACTTTCCGTCCCCACTGTATATTACTGCAAATAAAATGTAGGGTAAGTATATTGATTAAAAGGTGAAATAAAAGAATCAAGAGAGAGTAATGGATTACTGTTATCAAATAAAGTGCTAAGTATATCAAAAGAAGATGTATTAAAGCCCTGAGTTTCCCATCCCACAAGATGTTGAAGTTGAGCCGCCAGAAAGTATATCCAAGGATTTGGAACCGAAAGCCCACCTTGATCATTAGGATATTGTAGATATTCATATTTAATTCTAGCTGGCTTACTCTGCCATATCAATCTCCGAAAGATCGTACCAAATCTCTTGAAATATTTCTGTGGAATCCAGCAGGGCGAGTTATGTAAATAACACAGTAATTGTGGCATCCATATCATTTTCAAGAGATTGGTACGACCAGCTATTGAAAGTGGCAGTTTACACCAAACTTCATTTTGAGATCTAAATTTCGGAAGTAGTGGTAGTAAATTTTGGGAAATATATATCTTAGGTTGGGCAGATATAGTCACCCCTAGGTATTTAATCTCTGTATCCACCCGAAGTTGTGATACTGCAATGGGGAGAGGGTCTCGAAGAGGATCTAGTGGGAGCAGTACTGACTTATTCCAGTTAATCCTAAGACCAATAAAGACACCAAATTTTTCTATAGCAGACATTGCAGCAACCAATGATTCCTGAGTATCCACTAGATATAGCAAGATATTGTCTGCATATAGAGCTATTTTATCCTCATATTTAGCTCTGCGGAAACCTCTCACCCCCTCCATTCGCCTCAACATAACTGCAAGGGGTTCTATCACTATAGAAGACAGAAAGGGTGATAGTGGACAGCCTTGTCTAATACCTCAGGAGAGATTAAAGGGGTCTGACATGCTCCCGTTGACTCTTATAGCGGCCTTAGGTGTTGTATATAGGAGTTATTGTCCATGCCAACAGACCTCACTTTGAAAATTATCTGTATTGAATGCTTTGGCAAAATCCAGATATACTATGTCCACAGGCCTTCCTCTATCTAGATGACAGCTCACTTCCTCACAGAATGTTAACAGGTCTAGCAAGAACAATGTTTCATAAATGCATGTTGATTACTACTAAAGATACTGTTTTCATGAGCAAATTCTTGGATATAATCCCTTATCATCCCCTCCAATAATTTGCATACTATCGATTATGGTTGTCCCGATACTAGTATCAGTACCGATACCGAGCATTTACGCGAGTACTTGTACTCGCACAAATGCTCCCAATGCCTAATCCGATACCTGGGATGGGAGAGAGGGGCAGCGTGCAACAGGAAGTCAGCGGGCAGAGCGGAGAGCGCGTCCTCAAGGGGGTAAGCTGGCAGGGGTGTAGGGTGCAGTCGCATCATCCATTGGGATCAGTGACCGGAGCCATCACATTCGGTAACTGAAGTGATGCTCCGTGTTGCTTGAACATCCTGATGCCCATCTTGGTACACCCTGCACTCAGCCACATTAAGCCAGCAGTGGACATCTTGTTACACCCAACCCATATAGTTTGGGCTGGGTGTAACAAGATGTCCGCTGCTGCTTTTATGCGGCCGAATGCAGGGTGTACCAAGATGGCTGTCGCAGGCAGCATAGCAAAATATTTTTGTTTGCTTTCTTTTCCTCTCATGTCATTTATTTCACTGCCCATAAGTGCCAGCCATCAGTGCCAGCCATCAGTCAGTGCCCATCCATCAGTGCCAGCCATCAGTCAGTGCTCATCTGTCAGTGCCAGCCATCAGTGCCACTGCCAGCCATCAGTCAGTGCCACCTATTAGTGCGTGCCACCTATCAGTGCTCATCAGTGCTCATCAGTCAGTGCCACCTATCAGTGCCCATCCATCAGTGCCACTGCCAGCCATCAGTCATTGCCACCTTTTAGTGCCCATCAGTCAGTGCCAGCCATCCGTGCGTCACTGTCACATGACAAAAAAAAAGAGAATCGTAGTACTTGAAAAAAGTATCGGTACTTGTACTCGGTCTTAAAAAAGTGGTATCGGGACAACTCTACTATCGATGTAAGACTGACTGGCCTGTAGTTTGCAGGTATATATTCTGGCCCTTTTTTAAAATATTGGTAGCATTTTGGCTTTTTGCCAGTTAGCTGGTACCACAGTAAGCAGTCCTTAAAAACTAAGAACAATGGTCTGGCTATAACCTGGCTAAGTGTTTTGAGGACTCTCGGGTCTAAGTCATCTGGGCCTGGTGATTTATTTACATTAAAGTGTTACTCATTCACTCAATCATTCTGTATATGCAGTAAAGCATGCTTTTTATAACTCAATGTGGAACCTACAGGGTTAATCCTCCGCATTGTGTAGAAAGGCTGTTTGAGGCTATCATCTCTGATCCTCCCCTTCTTCCACTGTCCCCAATCTATCTTTTGATAGTACAGAGCCTTGGAGGCACTCTGCACATGCTCAGTTTGGTGTGTATTGATAGAGGATTTATTTTTATTTTTTTGGGAGGGTGCATGTGATCGGCACAGGGCCAAAGCAGCACTGTCCAGACAGAGGGTCAGGAGTCATGCAGCCTCATAAAACAGTCAGAGGAGAACTCCTTCTACAAGCTTTAACCAGTGCTCAGCTGGACACTGATAGAAGTCACAAGACTTCTGCTAATGAGAAAAGGTATTTAGCAATTTATATTTACTAAAATTATTGAATTTACATGTTCTGTGTACTGTGGGAGACCAGCTATAGTGAATGCAGGGTCCAGGGTTTAGTAACACTTTGGGGTTGATTTACTAAAGGCAAATTGACTGTGCACTTTGCAAAGCGCAGTTGCACTCTACAAGAGCAGTTGCTCCAGAGCTTAGTAAATGAGCAGAAGCTCTGCTGACTTCCATCATCCAATCACGTGCAAGCAAACATGCTGTTTTTTTTATTTTCCTTTGCATGTGATTGGGTGTTCTTTGCAAAGTGAAGCTTTACTTCATTTACTAAGCTCTGGAGCAACTGCACCTGCAGAGTGCAACTGCACTTTGCAAAGTGCACAGTCTAGTTGCCTTTAGTAAATCAACCCCTAAGTTTCTCAAGTCTTTTTTGGACCCTGGCTTCTGTTAGCCACAAGGGTACATTCTGTGTTGTGTTGCGAACAACACAGTCTTGTTTATTATAGCCCTTCTTTTCCTTTGTAAAACCTGAGGAGAATAATGAATTTAGTACAGTTGTCTTCTTGTTATTTGTAGACAACTTTCACTTTTATTGATAATGGTAAATAGGACAAATAGATAATGTGAATCTCCTCAACAGGGGCACAGACAGCAATAAAAACTGAGAAACGTTCTAACCCCTCTCCACTCTATCAAAAAATTAAACGTTTTGCTTTTAGTTAAACTTTAGGAAATGGCAAGCAGTTCTGTCTGCCCAGTCACTATCTGAATAATGGAAGTCCCCTATTATAATAACATTACCCTGCCTTGCTGCCATTCCTAACTGACAGGAGGTCAAACTCCCTATGATTCTTCAGGTTAGGGGGCCTGTAGCATATGCCGACTGTTAGTGGTTCTAAAGGCTTGTTTTTTACCTTCATGCATCTTGTGGCTGAGACAGGCGAAGGCCATTTATTCCTATTGCAGCCAGTGAGTCAATGAGGAGAGAGCGGGGGGGGGGGGGGGGGGCTGTGTGGCTCTATGCTCTATGTGTCTTATGGACACATAGAGCCACGGCTCGGGAGGGAGCATGGAGCGGTATCCCCAAGGAAAGCAGTTTTCTCTGGGGCCACTGTTTAAGGGGGAGGAACTAGGAGCATCGACGGGGAACCTGAAAAGAAGTGGAACAGGACTGCTCTGTAAAAAAAAACACTGCACAGAACAGATAAGTATGACATGTTTGTTATTTAAAAAAAAAACACAAAGTTTTAATATCACTTTAATTTCTCATTCTTTTCTTCTCTTTCTGATATTCCAACAAAGTCGAAATCCTCCTTGTGTATCAGCAGCTTCAGTTCTTCCATTTTGTTACATAGACTTCTAGTAGAGGTGCACGATTAACCACTTCAATACCAGGCACTTAGACACCTTCCTGCCAAACCAATTTTCAGCTTTCATCGCTGTCGCAATTTGAATGACAGTTGCGTGGTCATGCTACACTGTACCCAAACAAATTTTTTATCATTTTGTAACCACAAATAGAGCTTTATTTTGGTGGTATTTGATCACCTCTGCAATTTTTATTTTTTGTGCAACAATAAAAAAAGACCGAAAATTTTGCAAAAAAACAAGTTTTTCTTTGTTTCTGTAAAATTTTTTGTAAATATGTACGTTTTCTTCTTCAATGACGGGCACTGATATGGCTGCACTGACAGGCACTGATAAGGCGGCACTGATAGGCACCAATGAGGTGGCACTGATGGGCACTGATAGGTGGCACTGGTATACGGCACTGATGGGTACTCGTAGGTGGCATTGATGGGCACTGATGGGCACTTGTAGGCGGCACTGATGGGTACTTATGGGTGGCACTGATGCATACTTATGGGTGGCACTGATAGGTGGCATGGATGGGCACTGATAGGTGGGCACTGGTAGGTGGCACTGATGGACACTGATGGGTGGCACTGATGGGTGGGCATCCCTGTTTTGTAATGTAAATATGATGTGCCAGTCAGTGCCCATTTGTGGGCACTGATTGGCATATTTTGGGCATTTTTTTACATATGGATGGCCATGGGGGATGTACCTGGCCATCCACATGCTGGGGACTTCCCTGGTGGTCCTGTGGGCTTCCCTGGTGGTCTAGTGTGGGCATCTGAGGGGGGGCTGTGCTGATAAAAAATCAGCGCATACCCCCCCATCAGGAGAGCCATCGATCGGCTCTCCTCTACTCGCGTCTGTCAGACGCGAGTGAGGAAAAGCAGATCAACGGCTCTTCCTATTTACATCATGATCAGCAGTGATTGGACATGGCTGATCACGTAAAGAGCCTCCACCGCCGGTGTGTCAAACGGGCGTGCGCCGCAATGTTATCCTGCTAGACGTCATATGATGCCCAGTCAGGATAACTGAACCATCGCCCAGCCGTCATTCTGCTATAGGCCGGGCGGGAAGTAGTTAATCGTGATTCTCCCCCTCTCGCGATCCTAACACAGCATTTTCCCGATTTAGTGCAGAGAGTTCTCTGCTCAGAGCTGACAGCTGTCAAAAAAAAAACAGGCAGCCTGCCAAGTTTCACAACATTCCTCAGCTGCTGAGATAACTATAAACATTGTAATGTTTTGTTCTTTAGATCAAAAGGATGAACTTCGGTCTGTAAATGAAGTCAGTTTAACCACTTAAAGACTAAACCTTTTTCGGACACTTGTTGCTTACAAGTTAAAATCGTTATTTTTTGCTAGAAAATTACTTATAACCCCCAAACATTATATATTTTTTTAGCAGAGACCCTAGAGCAGTGATGGCAAACATTGGCACCCCAGATGTTTTGGAACTACATTTCCCATGATGCTCATGCACTCTGCAGTGTAGTTGAGCATCATGGGAAATGTAGTTAAAAAAACATCTGGGGTGCCAAGGTTAGCCATCACTGCCTTAGAGAATAAAATGGCGGTTGTTGCAATATTGTCACACTGTATTTGAGCAGCTGTCTTTCAAACGCAATTTTTTGGGAAAAAATACACTTCAATTAAAAAAAAAACTATTCAGTAAAGTTAGCCCAATTTTTTTGTATAATGTTACACCGTGAGAATTATAAGAGAATCGTTATCTTTATTCTAAGCAAAAAAAAATTGCGATTTTTAATTTTGCCGAGAATTGTGCAGCTCTAACTTCTAGCATTTGTAAGCATGCCTTTTAGTTTTGTACAGTGCATATTAGTTTCTCTTTGTTTGTTCTGAGGCTTCAATTGGGTTCTGCCAACCTACATACCTTGGGTTTAGGTAGTTACACTACAAATGTCATGCCTAGTAGCACCCTCTGACCTTCGCTTACTGCCGGCCATAGCATCCTCTAGAGCTGCATGATTCTGGATTAAATCAGAATCACAATTTTTTTTCTTAGAATAAAGAGTACGATTCTCGGCGTAACATCATCTTTTACATCATACAAAAAATTGGGCTAACTTTACTGTTTTTAGTTTTTTTTTTTTTAATTAATTTAAGTGTATTTGTTTGCGTTTGAAAGACTGCTGTGCAAATACAGTGTGACATAAAATAATGCAACAGCTGCCATTTTATTCTCTAGGGTCTCTGCTAAAAAAAATAAATATATATATATATATATATATATATATATATATATATATTTATATTGTGTTTGGGGGTTCCAAGTAATTTTCTAGCAAAAAAATACTGATTTAATCTTCTAAGCAACAAGTGTCAGAAAAAGGCTTAGACGTCATTTGCAGACCAAAGTTCATCCCTTTGATGTCTAAAAGAACAGAAGGATAGTTTATTTTTACCTCTTTCAGCCATAAACATTGCCAGCTGCTTTTTTTTTGACAGCTGTGAGCAGACCTGCTCTGCACTTGTTACATGAATCGTGGAAATTCTGGATTAAGATCTTGAGGGGGGGTTGAATCGAGATCGTGAACAATTAATCGTGCAGCTCTAGCTTCCTCACATCTCCCCCACCTAGTTTAAAATATTCTCCCAAGTTTTTGGCTATCTTTGCTCCTAACAGAGATGCACCCTCCCCATTTAAGTACAGTCTCTCCATGCTTTAGAGCTGATAACTTATGGAAAAGTCAGCCCAGTTCTCCATGAATCTAAACCCTTTCTATCTGCACCAGTTCCTCAGCCACAAATTTCCCAAGGCTCCTGTTTCCTTTCTGCTGTGGCTCGAGGTACAAGGCAGTATTTATGAGAATACTGCCTTAGAGGTGCTTTTTTTTTTATATAAAAATCCCTTAAATATATTTTTTTTTTAGAAAGCTCCATCTTTCTCTGTTTTTATCTGTCACAGCCTTTGTGACAGATTGCCCTATCTGTCTTTCTAACTGAGGCCCTTTCCACCAGTATCTGTCTATACTTTCCTGTACCTTTGCCCCCATCCTCACTGGAGGAGTTGTTTACCTGGCGACTAGGAGCCACTGTCCTGCTCTGGTGCTTGCACCTCCATGTCTCCGCCCACCTCTATACTGGCCCCTGCAAGCACCTGATGGATACAGTCCAAATTCACTTTCAGATGGTGCAACACAGTGCTTTTTTAGATTCAGTATCAGGGTTTCTAAGGAAACAACTTGCTCATATTTTGCACGTCAGGGTTTGCCCTCGAAAGCTGTTCAAGGAACGTGTACGTGGGGCTTTCCCTGTTTTTTTTGTTTGTTTTTCTGGTATCAAAGCCACAGAGGATACTGCTTTGGCCGCAGTATGTTTTGGGCTATATGCATTTATAGAGGCATGCATTTATGGAAGCATGTAGGTATGTGCTTATGCAAATATGCGTTTAGGCAAAACATGAAGGCGCGTGTCCATGCAAACACGCGCTTACGCAATACATGCCCATGGAGACATGCATTTACGGAATAAGCAAGCATGTGTTTATGAAACGTATTTATGCAACATGTATTACACAACACATATCTATGCAGCATGTGTCTATGCACCATGTGTTTATGCAAACATGCATCCATGCAAACACATATATCTATGCAACAGGCATACACTTATGCCCACAGGTACAAACACATGCTTATAAAAACTTTCATCTACACAACATGTGTCCATACAAACATGCCAACGTGGCCAGCCTTGGGAGGCCGCATGCTGGGAGGATGTGCACCTCTGCAAACATGTCCCTATGCAAGCATTATGAAACATGTATACTATGCTGCACCTGCTCAACTGCAGCTGGGCCCATACTAGTTATAGTCAGGATTAGCTATGTACATAGACATCCAATGCAGCCTCTATGCTGCTTCAACATCCTAAGGCCTCTTCCACACCTGTGCAACCTGTCCTCCGACTTGGGACTACAAGCTCTCCTTTCCAGTCGTACCCCATGATTTCCAATGAGTACCCTTCACATCTGTGTATCTTCAAGTCGCAGCGACTTCAAAGCAGCCCCTGCACTACCCCGGTCTGACCTTGACACGACTTGTGGTCCCTAGACCTCAAGATTACACAGGCACTGCTTTACGTCGCTGAAAAATCGCATTAAAGTCACGGCAAAATCGCGCAACTTTCAAGTCGCACAAAAGGAGCCCAAAACTAAGCTCCTGCAGACACAATACATGCTATTCTGTAGACACAACTCCTTCAAGTGCAACGATGCCCATGTTCTTCCAAACATGTGCTTATGCCACATGAATGTATGCAACATCTATGCAAAATGTGTTTATTCAAAAAAGCGTTTAGGCAACAAGCTTGCAAGCATGTATACTATGCTACACCTGCCCAACTGCACTTGACCCTATATTAGTTTTTACCAGTTTAGCACATACGCATGGCATGCAGCCTTTTTCTGATTCAGATCAGCCTAAAAACTAAACTTCTGCAGACTAAATGCACATTATTCTGAAGTTTGCAAGTATGCACCTGTTCAATTGCACCAGGCCCCATACTATTTTTGTGCCAAATGCACATTCTTCTGGAGACAACACTAAAGTGCTCTACTAGGGGTGTATCGACTTACAGTTGTAGAGGCCCCCCCGAATTAAGCAGTGAGCATGCAGTATATAATCATGACTTGCCTGGCCACACAGTTCTCCCATAGTAAGTACTCACACCCCTAGGGCTACTCAGAGAACACCAGACAGTCAGATCTTTATAACGAGAAACTACAAACAAATGCAGACTTACCATTCCTGCTGCAGGACTCTGAACATAACAGGAGTCCAATCTTCACCCATCATGGCGAGATTTGTCATAAAAGACCTTCAGGGACTGGGTCCCCCTTAATGTGGGGTCCACTCCACTGGACCTGTATAGCACCCTGCAGGAAAGCACCTTGGTCAGAACAAACACAGCACAGGGTTCCAATACGCAGGGTCCAGCGTCATAATGCTGCATTACAGGCAAAACCTCCCCGTGTACTTTCTATGCAGAGTTGCACCAGATTTTGCACTCCAGTTTTAGTAAACCAATCAATCCCTGTGTGTTTTCTATTAAAATAAAATATAACGAATGCGACTATCCAACAACACGAGTGGCAAAAGCCTGGGCACTGGCAGGCCTGGCCATCTATTCTGTTTCATATCCCTTTAATTGCAAAGTTACTGTGCAAAAACAAACTGTTATATAATTTTAATAAAGAACTAACCATAACAGAATTATGGAAGAAGGCCATTATTCGGTTTCACAGTTTCTCTGTAAACCTAACATATGATATTTTTTTTAATAATTTTTTTATTTTCAACTTAAATGAGAACTAATTTCCCTAAGTTCTCTCCCTAAGCTGTCAGCCTGCTGCATGTGATAAAACGATGCGATAATACTGTGTGTATGTAAGTGTGTGTGTGTGTGTGTGTATATATATATATATATTTATATATATATATATATATATATGTATGTATATATATATATATATATATATATATATATATATATGTATGTATATATATATATGTAGCGGTGTAATTGCCACATTGCCACTAGTAACAAACATCCAACATATCACCCCGCTGCCAGACCCCCATATATATCTTGCAGACACAATGAACAGTCTTTTGCTTTGTTTTGTTTTATTTATTGGGGGGGTACAACTTGGGGTATATGGGATGCCCATAGGATCGTTCACTTTGCCATCATATTTGTATATTCTTTCAGATTAACACATAGTTTGAGCCTGAAGGATGGCTGTACATGTTTCAAAGCTACAGTCTTTTCCCTGCATCACAATGCAGACTATTGCTCCTCCTCTGCTTAACCACCGCAGACTATTGCTTCCAGGGCTTCCTCACCCATGACCGTGTAAGGATGAGGACATCACTCTTGACCGTGTAAGGGTGATGTTCCCAGAAATCCCTTTTCTCCTCCTGCACAAAGTTATACTGTAGTAATTAGTGTAATGTCACATCTTCTTCTGTAGCCTCCCTGGCAGTATGATTATGTCAGATTTTTGCGTCTCAAAGCGGTACAATTATTTTGCATAGAAATTTGGCGTTTTATATTGTAGGCTTGTAATTCTTAGCAATAACACACTTAAATCTGTCTACCAAGAGTCTAGTAGATATCCCGGGTATGATGACGTTTGAAACACAAAATCATAAATTATAATATAATAAATAAATATAATTATAAAAATAATAATAATAAAATTAATTTCCCCACGATTCACTATCGCTCAATTCTGCAAGTGTTCCAATTTACTATCACTGTTTTCTAGCTGGTCTAAAACCACTTTTGAAGTAAAGGGACACTTTTTGGTTGCTATGGGCAATCTCCAGTTTCCAGGCAGAAAGAACAGTATATATAAAATATAAAACTGCATGCAGGGCATTGGACAAAGCACTGGGGACAAAAGGGATGTGAAATAATTTCATACAGTAATGTAATCTGTAAGATTACAGTGTACTGTATATATTACAATTTTTCACTTTTTTGAATTTGCCGCCGGGCTCCTCCCCATGCGTCGCGACGCTTGCAAGGAACGGAGCCTGGCACAGAGAGGCTTCGGGCGGAGTACAGAGCCCACGGACACAGCGGGGGGACATCGCAGGATCCTGGGGACAAGGTAAGTATACCGCACCAGGATCCTGCAATGAAATCCCGAGGGTGGCTCGGGGTTACTGCTAATGGTGCTGAAATTTAACCCCGAGTCACACTCGGGAAAACCAACAGGGAGGTTAAGCAAAAAGGACCCACTATGACTAGTTCCTATTGCAGGCTCTGGTTGCTCGCTGTTACTAGGCCAGAGGTCTGCAGTACCTCTCCCCAGAGTCCTAGTAGGTTAAAAGCACATACTGAGCTGTGGACTACTGTTCCCAGCTAGCCCTGCTTGCAAATCCTGTGCTCTCTGGCCACATCGATTTGACACAACTCCCCACAGTCTCTCCTCTGATCCAGGACTCCTCATCATTGATCGTGTAATGATGTTGACTTCACTACTGACCGTGTAGAAGCGAAGTTCCCTCACAGGCTTCGTGGCACATCTAGCCCTCCACTGTGGTACATTCACCGACCTTTCTCTGCCCCGAGTCCTTGATGGAGAGCTTAACCGGACTGTCAAGAGCTTGGTAGGAGGCCGAGATGCTGGGAGGGCTCCCCTTGCAGCCGAGCGCAGCACACCACTGAAGGTGGAACAGCAGATCTGGTGCCCACAGAAGCACGGGTGCCGGGTTGCTGAAGAAAGGTGTGCTTGGAAGGTCCAGGAGACAGAGACCAGTGGAGTAACTGAATAGCAGGGCCAGGAGCCAGGCCAGGGGTCATTCACAGAGAGACAGTTCAGAATCAGAATGACCTAAGGTCAGCTGCATATTAGTATACGGAGCAGGATAAGCAGAGTCCAAATAGCCAGGCCGGGTCAGATGCTGGGAGCAGGATAACCAGAGTCCAATAGCCAGGCTGGGTTCAGATGCTGGGTTTAAATCGCCTAGTCACGGCGCTGCGCGTCCCTGTGCGCCGATGCGCACCAGCGTGCCTTTGCCTGTGCTGGTTCGCCATCCCTGCACTGTTGCGCACAGGGATGTGCCTATTTCCCTGACAGTGCCCCCCCCCAAGGTGCAGCCTCCCAATGCACAGTTGCGCCTATTTTCTGGGGTGACTGTTGCGAAACCTCTGTATAAACCTAGGTGCGTGTACATAACTCGCAGGCTCCCAAGAGTTCTCTTCTGCCGGGTATCCAATCCATTTAATTAAGAACTGAATTGTCCTACTTCTCCGTCGACAGTCAACGATGGATTCCACTTCAAATTCAGTCTCGTCTCCTACCAGGACCGGAGGTGGGGGTACTTCTCTCCCTGGAAATGAACTAGAAATGGCATGTTTAAGTAGTGCAACATGAAATACAGGGTGGATCTTATAAGATTCAGGTAAGGCAAGTTCGAAGGCTACTGGATTTATCTTGCGTTAAATTTCAAAAGGACCAAAGAACTTTGGCTCAACTTTCGGGATGGACATGGCAGTTTGAGGTTTGCAGATGAGAGCCACACTTTGTCCCCCACTTTAAAGGCAGGGTTTCCTCTTCTCCTTTTGTTATATTGTTTCTTATACCCTTCTTGGGCTATCCGCATTGTGTCCTGGAGAATTTGATAATTGGTTTGAATAAAATTTATTCTGTCCTGAACTGCCGGAACTGAGGATTCGGGGATGATATTGGGTAGGAATGAGGGATGGTAGCCATAATTCGCCCAGAAGGGCTACTGGCTGGTAGCAGTGCACACAGAGTTATTGTATGCGAATTCCACACAGGGCAATAATGAAATCCAATCGCCCTGAGGGAAGGAACAAAAGCATCTTAGATACTGCTCTAGCGTTTGGTTAGTCCTTTCCATTTGCCCGTTGCTCTGGGGATGGTAGGCTGTGGAAAAACAAGTTTCGATTGACATCAATTTGCAAAGGTTCTTCCAGAACCTGGAGGTCAATTGAACACCTCTGTCTGATACAATGTTGTCTGGTACACCATGCAATCTGACTATTTCTTTGATGAAAGTTTTTGCTGTGTCCATGGCGGAAGGTGTGCCCATCATTGGCAAGAAGTGTGCCATCTTGGATAGCTGGTTTACTACTACCAAGATGGTTGTGAATTCTTCTGAAGGGGGGTAAATCCACAATAAAGTCTAATGAAATGTTTTTCCAAGGCTGTTCTGGGACTGGCAGAGGTCTTAACGGGCCCCAGGATTTAGCATTGGACCCCTTATTCTGCTGGCATGTTAGGCAAGAATTTACATACTCCTTACAATCGGATCTCAGAGTGGGCCACCATAAAGACCGTTGGACCAGTTCGGACATTTTTCGGACCCCAAAGTGACCAGCTAATTGGTGGTCTTGGAAAGTTCTTAAAACCTGAAGCCTGGCTTGCTGTGGGACAAAAATCTTGTTTTGATGCCAAAGGAGCCCCTCCTGGCTTCTTAGAGAGGAGATTTCTGCCTCCGTGCACTGAGTGGATGCCTGCTCAATTGAAATCCTTAAATCAGGCTGGATCAAGAGTAAATTTTGAGGGGACAGAATTGAACTGGGTGTTGTTGTAGAATCTCATATTAGCCAATGTATTTCATATTATATATATTGATTTGCATATATTTTATTGATAATTATTATTATTATTCATATTATTATATAGTAGTGGTTTTATCAATATTATTATTCAATAAGTAAAGCAACAATTATTAATCTTTAATAATGTATACTGTGTTTTCCAGATTTAGAAAGTCTTCATTTTTAATTGTTGAACTTTAAATGACCTCTGCTTTATGACAAGTACTTGTACACAGGTGTTCTCGAAAATGTATTAAGATAGTCTACTGGGCGAAAGTTCATTAGAATAGATTCAAGTTATATAGAATTGTCTCAAGTCTGAAATGCATATAAATCAGACAGATAAAGATAAGAAAACAGGTGGTTTAGAAATAATTAAAGTTATGTACAGCACATTAAATTAAGCTTGACAGGGTCAAACAGAGGTCTGCTTGTGCCCTCATTAAAACTGTTAAAATACATACATATAGTGAAACATATAACACATCTGGTGGGGTTATTGAAAGTTCATTTTCCCAAATGTCATAAATCTGTAATTCTTGAACTTAGTTAAATCTTATCAAGATTATCAAGATCTTATCAAGGAGAGTTTGATAACACAGCTGGGTGCCAGACTGTCTCTATACAGGTGTTTTTAATTGGACAAATCCAGTTATAAATCACTTTAACCACTTGACAACTGGGCACCTAAACCCCCTTCCTAACCAGACCAATTTTCAGCTTTTGGTGCTCTCACATTTTGAATGACAATTACTCAGTCATGCAACACTGTATCTATATGAAATTTTTGTCCTTTTTTTCACACAAATGGAGCTTTCTTTTGGTGGTATTTAATCACCGCTGGGTTCTTTATTTTTTGCGCCGTAAAAGAAAAAAGACCGAAAAATCTGTAAAAAAATACATTTTTCTTCATTTCTGTTATAATATTTTGCAAATTAGTAATTTTTCTTCATATATTTTGGCCAAAATTTATACCGCTACATATCTTTGGTAAAATTAACCCAAATCGGTGGATATTATTTGGTCTTTGTGAAAGTTATAGAGTCCAAAAGCTATGGTGCGAATATCTGAAAATTGATCACACCTGAAGTACTGACGGCCTATCTAATTTCTTGAGACCCTAACATGCCAGAAAAGTACAAATACCCCCCAAATGACCCCTTTTTGGAAAGAAGACATTCCAAGGTATTTAGAAAGATGCATGGTGAGTTTTTTGAAGTTGTCATTTTTTCCCACAATTCTTTGCAAAATCAAGGTTTTTTTTTTACTTTTTTTTTTACTTTTTTTTTTACTTTTTTTTTACTTTTTTTTTCCCACAAAATTGTCATATTAGCAGGTTATTTCTCACACACTGCATATGCATACCACAGATTACACCCCAAAACACATTCTGCTATTACTCTCGAGTATGGCGATACCACATGTGTGAGACTTTTACACAGCGTGGCCACATACAGAGGCCCAACATGCAGGGGAGCACCTTCAGGCGTTCTGGAGCACCCAGGCCAATTCTGACATTTGTCTCCTACACGTAAAAATCATCATTTATTAGCTAGAAAATTACATAGAACCCCAAAACATTATATATGTTTTTTTAGCAAAGACCCTAGAGAATACAATGGCGGTCGTTGCAACTTTTTATCTCGCACGGTATTTGCGCAGCAATTTTTTTAACGCTTTTCTTGGGAAAAAAAACTGTTTTGTGCTTTACAAAAACCAAAACAGTAAAGTTAGCCTAATGTTTTTGCATAATGTGAAAGATGAAGTTACGCCGAGTAAATAGATACCCAACATGTCAACTTTCAAAATTGCACGCGCTTGTGGAATGGCGCCAAACTTTGCTACTCAAAAATCCCCATAGGCGACGCTTTAAAATGTTTTACTGGTTACATGTTTTGAGTCACAGAGGAGGTCTAGGGCCAAAATTATTGCTCTCGCTCTACCGATCGCAGCGATACCTCACATGTGTGGTTTGAACACCGTTTTCATATGTGGGTGGGACTTACGTATGCGTTCGCTTCTGCATGCGAGCACACAGGGACAGGGGCGCTTTAAAATTTTTTTTTTTTATTGTTCATTTTACTTTATTTATTTTAGTTTGATGCTTTTTTCCAAAAAAAAAATTTTGACCACTTTTATTCCTATTACAAGGAATATAAACATCCTTGTAATAGGAATATGGCATGACAGGTCCTCTTTACAGTGAGATATGGGGTCAATAAGACCCCACATCTCACCTCTAGGCTGGGAAGCCTGAAATAAAAAAAAAAAAAAAAAAAACGATCCTGGCTTCGATCGTAGCGGTGAGTCGGTAGAAGCGCGGGAGGGGGGGACATCCCCTCTCGCCTCCCGTAAGAACGATCAAGCAGTGGAACAGCTGCTATGATCATTCTCATGGTGTAGGGAATGGCTGGCTGAAAAAGCTGATATCTGAATGATGCCTGTAGCTGCAACCATCATTCAGATATCCCCGCACAAAGTCAAGGATGTTGTATGATGGCCGGCGGGCGGGAAGTGGTTAAAACGCTTTTTTTTTTTTAACACAAAGTTGTCCATTTATACAATATTTCTACCACATAACATGTACATACCAAAAATGACACCCCAAAATAGATTCTCCTGCTCCTCCTGAGTACGGTGATACCACATGTGTGAGACTTCCACAGCCTGGCCACATACAGAGGGCGAGTACAGCTGAGCATGGCTCAGCATGGCAGGGTATGGCGGGGTATTGCGGAGTATGGCGGGGTATTGCGGAGATGGCGGGGTATGGCGGAGTATGGCGGGGTATGGCGGAGTATGGAGGGGTATGGCGGATATGGTGGGGTATGGCAGAGTATGGCGGGGTATGGCAGAGTATGGCGGGGGCATGGCAGAGTATGGCGGGGGCATGGCAGAGTATGGCGGGGGCATGGCAGAGTATGGCGGGGGCATGGCAGAGTATGGCGGGGGCATTTCAGAGTATTGTGGGGGCATTGCAGAGTATTGTGGGGGCATTGCAGAGTATTGCACAGCATTGCAGAGTATTGTGGGGGTATTGCATAGTAGTAGGGATGGCTGAGCATGGATGGATGGATGGATGGATGTCTCTGTGCAGCGCTATGGGCACTACACATACAGCCCACAGCGCTGCAGACATCCATCCATCCCCCTCCCCGCTCACTGTGTACCGATCGGTACACAGGAGGGGAGGAGAGGAACCGGCGTCATCAGATGACGCCGGTCTGTTTACATGTGATCGCGCCGTCATTTGACGGCGCGATCACATGGTAAACGGCCGCGATCAGCGGCCATTTACCGGGATCCGTGATTTTGGGAATATTTAAGTTTATCTGGTTGTAGAACAGGTGTCAGATTTAATGGTTAGTTACATTGATGTAGATCTTAGTGACCAATCATATGTAAGAGAGATGGTTGAGATAAGACTTGTAAAATGGTATATAAATGCAAGCTCTACAATTGTTAGACAGACAAGTCAGATAGGAGCTCATAAGGTTGAACTCTGTGTATGCTGCACTATTGCACGGGTCATAGAGGTCAGAACCAATGGGCAAGTATCTGTCCTAACTTGTCTCCTCGTACAAGTCAGAGAAGACTTCTTAACTTGTTCCAGAATGTGGTCTCAGGTGAATTTCCCTCACAAACTTGGTCGAGCTGGAACCCAGAACTCTGTGAGGGGACCAGACCACCGGTCAATCGACTGGTCCCTATCAGGTGACGGGTTCCCAAGAATTGTCTGAAAAGACCCATTCTGGTTCAAGGTGAGAACAATTCATAATTGTTTCAATTTGGTTAGAGTATAAGAATACCTACATCTAATATGCTTGCATTGTAAGAAACTGTATAAATTAGACCTGTATCTTGTAATACTTTGAACATAAACCTGTATGTTATCAGCCGTTAATAAACCTGCATTGCTGAATTTCTGCCTGCTTCGATACTTTACTATTCTACTTCATTTGGTGGTCTGTACGGGGACAGCATAACCTCAACTCTGATCTTGCCTAACTCCATGCTGGTGAGGCACTGAGCTCAACACAATGTTGCGCAATTTATATCAGGTTAGCAGACACCTATTATTAGTTCTGCATTGTGTTTTGCCGTGTTTTGCTAGCGCTAGGAGAGGCAGGTGGTTGTTGTTGGGGTATCGCTGTCCACCAGGCAGATCTTTGTGAGGGCAGGTTGTGTTTTCTCAACTGTAGGTGCCTTAAAGTACATTGTACAGGATGAGATACCCTGGGTAGAAAATGTATTTATTTTTTTTAATTTTTTTCTTTTTTCTCTTTTTCTTTTCTTTCAATTCTTTCTTTTCCGAAGGGAAACCTAGTTTTCACATGCATGTTGGTTCCCTGGACTGCAAAAATTAGTCAGGAAGAGGTTTTGGGGATTTAGGACCCCTGGAGAACCTGCGTAACATGCATGTTGTTTACCTTGACTGCAAAATTTTGTCTGGATGAGGTTTTGGGGACTTAAAGACCCCTGGAGAACTTGCGTAACATGCATGTTGTTTACCTTGACTGCAAAATTTTGTCTGGATGAGGTTTTGGGGACTTAAAGACCCCTGGAGAACCTGCGTTAACATGCATGTTTGTTTCCTGGATTGGTAACCAATCAGGAGAAGGCTTTGGGGTTATCAGATCCCTGGAAAGCCTAAGTTAAAAAACAAAAACAGTACTGATATGTAGCTACTAGTAGAAAAAGGTACCTTTGTGGTGTAAAATAATACTCATGAGTTAAAAATGTCAGGAAAGGTAAGTCCTGACATGTAAATAAGGTGAAGGTTTTTGAGCTCCATTTGTTAACAAAGTTAAAAGGTATGTATCGTTTTTGTGCTATAAGTGTATGTGTTTATATGTATCTGTTATAACGGTCTGTGTACTAACTGAGTTAAGATCAGGTTGAGACATTCCTGATCGCCGTGGCAAGCAGGGCTTGGCGGTTTTCATGTCTTGAGACAAGCGTTTTGGTAAGGAGACGTATGCGCATACGGTGCCTATTGGCTTTACTCTGAGCACTGCTGTCCATAAGTAATTACTAACTAACCTGTCAGTTTTAATAATTCTGTGAATGTTTGTATATTTATATATAGTCAGGAATTTGTGTTCATGTGTATGCATACTTTGCAAGGTGGAGTGACTGTGTATTGCTATATAGAAAACAGAAGATAATGACATTTTGTTAATGAATGTTCACAGATGTAAGTTACCGTATTTATCGGTGTATAACACGTACTTTTTCACCCTGAAAATCGGGTGAAAATCGGGTGTGCGTGCTATACGCCGATGTATAAAAAAATGCATTGGTACATACTGTGTATATCGATCGGATGGCGAGTGGACGCGATCGGAGACAGCCGGGGGGACCTGCGAGTCCCGGGACACTCATGTAAGCATTGCAGAGCTCCGGCAGCCATCCCCCACCGCAGCACACACAGAGGAAACTTTCTCTCTCACTAACTCTCGCGGCCGTGAGGTCGTATCCATGGTAACCCCTCTGCACGGCTCGCGAGAGTTTGCTCTGACTGGAATCACAACACGAGCAAGCAGGTACACATGGATTTTAAATGGCAGCGTGGGAAAAAAGTCTCCGGCGGGGGGTGAGGGGGGAGGAAGGTTGCGCAAATACAGTATACACACTGCCTGACATGACACCCTTGTCCCAGCCCAGAAATACAGCCCTTACAAGAAATAGGAAATTAAACGAAAATCGTGTAAAAGGGAATTGTTAGTTAGCAATAATGGAGAATCTTTCAATGAAGGATAATCTGGAGAATCTGTCATTAATGAAGTGAGAATGTTAAAAATCTATCTCAGTGCTGGTTCACACTTGTGCCCTCTGCGATATTGCATGTGATTTAGACTGCACTGCATATACCATAAAATCCAAGTTTCTTCGTTAAGTTATTTACCTTATATGTTGTTTAACCCCTTCCCGCCGACCGAACGCATATATGCGTCCTCGGCTTTCCGGGGTTATACCGGGATGATGCCCGCAGCTGCAGGCATCATCCCGGTACCGTTGTTTTCAGCGGGCGATCGGCTACCCGAATATAACAACCGATGCGGCTAAAAGCCGCTCGGTTGTTATACCGGAGGAGCGGGAGGGGACATCCCCCCCCTCCCGCCGCCTCCCGCCGCTGTTACCGGGCCTCCCGTGCGATCGGGAGGCCCGGTGTCCGGTCCGCTGCCTTCGGCGGCTGGGGGCGGACTGGAACGAAGCTGCGAGCGGCTTCGTTCCAGCCTTCTTCTTGTAAATGCGGAAGCGACGTCATGACGTCACTTCCCGTTTACTCGGCTGCCAATGGCGCCGAATTTAAAAAAGTACACAGTATTCAGAATCGCCGTTTTCGGCGATCTGAATACTTTGAAGTGTAAAGGAGGGATGGGGGGTCTTTTAGACCCCCCATCCCTCCATAAAGAGTACCTGTCACCACCTATTACTGTCACAAGGGATGTTTACATTGCTTGTGACAGCAATAAAAGTAAAAAAAAAAAAAAAAAAATTTAAACACAATTTATAAAGTACAAAAATAAATAAATTAAATAAAAAAAAAAAAAAAAAAATTTTTAAAGTGCCCCTGTCCCCGCGAGCTCGCGCAGCGAAGAAAACGCATACAGAAGTCGCGCCCGCATATGTAAACGGTGTTCAAACCACACATGTGAGGTATCGCCGCGATCGTCAGAGCGAGAGCAATAATTCTAGCCCTAGACCTCCTCTGTAGCTCAAACCTGGTAACCGTAAAATTTTTTTAAAGCGTCGCCTATGGAAATTCAAAGGTACCGTAGTTCGTCGCCATTCCACGAGTGCGTGCAATTATAAAGGGTGACATGTTTGGTATCTATTTACTCGGCGTAACATCATCTTTCACATTATACAAAAAAATTGGGGTAACTTTACTGTTTGGATTTTTTAAAATTCATGAAAGTGTCACTTTTCCAAAAATTTGCGTTTAAAACACCGCTGCACAAATACCGTGTGATAAAAAATATTGCAACAATCGTCATTTTATTCTCTAGATTCTTTGCTAAAAAAATATATATAATGTTTGGGGGTTCTAAGTAATTTTCTAGCAAAAAATATGGATTTTAACTTGTAAACACCAAATTTCAAAAATAGGCTTAGTCATGAAAGGGATAAATATTAATAAAAAAAGTTCTGAGTTACCCTTATTTTGCTTCAAAGTTCTTTTATTTAAAATTAGTTTTTTTCCTGAAAATTTTCTCTTAAAATTAGGTGCGTGTTATACGCCAGTGCGTGTTATACGCCGATAAATACGGTAATTTCTTTGTAATCTTTGTAGACTGTTAGGGAATATTGTATGTGTGAGGGAGACTGATCATCTCCCAAATTAGGTTAGAATAAGTCTGTAGTGGTTGTAAAAACGTTGGTGTGGAAGGACCCTGTGTGTTAGTTCTATGAGTGAATTGTAAGAAGTATGTAACTGATGATGAATTCTGCATAGTGTATGATGAATGTGGAAATGGTATGTATCTTCCATACAAATACAATTAGAACTTTCTGTGTCATATCTTTGCTTTGTGACACTTGTTATTAGTATTTGATAGGAGGATTTATATGAGTTAAATGTGTGTGTGTGTTTTTTTTTTTTTTTTTTTGTATGAGGTGTAAAATGAATCCCTATGTGAATTATTGTATGTGTCGTTCGTTGAGAGGCTAGGGATTGATACATCTATGGTGACTGATTGACTTTAGCGTCAAAGTTCTAAATGTTATTGGCAGTGAGTGAGTGTGTGTGTGTGGAAGGCACGATTCATTATTTTTTTTTATATTCTTTTGAATATGTACCTCAGCTAGATAGTGCCATGAATGAGCTGAGGGAGTTAGAAGTTATTTAAACTGTAGAAAAAAGAAAGTTGTTCGTTTTAAGTAATTTACGACACAAAGTTCACCCATATTTTTTTGTATCCAGCATACTGCTTCTGGAAGGAAAATATCTTTAGATAAATTCAATGCTGCTAATGTAATTAATGTCATGCTTAAAAAGATTTTACAGTTGTAGGTTTTACATGTTAGACAAGATAATGTATTTCTTTCGGTATGAGCGTAGAAAGTTTAGCCACCATTTTAGAAATAGCTGTCTGCACGTATGTGAAAAAACATTAAATCACTCTGTACTAAGATGAAGGAGGCACGTTTAGGGGAGTTATGTCTGGTGCCTTTAGACAGAAACTGGATGAGCTGACCAGAAAAAAAATAAATACAATCTCAGAATACGTTCTTATTCTTAAACCTTTGTTGATTTTTTAATTAGAATATAAACTGTAGATTATAATAGGTATTTTGTCTTTTATATTATGGGCTGTAGTAGTGAAAGGTGCATTTTATTTTTAGTGTATCACTCTTGTAAGTAGGGTGCTTATTCTCCCTTGTAGCTTTTGTTGTTTATTTTGTCATGTCCCTATCTTATTGTACAGTATTATGTATACTGTCATCTTTATATATTTGCCTACTTAGTAGTAATCACAAAGATAGTAATGGGATTTATTTATTTGGTACAAGGGAACTCCAAATTTATTTTTGTTTCTTATTTTCAAAAAGAATAGTGAAGAGTGATGCATGGTAACAACAGTGCTACCATCGTATTATATGTGCTATATGTAGCACATACAGGGGGGTGAATTAGATAATTAGAGTCTTATTTTTTAATCTTAGCTTGTAAGCTCTGGTGAGCAAGGTCCCTTATTGGTATTAGCTATAACTTATTTTGTCCTACCTGATTACAATATTTGGTAATCATCAGGTTGGTTATTAGTTTGCCTAAATAAATAATTTGTTTCTTTATTCCAGGAGCAGCCAGCACGTTTTCATATGTAAAGTTATACTTTGTAAAATTTCACTCCTTTTGATTTTTTTTATTATTCAAGTTCCTAGTTATGCTACTACAGGTGGCAAAGTCAGTTTTTGGATTAGGGTCACTCTGCATTAATATGATCTAATTAACAATAAAATTTGTATATAATTATTCTTAAGGAAAGGACATAGTAATGCACATTTTCTTAACCTCTTTAAATTTAACAGACTGTGCAAGTGACCATGTAATTTTATTTTGATTTCTTTTTAATTATGAACAATCACAATGTAGTTTCACAAAATGTAGTTCTTCAAGGTCTATTTTGTGTGCCTGTATATAGACTTTATTGCAATGAAAGAACAAAGCTGTAGATATAGATATACTTTAATAAATGTCTGCTCCTTTTTAAAGTAAATCAAAGTTTTTCAAATGGTCATGCAAATGTACGAGACAACAGCTAAGTGTCTGATGTGGGGAATTTTTCCCAGGATTGGAGTGTATACAGCACTGATATCAGATAATTGTACCCAATTTTATGAAAAATCAGTTTCATTCTGCTCTATGCTTGGCATAGACGATAGAACCTTGTGTCCACACTCATATTCATTGGTGGATAGGTTGTATGGGCTGTTGTAGACCAAATTAAATACAATTTACTGGGCCATATGAAACTTTGGATAGATTTATCACTAAATTTAGGAGTTCTAGAGGCAGATCATAGTTGCTTAGACTTCATGCTGTACAGTGGGAGATAAAATGTTCATGTGTTTAAAATAATTAACCAAATTGGTGTAGTTTTGTTTCTAAACAGATCCTTGTTTTAGATGTGAACTCTTGTTCCAGTCAAAGCCACTAAAGAAATGTATGTCAGTAACTCTTGATGATTGCAAGTACATTAAAGATCATAAAAGGAAGTGGAAGAATTCACAATTCAAGTGTCCATTTAAATCCACATTTGTGACAGTGACATTTTCCGTTTCTATAGTAGTCAAAGTCTGAGTGAGATTAGCAGGAGTGTTATTTACATAAGTGCAAGTGGAATACATACAAGAGACTATTGCAGACAAAGACATTGGAAGTATTTCAGTAATGGACAATTCTAATTAATTATATGTGATACTTTGTATGTAGAGACTTACTGTTGTCTTGTTTGTTATATATGTTATAAGGGTTACTTGAGGCTGACCCCTTTTGCAGGTGTAGCTATGAAACACAGTAAAAAATAAGTGCCTATACTGTTTAAAATCCACTGTTCCACCTTGCTCTACATAGGCTCAGTTGTGCTCTATTTTTTGCACTGATTAAAATCTAGAGGCCAGTCTGCTGACAACCTGAAATTCTACTGCTGCTCAAAGGTTCTGGGCTTCAGTAAAAAGGTAGCATAATAATTAATGTGGAATGTATTTTTCTTGCTAATGAACCTTATTTTATCACATTTTTGTGAGTAGAGTTCCACTTTGAGTAAATGTTCAATCATTATAAACAAATAGTTTTATCATTTTATCATTTAAAAAAAAAAAAAGTGGGGAGGTGTAATGTAATGAGTATGACATTATCGCTAAAGACTGTATGCTATTGATGCTTTATAGGATATGTTATGATATTTGTCTTGATTTTGTTTTATAATTCATGTTTTAAGACATAGGAGAGGTAGGCTACTGACTTAGGCTGGATTCACACCTATGCATTTTTAGTGCTTTTTGCATTTTGCAGATTTGCACTACAGTCCATGTAACATGATTTCCTATGGAATACGTTCTGTAGTGCAAATCTGCAAAATGCAAAAAGCACTAAAAATGCATAGGTGTGAATCCAGCCTTAGACAGTATAGCAGTGACTGACAGAAGAGACCCATGCTGACTGTTATTGTATAATATTTTGCAGTATAGTATGTGCAGAAATGGACAAAAAGTGAAATGGTTTTGGGTTTAGCAAACTTTGTGGGAAGACTACAAAATTAAAACTAATGAAATATCTGGACTGACTATATTGACAGTATGACATGACCAGGGTAATAGTGACTGATAGGTGGAGTCAAGATTAAGAAATTATAAGAATTTTACAATTATTGTATGGGAAATAGTATAGGTTGGGAAATGTAAAAGAATAGTCTATATAAAATACTTTGTACTGAAAACATGTACTTCAATGGATTTATACTGATAATTATTATTAATAATGTAAGAGTATTGTATTATGATAAAACTATATAGATACATGTATATTTCGTTAGTGGATGTTGTAGAAGTAAAAGGAACACACTAAATTAAGTTATTAGATAAAATGAGAGTGTAGGAGCCATTGCTTTGTAGGTTGCCCTGAAGTGCTTGCCAGAGACCTATTGTATCCTGACACTGACTTTATTTTTATTTTTTACAACTATAATTTTGAAGTGTATTTTATATCCAGACAAATATTGGGTGATCGCAGAAGACATGATGCAACTTGTTACAAATGTTAATTACTACAAAGGAAGGATTTCATGCAATAAAGGAGGAACTGAAACATCTGAGACTTGTATCTTTGCAGAACAGGTATGCACTGAACTTGTGTCTTACAGCATCCAAAGCAGATTGTGCTATGATACTGGACCAGCAAATGACGATGAAGAAGGAGATCTCTCCAAAAAACATCAAGCACTTGGCTAAGCTGAAAAGACCTATGCAGGAAAAGGCAGAGCCTTATGGGACTGAGTCTGCTGAATGCTCCTTGGGACCACATACTTGTCTTTCATTCACTAGCTAAACGGATTGTTCCTCTTCCCTGTTATCCTTGATGTGATGTTGCTGAGTAACTGTTGCAAGAAGTTTGTGGCAAGAATGATCACGATGCCACTGAGACTGACAACTATGTTTTCCGTGCCACATATGGAGAAGGACTTTGCAGCTACAGAAGATGATGCAGTGTGTTTTTGATTGGACTGATTTATTTTTATTCTTTTTGGACAATTTATGCGATAAGTGTCAGGTGCATGGGGTCTCTGAAGGGCATGGTGGGTGATCTGTATTGTAATTCCCGTGAGGCTTGTGTAAAGCCTCAACAGGGGGGAAATGTTGTAGAATCTCATATTAGCCAATGTATTTCATATTATATATATTGATTTGCATATATTTTATTGATAATTATTATTATTATTATTCATATTATTATATAGTAGTGGTTTTATCAATATTATTATTCAATAAGTAAAGCAACAATTATTAATCTTTAATAATGTATACTGTGTTTTCTAGATTTAGAAAGTCTTAATTTATAAGTGTTGAACTTTAAATGACCTCTGCTTTATGACAAGTACTTGTACACAGGTGTTCTCAAAAATGTATTAAGATAGTCTACTGGGTGAAAGTTCATTAGAATAGATTCAAGTTATATAGAATTGTCTCAAGTCTGAAATGCATATAAATCAGACAGATAAAGATAAGAAAACAGGTGGTTTAGAAATAATTAAAGTTATGTACAGCACATTAAATTAAGCTTGACAGGGTCAAACAAAGGTCTGCTTGTGCCCTCATTAAAACTGTTAAAATACATACATATAGTGAAACATATAACACATCTGGTGGGGTTATTGAAAGTTCATTTTCCCAAATGTCATAAATCTATAATTCTTGAACTTAGTTAAATCTTATTAAGATAAGGAGAGTTTGATAACACAGCTGGGTGCCAGACTGTCTCTATACAGGTGTTTTTAATTGGACAAAACCAGTTATAAATCACTTTAATGAACATATAGGAATTTTGGGAATATTTAAGTTTATCTGGTTGTAGAACAGGTGTCAGATTTATGGTTAGTTACATTGACGTAGATCTTAGCGACCAATCATATGTAAGAGAGATGGTTGAGATAAGACTTGTAAAAGCTTGTGCTGCTACGGACCACTGGAATCTGGTATGCTGGCAGGTTATCTGGGTAATCGGCATTACAATGTTAGAGAAGTTCTTTATAAATCTCCTGTAGAAATTTGCGAAGCCAATGAACCTCTGAACACTCTTTCAATCAGATGGAGCCGGCCACTCAAGGATAGCCTTCACCTTTTGAGGATTCATAGCCACCCCATTAGTAGTGAAGATGAGTCCGAGGAATTGGATTGTCGTCTTCTCAAAGTCGTATTTCTTGGCTTTTACATACAATCCGTGTGTTCTAAGGATGCCCAGTACCTTTTTTACATGCGTTCTGTGAAGCTCTAGAGTAGCTGAGAATATGAGAATATCGTTGAGATAGACGATAACGAAGTGGTCTAAGTACTGCAGAAAAATATCATTTATGAAATGTTGGAATGTGGCCGGGGTGTTGCATAATCTAAACAGCATTACTAAGTATTCAAAGTGCCCAAATCTTGTGCTGAATGCTGTTTTCCATTCATCCCCCTCTCGGATACGGACAAGATTGTAAGCTCCATGTAGGTCTAGTTTGGTGAAAATGTGAGCTGTACGAAACCTCTGGAAGAGTTCGGGGATGAGGGTGAGCGGATAGCGATTTTTGAGAGTAGTTTTGTTTAAGTCCCTGTAGTCCACACATGGCCTCAAGGTTTTATCTTTTTTCTCAACAAAGAAAATGCCGGCACCGGCGGGAGAGGAGGAAGGGCGGATAAATCCCTTTTCAAGGTTTTCATCAACATAATGCCTTAAAGTTTCAAGTTCAGTCTCGGAAAGGGGAAAAATACCGCAAAAGGAATCTCAGCCCCGGTAGCAATTCAATGGGGCATTAGTAGGGACGATGCGGGGGGTAGAGTATCTGCCTTCTTGTCAAAAACATCTTGGAAGGCCACTGGTATATTGGAATCAGTGGGGTAGGACAGACAGAAAACTAGAAAAGTCCTTGGATTCAAGAGCAAGACAATGCTGCCGGCAGTAGGAAGAAGTAAAGAGAACTTCCCTTTTGGACCAGTCAATCTGAGGATTGTGTGCCTGTAGCCATGGAATTCCCAGAATCACAGGGAATATAGGGGAGCTCAGGACGTCAAAACGTAGAAATTCCTGGTGACCAGAATTGATGGAGGTAAAGATAGGTGCCGTTTCTTGGGTGACATGCCCGGAACTAGGCATTGAGCCATCGGCCAGATGGACAGTCAATCTTTGCCTTTTGTGGTGAAGAGGGGTAACAAGTCTCTTTGCCAAAGTCAGATCCAAGAAACAACTGCATGCCCCAGAATCCAGAATTGCTTGGAGATGAACTTCCTCTCCTGTCACCAGTAACGTGACAGGAAGACTGATATGGGTTGGAGAAGACCTGGATACCTGTAAATTGACTGAGGTGCGGAGAACTGATTTCCTGGGTCTTAAAGGGCAAAAGGTTATGTAATGTCCTGTTCCCCCGCAGTCGAAGCAAAGGTTCGCCTGCCAGCGATGAAGTCTCTCCTCTGAAGTTAATGTTGGATGGTCCAGGCCAAACTGCATGTGGTTGGATGTAGGCGGGACTTCGAGTTGCTGAAGGATTTGGATACGTTCAGACCGGCATTCCTGTAAGCGTCTATCAAGTTGAATGGTCAGTAGGATGAGACCTTCTATCGTTGAGGGAGTCTCAATTCTGGACAGTTCGTCCTTGAGGGATTTGGAAAGCCCCAGCTGATACTGATAACTTAACGCTGCCTCATTCCAACCTGAGTCTGAGGACCAGGTACGGAATTCCATGGGCCATGGTTTCGAAGAACTGGTCCACAGAGTTGATAAGAGGACTCTCCTACTCCAATAAGCCATGAGCCCGTACTTGGGGTTCATCGGTCAACAAAGAAATAATGAATCCCACCTTCACTGTTTCAGTGGAAAAAGTCTGTGGTTGCAGGGCCAGGTATAGGCAACAGGCGTTTTTAAAGGATCTGAATTTCTTCCGATCACCGGAGAAGCGTTCTGATGTTGGTACTCGTGGTTCTGAAGGGGGCATCACCACTGTAGGAGTAACTACCAGGGGATTGGCTGAAGACAGACCTTGATCTGCGGCGGTAGGTGTCGCAGACAGGTGCTGCAGGCGGTCCTCTAACTGAAGGTACCCTTCCTGGAGTCTTTGGATGACATGTGCGAGGGCCGTGATCTCTAGACTAGCGGCTTCCAGCGTCGGCCTCTGACCAGAAGCACAGGTGCCGGGTTGCTGGAGACAGGCGTGCTTGGAAGGTCCAGGAGACAGAGACTAGTGGAGTAACTGAATAGCAGAGCCGGGAGCCAGGCTAGGGGTCATTTCACAGAGAGACAGTCCAGGATTGGAATGACCTAAGGTCAGCTGCGTATTAGTATAGGGAGCAGGATAAGCAGAGTTCAAATAGCCAGGCCGGGTTCAGATGCTAGGAGTAAGCAGGAGAAGGTGAGGTGCGAGCCAAAGAGTCAAGCCAGAGGTTCAGGAAGAGCAGGTCAAAACAAGCCGGGTCGGTACACAGGAGATCAGATCAGCAGATAATACAGGAACACAGGGGGAGCTGAAGACAAACCAGCAATGCATGGTTGTGAACAGCGGGTTTAAATAGGCAGTGGCGCCCAGATTACGGTGAGCGTGCGCCGTTGCGTATGCTCGTTCGCCTGGTCATGGCGCCGCGCGTCCCTGTGCGCCGATGCGCACCAGCGCGTCTTTGCCTGTGCTGGTTCGCCATCCCTGCACTGTTGCGCACAGGGATGTGCCTATTTCCCTGACACGGACCATATGTTCCGACAGCTTCACCTGCCCTTCTGCTCCAGGAGTTCCTCATCCTTGACTGTGTAAAGATGAGGACATTGCCAATGATCGTGTAAAGTTCCTTCACAGTTCTCCCCGGGCCTCCTCCAGCGATCGACACACCCCCCCAGATGGGGGTGCACTCCTGCTGCTGTCTAGTATTCCATTCTCCACTTCACCCAGCCGACAACTCCCCCCCAGTCGCATGTTACCCAAGCTTATATAGGAGGCCCGCCCCCTGCCAATACCCGTTGGGGATTGGTCAGGGCTCCCACATGAGCTGCCTGCCACTCCAGCTCCCATTCTCCCTGTAAGCAGGGGAGGCGCCTCAAAACTAGAGCACTGGTGGTCACACCCACTGCTACACTAACCACTCCCAGCCCCCAGATCAAAACAGACAGGCCAATCTTGAAGCATAGGCCTGCCTAAATTTACCTGTGCTGACAGTCTTTCTAGTAAAATGATGATGAAAAAAGTCCAGAGGATTGCTGCACTTGAAGTTTTATTTGTTCAATAAATTAGAAAATAGCTACATAGTAAAATGTTCAAAAAGGTTTTCCTTTCAGGCTCACATGCTTACGCCCTTCCTCAGATCAGAACACATCTAACATCTCAATCACATTCATGAGAATTTAAAAAAATTTCAAATAATCACATATAAAATCAATTTCTTGGTTAATTACTCATTAGTATAATTGTATTCCTTCATGAGTTGATTTTTTCAAAGCCACTGATACAGAAATGGTTAATCAAACAGACATTCTGTCAGGGCTGGGCTCAGCCCTTCCTTCTCTGAGCTGGCCGCTCAGCTGTTGGCTAATTGCAAGCTCCTATCTCTCCACGGTTGTTGATGATATCCTGTTAGTCAGTCCTGCCTACATAAGCTGTCCAGTCTAGAGGATCTCTGCCTTCGCCTTGGTCAACATCACAGAAATTATCTTCTGTGATCCTGTTCAAGACTTGCTTTGCTGAGATCCCTTCTGGCTCCAGATCCTGCTTGCTGTTCCAATACATTGATCCCTGGCTTCTGGCTTGGCTGATCCCTGACTCTCTAAAAAATGTCTAGCCAGGGGTAATTGTGTTAATTTGTCTCTGATCGAGTATTTATGTCTAGCTATACACATATTTTGCATTTCAACATGCTATTTCGAGTAGAGAATATTTTCCTTTATCAATTAGACATCTAAACTTAAGATCTACAGGGGAGCAGTGGGAGGAGGCCCTGCAGGCACCTGCACGCTAAATGTATCACAAAAAATATCCCAACTATATATACTTTTGAGAGTGCATTACACCCCAGTAAAATTTCACAAAATGGGCAAGGTACCTGACCCGATGTGTGGCAAATGGGGACCTGATTCATCTCCTCTGGCATTGCCCCAAACTCCATAGATATTGGATGGGGGTTCTAGCTACACTTAACTGGGTATTTCAAACCAATGTTCCTCTTGATCCACTAGGCTGTCTTTTAGGGACACTGGAGAGGACAATCTCGGAGGAGGTGACAAGGATGATTTTCGCCAGAGCACTGTTTCAGGCTAGGAAAACAATTCTTATGAGCTGGAAATCGGCCGAGCCACCGAAGGTTAAAACATGGATTAAACACATGGGAAATACTCTTATCATGGAAAAATACATATATCAGCATAGGGGAAATCCTGGGAAATTTGACAGGCTATGGGATGCATGGCTTGATACGCCAGGGATAAGCCCCAAGGAACTGGTACAGATGAGACTGCTGAGAGGTTTATAGACGTAAAAGGTATCAGGGAATACACCTGGATGGATAATAAAATGCATGTCAGGGCAAGGGCGGTGATGCAGGAGATGTTGACCTACTGGCAGGGGTTTGAAATGTACTACTAGATGAAGAATCCAACAGGGTATGCATGATGTAATGCTGATTAGCAGGTATATATACTGTATGATTTAAACAAGGATTGTATGACGGACAGTTTAGTGACTCTACAAAGTATACTGCGATTCATGTATGGTTATAATGTTTGTTGCTTGAGCAATAAAAAAATTTTGATTTAAAAAAAAAACTTAAGATCTAAAAGTTCTACGGTACCTCCCACTTCTTGTTCTACCGTCGAGGTGTTCATTGACAAAGTTAATAATGAGATGAAGTCACTTTACTATGTAACTATTTTTGAATTTATTGAACAAACAAAACTTCAAGTGCAGCAATCCTCCAGGCTTTTTTCTTGTATGTATGGTCAGTTGGAAGACCAGATTACTTTGCACTAAATACGAACCGGGTGCGGCTTTCCCCAACTGCATTGAATATATATATATTTATATCACACACAACGACGCTGGCTTAGATGCAAACTGGCACCCACTTTTTCTATTGAAAAGTCACACAGAATATATAGCACAGAAGATCATTAACAATGCAAACTTTAAACAGGAATATTTTTAACATAGCTAAGGAATAGCTAACATAAACATTAATCTAATTAAACAACTAGCCACCTAGGTGACTCAGTGCCCACCCAGACCGTTCGGCACCAAGCCCACAACCCTGTATACAAAGTACATGACACATTATCATAAGCATAAACCCATAACCATCCCACAATGGTTCGATAACAAGATAAAGAGGACACAATATTAATCACATCTCCAAGAGATGATCAGACAGGCAGAAACAATAGGTGACTCAATTAACAATGCATACCTATTAGGCACACAATGGGAGAGACCTACTTAACAATGAACACATACCACCTTAAAAAACAGATTACAGCAGGAGACCCCAGTATCAGGTTGCTGTGAGCTGATCATATTTACATCTGCTCTGAGTCTCACAGTCTAAGGCAGTCATTGCTGGTTTGGGCACAAAGGACCCAAATCTGTGTGTTTTTGGGGAGACATGGATCCAAAGCAAGACCACTCCAAGGGTCTCCCAGGCACACACCCCCCAAAGAGTAGTGTTCCCTTAAAATCCAGGGCCCATAATCAGTAGACAAGAGGCCCCCCTGCAGTCCCCTCCAAAAGCCCCTGTCCTGGTTGGGTCTGTCACAGGTGGGATTTTGAAGAGCGGGGAGATGTGGGGCTGTAGGGAAGTAGAAGGGGAGGAACAGAGCCAATATGTGGAGCGGGGCCCCTGGCAGGAAGTATCCCCTGCGGTGCTAAACTGGCTCAGCAATAGCCCCGAGCCGGACACCCCCTGGACAGCTCAGAGCCAGTGCAGACCCATCAGTGCCGCCTCATCACTGCACATCAGTGAAGAAGAAAAATTACTTAATTGCAAAATTGTATAACAGAAATGAAGAAAAAGGTTTTTTTTGGTCTTTTTTCATGTATTTAGCAAAAAATAAAAAAAACAGCGGGGATTAAATACCACCAAAAGAAAGCTTTATCTGTGTAAAAAAATATATAAAAATGTCATATGGGTACAGTGTTGCATGACTGCACAATTGTCTTTCACAGTGTGACAGCACTGAAAGCTGAAAATTGGTCTGGGCAGAAAGGGGGTGAAAGTAACCAGTAGGCAAATGGTTAAAAAAAACAACTGGCTCCTAACTTTTTTAGCTGGCTCCTAGATTCAAAGCAAAATTGTCAAGCCTTGTGCTATGTATGTATATATACACTGTACACTACTGCAGGGCTTGACAAATCACAGATGCAAGAAACCACATCAAAGTGGCAACTCCCATTGCCCTATGCAGCTCTGGGCGCCGGTAGCTGATCTAGCTCCGAGAGGGGCAGGACAAAGGGCCCTGATATCTGCTGGAGGTAGGAGTTTGCTCCCTCCAGCTGTGGGACTGGATCTCCTCTGCCTACCTCCTCTAGCAGTTTCAGACTCTAGTGTAGACTGCTTATTGTGTGGGCGGGATGGGAATGCAGCCAGCTTCGGAGATCCAGCCCACCCCCTGCCTGAACCACTCACTTGGCTACCTGCCTACGTGCCTGAACCGTCCACCTGCCAGCCAGCCCACCTGCCCGTACTCCTAGAAGAGGGAGATGTGAGCTGGCCAGGAGTGAGTGTGTGCCAAGATAAGCTCAGCTGCCTGTATTTGATGTAATTTCTACTGCTCCCTGTCCAATGCCAGAGCACTAGGGGAACTGGACTGGAACAGGCTTGAATTGAGGAAGGGGTTAACATTGCCGTGATCACCAATGCAGGTGGGGATGGGTGGTCAGTGGCAGTGAAAGTTAACCCCCCTTCCCCCACCTGCATTGGTCTTCATGGCAGTGAATGTTAACCCCCTCATCCCCCCACCTTGCATTGGTCCAAATTGGCAGTGAAATTTTAACCCACCACCCCCTTCTGCATTTGTGGCAATGTCAGTGAAAGTTAACCCCCTCCCCCCACATTGGTGGTCATGGTCATTGGAGGGGTTCAATTTTAATGCCACTGACCACCAATGTGGGAGAGGGGGGTTAATATTGACACCTGTGCTAGGGGTTAATAATGCATCCACTGGCATCAATGCTGGGGGTTATTAATGCGTCCTCTGATACCTTTATTGAGAGTTATTAATGCGTCCTCTGATACTTGTGTTGGGAGTTAATAATGTGTCCATTGACATTAATGCTGGGGGTTATGAATGTGTCCTCTGATACCTGTGTTGGGAGTTATTAATGTATTCACTGACATCAATGCTGGGGGTTATTAACCACTTCAGCCCCCGGAGGATTTTACCCCCTTCCTGACCAGAGCACTTTTTGCGATTTGGCACTGTGTCGTTTTAACTGACAATTACGTGGTCGTGCAGCGTTGTACCCAAACAAAATTGACATCCTTTTTTTCCCACAAATAGAGCTTTCTTTTGGTGGTATTTGATCGCCTCTGCGGTTTTTATTTTTTGCGCTATAAGCGAAAAAAGCGACAATTTTGAAAAAAACACAATATTTATTACTTTTTGCTATAATAAATATCCCCCAAAAATATATAAAAAAACATTTTTTCCCTCAGTTTAGGCCGATATGTATTCTACATATTTTTGGTAAAAAAAAAAAATAGCGTATATTGAATGGTTTGAGCAAAATTTATAGCGTCTACAAAATAGGAGATCGTTTTATGGCATTTTTATTTTTCATTTTTTTTTCATTAGTAATGGCGGCGATATGCGATTTTTATCGGGACTGCGACATTATGGCAGACACATCGGACATTTTTGACACTATTTTGGGACCGTTGTCATTTATACAGCGATCAATGCTATAAAAATGCAGTGATTACTGTGTAAATGACACTGGCAGTGAAGGGGTTAAGTGTGTCCTAGGGAGTGATTCTAACTGATAGGGGGCTGGGCTTTAACACACAGGACAGTGATCACTGCTCTCGATGACAGAGAGCTGTGATCTCTGTCCTGTCACTAGGCAGAACAGGACAGGATGCTTTTACAAAAGTATCTCCCCGTTCTTCCTCTCCGTGACATAATGGGGGGCACCCAGTGGACATCGAGTCCGCGGGACCCACGGTCACGGAGAGCACGGGCACATGCCCGTAACACCACTTCTTAAAGGGGACGTACCTGTACGCCCTTTTGCCTACCAGCGCCATTCTGCCAACGTACGCTGGTTAGCAAGCGGTTAATGCATCCTCTGATACCTGTGTTGGGGGTTATTATGGTGTCCACTGGCACCAATGCTGCAAGTTATTATGGTGTCCACTGACATTAATGCTGGGGGTAATTTTTGTGTCCGGGGGGGCGCAATTTGGCATCTTCGACCTGGGCACTGATTGACCTTGTCACATCACTGGGTAACACTATCAAGTAGGAAGTGATATCCGACCACCATGGTGTCACCCCCATACATGACAGTGCACGTGTGCTGCCGGCCCGATACTAGCCTGCCCAGCATGGCACTGGCAGGCTAGACAGGAAAGAAATTATATAAAAAGGTGGATCTCAAACTACTAGTGTTATTTTGGCAACAGAGACCAATTCGTCTTCTAGGGACGGGGTACCTCCACATCTTTGCTATTAGATCAATGGAATTATAAGGAAACAGATAGGGGAAGGGAAAGTAGTTGAAATGAAGACCAGACCATGGTATTCATATGCCAAGTAATCTTTAATTGTGCAAAATTTTAATAAGTTAAAATAGTTAAAAACATATATCAAAAGGGACCATGTTGTCACTTTAAAATAATTGATACACAGGACCTAGCTGCACAGAATCTGGAGTAACCGCATCAAACATGGGACACATGTTATTCCCATATATCTAAGCCAGGATGGTCTTGTAAGTGGGTTATCTAGAGCAGTGTTTCTCAACTCCAGTCCTCAAGGCACACCAACAGGTCATGTTTTCAGGATTTCCCTCAGATGAAACGGCTGTGGTAATTACTAAGGCAGTAAAACTGATCAAATCACCTGTGCAAAATAGTGGAAATCCTGAAAACATGACCTGTTGGTGCGCCTTGAGGACTGGAGTTGAGAAACACTGATCTAGAGCACAGAGCAATACTTGTCTAATCCAGGCTGGTTGTATGGTGCATGTATCATTGATTCCCAACAGAGATACCGACCAATTGATGGACCAATCGTCCTTGGCTTTAATGATAAAGAGGGGAATAATACACCTCTGAATACCACAATTGCGTTGGGGCTAATTTAGTATAGCAGACTTGAATATAAACTAAATGAATAAAGTCCTTGGAGAATATCACATATAGCACCGCAATTGTGTTTCACTATATTTGGTGTCCCAAAATCTGGGAGTAACCGCAACAAACATGGAACATATATATTCCCATAAATCTAAGCCAGGATGGTCTTGTGGGTGGGTTATCTAGAGCACAGAGCAATACTTGTCCCGTCCGGGCTAATTGTATGCTACATGTGTCATTGATTCCCAATGGGGATACCGACCAATTGATGGAGTAATCGTCCTAGGCTTTAGCGATAGATAGGGGAATAATACACCTTTAAATACCACAGTTGTTTGGGGCTAATTTAGTATAACAGGCTTGTTAAATATATAGCAGCTGAATAAAGTCCTTGGAAAATATCACATATAGCACCGCAGTTGTGTTACACTATATTGGTATCCCAGTTTAGACAATTCTACTGAAATGGAGCGTAGTAGCAATCAAAGCAGTTGAAAGTAATGTGCTCCTTGGATGTGTCCCGAGTAGCCAGAAATAAATGAAGGGTATACTTTCCCAATGGCTCAAACTCATTAAATCCAGACCAGGGAGAGTCTATCTTGCGCTGTTGGCAGGACAGGAAAGAGCCCAATGCACTAGTCTGCCCAAGTGCCCTACTGCTCTGTCCTGCTGTCACTTTGCAGCTGCAGGTCAGAGCACTGTGGCAGGCTAGGGTTGGAGAGCCATGCTGATGTGCTAGCCTGCTCAGTGCCATATTTATTAATTGTTTTAACAATTATTGTTGTTCATTAATTATGGGGGGGGTGATACCAACCCTAGTGACGTCACTGCCAACATCCATAAACAATGCCACACACCACAACACACACACATCAAAAACCTCCACCCCACAACCTCTAGTGTCAAATCCCCACACTCCAAGAGACCCAAAGGGTTATGCATCCCCTGAAACTACCCAGTGAGAGAGCCATCCCACCCAGCAGCATGCCCGGCTCCAGTCCCCTCCATGTGCAAATTCAAGATCTGCTATCTCCATCGTCAAAAATAAAGCCCTTTAGTCAAAAAAAAAATGTCTCAACTTTTTTAGCTGGCTCCTAGATTTAAAGCAAATTTGTCAAGGCCTGCACTATTATGAAAAGGTTTCAGGCAGCAGAAATAGGCGTGTTAATAGTATATTTTTATCAGTTAGCAAAATAGGCAAAATACAAATCAAATCAATATTTGGTGTGACCACCCTTTACCTTCAAAACAGTATCAATTCTTCTATGTACACTTGCACACAGATATTCAATGAACTCAGCAGGTAGGTTGTTCCAAGCATCTTAGAGAACTAACCACAGATCTTCTGTGGAGGTAGGCTGCCGGAAACCTTTGTGTCTTCGTGTAATCCCAGACAGGCTTGATGATGTTAAAATCAGGGCTCTGTGTTTTTCTTTACCCTGAAGTTAGTTCTTAATGACATTGGCTATATGTTTGGGGTCATTATCCTGCTGCAGAATAAATTTGGGGCCAATCACACACCTCTCTGATGGTATGGCATGATGGATAAGTATCTGCCTGTGTTTCTCAGCATTGAGGACACCATTTGTCCTGACCATATCTCCAACTCATTTTGCAGAAATGCATCCCCAAACTTGTAAGCAACTTCCACCATGCATCACTTTTGCCTGCAGACACTCATTAGTGTACCATTCTTTAGCCCTTCGGTGAATAAACTGTTTCCGGATACAGCCAAATAGTTCAAAGTTTGACTTATCAGTCAACAGCATCTGCTGCCATGTTTCTGTACCCCAGTTTCTAGGTTTTCATGCATAGTTGAGTCACTTTGCCTTGTTTTCACATTGGAGGTGTGGCTTTCTGGCCAGACATCTCTGGAAAGTAGATAGGTGTACCTGGGTCCCACTGGTTTCCACCAGTTCTGTTCTGATGGCACTGCTGGACATCTCCGATGTTGAAGGGAAGTAAGCATGATGTATCTTCCATCTGCTGCATTAAGTTTGCTTGGCTGACCACTACGGACTTCAAAGTTGCCCATCTCTTTGTGCTTCTTTAACCACTTCAATACAGGGCACTTACACACCCTTCCTGCCCAGACCAATTTTCAGCTTTCAGCGCTCTCACACTTTGAATGCCAATTACTCAGTCATGCAACACTGTACCCAAACAAAATTTTTATCATTTTTTTCATACAAATAGAGCTTTCTTTTGATGGTATTTAATCACCACTGATTTTTTTATTTTTTGTGACATAAGTCAAAAAAGAGCGATAACTTAAAAAAAAAAAAAAAAAACGCTTTTTTTTAGTTTCTATGATAAAATTTTTGCAAATAAGTAATTTTTGTTCATAAATTTGGGCCAAAATTTATACTGCTACATCTCTTTGGTAAAAATAACCCTAATTAGTGGATATTATTTAGTCTCTGTGAAAGTTAGCGTCTGCAAGCTTTGGTGCAAATCATTGAAAATTGATCACACCTGATGTACTGATGGCCTATCTCATTTCTCGAGTCCCTGAAATGTCAGGAAAGTACAAATACCCACCAAATGACCCCTTTTTGAAAAGTAGACAGTCAAAGGTGTTTAGTAAGAGGCATGGTGAGTTTTTTGAAGTTGTAATTTTTTCCCACAATTCTAGGGAAAATTAAGAATTTTTATTTTTTAATTTTTTCACAAAATTGTCATATAATCATAATAACAAGTTATTTCTCACACACAGCATATGTATACTTCCAATTACACCCCAAAATACATTCTGCTACTCCTCCTGAGTATGACGATACTAGATGTGTGTGACTTTTACACAGCCTGGCTACACAGAGAGGCCCAACATGCAGGGAGCTCCATCAGGGGTTCCCGGAGCATAAATTACACCTCTAATTTCCTAACGACCTATTACACTTTTGAAGGCCCTGGAGCACCAGAACAATGGAATTACTGACAAAATGACCCCATTTTGGAAAGCAAACACTCCAACGTATATTCTATGAAGTATTATGAGTCTTTTGAACGGTTAATTTTTTTACACAAATCTTCAGAAAACGTAGAAAGAAAATGAAAAATTAGATTTTTGTACTCACCGTAAAATCCATTTCTGTGAGTTCATCAACGGACACAGCGCCGTCTTAATCTTGACCATTGGGATATAGCGCCTCTGCAGGAGTAGGACTAGACAGAACAAAAAAACACCTGGCTATGCCTATGGGTTGTCCTCAGTCAGTATATAACCCCCTCCCTGCTCTAGGTATTCAGTTTAGTAGCTAGCAATAATAGAAGTATCAAAAACTCCATAGAGGGGTGGGTGCTGTGCCTGTCAATGAACTCAGAGAAATTGATTTTACGATGAGTACAAAAATCCCATTTTCTCTTTCGTTCATCGATGGACACAGCGCCTTCTTAATCTTGACCATTGGGACGTCCAAAAGCAGTGCCAAAGAAAAATGAGGGGTGGGCAAAATAACCCAAGGCTAACCACAAGAGCCCTAACCAGGACACAGGAACCTTAATCGGGTCACAGGAGCCCCATATGAAATAAAAAATATTTAAAGAAAAAACACCCCCTATGAGGGAACCAGCCTCTTAAACAGCAGCCTGCAAAACCTTGCAGCCAAAAGAAGCATCCGCAGGTGCCAAAATATCTACTTTATAAAATTTAGTGAAGGTATGCACTGATGACGTGATATTAACGCTTGATGACGGAAGGCCCAAGAAGTACTAAGCGCCTGAGTAGAATGTGCCGTGACAGGGAAAGGAGGAACCCGACCCTTAATAGAATAGGCCTGAGTCACATTCTGTCTGATCCATCTGGAGATGGTAGCCGAAGAAGTGGCCAGCCCTTTCCTTGGTCCTTGTGTAACCAAAAAAAGTGAGTCTGACCTCCAGAAGGACTCAGTGGATTCCAGATACACCCGAATCGCACAAACCACATCCAAGGTAAGCAAAGCCAATTCCTTGAGATGAGCTGGCTTGGGACACAAGGACGACAACACAATGTCCTCATTCAAATGGAAGTCAGAGACAACCTTGGGCAAAAATGACAGACAGGGACGAAGAACCACTTTATCCCTATGGAGTACTAAATAGGGACTATGACAGGATAATGCTGCCAACTCTGAAACCCTGCTGGCCGAGGTAATAGCCACCAGGAATGCCACCTTCTGGGACAACGTAGATAAGGGAATCTCGCAAATATTCTCGAATGGAGGTTTCTGGAGAACCCATAGCAGCAAGTTTAAATCCCATGGCGGCAAAAGAGACCGTACAGGCGGAGCCACATACCGGACTCCCTGAATGAAGCTACAAACTAAAGAGTGAGTGGCTAGGGGTCGCTGAAAGAAGACTGCTAAGGCAGACACCTGGCCTTTGATCGGGCTCAAAGCCAACTTCTGCTCAAACGCCCTGTTGAAGAAAAGCTAAGATCTGAGCCACAGAAAAGGATCGAGGATGAATGCCAATCGGCTCACACCAAGAAATGTACGATGGTATATCTTACTAGAAGTCGACTTCCTCGCCTTCACCATAGTAGGGATCACTGATCCCGACAGATCTCTATCTCAGTACCTGGCTTTCAATGGCTAGGCCATTAAAACCAGTTACTGTAAAACAGGATGGAAGCTCAGCCCTCGGTACAACTGGTCCTCTTTTAGAGGTAGCTTCCAAGGGATGTTTACAGCCACCAGAAGACTTTCGCCCTCGGTCCATTGCAGGCACCGCAGAAGAGGAAGGCGTTGGCCCCGCAGTTCCTGGACAGGGCTAAAGGGGACCTTGGGTAGTTCAGACGTCACCCGAATCTTTACAGGAATTATACCCACACAAGGAGACACAAGGCCCCCCAAAATGGACAAATTCTCTCCCCCTTCTTTGGTACCCCCAAAAGGTTCAATTCTTGGACCCCCTTGACGATCACGAAGGAGGTCCATGAATCTGGAAACCAGCGAAGATGTCGACCCACCCCAGCAATGGGTGAGGGCAGACCTTCATGCTGAAGGAGTCTTGTCAGTGGATCCGGAGAAGCCTGCTCTAGGCTCACCAGACCAAGATTGCTTTGAACTTCCCGGGGAAGACTTGAGAGATCCATTTCCTTTATCTGTCGTCCAGGGAGCCCGGAAGAATTTCTTATGGGCTGAGAAAGAAGGCCCCCGTCTGCGACGAGGCTCCTTGCCTTTCCTAGATTGATGCAGGAAGGTACTCTTTCCCCCTCCCTGTGACACCCTTAATGATGTAATCGAGGATAGCCCCAAACAGGCAGTATCCTTGAAAGGGCAGATCAATGAGAGCTTTTTTAGAGGCTTGGTCTGCCAACCAATTATTAAAACACAGCACACGTCTTATCACCACCACTGAAACAGAAAGCTTGGACAGCACAGGAGCTGCATCCAAGGCTGCATCACAAATATACTGTAGCCCATGGACCAGCTGGTCCGCTAAATCAAAATAAGCAGTGGGAACAGCCTCTGCTTTCCTGTTAGCCTTAAAGGACGGGGATTCCTTTACTGGGATCATGGTTGCTTTATTCAACCTGGAAACAGGAGGGTCCACCACTGGCGGGGTAGTCCACTTTTTACAAGTGGTTCTTCAAATAGGTAGCATATTGAGAAACGTTTTGGGACCACAAAGGGTGATTTTGGTTATTCCCATTTCTTATAGGTAAACCTATCAAAATAAGGCAGATAAGGAAACACCCTAGGTGTGCAAGGTGACTTATGCGTACCAAAGGACACAGCTACGTCTGTGGCCCTGTCAGCCGCATCCCCCATCTTTAGAGTCTCTCGCACCGCAGTAACAAGTGCATCCACCAGCGCTTTTTCACTCACTGCTGAGACCCCAGAGGACTCATCCTCACTATCGGACGGGTCAGGGGGCGACATATTAAACCCCCCTGGATGGGCAACGTGGCCGGCGGCATCAGGCTCAGAATCAGATGAGACAGACTGAGCAGGAGAAGGCAGGGGACGCTTCCTCCCGGGTCTTTGCCCACACGCTACTTCCACCTGGGATACTAATGACTTAAGGACCGCCGTCAGCGCAACCATGGGAAGCTGGGGTTCCGAGGGACCTGCCACCTCCAAGAGGGGATCAGTGGGTGAGATGTGACCCTGAGGCTCCATAAGGAAGAAGACCCTGTAGCAAAGGAACTTTGGCACCTCTAAGGGACACCTCAATGTAATGACAAGGGTGCCTAACAGCAGAGGACCCCAAAGACTCACCCTACCAAACGGAGGAGCGCCGCAATTTGGACCCAGCAACACCAATGTCGGCATCCATTTAATGTATCCCGGGACAGGAAGAGAAGCATAGGGGAGGAAGAGGAGGAGCTCTGGCATCTCCACAAGGTTCTGACCGTCTCTAGCGTCTAGACTAACGAAAAATGGCCGCCGTGACCTCATCGGCTACACAAACATGGCCGCCAGCCAGACCAAGAGAAAATGACCGCAGTGATGTCATCAGACCACCCAAAAATGCCCGCCAGTCCTTTGACATGCTGACAGGATCCTCTCTGTGCCTTCCACAATGCTGCACCCTCTGCAAGGGGACCCCCTTCCAAAAATGTACTGTACAGGCAGGGTGAACATTTAAGGGGACTCCGCTGTGCCCTCTGCACTGGGACCCCTAAACTGCACACTACCTCACACTGCAGACATGGCAGGGCATGCACCTATGGGTCTCCGCTGCACCCTCTGCACTGGAACCCCCCCATACCGCCAGGGCAGGACACACACCACCCAGAAGGGAAATGGCAGGGGAGACCCCCAGGGGTCTCTGCTGCCTGCCCTGGGACTCCCACCAATCTGTGGGGGGAGGGTGAAACCCAGTTTAACCAGGGGACTTTAGGATGGGAGGAGGGATCCTGCAGGCAGGTCTGACCATCCCTGGAGGGTACCCGTGTCCACCCCAAATCGCACAATGGGGGAAAGGGGGAACTGTACTTACCGATCCATGGTGCAGGTGACCCTCCAGACAGAACTCCTCGCCACCGAAGTGGGGGGCTGTCGGCCAAGGGACCTTTGCGACTCGGACCAGAGCCCGTTCGTAAGTGACGTTTAACTCGTGGGCCAGCCTCCGTTCGTTGAGGCTATGTCGTGGCCAACCTAGCGCATAGCTGCGGTCTGCACATGCTCGCTGGCTGGACTGGGGAGACCACTGAATCTAGATTATCCAGCCCGGCAGTTGATTGCAGATCTCCCTGGAGAAAATGCATGGAAAAAAAGAGACAAAAAGTAAAATTTGCTAGGACCTAAAGATCCTAGCAAGGACCTTACTCCTGACTAAACAGAAAAAACTGAATACCTAGAGCAGGGAGGGGGTTATATACTGACTGATGACAGCCCATGGGCGTAGTCAGGTTTTTTTTTGTTCCTAGTCCTACTCCCGCAGAGGCGATATAACCCAATAGTCAAGATTAAGAAGGAGCTGTGTCCGTCGATGAGCGAAAGAGAAGCCTATTTTTTTTTTAAACAAAGTTGTCAATTTATAAGATATTTCTAACTCATAGCATGTATATAGCAAGAATTACACCCCAAAACACATTCTGCTACTCATCCGGAGTATGGCGATACCACATGTGTGAGACTTTTACACAGCCAGTCCACATACAGAGGACCAACATTGAAGTAGTACCTTCAGGTGTGCTAGGAGCATAAGTTACACATCTCATTTCATTCCTACCTATCACACTTTTGAAGGTCCTTGAGCACCAGGACAGTGGAATTACCAACAAAATTACCCCACTTTGGAAAGCAAACACCCCAACGTATATTCTATGAGGCATGGGCTGCAGATAGGTACTCGGGTACTCTGATGGGCTGCAGATAGGTACTTGGGTACTCTGATGGGCTGGTGACAGGTACTCGGTTACTCTGATGGGCTGGTGACAGGTACTCGGGTACTCTGATGGGCTGGTGACAGGTACTCGGATGGGCTGTTACTCGGGTACTCTGATGGGTGGTGACAGGTACTCAAATGAACTGTGACAGGTACTCAGATGGGCTGTTACAGGTACTCAGATGAACTGTGACAGATACTCAGGTACTCAGATGGGCTGTGACAGGTGCTCAGGTACTCAGATGAATTGTGACAGATACTCGGTTACTCAGGTGGACTGTGACAGGTACTCAGGTAGACTGTGACAGGTACTCGGGTACACAGATGAACTGTGGCAGGTACTCAGGTGCTCGGGTACTCAGATGAACTGTGACAGGTACTCAGATGAACTGTGACGGATACTCAGGTACTCAGGTGGACTGACAGGTACTCAGATGGACTGTGACAGGTACTCGGGTACTCAGATAGACTGTGACAGGTACTCAACTACTCGGGTAGTCAGATAAACTGTGACAGGTACTCAGATGAACTCTGACAGGTACTCAGGTACGCAGATGAATTGTGGCAGATACTTGGGTACTCAGGTGGACTGTGACAGGTACTCAGGTGGACTATGACAGGTACTCAGGTAGACTGTGACAGGTACTCGGGTACTCAGATGAACTGTGACAGGTACTTGGGTACTCTAATGGGCTGGTGACAGGTACTCGGGTACTCTGATGGGATGGTGACAGGTCCTCGGGTACTCTGATGGGCTGTTACTCGGGTACTCTGATGGGTGGTGACAGGTACTCAGATGGGCTGTGACAGGTACTCAGGTACTCAGATGAACTGTGACAGGTACTCAGATGGGCTGTGACAGGTACTCAGATTAACTGTGACAGATACTCAGGTACTCAGATGGGCTGTGACAGGTGCTCAGGTACTCGGGTACTCAGATGAATTGTGACAGATACTCGGGTACTCAGGTGGACTGTGACAGGTACTCGGGTACACAGATGAACTGTGACAGGTACTCAGGTGCTCGGGTACTCAAATGAACTGTGACAGGTACTCAGGTACTCAGATGAACTGTGACAGATACTCGGGTACTGAGGTGGACTGACAGGTACTCAGATGGACTGTGACAGGTACTCGGGTACTCAGATAGACTGTGACAGGTACTCAAGTACTCGGGTACTCAGATGAACTGTAACAGGTACTCAGATGAACTCTGACAGGTACTCGAGTACGCAGATGAATTGTGACAGATACTCGGGTACTCAGGTGGACTGTGACAGGTATTCGGGTACTCAGATGAATTGTGACAGATACTTGGGTACTCAGATGAACTGTGACAGATACTCGGGTACTCAGGTGGACTGTGACAGGTACTCAGGTGGACTGTGACAGGTACTCAGGTGGACTGTGACAGGTACTCAGATGAACTGTGACAGGTACTCGGGTACTCAGATGGAGTGTGAGAGGTACTCAGATGGACTGTGGCAGGTACTCAAGTACTGGGATATTTAGATGAACTGTGACATGTACTCGGGTTCTCAGATGGGCTGTGACAGATGTTACCGCAATCTCCTTCTCACACACAATCAGTGTGTGAGGAGGAGAACCCCGGTAACATCTTGTTACCGTGGTTTGTCGGCATTTTGTGACCGGCTGTGATTGGACACAGCCGGTCACGTAGTAAAGAGCCAATTTCATTGGCTCTTTACTGTGATCAGGGTTGGGCTGTGTCAGGGTGACAAGCCTCGTCCCCAATCGGCGCGCACGAGCACCATACACGTGGACAGTACATGTGACCGGCTGTGATTGGACACAGCCTGTCACGTGGTAAAGAGCCATTTTTTATTGGCTCTTTACACAGATCTGGTATGGGCTGTGTCCGAGGGACATACCTCATCCCCGATCGCAGCACTGCAGGCCCCCGGGGGCCGCAGGAGCGATGAGAAGCCGAAGACGACATATGATGCCAGCCCAGGATGGGAGATCCCATCTACGGACGTCATTTGACTATGGGCCAGGAGTGAAGTGGTTAAAAGAGCTTGAACAGCACATCTTGAAACCCCAGTCTGATTTTTTTTTTGCCTGAGAGATACCTTGCTGATGCAGTATAACTGTAAAAACAGAACAAATCAGCACAATAATAAAAAAAAACCCTATTATAATAAAAGCAGCTGGACACCAAGGGTCAATATTAAAATACGGATAGAAGTTACGTGATGTCACCCGCGGCCATCTTTGCTTTTGTTTCACACGCTGCATACACCAGGCACTTGGTTTAAGTGCCATTTTTGTAAGTTTTTAATTGTCTCATTTTATTATTAAATGTTATTTTCTACAGAGAGCACTATGTATTGCCTTTTATTTGCATGACTCATATGGTATGGCAGCTGTGATGCCGATAGCAATTACTGATCATAAGAAGGGATCATCTTGGATCTGCTACCTGATATATACCCCGTTTGGGAAAGTGTGTTTGACCCTCTATAATTAAAGGGTCCACGCCATGAGGTGAGCAGCCACTTTTATCATTGGTGGAGGTTTTTTCCCATGAAGTCACTTGCATGATTTATCACTTCATCACTGAAGATCTCATGGATTATTCTTCATATGTGATATATGGACATTTTATCATTTTGATTTTATTATTCATTAGCGCTGCACTGCTGTTTTTACATTTTGATGCAGTATAACTGACTTGTGTCTTGTTGCTGTGCCCAGTCTTGCCATGGCACTATCTTCCACAACCTCACCTTAGACTGGCTGTTCCTCACCCAGTTTTAAGCCTCTTACGCAGCTGTTTCTGTTTCAGTAATTACTGTGTTTCAACCTACATATGAAATTGATGATCATTAGCAAATGCTTGGTATAATTGGTTAATCATACACTTGATTCTAATACTACAAAATCCCTGACTGTGTAAGAATAGAAGCTGGTTTGAAACCAGAGTAGTCACACCAAATATTTATTTGATTTAGATTTTTCATCTGTTCGCTCACTATGCATTTTGGAAATTGATAAAAAATAAACAATTCAAATATATATTTTTGAAAGCATTCTTACGTTACAGCATTTTTAACACCCCCTAAAACTTTTGCACAGTACTGTATATACAATATGTTATTTATATTATATGCACAAAAGTATCAACGTGCTATAGTAAAATATACAGTGGATCATCAGTAGCTGGTATACATACTGTACAGACTATCGCTCCTCTTGGAGCTTAGATGACGTTATCACGCACACATGAACCAGAAAGTAACCACGATAGTATGTTTGTATACTGGTCACTGATGACCCACTGTGTATTGTACTATAGGCTAAGTGCACTATAAAATGTGAGTAATTTTTTATTAAATGCTTTTTACTGTCATATATTTTGCATATGAGTACAAAACAATGCACCCAGACTGCCCAGCAGTTCAGTGCGTAAAAAAACAATAGTAGAAAAATTACCTTAACTTTGAAGATTCAGCCATGCGGAGCCTACAAGTGGATAAATAATCCTTATATTGAAAATTCAGCCACATAAGGCCTACAAGTTGTCACCAGGAATTTGAAAATACAGTACAAAAAAACTAAATTAAGTCACCCCAGGTGCCCCCCACCCCGTCCCCAAGCTGCAACCCCCTTAAGGTACTGTAGACACAATAAAGATGGAGTCCTGACATTGATACATTGGACTGGTCACTTGATATTCACAAGATAAAGGTACTTATACCCAGGAACATAGAATAATAGGATGGCTGGAGCATACAAGCAATGCATACAGAACAAGAACATAGTAGTTATATTCAAGGTTAAAGTGAGGCCTATGTAATCTGCTGAAACATGGCAGTAACCCATAATATCAGTATTATGGATAGAGTAATACCAGACGGTAATCAAAAACCACTGGTTCACCTACGTGTTGGTAGAGAGGGTGAAGAACCAAGGCTGTCAAATCTTACAACTTGGAGTCTTGGACCAATGGTAAAGTACCATTGGCCCAAGCTGTCCAATAAAAATGCTGCAGTGGAGGAACGCCTCTCACTGCAGTGTCATAGAAGGGGGCATGTGTCTAAAAGACACATGCTCCCTTGCAGCCCAGCCCTCTTAACTACAAGGAAAAAACATGGGTTTATGGGTATACGATTTACTCACAATCCCATGTTTTTCTCACACAGTTAAGAGGGAGAATGAGAATCTGCTACTGTTGAAAAGGTTTTAATCAAGCTAAATCATATATTTATATGCTATATGTTATAACATAATAATTTACTATTTATTTATTTACTGTGAAATTGCCGGTTGGAAGTTATAACTTCAAACTTCAGTAGTTTGTTAATTGCTTGAGGACCAGCTGCTGCCGCGCTAGGGGGCGCGACGCCAGAGCCGATGTGCGTGGTCGGCGCCGCGATGTCCAACAGCCACCCGCGATCGCTCCACAGAAAGCCAGAATGGGGATCTGTCAATGTAAATAGACATATCCCCATTCTTACAGGGGGGGAAAGACAGATCTGCTGTTTCTATTGATTAGGAACAACGATCTCTCTCCTCCTCCAGTCAGTCCCATCCCCCCACAGTTAGAAACACCTCCCAAGGAACACATTTAACCCCTTGATCGCCCCCTAGTGATAACCCCTTCCCTGCCAGTGACATTTACACAGTAATCAGTGCATTTTTATAGTCAATGGTCCCAAAAATGTGTCAAAAGTGTCCAACCTGTCCGTTGCAATGTCACAGTCGCTAAAAATCACAGATCGCCACCAATACTAGAAAAAAAATATATATAAAAAATGCCATACCATCTATCCCCTATTTTGTAGATGCTATAACTTTTTCGCAAACCAATGAATATACACTTATTGCGTTTTTTGGGTTTTTTTTAAGAAGAATACATATTGGCCTAAACTGATGAAGAATTTTTTTTTTATTATTTTGTGGATATTTATTATAGCAAAAAAAAGTAAAAAAATAGTTTTTTCAAAATTGGGTACAGCGTCGCACGACGGTGCAATTGTCAGTTAAAGAGGCAGTGCCGTATCGCAAAAAATGGCCTGGTCTTTAACCACTTCAGCCCTGGAAGATTTTACCCCCTTCCTGACCAGAGCACTTTTTACAATTTGGCACTGCGTTGCTTTAATTGCGCGGTCATGAAATGCTGTACCCAAACTTACTTTTTTTTGGTGGTATTTGATCACCTCTGCGTTTTTTATTTTTTGCGATATAAAGGAAAAAAGACTGAAAATTTGGAAACAAAATAATATTTTCTACTTTTTGTTATAAAAAAAATACAATAAACTCAATTTTGGTCATGCATTTAGACCAAAATGTATTCAGCCACATGTCTCGAGTAAAAAAAAAAAATTCAATAAGCGTAATTTTATTGGTTTGCGCAAAAGTTATAGCGTCTACAAACTAGGGTACATTTTCTAGAAATTACGCAGCTTTTAGTTTATGACTGCCTATCTCATTTCTTGAGGTGCTATAATGGCAGGGCAGTACAAACCCCCCCAAATGACCCCATTTTGGAAAGTAGACACGCCAAGGAATTTGCTGAGAGGCATGTTACCCACATTCAATATCTTACTTTTTTGTCACAAGTGATTGAAAAATGACAAAAAATAAAATATTTACACAAAGTTGTCAGTGAAATTATATATTGCTCACACATGCCATGGGCATATGTGAAATTACACTCCAAAATACATTCTGCTGCTTCTCCTGAGTACAGAGATACCACATGTGTGAGACTTTTTGGGAGCCTAGCCGCATACAGGACCCCGAAAACCAATCGCTGCCTTCAGGCCTTCTAATGCCCCGTACACACGGTCGGATTTTCCGATGGACAATGTCCGATCGGAGCGTGTTGTCGGAAATTCCGACCGTGTGTGGGCGCCATCGGACATTTTCCATCGGATTTTCCGACACACAAAGTTGGAGAGCAGGAGATAAAATTTTCCGACAACAAAATCCGATCGCGTCAATTCCGACCGTGTGTGGCCTGTTCCGACGCACAAAGTGCCACGCATGCTCAGAAGAAATTCCGACACGGGACAGCTCGTTCTGGTAAACTTAGCGTTCGCAATGGATACAGCACTTTCGTCACGCTGCAATGTTCAAAATGGTTTAATACAGCGCACTCTCTTCTTCTTTATAATGTGACAAGAATTAAGTCGTTTTGCTGCTCATATTCACACACACTTCTCACAAACTTTTATTTGTGTTTTTTTTAGTGGGATTCCATGAATATATTGTTATTAGTTGTCACATCTGACAGTTTTATATTTTTTTTATTTTTTATTTTTTGGATTTTCAGCCTTTTTTTTTCTTTAATGTTTGGATTTTTGCCAAGGCTGATCTTTGTTCAATGTTATTTTTATTTTTACTCCCGAATATTTTTGTGTGTGTTTTGTGTGTCAAGTTACCCCAACACCATTGATATCTTTTATTATTTAATCTCAAGGAGATTGTTTGGTGTTGGTGTCCCTTGTTCATTTCACATTGTATATTTGAAATGTACCTGAATCCTCACAAACCAACTGTCCTTTTTGAAGTAAAACACATAGGAGAGTATAATTCAAAACAAAAATCCTTTATTAAGGGATCAGAACCAAACAAAGAGGAAGGCAACACTGGATCAACAGGAGAAATTAGCGAAGCCTGGGACCCCCACGGCAGACATCAATTCTTCAACATCAAAATTGGTGGCCTGAGGAGTCCATATGTAAGGGAGGCCAGTCTGGTCCAGAATTCGCAGAGATCTGGATAACAGCAGATGACATCTGTGTCCCCAGGCTGTGGTACCACAAGAGGCTGCATTTTTTGGCCGACCAGACTGAACCCAGGGCAATCACTGTCTGGTCTTCCTTCCACGCTTCCTTCCGGGCTGTGGCTGTGCAGTTGGAGATGTGGCAGGAGGAGGAGTAGGACCTGGAGGAGGAGGAGGACTGGGAGGACCTGGAGGAGGACTGGGAGGACCTGGAGGAGAGGGAGGAGGAGGAGGACCTGCAGGAGGAGGAGGAGGACCATCCCCAAGTGATGTCTGCCGTGGGGATCACCTGCTTCACAATTTCACACAATTGCTCCAGTGCTGCCTTCCTCTTTGCTTGGTTCTTGAAGTGGGGGTGGGTAATCTCCCACAGACAGGGCAGCTCACTTAGCATCTCTACGAATACTGACATGAAGTCATTGTCTTTCATTAAGATGTCCATGTTCACTGCAAGACACAACACAAGACAAAGCCTAATGTCAGACAAAACTCTCCTAATCTTGTTACAATATAGGCCTCAATCTAGAAGCAGTATAGGCACAAGTTTGTCTCTTACCTTCGTTCTTACGATCGGCGCGTCCAATGCTCCTTCCTCCGCTCACAGATCGTACGTAATACGCACGCGTGTTACGCTTTATACACACTGCGCATGCGTGTAACTCCGCCCACCCCGACGTTCTTTCTAGTCTATTCCCCGCCCCTTTTCGTTCGGCGCAGTGGGTGAAGAGCACATGGCGGAGTTACAGCAGGTGCGTGCTAATTCTAGCAACGAGGAGGAGGAGGAGGAAAGGCCGGATCCAGGCACGTCCCGATCCAGAAGGAGATGTTTTAAGGCCACAAATATGTCGTTTGGGGAGATGTTGGAGATGGTCGACATCATGAAGAAGTCCGACTATGACGGAAAATATGTGCCTTACCCCAACCCGAACATCCGAAAGGCCAAGATCATGGCGAAAGTGGTCAGGAGTCTTGAGAGGAATTTCGGGGTACGAAGATCGAAAGATCAGCACAGGAAGCGGTGGTCGGACCTGAAGTTGAGAGAGCCAGAGCAGTACCGAAAGATCCGGAGAGTGCTGCAAACAAGTAAGTAGTTGTGCTGTGTTCCTATTCTTTCTGTCTTTATTCCGTTCGTTCTGCTCCATATGCTTTTATTAATTGTAACGTTTAAAAGGGCAACTTTAGGAAGGGAGATGGGGAGCCTAGCGGAGCAGACATGCATTGTTAGAGCTCCGCACCGCTGAGGAGAGAAGAGAAGGACAAAGCGGAGCCTGCAGGCTCAAAAGGTATCCATTTGAACCTTTTTGCCCCAGGGAACAAACTGTGAAAGTTTGGGCAGGAAATATGGTACTGGGAGGAAACCGTGGCAGAAATAAAAATCACCTCACAAAGAGCTCACAGGCACTCACTGCAACTAAAGCAGCTCCAGTCACCTCACAAGATACAGCATCAGGGCACTCTCACAGACAGAAAATGTCACAGCAAGACTCTCCATTTGAGTCAGATACAGAACAAATCCTCTCACAAACTTCTCCACAAGCCTCCTCAGCATCCCCAGTAATATTATTACAATTTGAAAAGATGCTTCATAAGGCTTTAAAACAAACCTCAGACCAAATAACAAAAAGCCTAATCAAAGAAATAAGAGAGCTAGGAAACCACACCGCAGCCTTAGAAATAAAAATGGATGAAATTGAAATTACAACCCAAGTAAATATAACAGAATTGGAACAATTAAAAGAAGAGAATTTAATACTTCAAACTAAGCTCGAAGATTACGAAAATAGAGCCAGACGTTCAAACTTGCGCATAAGGGGAATACCTGAAACTGTGACAGACCTGCAATCTACTATTACTGCTCTATTACAAGAACTAAAGCCAGATATCCCTATTGAATGTTTAGAACTGGACAGAGTACATAGAGCCCTCACAGCCAAAAAGAAAGATGGACCCCCACGTGATATAATCACAAAATTTCATTATTACAGAACGAAAGAACAAATACTAATTGCTGCAAGAGAAAAAAAGGAACTTAATTTTCAAGGACACAATTATCAAATTTTTGCTGACCTATCCCAACTTACTATTACTAAAAGACGATCCATGAAACCCCAACTAATGGAACTGCAACGCCACAACATTATGTATCAATGGGGCTTCCCCTTTTCAGTCAGATTTAACTACCAAGGTACAATTTACAGAAGCAGATCAGCAGATGAACTACAACAAACCCTTTTAAAATTAAATCCGACAGAACCCACAAGCAGCAACTCTCCCACACGCAGAAGAATGACATCAGCTTCACCTTCAGGCAGCACTCAGAAAATTTCAGAACAAAATGGGAATCATCATTCTCACAAAAGAGGCCGTTATGCCACATTATCCATGGACCAAGAAGATTCAATGGACTGACATCCTAATTCCTGATATCTCTTCATTTATTATACTAAGAGATGGTTCTCTATAAAAAACCTGTATTTATAACTGAATGTAACTGCATTCTGATAGTCACACACTGTGTGGGATCATGTTACATTCCAGTTATATTTCTTATTACTTCTGATTCATATAGCCTTAGAATATATAAGTGAAATAAGGAAATTCTTGTTCAGTTATATATTATCAGGTAATAACAATAGATTTATTACTTTTTAGGACAAATATGTTCAATAATCCAGAAGTAATGGAAGCTTTTTCTTTCTTTTCTTAAAACAAATATATTATTACCTAACTAGTTCCTAGAATTATGTTTTTGTTTATTCTAATCTGAAGCAATACAACCTCAATTTTATGAGTTAACATATCTAAACAGTTACATATGAATAAAATATGTAATTGTTTACTCTAAAAGGGTTAAAATCCCAAAATAATTCAAACTATCTTCATCAATACCAAAGTTATTAACAGTACCTTTCTAACTGAATTATTTAGCCTAGGGCAAGACTAACCATATACAACCACCCTGGAATAAATAATTTCAACAAAAAATATATTCTGCACTCCAATTAATGAAACATCATTTTGATGTCTTTTGACATAGCACTTCTCTCCTGTAAGCGGAAGATCCGTGTACCCCCATTAGCCCTCCTCATTCTCCCAACCATATTATGTGGGAGTGTGACGAAGGCACTTATTCCCCTGAGAGAGATATTTATTCTCTTTCACGGGTAAATTGTGATTACTTGCAAAAAATAATTTATACAATGTATCATCTAATCTCATATGTTTTTTGTTTACTCTTTACTCCAGAATTCACTGGTTTCTTTTCTATCTATTCATCTCTTCAGTGATCTGCGCAGTCAGCTCTGCATAACAAAAAGTAAGTCAAAACTATTTGATCTGCTGCCATGGCACCACTGAATATACTTTCCCCTAAATGTTCAGGGAATAAATGTCCCTCAAAAAAGGACCAAAGCCTTCCGTACTTTCCATAACAAGAAGGCTCACATAGTATGCCTCCAAGAAACACACTTCACCAAAGATTCTACTCCAAAATATATTTCTCCTTTTTATCAACAAATGTACACGGCTTCTGCCTGTACCAAGCAAAGGGGAACTCTAATTGCATTTCACCGATCCACACCATTCACCTTATCATCAGAAATTAAAGACCCAGAAGGTAGATACCTGATACTCATGGGTTATATAATGGATACAACAATCACGGAGATTTCCTACTACGCTCCTAACAAACAACCTACACCATTCCTCTCACATATATTACAAGTGATTAATACACACAAAATAGGAACAGTGATAATGTGTGGGGATTCGAACCAGGTCCTCCTCCCATTTCTAGATAAATCCAAAATAACCTCTAGATTACCTTTTTCTCAACTTCTTTCCAAATACAATCTGGTAGATTCGTGGAGAGAAAGTAACCCAATGAAAAAGAAATCCACTTATTTCTCGCACCCTCATCAAACCTTCACCAGAATAGATCATATTTTTCTAACAATAGGAATGATACCAGAAATTATTGCATCAGATATAATTCCGATTCCGTGGTCTGACCATAATGCAGTATACACTACTATAGCCTCAGCCATACCAAAAGCGCATGACCCAACGTGGTACTTACCGGACATAATGCTCAAACACCCACTACATCAGATGGCCATTGAACAAGCTTTAAAGGAATACATATCAATTAATAATACAACAGACATCTCCCCAATAACACTGTGGGAAGCTCATAAGCCTGTCTTGCGTGGTACAATACAAAGACAAATGGCACTATTTAAACGGGAACGCAAAAATCTAGCAAAAAAACTAGAACTCAATTTTAATGCAGCCTACATATCATTTCAAGATAATCCATCTCAGAGTACAAAATCTCATCTGGAAAAATCTAGATTGGAATACGATCTATTTCTCACTGAGTCAGTTGTTAAATCCCTCAAACGCTCCAAACACAATTTCTACATGAATACAAACAAACCAGGTACATATTTGGCTCGGGCATTAAATTCAACTAACAAATCTTTCAAACCAATACGTTTGAAATTATCAAAAAATTTTTACACTTGTAATCCAGTTAAAATAGTCCATAAATTTCACTCACATCTCGCAACTTTATACAAGACAAACAATGAATTTAATCCTACAGAGGCTGAATCCTTCTTCTCAAAAATAACCTTACCTGAGTTATCTCAGAATCAAAAAAGCAGTTTGGATGAGCCTATAACTATAGATGAAGTTGCTAACGCCATAAAAGACCTAAAACTTAACAAAAGACCAGGCCCAGATGGCTACTCGGCTTTATACTATAAAACATTCTCAGAAATACTCTCTCCCATTCTCACTGAAACTTTTAACAAACTTCTAGATGGACATTCTTTTTGGCAAGAAACACTAATGGCAATTGTTTGTATGATCCCAAAACCCCTTTCTGATGATACTTCCTGTGTGAATTATCAGCCTATCTCTCTGTTAAACCTCGATATTAAATTATTAGCAAAAATAATAGCAAAACGCCTCAATAGCATTATAGGAAAATTAATACATAGAGATCAAGTAGGCTTCATGCCAAATAGACAGGCAGGCGATAATATACGCAGGGCAGTGTTATTGGCACATATTGCTAAAAAACGGAAAATCCCTTTATGTTTTCTATCTCTCGATATTAAGAGGGTATTTGACACAGTATCCTGGCAATATATGCAATATTCATTACAAAAATGGGGTTTTGGACCCCACTTTTTAACATGGATCAAAGCATTATATAATAAACCCAAAGCCTATATAAAATATGCTGGATACAAATCTGAAGCCTTTAATATCGAAAGAGGTACCCGACAGGGTTGCCCATTATCTCCCTTATTATTTGCCCTTATACTCGAACCCATGGCCCAATACATCAGAACAAACCAAACTATAACTGGCATTGAAGTAGGAGGTATTACACACAAATTATGTATATTTGCAGACGATATATTACTTTTTCTATCATCACCACAGGTCTCTGGTCCTAACTTAATACCAGCTCTTGATGGATTTGCAGCCCTATCCGGCCTTATGATTAATCCTAAGAAATGCCTAGTGCTTAATATTTCACTCACAAACATGGAATTGATCCCGGCTAGGGCTGCACTCCCATTCACATGGGCAGAAAAATCAATTCCATATCTTGGAATTCATTTAACAGCATCTCATTCTGACTTATTCTCAACCAATTATCCTCCTGTATTAAGACAGATCACAAATCTAATAAAACAATGGTCGCAACTTCCTTTATCCTGGATAGGGAAGATTAATGCAATCAAAATGACTATTCTACCCAAATTGCTTTATCTATTCAGAGTCCTCCCTATTCCAATTCCTTCCTATTTTTTGAGAATAGTACAAAAAAGAGCATCTTCGTTTATATGGGGCTCTTTTAAACCACGTATGCCTATACACACACTACATCTTCCCAAAAATAAAGGAGGCCTGGGATACCCTAATTTTACTAACTACTACAGAGCAGCACATTTGGCCAGTCTGTCCAAATACCATGCAAAACAGGAAATCCCATTATGGGTACTTATAGAGGCTTCAGAAAATGACCCTATATTAATATCAAATTTATTATGGCTTGATCCTAAAGACCGCTTTAAAATTCATAATCCCATAACTAAACACTTCTTATCTCTCTGGGATAAACTAAAAAACCAAATATCAGTTATAATCTCCACACAATCCTCTCCTTTCTATTATCAGAAATCTGGCCTTTTATCCGGCATGGATCTACCCAAATTATTTTAAAGCTTGGACAACATCAGGCATTCAGACACTAAATTACTTCATAGCATCTAAATCATTCCTTTCATTCCCATCGCTTAGAGAAAAATATGATCTACCAAACTCTGAGATATTTAGATATCTCCAAATCAAAAATTTATATACACCATTCCTAAAGGGGGATACACCATTATCCCAATTATCCATTTTTGAATCAATCTGTACAAAAGATCCATTTGCTAAAGGTACAATTTCATCACTTTATAATCAATTATATGGAGTAGCAAATCTTAATAGACCCTCTTACGTTCAGAGGTGGGAGGAGGACCTGGGACGAACTTTAGAAGACACGGACTGGTCTAACATATGGCTCACATCTAAGTCATCTTCACCCAACATCTTAGCACTGGAGACAAATTATAAAGTCCTAACTCGCTGGTACCTTGTACCCGCTAGAGTGGCAAAATATTTACCTAATACCTCAGCTCTTTGTTTTCGAGGATGCCCAGAAATAGGCACATATTTACACATATGGTGGATGTGCCCAGTAATCCAAACCTTCTGGAAGGAAGTCTTCATGATTGCATCTAAAATATTTAAAAAAATATTACAACCAGATCCATATTTAACTTTACTTAATCTAAAACCGGAATGGTTAACACTCTCTCAATTCAAACTTATGATCCAACTAATAACGGCTGCAAAACAAACAGTGGCCAAGGCATGGAAATCTCCTACATTGGTACTAGCAGAAACAATTCACAGAATGAATAATACAATGTCCCATGCTAAGATGGTAGCCATCGATCAAAATCAAATCCCAAAATTTGAAAAACTTTGGCATCCTTGGATAAAACAACAGTTCCTGTCAAACTTCAATGACTCTGTCCTGTTGCCATGGTAACAGATTAAATGACTTACAGAGACACCCATTCTAAGGCTTCAAAGAGAACTAAAAAGAATAATAAACTGACGAGTGGGACAACCTTGTGGACCATACCTCTACCTTTCAACCCTTTTTCTTCTTTCTCTTTCCTTTTCTCCACCTTACGATTAAAGCTCATTATCAGAATTTATTTGACCTATATACACTCTACTTGTAAACAATATGTATAGTAGGTATAAATCATTTAAATACCTACAAAAGTAACTAAGGAAATGATATATATCTTTAATTTAGGTTTACGTGAACCCAATGTTTAATATTTGAAATTTCATGATATTTACCTATATAAACCCTACTGTAAAACAATGAGCTTACTTTATAGATCCTTGTAAACTTACTTTATGTATCTTTATAACATTGTATACTCAATAAACTTCTTTTGACAAGGAAAAGGGCAACTTTAATGTTCATGTGCCCATTATTCGTTCGTATCAAACATTTTTCTTTCGGCCTCTAGAACACTATTGTTTAGGCCATATGCATTTTCACACATTTTTTGGGGCCTACTTGGATGCCAAATATTTGTTTGTGTAGATGGGTTTGTTACTAGAATGAAATGCCAACTAGATTGTGTGTAAGGAGAGGACACTGAGCAGCTGTTTTCACATCTGGACACTGGAGCACTAGTGTGGGACACAAGAACACCATTTTTATTAGGGGGGGCACACAGGTGCTCCAGTGTATACTATAGGGGGGGCTACATCTGTGAAGCTTGTACCAAACAGGTAAAGTATTGCAGGTTGACAAAGGACACTAAAAAATATACATCTTGGAACTCGGCTAAAATAGACAATTGTACCCCACTTCCAAGCAATGTTTCCTATTTCTAGTTCTGCCATCAAATATCTGTGTGCTAAGTATACCATTTTTGTTTTACATAGGGGAGAAAAGACTCGGAGGACACCCCTCATCCCAGGAGAACAAAGACCCCCCACCTCTGGAAGAAGGGGAAATACCACAAACACAAGATGCTGAGCAGGAGGAAGAAGAAGACGTGGTGGAGATTGGCACCACAACAGGTGAGTGTCTGCGACCACAGGCTCAGGTAAAAGAGATGGATGGTGGCAGATTTTTGAGACCTTTTTTTTGTTCTTTATCTCTTTTTAGGTGATCGTGATGTGAGGGATAGAGAACGCTTTACTTCTGAAAGTGCCCAGATCCTGATCGGGGAGATCATGGGGTGTAATGCCGAACTGCAAAACATCAAGCAAAAAATCAATGATGTTATTAAAAAAAATAATAACATCATTAATGTTTTGGGGCGAATTTAAACCCCACAAAATCCCCTGTTTTATTATTGTGGTCCAATCTTCCAAAAATTTTTTCAATGTTTAGAAAAGCCAAATTTGGAGGATGCACACAGTGTGCCAACATGTGCTATCTGCCATCACGGGAGATCAATGGACGCGTTTTGGGGGTGCAACCCCTTCCTTTATTATAAAGTCGCGTTGAGGAAGGGCTTGCTCCCCCAAAACACGTCCCTTGATCCCCCCTGATGGCAGATAGCACATGTTGACATTCGTAAATTGGTGTGCATCTTCCAAATTTGGCTTTTCCAGGGGTGATTGCCCCCCATCTGAACGCTATATCAAACCCAGTTCCTAAATACTGATGTCTGATATAGCCTTCAGGTTTTACCTAATGTGAACTTTGTAAGTTCAAATTTTTTGGCTTTCTTGTTGGTTTTACACAGGCCTGTTTTATCTGAAATGGATATTTCGATTTTTGATAATGCTACTGCAAAAATTGTTATACAACAAACATGTTGGTTTGTTTTAAAAACCTTTCGTAAATGCACATGTGATTGTGCAGGTATAAAAAAGTGCCTTACTCAAGAATGTGTGGATTATTGTCTCAACACTACAACACTTTTGGGGTGATGTGATTGCTGTTTTATGCAAAAATGGGGGTTATTTCCTAAGGGCAAATACACTTTGCACTACAAGTGCAGGTTCAGTGCAGTTGCAAGTGCACTTGTAGTGAAATGTGTTTTTGCATTTAGGAAGTACCAGCCAACACTGTTTTTTATAAGGTTACCCAATCACGACATTTTCTGCACTCAACACATTTCTGTCAGGGTCAGCTAAAACAAACACAAGCAGTAAATGTCCACAAAGAATTTCTTTTGGTTGTTTTTTATTTGAAAAAGGTTTCACAGATTGTCTGGCATATTGATAGCCCCCCTACCCGCAACTCCAGGTAGCGTAACCGGACATCACGGGCACTCAGGGAGGGCAAGCCAGGACGGCCACTTTCAAGCGCCGTCAGTGTTGATGGATTTGGGATTCCGGCCTCAGGCCCAACTGAGCCAGCATAGTTGGCTGAATGTTTTCTTAAAAAATTATGGAGAACACAGCAGGCAAGTATTATGGTTCAGTTTATACTCCGCCATATGGATGGGTGTCAGAAATAATCGGAACCGGCTGGCCAGGATTCCAAATGTGTTCTCCACCACTCTTCGGGCTCTGGCCAGCCGGTAATTAAAAACCCTCTGTTCCGGGGTGAGGGTCCTCATCGGGAATGGCCGCATCAGGTGGTCCCCCAGCGCAAATGCTTCATCAGCAACGAACACAAATGGGAGACCTTCAACATTGTCCTCTGGAGGTGGCAAGTCCAAGCTGCCATTCTGGAGATGCCTGTAGAACTCCGTCTGGGCGATCACTCCACCATCGGACATCCGGCCATTCTTCCCCACGTCCACATACAAGAACTCGTAATTAGCCGACACCACCGCCAACATCACTATACAATTAAACCCCTTGTAATTATAATAGTACGACCCCGAGTTGGGTGGTGGGACGATGTGGACGTGTTTCCCATCAATTGCCCCTCCGCAGTTAGGAAAGTCCCACCGCTGGGCAAAGTGGGAGGCCACAGTCTGCCATTCCTGTGGCGTTGAAGGAAACTGTTGAGGAAAAAACAATAAACATTACTATTTTTTCACAGAAACATGGCAAGCAGATTAGACACAAACATTATGGGGCAACCTCCAGATAGCATTTATTAAGGGGAATTTAACAACAACAATGTATAAGGTACACCTATCATATTCCCCCTCCCCCCCTCATGGGCCATTTCTAACATTATAGGGGGGGGGAACTCTTGGACAGGTAACCCTCTTCACTTCATTGAGAGATGAATGCCTAAATAATGGGTATTACTTGGAACAGCCCCTCCTTAGTTACACTATTGGCAGACCACTGGACAGGTAAGAAGTGTCATAATACAAAGATATAAATACACACTGTACACATTTGAGCACATTTGAACATTCTGCTATTACCTATCAAGATAATAATAGGATACAAAAACTTTAAACAGTACCATTGGAAAGTATACAGGCAGGCCCTTGCACTACATGCTTTGGGGAATTCATCCATACATCTGACCAGTAAAGAGGTGGGTATAGTGTGTATGGGTTTGGCAAAGTCAGCAGATAGATGATTGAGGATAGAGAATTGGGATCAGCTGACTTAGCAGTTGGGGGAGGGAGGGTTACAAAAAATTTGGGGACACCACAAAAAAAAACCTCTGGCACTCTGCCTGAATTTAAATAAAAAATAACATTTCAAAACATTTTAGGGGGTGTTTGGGGTAAAGCACTACTATAGAGCTGATAAAATACATTGTTAAGTGACTACATGAGGTGAATATAGGGCAGGAGACACCATGCTGGAGAGGTTATTGAAGGGCAAATATGTATGAAGGACCTAAAATAATAATTACATAACAATCCAGCATGCATGAGAACAAAGGGGACATTCACAGCATATTACAATCATGGTAATTAGGGAATGAGGAAAGAAATACAAGATATTATCAAACATTAAATACAATAAAATGTGAGATAAAAGGATAAAAATCTTACCTTCATATAGTCCTTCTGCAGGACCTGGATGATGGCAGAACAGGTCTCTGGGATAATGATCCCCAGAGCCTGGGGGGAGATGCCTGTCGAGAACTTCAAGTCCTGCAGACTTCTCCCTGTGGCCAAATACCGCAAGGTAACGACCAACCTCTGCTCCGCAGTGATGGCTTGCCTCATGCAGGTATCCTGCCTGCTGATATAGGGGGTCAGCGAAGCCAACAGACGGTGAAACACGGGGTCCGTCATCCTGAGAAAGTTCCTGAAATCATCAGGATTATTCTCACGGATCTCACGGAGCAAAGGCATATAACAGAACTGGTCACGCTGAAGCAACCAATTCTTGGTCCATGAACTCCTCCCCACCCTGTTCATGGACTGGACTTGTGTCAAGGTCAGGACCCCAACACCAAGCCCCCGCACAGCACGAACTCTACTAGGAGTACGCATACGAAACATGGCTAGAAAACGATCGGCTGCAAAGAACGAAGTAACAGAACGCACTGAAGAACAGCAAGGCCTGTGAAGAGCGATCTGAAAACCAGTAACGAACGAACAAGAATACAATGACTACCTAAAGTCACACGGAACTTGCTTGCACGCACTGAAGAGCAGATACAAACCCACAAGCACAAACTGAACGGCAGAAAACGATCTGAAAGCCACGAGTCTGAAAAAGCGCGAATCGTCTCTCACCAAACTTTTACTAACATGAGATTAGCAAAAGGAGCCCAAAGGGTGCCGCGCTTGGTTCTGAACCGGCCTTTTCTAGTCTCGTCGTACGTGACCACGTGGTTGTCGATCGGAAATTCCGACAACTTTGTACGACCGTGTGTAGGCAAAACAAGTTTGAGCCAACATCCGTCGGAAAAAATCCTAGGATTTTGTTGTCGGAATGTCCGAACAAAGTCCGACCGTGTGTACGCCCTATAAAGGCGTAAAATGGTGAAAAATTGTAAAATGACCTAAAATGGTGATTTCACTCCTCACTACTCACAGTTTCGGAGGCCATGATATGCCAAGAAAGCACAACCCCCCTCCCCCTAAATGACCCCATTTTGTAAAGTACACACCCCAAGCTATTTGCTGAGAGGCATGTTGAGTCCATTAAATATTTTATATTTTGCCACAAGCTTCAGGAAAATTACTAAAAAAAATGTTTTCACAAAGTTGTCACTAAATCATATATTGCTCAAACATGCCAGGGGCATATGTGAAATTGCACCCCAAAATACATTCTGCTGCTTCTCCTGAGTACACCCCAAGCTATTTGCTGAGAGACATGTTGAGTATTTTGCAGATCTTGCTTTTTTGTCAAAGTTTTGAAAATGTAAAAAAAAAAGTCCTTTTCTTTCTTAATTTTCAAAAACAAATGAGAGCTGTAAAATACTCACCATGCCTCTTAGCAAATACCTTGGAGTGTCCACTTTCTAAAATGGGGTAATTTGGGGGGGGAGGGGCTTGTGCTATCTTGACATTTCAGGGCCTCCGAAACTGTGATAGGTAGTAAGGAGTAAAATCACCATTTTACGCCCTTAGAAATACTGAAGGCGGTGATTGGTTTTCGGGGTCCTGTACGTGGCTAGGCTCCCAAAAAGTCTCACACATGTGGTATCCCCATACTCAAGAGAAGCAGTAGAATGTATTTTGGGGTGTAATTCCACATATACCCATGTCATGTGTGAACAATATATCTTTAGTGACAACTTTGTGGGAAACAAAAAATAATTTTGTAATTTTCCCGAAACTTGTGGTAAAAATAAAATATTCCACTGACTCAATATGCCTCTCAGCAAATAGCTTGGGGTGTCTACTTTCCAAAATGGGGGTCATGGGGGTTGACCTGTCCTGGTATTTTATGCACAACATTAGAAGCTTATGTCACACATTACCCACTCTTCTAACCACTTGAAGACAAAGCCCTTTCTGACTTTTTGTTTACATGAAAAAATATTTTTTTTTGCAAGAAAATTACATTGAACTCCAAACATTATATATTTTTTTAAAGTAAAGATCCTACAGATTAAAATGGTGGGTGTTGCAATTTTTTTTTCACATAGTATTTGAGCAGCAACTTTTCAAACGCAATTTTTTTGGGAAATTTTTTTTTTTTTTAATTTAATGCACTAAAGCACACTATATTGCCCAAATGTTTGGTAAAATCTAAAAGATGATCTTATGCCGAGTACATAGATACCAAACACGACTTGCTTTAAAATTGCGCACAACCGTGCAGCGGCAACAAACTACATAACATTTTTAAAAGCCTTTACAGGTTACCACTTTAGATTTACAGAGGAGGTCTACTGCTAAAATCACTGCCCTCAATCTGACTTTCGCAGTGCTACCTCACATGCATGATGCAATTGCTGTTTACATATGACACGAGACCGACGCTTGCGTTCGCCTTTGAGCACGGAGGGGCCAGGGGTGCTTTTTTTATTATTATTTATTTTGCCTTTTTATTTTATTTTTACACTGTGCCTTTCTTTTCTTTTTTATCATTTTTATTGTTATCACAGGGAATGTAAATATCCCCTATGATAGCAATAGGTAGTGACAGGCACTCTTTAAAAAACAATTGGGGTCTATTAGACTCTAGATCTCTCCTCTGCCCTCAAAGCATCTGACCACACCAAGATCGGTGTGAAAAGATGCTTTCCCACTTTCCCGATGGCACGGTTTATATCCGGCGAAACCAAAGTCATGAAATGCTCGTAGCTTCCAGAGATGATTGGAGCCATTCTGGTCTTCTATCAGCTCTATGGTCAGCTGGTGGAACCACCAGCTGCATTCTCAGGTTCCCTGGTGGGACAGGAGAGCCCCAGAAAACCATGGAAGATGCTAGGATTGCTTTTACATGAAAGCCGACCGCTGGCTGAAAAGAATGATACATTAACCTGCAGGCATCATTCTGGTATAACCATACCAGTACATTGCTGGTCATTGTTGGGCATATATTGTAATGTTCTTTTTTTTCATGCAGCCTGTGGGCTGAACGAAAAAAAAGAGATTGATTGGTGGGTATGCCCACCATTAAAATACCCCCCTGCATCCACCCACTTCTAATGATGGGCATACATGCACCGTTTTTTTTTTTTTAACTGTGGTGGTAAAATCACCTCCAACAGCGCTGGAGTTGCTGATTTACGTAAGAGCAAACGTTGTTGCTGTCAAGATAAATAAATCAGTGCTGCAGCTGAATGGTGTACCTGAAAAGCAAACAATGGTAACAGTAAAACATTAACTCAATAAAACAACAATCTGTGCCAAAAAAAAGAGCAAAAAATATAGCATGTGGGGCAATCCGCCCCTAATGTTAGGAGCAAATCGCCCCTGCACCCCTGCTTCGGCATATATGCTTTTTTTTTTTTTAACTGTGGTGGTGAAATCACCTCCTATAGTGCTGGAGTCACTGATTTACATATCGTGAGAGCAAACGCTGTTGCTGTCAAGATAAATAAATTAGTGCTGCAGATAAATGGCGTACCTGAAAAGAAAATGATGGTTAACAATAAAACACAGTAAACAGTAAAGTATTAAAGAATTTTACATACCTGAAAAGCAAACATGATAAAAACATTGTAACGATAAAACATTGCAGTGAAAAAATACAGTCAAACAGAGGAGAACAATAGAGAGAGACCAACAATAAAACGACAACTATTTTTTGGCTATTTTATTTTCTATATATATATATATATTTTTTTTTTTACACTTTTATTTGTAACTTAACAGTTCCAGGTTCAGGTCTCTCAAAATGTGATGGCATCTTTGGAGACCCTGTGAAAGTCTAGGTTGACTGTGCTGTACCCTACGATAATACTCCACTAGTGTGTGGTAGCGTTCGAAACATTCACTGATGCAAAGACCAGGTTGGCCAGGACAGGAGGGACAATAATAGCGGGTGTCACGCCTATATCCACACTTGCTACAGACACAACATCTTTTTTGGGGTGATCGTTGGGTAGGGAATACCAGGGAGAATATACGGAAAATGCCTCTCATGCAGCCGGCTCACTGCATTTGGATTGGGAAGTTGGGCCACAGCACAATCTGGAAACAGAAGGGCTGTGATGATCTCTTCCTAGAATTTAAGGAAGGATCCAGTTCGTCCTGATGCTTTGTATAGCACATAAGCGTTCACCAGAGCCAATTGGAATAGGTATACAGAAACTTTTGTACCAGCGTCTGGCCTCACGGGCAATTAAGTACGGCACCATCAACTGGTTGTTGAGGTCCACCCCTCCCATATTTAGGTTGTATTAGTGGACAGAGGGGATTCTCCACAACACCACAACAATCCACAACAATCGCCGTTGGAATTTGGACTGTCGTATCTGTGTGAAGGGAGAACAGAATAAAAACATTCTGATTATCCCTCCATTTCACTGCGAGCAAATTATTACACTTCAAGCAGGCTAAGTCGGCATTCTACAAACCGTTGGGGGGGAGCCCTGGCGATTAGATCGCACGGTGCCACATGCGCCAAGTCCATGATCAAACAAGTGACTAAAAAGTGGCACGCTCGAGTAATAATTGTCCACGTACAAGTGGTACCCCTTTCCGAATAAGGGTGACACCAAGTCCCAAACAATCTTGCCAGCGCTCCCTATGTAGTCTGGGCAGTTCCCGGGCTCCACGTGACTCTCTCTTCCTTCGTAAACCAATTCCCTCGAAAAACTATATGTATAGCCTGTTGCCCTGTCACAGAGCTTATACAACTTGACCCCATATCTGGCATGCTTGCTCGGAAGAAACTGTTTAAAAGACAAGCAGACAGAAAATTTAATCAGGGACTCATCAATGCAGACAACTTGATCAGGAGTAAACAAGGCTGCAAACTGTTGGTTGAAGTGGTTTACGAGGGGCTGAATTTTGTGGAGCCGATCAAATTTAACCCCTTCCCGCCGACCGTACGCAGATATGCGTACTCGGCTTTCCGGGGTTATACCGGCGATCGGCTACCCGTGTATAACAACCGATGCGGCTAAAAGCCGCTCGGCTGTTATACCGGAGGAGCGGGAGGGGACATCCCCCCCTCCCGCTGCCTCCCGCCACCTCCCGCCGCTGTTACCGGGCCTCCCGTGCGATCGGGAGGCCCGGTGTCCATTCGGCTGCCTTCGGCGGCTGGGGGCGGGCTGGAACGAAGCTGTGAGCGGCTTCGTTCCAGCCTTCTCGTTGTAAACGCGGAAGCGACGTCATGACGTCACTTCCCGTTTACTCGGCTGCCAATGGCGCCGAATTTAAAAAAGTACACAGTATTCAGAATCACCGTTTTCGGCGATCTGAATATTTTGAAGTGTAAAGGAGGGATGGGGGGTCTTTTAGACCCCCCCATCCCTCCATAAAGAGTACCTGTCACCACCTATTACTGTCACAAGGGATGTTTACATTGCTTGTGACAGCAATAAAAGTAAAAAAAAAAAAAATTTTTTTTTAAACACAATTTATAAAGTACAAAAATAAATAAAAAAAAAATTTTTTTTAAAGTGCCCCTGCCCCCACAAGCTCGCGCAGTGAAGAAAACGCATACGGAAGTTGCGCCCGCATATGTAAACGGGGGCGGGGGGCGGGCTGGGGGCGGGCTGGAACGAAGCTGTGAGCGGCTTCGTTCCAGCCTTCTCGCTGTAAACGCGGAAGCGACGTCATGACGTCACTTCCCGTTTACTCGGCTGCCAATGGCGCCGAATTTAAAAATGTACACAGTATTCAGAATCACCGTTTTCGGCGATTTGAATACTTTGAAGTGTAAAGGAGGGATGGGGGGTCTTTTAGACCCCCCCATCCCTCCATAAAGAGTACCTGTCACCACCTATTACTGTCACAAGGGATGTTTACATTGCTTGTGACAGCAATAAAAGTAAAAAAAAAAAAAATTTTTTTAAACACAATTTATAAAGTACAAAAATAAATAAAAAAAAAAAATTTTTTTTAAAGTGCCCCTGTCCCCGCAAGCTCGCGCAGCGAAGAAAACGCATACGGAAGTTGCGCCCGCATATGTAAACGGTGTTCAAACCACACATGTGAGGTATCGCCGCGATCGTCAGAGCGAGAGCAATAATTCTAGCCCTAGACCTCCTCTGTAGCTCAAACCTGGTAACCGTAAAAAATTTTTTAAAGCGTCGCCTATGGAAATTCATAGGTACCGTAGTTCGTCGCCATTCCACGAGTGCGTGTAATAATAAAGGGTGACATGCTTGGTATCTATTTACTTGGCGTAACATCATCTTTCACATTATACAAAAAAATTGGGGTAACTTTACTGTTTGGATTTTTTAAAATTCATGAAAGTGTCACTTTTCCAAAAATTTGCGTTTAAAACACCGCTGCCCAAATACCGTGTGATAAAAAATATTGCAACAATCGCCATTTTATTCTCTAGATTCTCTGCTAAAAAAATATATATAATGTTTGGGGGATCTAAGTAATTTTCTAGCAAAAAATATGGATTTTAACTTGTAAACACCAAATTTCAAAAATAGGCTTAGTCATGAAAGGGTTAAGTTAACCCCAAGGACGACAGAGTTCATTGTTATTAAAATGCATGAACCGCAAGATCTGCTCATGTCTAGCCATGGTCATGGAAGCAGAGAACACGGGCATATGGTGAATTGGGTCAGTGGACCAATATGAATGCAACTCACTTTTAATTATGCCCATGAGGAGGGATAGGCCCAGAAAGGTCTTAAATTCGGAAACCGTAATAGGTTTCCAATCTCTGGCAAGGGTCAACTGGGGATTAGCGGCGATGAACTGACCAGCAGACAAATTTCTTTGGTCCACAATAGATCTATATTATTATTATTATACATGATTTATATAGCGCCAACAGTTTATGCAGCGATTTACAGTGTAGAGGGGGACAGCACAATTACAGTACAGTTCAAAACAGAAGGGACAGGAGGGCCCTGCTCGTAGAGCTTACATTCTAAAGAGGGGGGGGAGGTGGTACAAAAAGAAATAGCTGCGGGGAATGATTTTATGGGGGTGACCCGGGCACAGCTATTAGGTGGGTGTGGGATAGGCTTCCCTGAATAAATGAGTTTTCAGGGATCTCCTAAAGGTGGAGAGGTTAGGGGCTGATCGGACATATCGGGGCAGGGATTTCCAGAGGATGGGAGAGGCTCTGGAGAAGTCCTGAAGGTGAGCATGGGAGGAGGTAACAAGAGAGCTAGAGAGCAGGAGGTCCTGGTAGGAGTGGAGGGGACGATTTGGGTGATATCTGCAGATCAGGTCGGTGATGTAGCTGGGGGCGATGTTGTGGATGGCCCTGTATGTTGTGGTTAGCATTTTTAATTTTATACGGTGGAGTAGGGGAAGCCAGTGAAGGGATTGGCAGAGAGGAGCAGCAGTCACGGATCGGTTAGTGAGGTGTATTAGTCTAGCAGCAGCATTCATAATAGACTGAAGGAGGGATAGCCTGCGTAAGGGTAGGCCATTAAGGAGAGAGTTGCAGTAGTTAAGGCGGGAAATAATCGAGGAGTGAATAAGTTGCTTTGTGGTGTCATTAGTTAGGAAGGGTCGAATTCTGGAGATGTTGCGGAGGTTAAGGCGGCAGGATTTAGCCAGTGATTGGATGTGGGGGCTGAAGGAGAGGTCAGAGTCAAGGATTACACCCAGCACCCTGGCATGTGTGGAGGGACCACTGGTTGTGCTGTTGATCTTAATGGTAAAGTTATTGGGGGGGAGGAGGAAATATAACAAGCTCGGTGTCATGATCCTTGGAGTACTGAAGTATTTCTCCTTGATTCCATTACACAGTGGTGGGTCCTCCGCCCTGTCTTAAAGCTAACCCCCTCCAGACGGCTCCATGGTCTGGAAGGAAGGCATTGTTCTATGTTTGAACGTTTGTTTATGTACTTTAATTATCCACTGGGACCTCTGTGTCATTACACATATCAGCCTCCTATTCAAGCTATCGGACCAATCCCGGCTGACCCTGTTTCAATTCCTCATTTGCATGGCCAAGAGGACCTAAGTGAGGACTAGAGTGTACCTTAAAATTGACCAATAGGAATGTAGTTGTTTGGGCAGGGTGTTCAAACTGCTATGTATAAAAGTGTGTTGTGTGCATCCAATAAACATGATATTCCTGTTTGAACTTACATACAGCCTGCCTGGTGTTTGTTCTGAGCTATAACAACTGAATTCGAACGGCACATAGCTGTACTTCGAAGCCCGGAGCATCGAACGACTGAACTATCAGAAGTTGCAATTTGATTCAATAGCAGCAGAGGAGTGTCAGGAGAGTGGAACCGAGCGAGCAGGGCTCGTTACACTCGTTTTAGAAAGATTGAGTTTGAGAAAGTGGTGCGACATCCAAACTGATATGTCATTCAGTAAGTTTGAGATCCATGAGGAGATAGAGGGGGTGAGTTGAGGAGTGGGGAGATAGATCTGGGTGTCATCGGCATAGAGGTGGTATTGGAAGCCATGGGAGGTTATCAACTGGCCCAGGGAAGAGGTATAGAGCGAGAATAGGAGGGGCCCAAGGACGGAGCCTTGTGGTACCCCAACAGAAAGAGGAAGAGGAGCGGAGGAGATGGAGTTGTAAGTGACACTGAAAGTGCACCGAGATAGGTAGGAGGAGAACCAGGATAAAGCAGAATCACGGAGGCCAAGGCAGTGTAGTTTGCTGAGGAGGAGCAGGTGGTCAACTGTGTCAAAGGCAGCAGAGAGGTTTAAAGCCTTGTACACAGGATTGGATTGTTGGCCAACAAAACCGTGGACTTTTGTCCGAAGGGCGTTGGCCCAAACTTATCTTGCATACACACGGCTACACAATTGTTGGGCAACAATTACGAACGTAGTGACATACTAGACCTACTATGAGCTGATAAAAAGGAAGTTCAATAGTCATGTGCCACCCTTTGGGCACCTTCTGCTAATCTTGTGTTAGTAGAAGTTTGGCTAGTGTCGATTCGTGCTTTTCAGCTCGTGCTTGTCAGTTCGTTTCTGATTTTCAGGTTGTGCTTGTCAGATCTTTTCTGTTTTTCAGTGAGTTCTTTTCCGTTCGTTTCTGGTTTTTATTAGCGTAGGGTACAGCACTGCACAGACTAGGACACACTTTCACAGGGTCTCCTAAGATGCCATCGCATTTTGAGAGACCCAAACCTGGTACCAGTTACAAAAGTTAAAGTTACAAAAAAAAGTGTAAAAAAAAAAAAAAAACACAAAAAAAGTAAAAGAAAAAAAAAAAAACACAAAAAATAAAATAAAAAACCAAAAATAGTTGTCGTTTTATTGCTCTCTCTCTCTATTCTCTCTATTGTTCTGCTCTTTTTTACTGTATTCTATTCTGCAATGTTTTATTGTTGTTATGTTTTTATCATGTTTGCTTTATAGATATGTAATTTTTTTTATACTTTACTGTTTACTGTGTTTTATTGGTAACCATTTTTTTGTTTTCAGGTACGCCATTCAGCTGCAGAGCGGATTTATTTATCTTGACAGCAACAGCGTTTGCTCCCACGATACATAAAGCCGTGACTCCAGCGCTGTCAGAGGTGATTTCACCACCACAGTTACATACTTCAGCATATATGCCAAAGCGTGGGGGCAGCAGTGGGTGGAGGAGCGATTTGCGCCTACTTTTTGCAGGAGGATGCCCCCATGCTTCGGCATATATAAACGGTGCATGTATGCCCATCATTAGAAGTGGGTGGATGAAGGGAGGTATTCTAATGGTGGGCGTACCCACCGATCAATATCTTTTTTTTGTTCAGCCCACAGGCTGCATGAAAAAAGAGTTTACAATATATGCCCAACAAGGACCAGCAAGGTACTGGTATGTTGCTGGACTTTGAGTGGTTATACCAGAATGATGCCTGCAGGTTTAGGTATCATCTTGGTATCATTCTTTTCAGCCAGCGGTCAGCTTTCATGTAAAAGCAATCCTAGCGGCTAATTAGCCTCTAGACTGCTTTTACAAGCAGTGGGAGGGAATGCCCCCCCATCTTCTTCCATATTTTTCTCTGGCTCTCCTGTCCCAACAGGGAACCCGAGAATGCAGCCGGTGATTTGGCCAGCTGACCATAGAGCTGATCAGAGACCAGAATGACTCCAATCATCTCTATGGCCCAAGAAATCGGAAGCTACGAGCATTTCATGACTTAGATTTCGCCGGATGTAAACAGCGCCATTGGGAAATTGGGAAAGCATTTTATCACACCAATCTTGGTGTGGTCAGATGCTTTGAGGGCAGAGGAGAGATCTAGGTTCTAATAGACCCCAATTTTTCAAAAAAGAGTACCTGTCACTACCTATTGCTATCATAGGGGATATTTGCATTCCCTGAGATAACAATAAAAATGATTAAAAAAATGAAAGGAACAGTTTAAAAATAAGATAAAAAAGCAAAAAAATAATAAAGAAAAAAAAAAAAAGCACCCCTGTCCCCCCCCTGCTCTCACGCAAAGGCGAACACAAGCGTTGGTCTGGCGTCAAATGTAAACAGCAATTGCACCATGCATGTGGCGTATCACCGCGAAGGTCAGATCGAGGGCTGTCATTTTAGCAGTAGGCCTCCTCTGTAAATCTAAAGTGGTAACCTGTAAAGGTAAATGTATTTAGTTTGTCGCCACTGCACGTTTGTGCGCAATTTTGAAGCATGTCATGTTTGGTATCCATGTACTCGGCCTAAGATCATCTTTTTATTTCATCAAAAATTTGAGCAATATAGTGTGTTTTAGTGCATTATAATTTTAAAAAGTGTGTTTTTTCCCAAACAAATGCGTTTGGAAAATCGCTGCGCAAATACTGTGTGAAAAAAAAAAAAAATAAAACACCCACCATTTTAATCTGTAGGGCATTTGCTTTAAAAAATATATAATGTTTGGGGGTTCAAAGTAATTTTCTTGCAAAAAAAATTATTTTTTCATGTAAACAAAAAGTGTCAGAAAGGGCTTTGTCTTCAAGTGGTTAGAAGAGTGGGTGATGTGTGACATAAGCTTCTAAATGTTGTACATAAAATGCCAGGACAGTTCAAACCCCCCCAAATGACCCCATTTTGGAAAGTAGACACCCCAAGCTATTTGCTGAGAGGCATGTCAAGTCCATGTAATATTTTATATTGTGACACAAGTTGTGGGAAAAAGACACATTTATTTATTTTTTTTTGCAGAAAGTTGTCACAAAATACATTCTGTTGCTTCTCCTGAGTACGGGAATACCACATGTGTGAGACTTTTTGGGAGCCTAGCCGCATACGGGACCCCGAAAACCAAGCACCGCCTTCAGGTTTTCTAAAGGCGTAAATTTTTGATTTCACTCTTCACTGCCTATCACAGTTTCGGAGGCCATGGAATGCCCAGGTGGCACAAAACCCCCACAAATGACCCTATTTTGTAAAGTAGACACCCCAAGCTATTTGCTGAGAGGTATAGTGAGTATTTTGCAGACCTCACTGTTTTTCACAAAGTTTTGAAAATTGAAAAAATAAAATAAAAATTATTTTCTTGTCTTTCTTCATTTTCAAAAACAAATGAGAGCTGCATAATACTCACCATGCCTCTCAGCAAATAGCTAGGGGTGTCCACTTTCCAAAATGGGGTCATTTGGGGGGGTTTGTGCTATCTTGGCATTTTATGGCCTTTGAAACTGTGATAGGTAGTGAGGAGTGAATCAAAAATTTACGCCCTTAGAAATCCTGAAGGCGGTGATTGGATTTCGGGGCCCCGTATGAAGCTAGGCTCCCAAAAAGTCCCACACATGTGGTATCCCCGTACTCAGGAGAAGCAGCAGAATGTATTTTGGGGTGTAATTCCACATATGCCCATGGCATGTTTGAGCAATATATCATTTAGTGACAACTTTGTGCAAAAAAAAAAAAAAATTGGTCACTTTCCCGCAACTTGTGTCAAAATATAAAATATTCCATGGACTCAACATGCCTCTCAGCAAATAGCTTGGGGTGTCTACTTTCCAAAATGGGGTCATTTGGGGGGGTTTTGTGCCATCTGAGCATTTTATGGCCTTCAAAACTGTGATAGGTAGTGAGGAGTGAAATCAAAACTTTATGCCCTTAGAAATCCTGAAGGCGGTGCTTGGTTTTCAGGGCCCCGTACTCGGCTAGGCTCCCAAAAAGCCCCACACATGTGGTATCCCCGTACTCAGGAGAATCAGCAGAATATATTTTGGGGTGCAATTCCACATATGCCCATGGCCTGTGTGAGCAATATATCATTTTAGTGACAACTTTGTGCAAAAACAAAAATAGTTTGTCATTTTCCTGCAACTTGTGGCAAAATATAAAATATTCCATGGACTCAACATGCCTCTCAGCAAATAGCTTGGGGCGTCTACTTTCCAAAATGGGGTCATTTGGGGGAGTTTTGTGCCATCTTGGCATTTTATGGCCTTCAAAACTGTGATAGGTAGTGAGGAGTGAAATAAAAAATTTACGCCCTTAAAAATCCTGAAGGCGGTGCTTGGATTTTGGGGCCCCGTACGCGGCTAGGCTCCCAAAAAGTCCCACACATATGGTATCCCCATACTCAGGAGAAGCAGATAAATGTATTTTGGGGGGCAATTCCACATATGCCCATGGCCTGTGTGAGCAATATATCATCATTTAGTGACAACTTTTTGTAATTTTTTTTTTTTTTTGTCATTATTCAATCACTTGGGACAAAAAAAATGAATATTCAATGAGCTCAACATGCCTCTCAGCAATTTCCTTGGGGTGTCTACTTTCCAAAATGGGGTCATTTGGGGGGGTTTGTACTGCTCTGCCATTTTAGCACCTCAAGAAATGACATAGGCAGTCATAAAACTAAAAGCTGTGTAAATTCCAGAAAATAAAAAGGGGCACATGTTTCCCGTGTTTAGAACGGTCTGACAGCAAAATGACATTTCAAAAGAAAAAAAGTCATTTAACCACTTCAGCCCCGGAAGGATTTACCCCCTTCCTGACCAGAGCACTTTTTACAATTTGGCACTGCGACGCTTTAACTGCTAATTGCGCAGTCATGCAATGCTATGCCCAAACAAAATTTGCGTCCTTTTGCTCCCACAAATAGAGCTTTCTTTTGATGGTATTTGATCACCTCTGCAGTTTTTATTTTTTGCGCTATAAAATAGAGCGCAATATACAATTACCCTCTGAAAGTAACCTATCTTTGGGGACCCCCTATCACCTTTTCCCTCCTACCTGTTTCCCCTAGGCGAACTTAAAAAGCACACAATAGTATATATTGGAGGAATATACAAAGTATTTCTAGTAGAAAAAAAGATTTTTATTAATAATTGAACATTGTCTTTAAAATCTACATATAGATATGAAACAATGGATTGTCTAAACAATATCAGATATTGTCACCATATTTGTAAACACATAGGACATCCTCTTTGCATCCAACGCGTTTTGGAGTACAATTTTTCTCCTCCTTCAGGGGTGAGTTAAGAGGAAAATGTATCTATGACATAATTAGAAAATAATGAATTTCAAGTAATAAAATATTGTAGTCATAATACATACTTATATCTATTTTTTAACTTGTACACTTACATAGTGTTTGATAGCAAGACAAATTTCAACATTCCATTATACAACGTTTAAAAACAGAAGAGTTATGTAGCAGTAAGAGCTGTGTCTGTAGGATTGCAATTTCAAGGCATATAGGGATCAAAAAGAAACAATCTCTGAAGGACTTAGTGCTGTAAGAGCTATGCCCAAGAGAGGAAAGGTGTGGTGTGGCCACAAGGATATACTAGGGCCCAAATGAAGACCCTCAAATGAAGAGTAGTACCGAATTGTAACTACAAATCTGAGCAAAAACATATATTAATATATACATTTGTTCATATAGATGTTATCGCAAATAAATTGGTATGATGTACCTGGATATGGCCAATACAAACAGTCAAGACAGGCCACAAAGAATAGCAGGGGTACCAGCAGCTGTAGAACATATAATAATAGTCTATCAATTAAAGATATCAAACAGATGGTTCTAATGTTAGAAAAAATATATATATATTATATATTATATATTATATTGTGAGGTTTGGGGGTTGTTTAGCTCAAGTGTAGCACCCGCTAGCGAGAACAGTCCACACAGATGATTCCTTTTCAGGGCTTTTTTGGCCCACTTTTATTAAAGAAAATCAAAGTTCCAGAAATGAAAAACAAAAGTAGTTTCCCTCACAGGGGGTTTTCACCATCAGCTTTAAACAAAAGGATATTTAGCCTCCTGGCTTACACATGCAGCCCTGCAAACAAAATACCGAGCCACCTGGCTCTCTTTAGCAGCAGACACACCACTGCTCAGGCTCCCACATGGAGCTCTCCTGACTAATGTCAGCGACCTCAGACTCAGGTCTCTGGCTTTTACCTTACAGCCTGCACTCTCTGGATACTTCAGTGCACCACTGCACTCTTTGGATACCTCAGTGCATCCCTGCACTCTCTGGGTTCTCCCTTGCAAGCCTGGACTCCTAGAGACCTCCTGTCTCTCTGGGTGGAGCCCAGAACCGTGGTCCTGACTCTACTATCAGGCCCACACACACCTGAACAATCAGTGTGCCAGTGAGTCTCAAAACCTGGACCCAGGACTGGTGATTTCATCCCACCCGGATCTCTAAGAAATCCCCGGGCTCCAGATCCCAAAGTGAACTTTACTAAATAATGAGGAAACTGAAAAGTCGGTTTCCTCTCAAACAAGCAAATACCCTGGAGCCCCTCAACCTGCCTGGCTAAGAATCCTGAACGCATATACTGGTGGGGTACCACACTACCACATTTTTTAATATCATACTTAGGTGACCATGATATATATATTGCTATGGCGATTATAGTCGTAAAGGGTTAGAAATATTTAGACTCCATCATTGTTGGCTTGAAGACTGAGTTTTACACAGAGTAAGTAACAGTAATATAAACAGTTATTTAGTTGGCCCTTCCTATAGCGTGTTTTAAACAAATTAGACTTGTGGGGAACAAGGTAATATTAAAGTGTGGTAAAAAATTTTATAGTATAGGTAGGAGTAACAAGAGATCTTATCTAAGCTTGTATTTTTACCTTAAGTATAGAGTTGTTACATAAACCAGCCGCACATCCCGACATCTAGCAGGTTAATGATGGGTGTGGGAGTGCGCTGGTCATGTCTTGCTCCCTCTCCAATCAGCTGGCGCAACTGATTGCAAACAGCTGATGGAGAGAGGAGAACGCCAGGAAGTCCGTGGATGCACCCTGGGCTGTGTGTGCGTGGCCCCGCTCCCACCGCACATGCGTAAAGCATTAGTGCATCGGAACGACGTCACGTGCACTCAGCCCACCAACACAGACAGCCTCACCGGCGGACTGCGTATGTCTGCCGCAGTGGCAAGATGGAGGACAGACGGAGCTGGAAAACTATCTAGAACTCCCGAAAGCCGCCTTAGGTTGTGACAACCAGGCGGCTTTGTGTGCCGGGTAATCCAAGTGGCCAAACCATGAAGCACATGGAAAAGAGAAAGGAATTAAAGAGGAAACTGAAGTACTATTTATTTACGTGTAACAGAGATTGGTTCATTTTTTGTTTGGTTCGTTTCGGCTATATTCAGGGTAGGCATTTGCCAAGCTTTAGCTATAGTTTGTTTAGTGGCTGTTAAGAGCTGTATTAATAATTTAAACTGTTTCCTTTGTATAAATTCCAGCCTTATTTTTAGAAGGGCCAAAGCTGGGTCTAGAAAAATAGTGCTTTCGAACATAGCTGAGGCAAGCCTAAAAATAGATTTCCAAAATTCTTGAACCACTGGGCATTTCCACCAAATATGAAAATGTGTGCCCAGCTCTGAACAGCCGAATATTCCGGAACATATTTAGAAATGCTAGCGGGGAATAAGTACCAATGTATAATTACTTTATATATGGTATTTACTGCTGTTACAACTGGTGAAGAAGATTTTGTGATTGACCATATTTATGACCATTCTACTGTATCAATAGTACGACCCAAATCATTCTCCCATTTGGCCACATATGAGGGTGGGAATGCATCTGGTTTATTGAGCAATTGAGAATAGAGTGTTGAGATCCTTCCCCTACAATGTGGATCTTCAAAGCAAATGTTTTCAAAAACTGATAGGTTTGTTAAAACAATCTTTGTGTGGGGGTGTAAAAGTTCGAAATTTGCAAATAATGAAATAATTCAGATTGGGGAAGCCCATATGAACTACATAGATCTGGAAAGGGTAAAATTGATGAATCAGAAACTAAATTATGTTGGCATGAAATGCCAGCCTTAGACCAAGCTCAGAATGTCATGGGTGAAGTCCATGCCGGATAAAAGGCCGGATTTTTGAGGAAAGAGAGGAATGGGTTATGTGGAGATTGTAACCCGTACATACTGTATATATACTTATATATCTATATATAGATAGATATATAGATAAATCTATCTATATATAGATATATATCTATATAGATATATATATTTTTAAGATAAGGGTCTTAATAAGGCCAGAAGATGGATAACCAGTACGGAATGGCATTACTACCAAACATTGGGGAAAAAAAGAACATAGCCTATTGAAGCTATCAATCCATTGAGTCAGCTGGATCAGGGAATCTGAAACAGCCTCTTTTATTTGAACTTTGTTGATACTTTTTCCCTGTTGGTGTAGGGAATTTGCATGTAGTAGATTAAATTGGTCTGCGACGTGAAGTTTCTGGATTCTGTAATGGATCCATCAGATGTATCTTGAAGGGTGTTCGGTAGTTCAGTCGCAGATCGACAAGTATATTTAGTACCACAAAATAAGAACCGGACTGAAAAGGGGAAGCCCCATTGATAAGATATTTGGTTCTGATGTAGTATTTGAAGCAGAGGTTTCATAGCTCGTCTTTTGTTAATTGTGACAGGTCAGCAAAGATTTGGTAATTGTGTCCTTGAAAAATTGGAGACTCTTTTCCTCTTGCTGCAGATTAAAGCTGTTCCTTTATGTGATAAAAATGAAATTTAGCAATGATATCCCTAGGAGGACCATCTGTCTTTTTGGGGGACAAAGCCCTGTGAACTCTGTCCATTTCAAGGCGTTCAACTGGAATTGCAGGTTGTAATTCCTGAAATAGTGCTATAATAGTAGCCTGTAAATCTGTTACAGATTCAGGAATGCCTCTAATGCATAAATTTGAGGCCCTATTTTTATAATCCTCCATACGGGTCTGTAGCATTAAATTTTCTTCTTTGAGATTTTCCATGTCCACTGAATTGTACACAGTATGTTTTCTATATCATCAACACGTGTTTCAAGTACTGATAAACGCTGGCCCAGCTCTCTAATTTCTTTTGTGAGGCTAGAAGATGTGGTCAGAAGTGCGCTATAAAGCCTTCTGAAGCATTTTTTCAATTTGTTTTACCACTGCTGGGGATAATTGTTCACTCTGTGAGGAATCTTCCCCGCACACAGAATCCCAATCATCTTCAGAGTTATTAAGTGTCTGTGTGTTTGTCTTTAAGGCTCTCACAGTGCTCCGTGAGGTAGCTGAGGAGAATGGGGGCAGCGCCATTTTGACTATAGAATGGGCTGGTATGTTTTTGCTGTTCTTTTCTCCTTATATCCCACTGAGAAACACCAAAAGGAACACCGCCAGCTCCCAGAACCCAATGGGCACAAATAGGTGTTATTTGTGTGCAGTTGTCACATAAATTATAAGACTTTTACCTCCCTCTGAGAGCAGAGCTTCAGGCAGGCATGTCCGCTCTGCTTGGCTCCACCTTGTTTCCCCCCAAAAAATGCTTTTTAACCCAGCACTCATTTTGGTATTTACTATAACTCCAGGGGAATTAAAATGAGAGTAGTTTGCATGTCTGCACATGCTCAGTTGTGCTGGCACCTAGATGTAAAGTGATGGGGAATTTATCTGTTCTCAGACTTGTAAAGATATTTCAGTGTAGAAATCACTTTTGCACACAGTTTAAAAGCAGAGTATCTTTAAACAATATACCACATATTTCAGTACCATTTAGGCGATCATATCATGCTCTAAACATTATTTCCGTGTACAATTCATCAGGTCCTAACAAGAGTAATGCTGGCCATACACTATACGAAAAATCAGCCAAAATTCGGTCATTTAGACAGTTTGTTCGTTTTTCGGCCAGTTAATGGGCACAAAATCAATAATCGTTGGGACATTTATGAGCCGAAAAAAACGAAGGACAAGTTTGGAAATTTTCTGCCGAACGAACGATAAATTGAAAGGTTAATGTGTTTCCCGTCTGAACTGTCTGCACTAGGTATATTTAAAAAAACGAACAGAAAATGCATTAATTTATGTCCACTGAACGATTTATCGGTCATTACATGATGACACTATTGTTTGCGATCATGGCCGAATGTTCGTTTTCAAAAATGTGTATGGCCAATTTTTCGTATAGTGTATGGCCAGCATAAGGGTTTGGGTGCTATCTGTTGTCTGGGAGCTATAGTAAATTCGATTTTGGGAGTATTCTTTCACCAGCGCTATAGTGATTTCTGTTTTAGCGCTAAATTTCCATGATTGCTGTAATTTGAGTGCTAATTAGCGCGCGACACTATAGTAAATGACCCCAATTGTATTGCTTTTTACCTTATATTCATTTGTTTATTTTAAAATATTGATGTATTGATTATTATTAACAGTTGGATAACTATTTCTCTCAAGGCGATAACCACCTTGTATATTTTTCTGTAGTATAATGTTTAACCTTACAATTTTTGTAATATTTCTTTTTGTTGACTTAGCAGGCGTCTATTTTAATTCACGTTGTTGATCACTTACAGTACTTACCTGCAGTATAGTAACGGTTGAATTCCTGAAATATGGACGTTCTGTCTAATCATAATATATACATGGTTATTGACTCTACAGGGAAGTTTTATCATTTTGTGACATTACAAAAGTACAGCACTCCCTGTAATGGGCGTTGCAATAGGTTTTCAATGTTTTATGTAACATTTGTTTCTGTCAACCAATATTTATAACTATTTTGTATGAATATATGTCTGGTGAATAAATCTCCTATTTTTAGTCTGTGTTCAAATTGATCGATCCTGTATCTTAAAAATATTATTGTTTAAAAATGACTCACCTATAGCACTCCTTAATACTGACCTCAAAATCCTAACTTGACTAAACTTCTTACCACTAGACTTAACTCATTACTCCCCTCTCTCATTGACTCGGATCAGACCGGGTTCATGTCCCACAAGTCTACAGACATCAATCTTCATAGATTGTTTACTAACCTCCATGCAAGACACGACAATCAGGGTACTAGAGTGGTTGCCTCTCTCGATATTGAGTTTCGGTTGAGCTTACAGTACGATGCAATGTGCCTTCGTGCCGTTGAGCATAGCGATAGGTTCAGAGATTAAGGACATTCGGCTAACAGTACATAGTCTTCAGACAATAAGATCAAGCGCAACAATTTTTCCCATTTGCTTTCCCTTCTTTTCCCGCACCTTCCCCCCTCCCCCCCAGATACCCGCCGTCCTCCCCCCCCTCCTAAACCATGAGCCGTGTTTAATTTAAATAGGCTAAAGGAAGAAAAAAAGGGTTTATCCTTCCTTGATACCAACTGTTATACCAAGCCATTTTTCTCCTCGTTCCTCGCTTCATACCACTCTGGTGGTACTAGAGTGGTTGCCTCTCTTGATATTGAGAAGGCTTTCGACTCGATTGAGTGGCCTTTCGATTCGATTGAGTGGCCTTTCCTGTGGGAGATTCTGAGGAGGATGGGATTTACCCTGCTATTCATTCACTGGTTACAGATTATATATCATTCGTACTACAGCTGCCATTCGTTTAGGGGGTCGTCTGTCTCCTGTTTTTGAACTCTCTAGGGGTACACGACAGGGCTGTCCTCTCTCTCCGGCACTTTTTGCTATTGCCATGGAGCCAGTGGCGGAGGCACTACGTGTCTCGCCACACGTTAAAGGGCTACGGCTGGGCTGGCTGGAGGAGAGGGTGGCCTTGTATGCAGACCTCCTCCTCTTCCTGAATGATGCAGGCTCCTCCCTGCAGGGGGCATTGTCCGTCCTGGAAGAATTCTCTGTAGTGATGGGGCTTAGGGTTAATTGGGCAAAGTCGTAGCTGCTGGCTATTGATGTCTATGCTAAAAAAGAGGCTTCGGCTTCTCTTCAGCTACAATGGGTGAACGAGTTTACCTACTTGTGTGTTTCGGGAAACGTGACTGACTTCATTCAATGAATTTGTCACCAGTAATCAACTCAGTCAAAGCCAAACTGAAAGCATGGGAGACCCTCCCTCTGTCCCTACTAGGTCGTGTTAACCTCATCAAGATGAAAATTCTTCCTAAGTTTACATACATGTTTTGTAACTCCCCTCAATGGATCCCCAAATCATTCTTTTCCCAACTAAACACAATTTTCTCCTCCTTTCTTTGGGGTCCACATCTCCCCCCGCTTTAAATGAACCACCCTAATGTGCCCTTGTTCGCAGGGGGGGTTAGCGTTCCCGGACTGTCACAAATACTTAATTGCGGCCCAATTGGTCACTGCATTCTGGTGGCTTGTTCCAGATAGATCCAACCCGGCTTGGGCCATTGAGGCTGCGGTGTTGCGATCTGCGGAGGCGTTGTCAAATATTCTTTTGCGGGGTCCAAAGACTCCATATGACCTAACCTCTTCCATGCGTACCACCCTTAGAGCCTGGAGGGAAGGCCTGACCTGTGAAAAGTATCCTCTGACCGCTGTATCCCCAAATGCCCCGCTCTGGAACAATCCCAACCTACAACACTTTCTTGAAATACCAGACCCTGTGATATGGGCCAGGTACCATATCAAGGCTCTCTCAGATATCACTTCAGACCTAACGATATACTCCTTTGACCACTTAATGTTTCAACACAAAGCCCCGCTTTCACACAAATTCAGATATCTACAGTTGTCCCATGCTTTCAAGGCTCAGTTTCCTCCAGGTGAAAGACAGATGGTGCAATCCGACCTAGAGCGAATTTTGCGGTTTGACTGTACCGAAAAACCCACCTCAGTGCTATATACTCATGTCCTCCGGGTCTCTTCTCCTGAACTGTCCAGGCTCCAGCAGCAATGGGGCTAGGATGTTCCGGAGATGGACTCCGAGGATTGGGAGGATGTGTGGGACTTCCCGTTTAAAATACTGGTTTCCCTGAGAGACCGCCTCATTCAATACAAGATTGTCCATAGGGCGTATCTTACTCCGGCCCGGGTACACAGGATGAGGTCTTCTGTCTTCCCGGAATGCTGGCGGTGTGACCATGCCCCTGGGGACTTTATCCACATCTTTTGGTCCTGCCCGGTAATTACTGGTTTCTGGTCACAAATTCTTTCAGAGGTGAATGATCTGCTAAGTATCTGTATTGATCCATCCCCAAGAATATGCCTGCTGGGGCTGGTGGAGGATTGAGTGCCCAGAGTGGCAGACAGAACCTTGTTGGGTCTCCTGCTGTTCTATGCCAGGAAGTCCATTGTCCTATGCTGGAAGCAAAAATCTCCTCCCTCTATAGGCTTGTGGAAAACACTTGTTAACAATGTAAAACCCTTTTACAGGGACACCTACACACATAGAGGCTGTCCGAAAAAACATGACAGAGTCTGGAATAAGTGGTTAGCGGAACCCTCCACTGCTGCAACAAATTAGGTGACCTCTCTGATACATGACAGCTCTCCTAACATCCTAATAGACCAACCCGGGTTAACGGGATATTCTAGGTAAGCTAGTCTATTGTCAGTCTACCCATGGAGCAGGAGCCATGACAACCTAGTGGTGACAAATAATATTTTGCATAAAATTATTATTTATACATTTTTTGAAAAAAAAAATTCTCTCCCAAAATGTCTGGACAAAGCTAAAGTTTTGCTGCTTGTGCTTGTGTCATAAATCCTATGTGACTAGAACTGCGTGGACTGCACAGAGTGAACCAAACGTATGTAGGTGAAAAAGTAAGTAATTTATTAAGATACGTGAATACAAATATAAACACACCACCAATACCAAACAGTGTAAACAAACCAACAACCAAACAGTGACCCACAAAGAACAACAACCTAACAAGCATATACAGCAAAAGGGGATACCAGAATTATAATCTTAGCCAGGCCAGGGTCATAAACAGGAGATCAGCAGATGGGGGGCAAGGAGCAAGACAGACAGGGAGAAGGTGGAAGGGATCAGGCTGCAGGGCAGGGGAACAGGAATACAGGATAACAGGATGAACAGGAACAGGTACAAATACAGGTTCAGGATCAGGTTTGCAGGTTCACAGAATACAGATCAGGGCAGGGCTCAAGGACAATACCAAGGCAAGAATGTGTGAGCTTGCAGGGTATTTATATAATTTCCTGCAATCAGGCTCAGGTGATGCCTGACTGCAGGAGGTGATATCGGCTCCATACTGCCAGGAACCACCCGCAGGTGGACGCCAGTACTGTGGCCCAAAGATCACATAACACCAGCAGAGGAAAGCTCCCCTGACAGTTCCAAACTGCAAGGAGACACCTACTGGTGGACATTAGTACTGCACGCCAAATGTCAGATAGTATTACCAGCGGGTGGAACCTTTCCTAACAGCTTGTCATGAGTCAGCCCCTAGTGGTGATAGAATTGGCACAAATACAGGACATGTTGAAACTTGTTTCCAAAATTGAAATGGTGGACCATGTCAGGAAAAGATTGTCTATTAAAGCTGGTCTAGAGGTATACATTAAAGAACTTAAAGATCAGGCCAGGTATTTGGTAGATATGTGGAATGATGAAGGTCAAATTTATGAGTTCACAAGTAACTTTTCTAGATCAGAAGTCAAAAATAGGAGTCATTGTATCATTTTCGAGTTATGGCCTGTCCTGCTGTATCTATGTGATGATTTCAAAATCCAGAATTTACAACAGAAAAAGGAATTATCAGAGTCCCATTCCTATTTAAAAGAAAATGAAAGTGAGGTAGGGAAGCTCACTAAATAATTGAGTAAGGTCACTACTGGGTAGATCATTAAAAAAATTTCAGCCTGGAACTGCAAGATAAATGAGACTTGTTGCAGGAGTCCTATAGAGAAAGCTGTGATAAGAATCACCAATTAAATGAAAAGTGTAAACAATTAAACGAGAACTGGATTGTAGGCAAGGAAAAGTTTTCCCTGATTAAAGTTACAGAGTAATAGGCAGTGGAAAATTAGAAAAAGAAGTGGATAAGCTCAGGTCAGGACAGGAATTCCTAATAAAACAATTTGAGGAATTCAAAGAACAATTGAAGTTCATGCCCCGGGTAACACTCATATGCCTAACCCTAAAATTGAGTGGTCAGATTATAATCTCAGATTTGACTCTCAATCTGAAGGTTATGACAGCAAGGAAGAATCAGAAAGAGAGCCTATGTACTACCCCAAGCCATCTGCAAAACACAGGAGGGAAAGAATTGAACCACCACGTGAGGGTAAGTATAATCAGTTTTTTCAAGGTACAGATAAAAAGACATGCAACCCTAAACAGGACGCCTCGAAAATAATAACATTTTTGAAAATTACCGCCCCGGTCTTTGTGAAAAGGGATCCAAGTATATCACTGACCACCTTAAAGGCCTATGAAACTACCCTCTCAGTCTTAGGCATGAATGATGACTGGTCTAGGATTAATTTCTTGCCGTGGGTATTTGAAAACAAATACCGTAGATTCTTTGAATCTTTAAAAAGTCTTTACGAGACGTCATGGCGTCTCGTAAAGACTTACGAGACGACCTAAATAAAAATGAGTTTAGACAGGGACTACAAGTTGGGGTGTTCACTGGAATACTTGGTAATAGCAATTTGTACTCTATCCAACAGAACGGTGAATACAAAGAAAGGCCTGAACCTGTGACCAAATTTGTGGCTGAAACTCACATGTCTCCTCAATCAGTAAATTTTGAAACAAAGGGAACAAGAACCAAGGTTTAGGAGAAACTATAGGGAGTATCCCCAAAGGGCCAGAATTAACCCTGAGGGTGGAAACCCTCACTATAACCGGTATCATTTGCCCCGGGGACCTACACAGGTAAATAGGGATCAACCACACGTTAGGACACCCCAAAATCCCCAGGAAGATAGGGAGCAACTAAGCCCCAGACCACCACTCCAGAACCAAGACAGTGATTCTGACGAGGATATGTCTGATCAGGCTGCGTTAGAAATCCCAAGAAACCACAGAAACTGGGTCCAACAACCCAATTCTGATTGGCCTGTGAGCAACATGGAGACTAGATTAGATCAAGTGCTTGATATGTTAAACGGTTTGATTGCTGCACAGAGCCTAAATAATCCTTTTTTAGGAGCAAATCCAGGGCCACAGAACTTTAAAGGTCCAAGATTAAATAAATCAGAGGAATGCACTGAATAAAGGCATAGGAGACAGATGTTCTAACACCATTATGGTAAAAGATGAGGAATCCTTGGCATACGGTAGTTTGATTGCCGTAGATGAGTTGTATTGATGCCCCAGAGGGGAGTACTCTTATCTTTTTCTTCCCAATTAGAAGGTTGACTATAATGTCAAATATTTTTATTACTGACAGTATGTTTCATGTAAAACTAAGCTGTCCTGATGATTTTATTATTCCAGAGTAACTGCATTCTAAGCTATAAAATTATTTTGAAGAGTGTAATTCAGTTATTAAGTGTCTGGTATCCATAGCTATAAACAAATGTCCTCATGTTAATGAGCCCCAGAGCTATATCTTCCATAGCAACAGTCCCAAACATTGTCTTGCCATACAGAGTGTTCAGGTAAAGAACCGATCACACAATGGACTAAAGGGGGGCTCCAAGGAAGCACAGGATACCAACTTGACACTGAGATATCAACCACAGGACATGTTAATGAAAAAATATATGAGTATTTTCTCATGGAATCCATTTTCCTTTATAGGACTAAGATGTCCATGAACCAGTCAGCAGAACTGAGAGTCCGATGTGTATGAGACATCCAGAGAAGGGACCGTGTGAAGGATCCAGGAATACTACTGATGGCCAGTCTACCAGGGCAAATCTGTCAGGACGGCCAAGATTAACAGGTGCCCGGAGTGATCTATTTCCCACCAACAGACAGATGACAGCCCATGGATGCACACATCGATTGGAAATCCAGTTTTCTCTCAAAGGGACTACACCTATTTGCAGGTGTCTACACCCCATTCAACATTCAATACCCACAGTCTGGAACCATCTCCTTGACGGAGACTTACAAGGCCCGAATTAAGCCCTATTTCTTCAAGAGTCTACCTCAGTAACTGGCCCAAATGGCTACAGCATTTAACCAGGTGGGGCGGTTATGTTAGACTTTTTGAGAAGAAATAATAATGGCTTTTATTTTTATATGGAAGAAGGCCCTTGAGAAAAAGGTTAAAAGAATGGCACAGTTACTTCAGCTATCTCCAAATATCTAGTCTCATCAGGCCTTGAACATTACAAACCAACTGTTTGTAAAAGCTGAGCCATAAGGCCAAAGGACCTGCAATCTCTGTCCCTTAAATAAAAGAATGGAAGAATAAAAGGATCTGAATACAATCATTTGAATGACTTTCCAGAGGGAATCACACATCTTTGAACAAAATCTATTGTGAAAGCTTCAAGTGTTCTTGATTCAGCTAGACATTGTCTAAACAGTCAGCAAGGTTGTCCAAAGTTTTTTTTTTAAGACCACTACCTAAAAAAAAAAAAAACTTGTCCCACTAAGTTTATATCTGTCTATTTTTAAAAGCATATGATAAAAAGGTGTCCAACATACATATATATCATATTCCATCTTGTAGATAGTCATGATTTCAATGTATGATGGCACCATAGTCATTCTGTATAAATAAAATATATTATTTTGATATTAGAGCATATTAGAAGTGAAGATAGCTTTAAGTATACCAATTATTATTGTGAATGACGTATACAGTATATATATATCTTAACCATGTATGCACAAATATATATCCATATAGCATGTGTTTTTAGCTGGATGCATAAATAATTATAGTAGCTACAGGGGTAAAACACTTATTCATATTCAGTTATGTCGTGTGATATTAATATATAAAATTGTACCCTCACATTGTACTGGTTACCAGAGAGCCTAAATATTATAGATATACTAGCAACACTATATAGTCAGATACACATCATGATCAGGGCCATCTTTAAGGAAAGGCAAAAGGGGCAGCTGCCCTGGGCCCTGTCATTGTTGTGGGGCCCAAAGCAGCTGCCTCATACTTGCCAACTATCCCAGTTTAAATTCCCTCGTCCCTTGAAGTTTTAGTCCCGTGCCGTGTACTGATATCGCAGTGTGAAGTTCTGTTACTAATGCTGCCCAACTCTGCCCTATTGTGTACAGATGACTCACCTGCAGACCCTGTGTTTACATGTAAATACTGGCATTGATATGTAAATAGCAGCAGCATTCATATGTAAATAGAGGTGGCATTGATATGTATATCATGCCCCCCTGAGGTCATATCCACCATCACCTATACTGAATGCTGCCCACTGGGAAGAGGGGCATGCTTGAAAGTCCTGCCTACAACTGTGGTCATTAAGCCTACCATCAGCCTGTTCTGCAAAGGTAAGCAAATTAGTGGGGGGAGGGTAGTGTGTGCTGTGCAGAGGTAGGCAGAGAAGGAATTACACTTTGAGGTGCACAGGTGAGCAAGGAGGGGATGTATGGAGGTAAAGAAGGTGGGTGCAAAGATGAGCAGAGGTGTCAGGAAAGAAGCAAGTACCAGCCTTACCAATATCGCTGCTTTCCTACACACATGCGCGGTAGAGCGGCAGCCCGGCGCATCCCTGGTACAATACAGCGGAACGGCTAATGCGCATGCGCAATTCAGCTAAATGGCTAATGCGCGTTCACAATTCAGCGAAACGGCGAATGCTGGTGCGCAATTTAGCAGACCATCGAAAGCAGGTACGCAATAGCGCACACGCAACTTGAGCCTCCCACCGCCTATAAAAGCCACTCTGTGCCATGGCCAAGTTGCTGGTTTGTCTTTCAGCTTCCTGTGTGTTTCCTGCTTGTATCCTGATTCTTGATTACCCGTTGTGACCCGGATTGACCTTGACTTACGCTGATCTCTTCCTGCATCTGACCTTCGGCTTGCCTCTCAGACCTCGCTACTTGCCTCCTGTGTTTGATCCTCGGCCTGTCTACAGCTATCGATTCCTGTCTCCAGTGATTGACCCTCAGCCTGCTCTCAGATTCTGCTATTTGTCGCCAGTGCTTGACCCCTGGCTTGCTCACAGACTTTGCCACCAGTTACCTGTGTTTGACCCTCGGCCTGTTTTATGGACTTCCTATCAGTCTTCAGCATTTAATCATCAGCCTATTTGCAGACCTGCTATCAGTCTCCAGCACAAGACTGTTTTGCCTATCTAAGAGACTCTTGCCAGTCATCGGTGTTTGACCCCCGGCCTGTTGTTGGACTAGCTGCTCATCTACCTTCCTGAGCTTCTTCCAGTCCTGCACAGCTGTTTCCTTCCCGGTGACCTTCACGCAAGACCTGCCATGCCTGCTGGTTACTCGTGCCTCTTTGTGCCCTTCGCCCCCTGTACCATCTCCAGGAGTGGAGTCTGCTTAGTTGCAAGAGGTTACCGCTCTCAGCATCTCGGCCTCGGTGAGTACCCACATCTGACAAGAGGAGGCAGATAGAGTTAAAGGGGAGGGGGATTGGGGTGGAGATGATGGGGGAGGTTTGGGGTGCAGAGGTTAGCATAGGTTTTAGGATGCAAAGGTGTGCTGACAGGGTGGCTAAAGATGTAGGTCATGTGTAGGGCAGCCCATTCATTTCAATGGGCTGCTCTATGTGCTACAAATGCGTAAAAAAGTCCCAAACCCTTTTTCAAAATCATGCGGTGCCAAGGCACATGTCAGCAGATACGTGAGGGTGTCATTAACAATTAATGGCAGTGCTGCATATGTGCTAAAGGGCAGCACGTTTCCGAGGTGTCAGGTAAGCGATTTTGCATGCGTTCCCGACACACGCAAATGTGAACGCAGGCTAAATGTCTCAGTTACATTGGTGGTCAGGGTAAATCTTCTCATTACATTGGTGCTTAGTGTAGAATCCTTTCATTTACACTAGTGGCCAGTGTGAATGTCACCCTTACATTGGTGGTCAGTGTAAATCCCTCCTTACATTGGTGGTTACTGTGAATGCTTCGGTGCCACAGATAATTAAAAACATCTGTGGGAAAGATGAAGCATAGGACTTAAAGGATGTCTTTCGTAAATTTAAGGTGAAAGGAGCAGCGGGTTTAGACCCGGATGTATGGAGTGAAATAGTGAAAAAAAAAATAGTGAAAAAAGTGAAATAAAAAGGGACAGACAAGGAGAGGTGTTAGAGAAGCAATGGATGAGTCAGGTTCAATGCTTAATTAAGGTTTCAAATAGAGCAAAAGAAGAGGGGTGGAAATATAATCCAGATTGTGATGGTTGGGATATGAAAGATAGAAGAACAAAAAATGTCGAGGCTCCCAGCTCAGCCATCCCACCCCCATATACTGAGGTAGAACGCAAACCACACAAGATATATCCTGTACTTGAGGGGAGAGGATGGGTTTGTCAGGTTTGTGGAGCACAAAACCCAGAATGGGCAGTAGAATGTGTGCATTGTGGGGCACAAAAACCTCATCCAGAAACTGTAGCTCCCGTACGCACTGATACACGCATTGTTCAGGTAAACAATCCAGAATTTGGACAAGCAGCCCATCCAAATGCCCCGCCTACTGTCACTCGTAGAATGCAAATAAGGACTTGGGCACCATGGTCACCCTTATGGCATTAATACAGAGCGCCCCAGACCCGGTGGCAAAGCCAGCTGCTTTCTGTAGATTTGTGACACAGTTAATGAATACACATGAAGCGACCTGGCAGGATGGGGAGGATCTATGCAGACACAAAATGACTCTGACCCTGTTTAACCAGTTTATGACAGAAATAGGTCCACACAGACCTGCAGGACAAGTTGATGGGGATGGCAACCTGGAGGCAGGACATGTCAGACATATAGACTCAAGGGCCCCTTTTATTGCTAGATTAGAAGCTTTTTGTCAAGCAAAACAACAGGAGAGGGGGTCCATATCACCCATGAAGCAAATGCCAGGACAGACTGTATCGGAATTTTACTTATCTATGGAAAGTATGATGGCAGATGAGGGATTGGACTTGGCCCTGCCAGTCACAATCCGAGCCTTCAATAGACAATTTATGGAGGGATTAATTCCACAGATAAGTGAGAGACTGAAAGCCTGCACACCAGAGTGGAGGGCAACTAGAGATAGAGGGACGTTGTTACAAAAAGCGCAAGGCATAGAGACGGACTTAGCAGAAACCAAAGGGAGGAAATCTCATGCTATCAACGCACTCGGGGGTTACCAAGAGCAAGGTAGAGGTTCCTTTCGCAAACCCCTTACCTGTCACTACTGTAACAAGATTGGTCACATCAGACGCAACTGTAGGAAAAGAATAAGGGATGAAGGAGAGGAAGGTGTTGATTCTCCAGTTAATCAGAGAAGGAACCAGCCCAGGGACAACAAAAATAGTCATATCAGGCAGCAGGGAGATGGTCCACGAGCATGACTCGCCCCGGTTTTAGAAAAATCCAAAACAACAATGCTTAAGACAAATATAACGGTTGGTAATAAGAAAATCTCTTGTTTAGTCGATACAGGAGCTTCACGCTCGTTACTTTCTGACTCTGAACTACTCCCTGGCCAAAAATCACCTGACACTTTACTAATAACTGGATATGATGGCATTTTAGCCGACGCCCCGCTTACAAAACCTCTGAAAGTTAAAGTAGGAAACCACATGTTCCTTTCACGCTTTCTGGTATCCAGAGGAGCCCCCACTAATTTGTTAGGAGCTGACATTTTGCAGAAAATAGGAGCTAACATTACCTATCACCCAGATAACACTGTCACCTTAGCTATAGGGGATAATCAAGAACACATGGAGATGTGTAACCTGTTACAATACCTAGAGGAGGAATCGGAATTGTCCGGCCCACCTCCTTCAGACTTAGATCAGATTTTGTCGTCCCTTCCAGGAGAACTATGGGAGAAACATCCAGCTGATGTTGGACTTTTGCCCATACCTCCGGTTACCCTACAGCTGATTCCAGGATCAGTGCTTCCCCAACAAAAACAGTATCCACTCAGTGCACCCCAAGAGGCGGCCATAGAAATGCAGGTCCAATCCTTCTTAAAAAGTGGAGTTCTAAAAGAGGTAAAATCACCGGCAAACACTCCCTTGTACCCGGTTAAAAAGAAATCAGTAGCCGGTAGTCCGGTTAAGTATAGAATAGTCCAAGACCTTAGAGCGGTCAACAAAATACTAGCCCCGATGACACCTTTAGTACCCAATCCACATACATTACTGTCACAAATACCATCAACCAGTATGTACTTTACGGTTATAGATTTAGCGAACGCTTTCTTTTCCGTCCCGCTTGCTGAAGAATGCCAACTTTGGTTCGCATTTTCAATCAAAAATCGGCAACTAACCTGGACACGCCTACCTCAGGGTATGGCGCATTCACCTACCTTGTATTCGCAAGCATTGCAAACGGTGTTGGGAGAATGGGTACCACCAGATTCCTGTGTATTGTTACAATATGTGGATGATTTATTGTTATGCTGCCCTGACAAGGAAACTTGTTTGGCTACCACCCTTAATTTGTTGCGATTTATGGCAGAAAAAGGTTGCAAGGTTAATAAGAAAAAGTTGCAAGTGTGTCAGGAAAAAGTTATCTTTTTGGGACATTGTATATCACAGGGTACGAGACATCTCACTGAGGAGAGGGTTCAAGTGATAAAGGGAATGTTACCCCCACGGAATTTCAAACAATTGCGTATGTTTTTAGGTATTGTGTCATATTGTAGACAGTGGATACCACACGCTAGCGCTTTGATGCAGCCATTATACGATTGTTTGAAAATTGTACCGTATATGCTTACAGAAGTAGCTTATGAGTCGTTTGTCACTTTGAAAAAGTTGTTGATTTCTGCCCCGGCTATTGGTATACCAGATTACACCAAGATATTTAATCTGTACATTGCTGAGATCGCTGGACACGCCACAGGTGTTCTGACACAGGCACATGTAAAACAAAGACCAGTCGCTTACTTTTCAGCAGCATTAGATCCAGTATCTAGAGGTTCACCGTCTTGTGTACGGGCGGTAGCTGCAGTGTCAATTATCATAGATAAGTCATCAGAGATTGTTCTAGACAATCCAGTTGTAGTGCATACCACACATGACATACATGCAATCTTGTCTCAGGTACAGCCCAAACACATTTCAATGGCTAGGCAATTAAGGTTACAGTGTACTTTACTCTTACCTCCAAATGTCACTTTTCAGCGCTGTACAACCTTAAATTTGGCCACCTTTTTGCCTCTTCAGTCACCAGATTTGGCAAGGGGGAATGATAGTACTAATAGTACTAGTGAGAAAAGAAATGAGGACACTGACACTCTTTTGTTTAAAGAAGTAGATGAACACGATTGTTTTCAGCTCATGGAACAGGAGACAATGGGATTCCCACACGTTACAGATACACCAATTTTAAACGCTGAGTACACCTTGTATATAGATGGCAGCAGGTTTGCTGATGACAAGGGTAAATATCACACAGGGTATGCTGTAGTGACTGATACCCGGGTGATTGAAGCACAGCCCTTACCAGCCCACATGTCAGCACAGGAAGCAGAATTAAAAGCTTTAGAACAAGCCCTAGAATACTTAAAAGGACGAGAAGGGAATATTTACACTGACTCTGCCTATGCTTATGGTGTAGCGCACGATTATGGCCACATATGGAGGGCTAGAGGTTATCTGACAGCAGCAGGTACACCTGTAAAACATGGAGAAGGGATTAAGAGAGTCCTGAACAATCTTCAAAAGGTTAAACGAGTGGCCATTATGAAGATAGCGGCACACACGAGAGCAAAAACAATTGAGGCAAAAGGAAATGCATTTGCAGATTTGACTGCAAAACAGGCAGCTCTAGGGGAAGGAAGCCCTGAGACCTTAGCAGCGGTAGAGGTGAGTATCCCAGAACCAACATGGCAGCAGTTGAGTAAATTACAGGAGCAAGCAGGGGAGAGCGAGAAAGATAAGTGGGCCAGGATGGGAGCAGCACCAGACCTTGACAATGTATGGAGGGAAGGAGGCAAAATATGCCTACCTGCCTCTCTGTACCCAGCAATGGCAGCGGCAGTTCACTTACCCACACATGTCAGTTCCAATTCCATGTACAGGATTGTGAACCAAGGATGGCTCGCCCTTGGATTCAGTAGCACTGCAAGAAACTACTGTGCAGCCTTCCAAATCTGTCTCCTGAATAACCCAGGACAGAAAGTGAAAACCCCACGAAAACACCAGGTCCGGGCCCAATACCCCTTCCAGAGACTGCAAATTGATTACATACAAATGCCTAAGAGCGGCCCCTTTGAATTTGTCCTCGTGTGTATCAATTTATTTTCAGGTTGGCCCGAAAGTTATCCAGTAAAATCAGCTACAGCTAAAGCCACAGCTAAGAAACTGATCTCTGAGTTAATACCTAGGTTTGGTCTTCCTGAAACCAAAGAATCAGATAGGGGGACACACTTTACAGGAGAAATCATGCAGAATGTAATGACCATGTTAGGGGTTCAACAAAGTTTTCACACCCCTTACCACCCACAGAGTTCAGGATCAGTGGAGAGAGTAAATGGGACAATAAAGCTAAAAATACAAAAAGCCATGCAAGAGTTAAACAAGCCTTGGCCAGAATGCCTGCCTCTGGCTTTATTCTCTATAAGGTACACTCCAACAGGAAAAACAGGATTATCCCCATACGAAATACTTTTTGGGAATGCACCTAGATTAGGTTTATACTTTCCACAGAGTATGCAATTGCAATGTGATAGTTTGACTGCATATGTGATACAATTACAACAACGTCTAACTAAGATCCACAAAAGTGTGTATTCTTCTCTTCCGGACCCTAATTCAATAACTGGTACACATACGCTGCTACCAGGGGATTATGTATATGTAAAGAAACACACCAGAAAGACATTGGAACCCAGGTTTGAAGGTCCTTATCAAGTACTCTTGACCACGGCCACTTCAGTAAAGCTGGAAGGAAAACCTACCTGGATACACGCATCACATTGCAAGAAACAACCCGAGAAAACAACATGATGAAATATCTACTTACATATTGGTTGTTGCAGATTGTTGTTTTACAAATATATGCATGGACTCCTGGTATTAATGTACTTGAAGTAGAGGAAGCAACAACTTTCGAATGGGCTATAGATGATCCTAAAGTAGCAAATGATTATTGACAAAGGTAGACTAGTACATCTTTCCTCACAGATACAACAGGATACTGCACCACATTGGTGGGATATATTTAGTGGAATGTCTTCTACAGCAACCAATACCTTTCACTGGTTGTTAAGTCCAATGGTAATTATTATTCTAATATTAATATCACTTACAATCACAAATATATGTGTATACAGGAAAATAAATAGGAAAATTAGGAGAATAGACAGGGCATACCGATAAATGTGTATTGACATCACCCTACTCCTATAAAACTCCTCTTCTTGAATTTTAAGATGTTGGTAATACCTAGGGGGATGGGTTCTACCCCTCTGACAACTCGCGGTCAGGGAAAGGTCTCTGGGGAAAAACTGACTAGAACTTATTCATGAGGATCCAGGGGAGGGAGAGGATGATGTCAAAGGGGGAAATTGATAGGGTTGAAATAATGACTTAGAGTTCCACTTTAATTGTTTCTGCTTTTTCTTACCTGTGTACGTATCAATTGTTCTATTTAAATTGTTTGTGCTTTTTCTCTTCTGTGTAGGTATCAATTGTTCTATTTAAATTGTTTGTGCTTTTCTCTTCTGTGTACGTATCAATCTGTATCTAGATGGAATTTGGAACTGCTGAATAATCATTACATGTTCGCTGATAAGAAACTCTTTGTACCTTAACCTCATTTGGTAATGCCGATAAGATTACTGCTTGTAGAGCTGCCTATAAAAGGCCTTTGAAAGAAGTAAAGGGAGCAGTCCTTTATGCTCAGAACTGATACACGGATTTCTGACTCTGTGTCTTAATTCTTATAGAAGCAATAATTTGACAAAGCAATATAAACTTAAAGCAACTTGTTTAAGAGTTGCCCCTAACATTTGTCAGTGTAAACCCCTATTACATTAGTGATCAGTGTAAACCCCTATTACATTAGTGATCAGTGTAAACCCCTATTACATTGATGGCCAGTGTTGAAACTCCTCTTTATATTGGTAGTCGGTAAAAAAAAATTAGCATTGCCATTGATCACACCCTCCCCTTCCCTCCAGCACTGCCACTGATCCCAGGAATCCTAGGACCCCTAGGAGTTTTCTGTCTATTAATGGGTCCACTCACCTCCCCAGTCCATGGTGTGCAGGCAGTGAGGAGATGATGTGCTGTAACCTCTAGTAACCAATCAGTGAGCAGTATTGATGTACAATAATCTGTAGCAACCAATCAACAAGCAGAAATCATGTGCTGTAACCTCCATCAACTTATCAGTGAGCCGTAATGTGTGTTGTAACCTTTAGCAACCAGTCAGTGAGCTGTAAGGATACTCTGTAACCTCTGGCAACCAATCGCAATCGTTGCCTGGTCTGATTATGTAAACGGATTTTGAGTCTAGCTGCTATTTATTGTATGTCTCAGAGCAGGTGGAGAGCGAAACTGCATGGAGGGGGGGCCCCAAGAATTTTTTTGCCCAGGGTTCAATCAATATTAAAGATGGCCCTGATCATGATGATATGAACACTTCTACAAAATATTACTTATCAGACATTTCAGGATAAATAATTTTGCTCTATGATGACCCTGGGTGGTAAAAAATTAGGCAGTTACAATTCAAATAACAAGACTTCCAGGAAGGTAGATGATTATCTACTTCCACCAATGGAAATAAAGTCCCACCTTTTTGGGCTAGGGTTATGAAAATGTTTGAGTCCATTGTTCAAAGTGGTATTTAAGACCACTGACCATTATCCAAAGGAGACTCAAACAGACACACACACACTTCATCCATCAACTCATACACCCACTCACGAAGACTCATTGACACCTTATACTCTAAAACTTTAAGGATGCAAGACACAATTCCTCTTTAACCACTTGAGCCCCGGACCATTATGCTGCCTAAGGACCAGAGGTCTTTTTCTAATTTGGCACTGCGTCGCTTTAACTGCTAATTGCGCGGTCATGCAATGCTGTACCCAAACGAAATTTGCGTCCTTTTCTTCCCACAAATAGAGCTTTCTTTTGATGGTATTTGATCACCTCTGCGGTTTTTATTTTTTGCGCTATAAACGGAAAAAGACCGAAAATTTTGAAAAAAAATGATATTTTCTACTTTTTGTTATAAAAAAAATCCAATAAACTAAATTTTAGTCATACATTTAGGCCAAAATGTATTCGGCCACATGTCTTTGGTAAAAAAAATGTCAATAAGCGTATATTTATTGGTTTGCGCAAAAGTTATAGCGTCTACAAACTAGGGTACATTTTCTGGAATTTACACAGCTTTTAGTTTATGACTGCCTATGTCATTTCTTGAGGTGCTAAAATGGCAGGGCAGTACAAAACCCCCCCAAATGACCCCATTTTGGAAAGTAGACACCCCAAGGAAATTGCTGAGAGGCATGTTGAACCCATTGAATATTTATTTTTTTTGTCCCAAGTGATTGAAAAATGACAAAAAAAAAAAAAAATATTTACAAAAAGTGGTCACTAAATGATATATTGCTCACACAGGCCATGGGCCTATGTGGAATTGCACCCCAAAATACATTTAGCTGCTTCTCCTGAGTATGGGGATACCACATGTGTGGGACTTTTTGGGAGCCTAGCCGCGTACGGGGCCCCGAAAACCAATCACCGCCTTCAGGATTTCTAAGGGTGTAAATTTTTGCTTTCACTCTTCACTGCCTATCACAGTTTCGGAGGCCATGGAATGCCAAGATGGCACAAAACCCCCCAAAATGACCCAATTTTGGAAAGTAGACACCCCAAGCTATTTGCTGAGAGGCATATTGAGTCCATGGAATATTTTATATTTTGACACAAGTTGCGGGAAAGTGACACTTTTTTTTTTTTTTCATAAAGTTGTCACTAAATGATATATTGCTCACACAGGCCATGGGCATATGTGGAATTGCACCCCAAAATACATTTAGCTGCTTCTCCTGAGTATGGGGATACCACATGTGTGGGACTTTTTGGGAGCCTAGCCGCGTACTGGACCCCGAAAACCAATCACTGCCTTCAGGATTTCTAAGGGTGAAAATTTTTGATTTCACTCTTTACTGCCTATCACAGTTTCGGAGGCCATGGAATGCCCAGGTGGCACAAAACCCCCCCCAAATGACCCCATTTTGGAAAGTAGACACCCCAAGCTATTTGCTGAAAGGCATGGTGAGTATTTTGCAGCTCTCATTTGTTTTTGAAAATGAAGAAAGACAAGAAAAAACATTTTTTTTTTTCTTTTTTCAATTTTCAAAACTTTGTGACAAAAAGTGAGGTCTGCAAAATACTCACTATACCTCTCAGCAAATAGCTTGGGGTGTCTACTTTCCAAAATGGGGTAATTTGGGGGGGTTTTGTGCCACCTGGGCATTCCATGGCCTCCGAAACTGTGATAGGCAGTGAAGAGTGAAATCAAAAATTCACGCCCTTAGAAAGCCTGAAGGCGGTGCTTGGTTTTCGGGGTCCCGTACACGGCTAGGCTCCCAAAAAGTCTCACGCATGTGGTATCCCCATACTCAGGAGAAGCAGCAGAATGTATTTTGGGGTGTAATTTCACATATTTCCATGGCATGTTTGAGCAATATATCATTTAGTGACAACTTTGTGCAAAAAAAAAAAAAAAAAAAAAAAAATTTGTCTCTTTCCCGCAACTTGTGTCGCAATATAAAACATTTATCAGATAGTATAGGGGGGTCCCTGACGCTATAAAACGCTGACGGCGAACCTAAATATTTACCTCACTAACTAGCGTCACCAGCGACACTAATACAGCGATCAGAAAAATGATCGCTTAGTGACACTGGTGACAGGGGGTGATCAAGGGGTGATCAAGGGGTTAAAACTTTATTAGGGGGGGTTAGGGGGGTACCCTAGACCTACAGGGGGGGTAACAGTAACTGTCCCAACACTGTAACTGTCACAAACTGACACTATGCAGTAATCAGAAAAAAAAAAAAAAAACTGTGTGTGTGTTGTGCACTCACATTGATGTCTTCTCTCCTCGGGCCGGAACGGAAATTACCGAGCCGAGGAGAGATGACATCATTTCCTTTGCTGCTGTTTAGCATACAGCAGCAAAGGAAGATTCTCATTGGCCGGCGGCGATCGCGAGGGGGGGGCCACGAACGGATGGTCTCCCCCTCATCACCGATCGCCGCTGGACAAAAGACGACCGCCTCGGGCACCGGGGGGGGGGTCCGATCGGACCCCCCACCCGCGGAAGGCAAATCACGTACCCTGTACGTGATTTTGCCTGTCCGTGCCACTTTGCCGACGTACATCGGCGTGAGGCGGTCGTCAAGTGGTTAAGCAGACCCCATCTTGGAAACCACAGCAACCATTTTAGACAAATCTGGTAACCACCATTTTAGGCCAGCAGCCATTTTGGAAAGGGTAATTATATTGTATTAATTTTTACCTTATGTTCATTTGCTTTATTTTAAAATATTGATGTATTGATTATTATTAACAGTTGGATAACTATTTCTCTTGAGGGGATAACCACCTTGTAGATACAGAAAGTAGCTTCATTTTTACCTTACAAATTTTGTAATTTTTCTTTGTTGACATGGCGGGCGTCTATTTTATTTCACGCTGTTGATCACTTACCTGCAGTATAGAAACGGTTGAATTCCTGAAATAGGGACGTTCTATCTAATGAATATTCTTTTTCCAGAAACAGCCCAGTAGGAGGTTCCTGCAGCTGTGCATTCTGGGAGAGAGTATTTATGGGACAGATGCCATGTGCTTTGGGAGTCCTGACCTCGTGGCCCTCTAGGCCTGGAGGCTAAATCACTGCAGCTGTGCAAGTAGGCCCAGAAGCCTGTCTGGGGCCTACTACAGCAGAGGTGGTCCTTAGGCTGTCTTGCCTGCTAGGAAGAAGCCGAGCCAAGCTGAGGAAATCCAGGGGAGGATCCTTGCTGGAGAGAGCCAGGAAAAAGGCTGGTCTCTCAGAAGGGCCTGGTAACTTACTTGGAGGACGCACCTATCTCTAAACTATCCTTACAGTACTGCCGGGTCGGCTTAAACGTTCTGGTACTGTGAAGAAGCTGTTCTACAATTCAATCAAGGTAACTGTCTGGCTGCTAAGTTTGTGAGAAAGACTTATCCAGGCGTATACTGGCTGCTAAGTCTGTGAGAGAGGCTTGTCCAGACATCTTGCAGGTTGATATGTGGCAGAGATCTACCCAGCCATACAAGATTTACAGAGAGAAAGCTGTGTTTTGTCCATTATTCTGAAGAATCTGCTACAAGAGAAAAAAAGGTATCTGCAACTCCCTTTCAACCTCTTTACTGCTACTTCTTTCAAGTTTTTTTTCATTAAAGCATTGAAGAAAAAGAACTAAGTGACTGGTGCATACATTGATGGGCGCAAGGCCCAATATAGACTATAAGTCTCTGATATAGTGAACTGTGGGTAAGGGGTGATGGCAAAGACCCAATTTAAGTCAGCAGCTCCTTCAGGGATCAGTGCTACATACAGTATATAACTATTTTGTATAAATACATGTCTGGTGAATAAATCTCCTATTTTTAGTCTGTTTTCATATTGATCGATCCTTTATCTTAAAAATATTATCGTTTAAAAATTACTCATTCGAATAATCCTCCTGGGAGCCCGTTATACCACAGCAATAGACCGGACACTTCGCTCCCAGTGTGGAGCCACTCCTACAGCGGCACCCGGTCGCAGCATTACTAAGACAAAGATGTCCAAACAGAAGAAGGATGCCATCCCCGCCGACAGAACGGCCCAAAATGGCGGATCCCCACCCCGGCAATGAACGGGGAGAGAGTCCTATGCCTCGACGGTGGCCAAACTCAGCCAATTTGCACATGACCCTGGCAGCCCTAGGACCGGGCAACAACAACAGCCGTCCAGCTCCGACAGAGCAGCAAAAACACATCTACACAGCACATGGAGGAGAAAATGGCACCCGCGGCCTCAGGGAACACAGTGAGTACCCCATCTGCCCCTTTCCCTGCCCCTGACATTGCTGGCCCCTCAGACGTGGAAAGTAGTGAGCCCACATTACAGGACATCCTTAATGCAGTCCATTCTTATGGCTCATCAATCACTGAACTGTCTGTTGAAGTTAAAGAGGAAGTAAACCCTCCTGCAAAAAAAATATTAAAAACACACCCTGCAAGATAAAGGCATAATGAGCTAGTATGCATCGCATACTAGCTCATTATGAATTACCCGAGAACGAAGCCCCCACAGCCATCCTCGTCTCCCCCTCAGGCTACCGACATGTCGCCCGGGTCTTGCTTCCGGGTATAACGGCTCCGGCGCTGTAATTGGCCAGAGCCGCGATGATGTCACTCCCTCACATGCGCGCGGGAGCTGCCGTGTACAGCACAGTGCAACTGAAGCAACGGCGCGTACGTGCCATTGCTTCAGTTGGCTTAAGTGCGCATGTGTCACATGACGTCGGCACATGCAAATACAGGGATATCTCCTAAACCGTGCAGGTTTAGGAGATATCCAGTGCAGCTACAGGCAAGACTAATTATAGGCTTGCTTGTAATTTAAAGTGGTTGTAACGGCTTTACAACCACTTTAAGAGCATGAAAGAGGGCTTATTGCATATTAGACAGGATATGCAGAAAATCAGGGAGAGGGCCACTGCTTTAGAGGGACGAATGAGCTCCACTGAGGATGAATTAACCCCTCTTACTCAAGAGGTGCAAATAACATCAAATAAAACTGATGAAACAGCAGCTAAAGTTGAGGACATGGAGAACAGGAAGGTCTAATATCCGTATAGTCGGTATGCCTGAAATATCAGAAGGAAAACACCCTGCTGAATTTATTGAAGCATGGCTAGCAGACATATTTGGAAAGAATAACCTCAGTCCATTTTTCTCAGTGGAAAGAGCTCACAGGGTGCCTTCCCGACCACCTCCGCCAGGGGGTAATGACAGACCATTCTTATTGAAACTCCTGCACTACAAAGATAGATACATTATACTCTGGCTAGACAGAAAGCTGACATGGTAATACAAGGATCAAAAATATCCATATATCCAGATTTCTCAGCGGCTGTTCAAAAACAAAGGGCAAAATTTGCAGACGTAAAAAAGAGAATGCGTGCAATCCCAATCATTTACTCCATGCTATACCCGGCCAAACTCCGCGTGGTGGCGGATGGTTCAGTACATTTCTTTGAAAGCCCAAATATGGCTGCTAATTGGCTCGATCGCCATGAAAGACAACTGAGAGGAGCTGCTCGGGGACATGCACCAGAATGACTACTATGCACATCCTGCATACTCTGAATCCTATTGCTCACCTTACTAGCAAAGGAGCTCACAAAGAGACACAACTGACTTGATTTGCTACCCCACATTTCATACCAGCAAATCTTGTGTTTTGACTTTAAAGACACGGTGTCCCGGCCCTCGTTATTACCCCTCAAGTAGCCTTGCGGGGCACCCATTGAAGTTTTCTAATGGGACTTCATAAGTTTGTGACTACTATGCCTGTTTTTGTTAATGGCAGACTGTTTTCTACTCTTTTTTTATGGTTTTCTTGCCTCTCGGCCCTGATTGAGCAGGCTGTGTCTCTGCAGGCACCTTCACTGTGTGACTCTACTCTACGCTCCTACATCCCGAATTGGATCAATCGTGACTACTGACTACACACGGAAATCACCTCCTGCACCTTATTGGCTCAGGTAACCTTTGGGAATGGGCACATCGGTCCCCCTTTTTAGGAACTGGACCCCCAATGGCTTGGGAGCCTGCTATTAACTCCCCTCCTCCTCATGGGTAAGCGAATAGACATAATCCTCTCCTGGAATGTTAGAGGACTACATGACCCTACAAAGAGGACTGCCATATTCACTTTTCTCTCACAACAGGATCCCGCTATCGTTTGCTTACAAGAATCCCACTTAACTACTGACACTACCTATCTACTACGTATGTCTAAATATCCTGTTCAATACCATTTTGTTCATACCAGTTACTCCAGAGGGGTTAGTATACTGCTATCCAGGACAGCTGCATTCACTAAACATTATGTACAAATAGACACTGAAGGCAGATTTGTCTTCCTGATGTACGTATGGTGACAATGTACCCATTCCGATATACGCATCGTATGGGGACGATGTACCCTATAGTCATTCACATAGGGTGGGGGACGGGATCTGGGGGCCCCCTTATTAAAGGGGGCTCCCGGATTCCGATAAGCCCTCCGCCCGCAGACCCCGATAACCAACAGCCAGGGTTGTCGGGAAGAGGCCTTTGTCCTCATCAACATGTGGACAAGGTGCTTTGGGGTGGGGGGGCCGCAGGACGCCCCCCCTTCCCCAAAGCACCCACCCCCCATTTTGAGGGCATGCGGCCTGGTACAGTTCAGGAGGGGGGGCGCTTGCTCGTCCCCACCCCCTTTCTTGACAGGCCTGGCTGCGTGCTCGGATAAGGGTCTGGTATGGATTTTGGGGGGTACCCCCATGCCCTTTTTTCGGCGTAGGGGGTTCCCATTAAAATCCATACCAGACCTAAGGGCCTGGTATGCCCTTGGAGGGGAACCCAAGCCGTTTTTTTATTTAAAATTTGGCGTGGAGTTCCTCCTCATGATTCACACCAAACACCTGTCAGTATTGCTTGTCACTCATCAGGAAAGGAAAAAACACATTTTTCCTTTCCTGATGAGCGAGCCAGCTCGGCACTGGCTCCCGCGACGGGGCTCGCAGGTGTCAAATCTCGCTGATAACAGCGGCGAGATTGACACAATATCGCGGTCACCTACTGTAGCCAGGGGTTTGTCCGACCACTCTCCGGTGCAGCTTAGTTTGAATTTCCAAAAAACACACCTTCCTATACACTGGAAGCTGAACCCATTTTGGCTTCAACTATTCACTGACACGGACAATATGCAGTTACAAATTAAACACTTTCTGGAGATAAATAAACCTTCAGCTGCACCTGGGGTGGTCTGGGATACCCTAAAAGCCTTTATCAGAGGAATGTGTATTAAGGAAATTAATACAATTAAGACCAAAAGCAGACAATGGGCCAGAGATGCCAGTCAGGCGGTGGAGAAAGCGGAGGAATTATTTCTGCAGACTCCCACACCAGAACATGAGAGGCAATGGACAGATGCACAGAAAATTTACCGTACAATACACCAACAACAAGCTAACAACAAAAGATTTTTCACCTCCCAAACGTCACAACAACCTCCCCAAGTGATACATAACATAGTTACATCACAAACACAAACTGTCACTGACACACCATCCATCCTAAAGGAGTTCTGCTCCTTCTACCAGGACTTATACTCCTCTAAGGTATCTTACCCTGCTGACAAATTAACACAATCCCTTGACTCTGTCACTCTACCTCAACTTCAAGAAGTAGATAGAAAACTCTTAAATGCACCTCTCACCCTAGAGGAATTACAACTTGCACTAGCCACATGATGGCCCCAGGCAATGATGGCCTACCCATCGAATTATACAAAAAATTTGGAGGAATACTCCTACCGGAGCTACTCCACACACTCACAGAGGCGCTCAATCTAGAATCATTGCTGGGATCTATGTATTGAGGCAGTAGTGGTGGTCTTTTTAAAACCAGGGAAGGAACCTGACAAACCCGAATCCTATAGACCCATCTCCCTGTTGAACACGGATTTAAAACTCCTTACCAAAATCATGGCCATGAGACTCTCTAAGGTGGTGACCAAATAATACATCTGGATCAGTCCGGCAAATAATCTCAGACACCTCTACCTTAACATGCAATTCCCCACTGATAACCAGGGACAGAGAGCTATCCTATCGCTAGACGCCGCCAAGGTGTTTGATAGTGTTGAGTGGACATACCTGTGGCTAGTGCTAGAAAAGCTTAACCTAGGAGACAATATCATTTCCTGTATCAAATTACTGTACAAGGCTCCTAAAGCATGCATTAGAATAAACAACACCTTATCTCCTTCCTTTGAATTACACATGGGCACTAGACAAGGTTGCCTCTTATCCCCATTACTCTTTGCCCTGGCCATAGAACCCCTGGCTGCTGCCATAAGGGGGAATCAAGAAATAGTCGGATTTAGGAGGGGTGAGCTGGAGGACAAAATGGCACTCTATGCCGATGATGCATTCCTCTTTCTAGGTGACACATACACATCCCTGGTGAAACTTATGGAATTGATCCATACATTCAGGTCCTTCTCTGGTTTCAGAATAAACTGGAACAAATCCACAATAATGCCTTTAGACCCACTAGCGGGGCCCCTACCTCAGATAGCCGAACAGATTAAAGTAGTAGATACGTTTAAATACCTAGGTATAGTTATCCTAGTCTAGACCAATATATTAGACTTAATATAGACCCAGTGCTTAAACAATTCCAGGAAAAAACAACTAGCTGGATCAAGTTGCCACTTTCTGTAGTCGGCCGATGTAACTTAATAAAGATGATCTGGAACCCACAAATACTGTATGTGCTCCACAATGCCCCTCTCTGGATTCCTATCCATGTGTTTAAGAGGTGTAACATAATTTTTTGCACGTTGATATGGAGGAAACAGGTTCCAAGAATCAAACTGGAAACCTTACAGGAAGCAAAGGACTCAGGTGGGCTGGCAGTACCAAACCCATTTTATTACTTTATGGTGGCTCAACTGCGACATTTAACTGGCTGGCTGTACTCTGATCCCATACGGAACTTAGTCTGCACTCAGACATCTGGCCTTGGACTTGTGGAGTGTATAGAGGCAAGTGAGCTGGGGGTACTGACCCCATATCCCACATTATTACTTATAGATAAAATATGGAATAAAACCAAACAACACCTGCAATATTCAGGTTACACTAACTGGTCCGCACTTGGAATAATCAAAACTACCCAGAACTAAACAAATTACAAGTCTTCTCCAACTGGTCAAGGAGTGGAGTAAATTATATCCCGCAATTATATTGTGGAGGCGTGCTAAGAGACTTTCAATCCATACGCGTAGAATTCAACCTGCCGAATACCTCATTCTTCCAGTACCTACAACTTAGCCGGCTATAGCAGCACAGGCCACAACATCCAAAATGGGAACTAACCAGTCCCACGGTACTTACGCAACTAATTATGTCATCATCCCGGAAGGGACAAATCTCCTCCATATATAACTCTCTTCTCTGTCATGTATCTAAAGCTATGACTTTGAAATGTAGGGCCAGCTGGGAAGAAGACATAGGACATATTTCAGACGAAGAATGGAACACCATACTAGATAACGTACTTAAGGTGTCACTATCTTCCCCTCAAAAACTCACTCAACTGTTCATTATTCATCGCACATACCGCACATCACCTGAGAAACTACATAGATGGCACAGAAGGGAGGATCCACTTTGCCCTCGATGTCTTATAGACATTGGTAACCTTGTCCATATACTATGGAGGTGTCCGAAACTACAAAGGTATTGGGCCGCAGTGATGAACACTATCAATAGCATATGGAACCTCAAACTTACAACTGATCCTAAACTTTGTTTATTGGGCTGGCTAAATGAAGAACAATACATACCTCACACATACATGGCCATACTCAGGGTGCTCTTCTTAGCGAGGAAATTTATTGCTAAAAAATGGCTATCTGTGGCAGCCCCTACACATACGGAGTGGATTGCCTCTATAAATGACTCTCTTATTAGAGAACAACTCACATACAAGCACCGAGGTAGTCCAAGAAAATTTGAAAATATATGGGAGCCCTGGCTGGACACACCTGGTTTAGCTCCATTTCGTCTAGTCCACAATAGAATCCTAGGGGGTAGAACAACCTCAACAGCAACAGTATCCTAGACCCCAGTATCCAGAACAACATGTTAGAGATAAGAAAAGGGGAGGACATAACGCTCTGTATGCGCGTTTGGTCCAGGAGGGAACACTTATGAGGAGATTGGTGCTCTGCAGAGGCAAAAAGTTTTTGGGTTAGTTCCACCCGAAGGTTGCTACATGATAACACTGTACATCGCCCCCTGCAGGTTAGGGGTTAGCAGGGTCCCTCTTCCGCTCAATGGACCTGGAAGGTCCGGGAGCAGAAGGGGAAATAAAGACATAAGGAGGACACACAAGATATGTAATGAGACCAAAGAATGACAAACACAACTGCCTTGTTATATATTCATATCTTTACTTCTGATGGTGTTATCACAACTGTTACTGTCTAAACATACAATATGTAAGACCGGCTGGTCATTAACATAGCTACCTTTGTGTCCTCACAAATATAGAAATTGTTTTGTATAGTGGAATGAAAAAAAAGTTGTTTTTTGTGTTTGTTCACAATAAAAATTATCTGATTTAAAAAAAAAATTACTCATTCATAATTATCGTGCGGGAAAAATTATTCTCAAAAAGCATGACATAACCATAGTGACATCCCAGAAAGATTTGTGCATTTCTAAGTTCTCTTACTCCTCTTTATTCTGCTGATTACTTCAGTGTGGAGCACCCTTGAGAAATGGGGGCAGGAAAGTTGCAAGCGCCGGTACCCAGGATATATGCCCCGGAAGCAGATACTGCCCGCCGGCCACTGCTGCTGTGTGAGAGAGGCAGAGCAGTAAGTGTGCTGTGCTCGCGCTAACCACTGCATAATAGAGCAGTGTTGGCTGTTATAAGGAAGACGGGTGGTAAGCCTTAGAAGGGAGTGTGCAGCACCAAAAGTGAAAGCTGTGGGTATGACATGCTGGAAGCAGGAGGAAGAAATGTGGATAGGAGGGAAGAGGGGCTACTGAGTTCAGAGGTGAGAACTGTAGATGGTCAGGGGCTTGGTGCAAAGGTGACAGCTGTGTATTGGGTATGGTTTTAGGTGTAGAGGTGACAGTTGTGGACACATGGGGCTGAGTGTAGAGGTGACAGCTGTTGATAGAGGGGGGGGGGGATGCTAGGTGCAAAAGTGATAGCTGTGGTTGGGTGCGAGTTGAGATTTGTGGATGGAATTGTGTGCAAAGGTGAGAGCAGTGAACAGGGGGTGCAGAAGTAAGATGTGGAAAGGGGCAGACATGAGATGTGGAACAGGTGCAGATGTGAGCTGTGGATAAGTAAAGCAGAGGTTAGCAGTGGTTGGGGATGCAGAGGAGAGTTGTGGACAGGAACCCAGATGTGACAGGAGAAGCAGAGAAGATCTGTAGACAGAGGAGATGAAGGATGCACAGGTTGGCTATGGTAGGGGGATGAATGATGTGTGGACAAGAGGTGTAGAGATGAGCTGCGGAAGAGAGATGCAGCAGTGAGCAGTGGATGGTTAATGTGAGGCTTTACCTTATGTAATCCTCACCACAGTCAAACGTATGTAATGTTTGGCACAGCATACAGAGTTCAATGGTCAGGAGTATGTAACATACAGGTTGGTGTAAAGACAGCATTATATATAATGTATAGCTCAGTATTCATAGTGGTTAGGAAAGTGCAACGTAGAATACAGAATACACTGTAGTACTGTATGTTGCAGCAGGAGTATGTTGCAAACACTTTCTCGAGGTTTCATCCGCAAATCCTTGTCTCCTGCTGGTGCTGGTTTCTTCTTTGTGAAGAAGAAAAGCGGTGAACTGAGACCTTGTATCGATTATAGGGGTCTCAATCGTTTCACGATTAAGAATGCCTATCTGATTCCGTTGATTACAGAGTTATTTGACCACCTTAAGGGAGCAACGGTTTTCACAAAGCTTGATTTGAGAGGGGCATACAATCTTGTGAGGATTAAAGGAGGGCAACGAGTGGAAAACTGCGTTTAATACCAGAACAGGCCATTATGAGTACCTTGTAATGCCTTTTGGCCTTTGTAATGCCCTGGCAGTTTTCTAGGAATCTATTAACGATGTCCTCCGAGATTTGTTGCAGTTATGTGTGGTGGTTTATCTCGATGATATCCTCATATTTTCCAAGTCCCTGGAGAGCCACCACACAGATGTCTGTTGTGTGCTTCAGAAGCTAAGAGAGAACCATCTCTATTGTAAACTGGAGAAGTGTGAGTTCCATCGTGAACAGGTTAAAGTCCTGGGCTATGTCATTTCCACTGCTGGTTTTTCAATGGACCCAGAGAAACTTTCGGCAGTCCTACAGTGGCCCCGACCCGTGGGTTTACATCCTCTGCAGTGTTTCCTGGACTTTGCCAACTATTATCGGAAGTTTATTTGTAACTTCTCGTCTCTGGTCAATCCCCTGACTGATATGACCAGAAAGGAGGGTAACCCACAAAGTTGGTCTCCGGAGTCCATTAAGGCCTTTGAGACTGGAGTTGTCGCGCTTCTGACACAACGTCCTAACTCTGAGGGCACTATGCATCCTTGTAGCTACTTTTCCAAGAAATTGTCACCTGCAGAGTGCAATTACGAGATTGGTGACAGAGAACTGTTAGCGATCATTTTAGCCCTTAAAGAATGGAGACATCTCCTCGAAGGTACCACTGTGCCGGTTCTCATTCTTACTGACCATAAGAATCTCACACTCTTGTCTGAGGCTAAACGCCTCTCTCCCAGAAGGACGCGATGGGCTCTTTTCTTGCCAAGTTTTAATTATATTGTCTCATTCTTACCCGGTACTAAGAATGTAAGGGCTGACGCCTTGTCACAACAATTTTCCTCCACTTCCAAGTTGGAGTCGGTTCCGGTTCCTGTGATTCCTCCTAATCATACTCTGGCTATGGTTCACACCAGTCTCACGTCTCCTTTGGGTGACAAAATTCTTGCTGCCCAGGTCCATGCTCCTCCTGAGAAACCTTGTGACCGCTGCTTTGTCCCAGAAAGTCTCTGTACTGCCGTGCTCCAGACTTACTATTCTCCCAAGGCAGCTGGCCACCCTGGGAAGAATCAACTCGTTTGGGCCATTTCCCAACAATTCTGGTGGCCTAGTCTACGTGCTGATATAACTGCCTTCGTAGCTGCCTGTTCCGTGTGTACTCAGAGTAAGACTCCACGACACCTTCCAGTGGGCCTCCTACAACCCATACCCAATGGAGAGAGGCCCTGGACCCACCTGTCTATGGATTTCATTGTGGAGTTACCCAACTCCCAAGGCAACACTGTTATCCTTATGGTGGTTGACCGGTTCTCAAAAATGTGTCACTGTATTCCACTTAAGAAGTTGCCCACTTCTAAGGAACTGGCTTCCATTTTTGCTTACATGGGCTACTTAAGGTGATTGCCTCGGACAGGGGTAGTGAGTTTGCCAGTTTGTGGCGAGTCTTTTGTGCACAGTTGGGAATTCAGCTTGCTTTCTCCTCTGTGTATCACCCACAGTCTAATGGGGCCGCAGAACGAGCCAATCAGCCAATCAGCAATTCCTACGTTGCTAAATGACATAGTTACATAGTAGGTGAGGTTGAAAAAAGACACAAGTCCATCAAGTCCAACCTATGTGTGTGATTATGTGTCAGTATTACATTGTATATCCCTGTATGTTGCGGTCATTCAGGTGCTTATCTAATAGTTTCTTGAAGCTATCAATGCTCCCCGCTGAGACCACCGCCTGTGGAAGGGAATTCCACATCCTTGCCGCTCTTACAGTAAAGAACCCTCTACGTAGTTTAAGGTTAAACCTCTTTTCTTCTAATTTTAATGAGTGCCCACGAGTCTTGTTAAACTCTCTTCTGTGAAAAAGTTTTAACCTTATTGTGGGGTCACCAGTCCGGTATTTGTAAATTGAAATCATATCCCCTCTCAAGCGTCTCTTCTCCAGAGAGAATAAGTTCAGTGCTTGCAACCTTTCCTCATAACTAAGATCCTCCAGACCCTTTATTAGCTTTGTTGCCCTTCTTTGTACTCGCTCCATTTCCATTACATCCTTCCTGAGGACTGGTGCCGAGAACTGAACCGCATACTCTAGGTGCGGCCGGACCAGAGTCTTGTAGAGCGGGAGAATTATCGTTTTATCTCTGGAGTTGATCCCCCTTTTAATGCATGCCAATATTCTGTTTGCTTTGTTAGCAGCAGCTTGGCATTGCATGCCATTGCTGAGCCTATCATCTACTAGGACCCCCAGGTCCTTTTCCATCCTAGATTCCCCCAGAGGTTCTCCCCCCAGTGTATAGATTGCATTCATATTTTTGCCACCCAAATGCATTATTTTACATTTCTGACCATCATAACAACTTTTCAGACCTATTACCGTGGGCAGAGTTTGCTCACAACAGTGCCTTAAATTCTGCTTCCCGTTTGTCCCCGGCGAACTATGGTTTCCAACCTTCCATGTTGCCTGCCTCGTTTGTTCCACAGAGTATTCCTGTGTTAGAGGAGCATCTCAATGGTCTTTGTTCCACTTGGGCACAAGTCCAGGAGGCTTTGCATCATGCTAATGATAGGTACAGACTCCATGTTGACCGCAGACGCCTGCCTGCACCTTCCTACCTGGTTGGGGACAGGGTCTGGCTGTCATCTCACAACCTCCAACTTTGTGTTCCCTCTCTGAGGTTCGCACCTCAGTTTATTGGGCCTTTCCGTATTCTTCGCAGGATTAACCCAGTGGCTTACGCATTAGACCTTCCTTCTAATATGCATATTTCAAATGTATTTCATGTATCCTTATTAAAACCTTTGGTCTGCAACCGCTTTACCACCTCGGTGCCTCATCCTCACCCTGTACAGGATTGGAACCATGAGGAGTATGAAGTACAGTTCATTGTTGACTCCCATAGGTTCCGTGGGCGCATACAGTACCTGGTGCATTGGAAAGGGTACGGTCCGGAGGAACGCTCTTGGGTCTCATTGTCAGACGCACATGCCTCTGTCCTCCTCTGTGATTTCCATAGACATTTTCCCCTCAAGCCTGCTGGTCCTCCAAGGGGGAGGGGTCGTTGAGGAGGGGGTACTGTCAGGGCAGGGCTCAGCCCTTCCTTCTCTGAGCTGGCCTCTCAGCTGTCGGCTAATTGCCAGCTCTGAACTCTCTCCACAGCTACCCAGCTGTTGTTGATCCTGCTCGTCAGTCCTGCCTACTTAAGCCGTCCAGTCCATAGGAGCTCTGCCTTCGCCTTGGTCTCATCACAAGAAACTATCGCCTGTGTTCCTGTTTAAAGACTAGCTTTGCTTACATCCCTTCAGGCTACAGATCCTGCTTGCTGTTCCACTACTTTGATCCCTGACTCCTGGCTTGGCATGATGTTCCGTTCTGGTTACTGAACTTTGGCTATGTTTTGACTATGTTTGTTCTTTTTACTTTTATTATTAAACAAGTGTGATTTTTTTGTTTAATTAGTTTTTATTGAAAGAAATAGACAGAGTATAAAAAGCATACTTTGCTCAATATGTCAAATAACATCCATTTCACATATAAAAGTAGCTCGAAGAAAACATGACATGTATAGTGACAAATAAAAGCATACTTCTTCATATAACATCACAATAAAATAAAATAAAGAGGAAAGAAAAAGAAAGGGAAAAGAAAAAAGAACGAAAAGGAAGAAGTGAAGAGGAGGAAGAAGAGGTAAGAAGGTGGGCTGGGGAAAAGAGGGGGGGGATGGGGTAAGTGAGGGAAGGAGGGGAGGGGTGTGAGTCTGTCTAGGTCCATAATCCCAGAAACATTGGTATTAAGATCTATATATACCTCACTCAGGATGAGACATAATATCAGCATATGCGGTGGTATATTTGAAGGCAAACCAACTGGACCACACTTTTTAGTAAGGTCCGATTTGTTTTTTAAAGTGAGGGTTATGTCCTCCATATAGTAGACATGATCCTCTTTTATTATCCATTTACGCAATGTTGGAATGGAAGTTTTTTTCCAGTATAGAGGAATAAGTGCCTTTGCAGCATTAAGTAAGTGTGGGGTGATTGATCTTTTATATGGTCCGATTGGTTTACCTGAACAATGGAACAAGACATACCACGGGTCATTGGGAACCTCCCACCCTTGTATCTCTTTAATCCAATGTAAAATGGTCAGCCAAAATGGGTGGATCGGGGGACAGAACCACCAAATATGGGCGTGAGTCGCCCTTTCTCCACATCCCCTCCAACACAATGGGGTGGTCTGTGGGAAAAGCTTCTGTAAAATAACTGGCGTGTAGTGCCACCTTGTTAATAGTTTATAGTTCACTTCTGCAAGCCTAGTTGCTCTGGAGGATGTGTGGGCTAGGATAAGGATGTTGGACTTTTGTTTTGATTGTAGTGAACTTTGAAGGTCCTCTTCCCAGTTGTGCATAAACGTTGGTAAGGACGGAGAGTAGTTTAATCAAAGACTGATAAAAGTATGACACAGGTTTCTCCACTGGTTGATCCTCTGAGAAAGCAGCTTCCAAAGGAGATAGATCCGAAAGAGATCTCAGAGGTTTCGGAAGAGAGTGAACAAACGATGCTAATTGTCTGTATCTCCATTGGTCCATTGGAGTGATGTTAGAGTTGGGGAGTAATGTAGTCAGGGGGAGTATCCCTGATGCGTTGGTAACATGATGTAGTAGGGTGTGAGGACCCAGGTTCCATGGTCGCATCCCAGGATCAGTTTTTCCAGGTGGAAAGTAGTTATGACCAAACAGGGGAAGAAGTGGAGAGTTATATGGCCACTTAAACAGCTTGAAAAGCGAGTCCCATAACATAAGAGTGGAGCGAGACAACGGGGATGTAGTTTTGGACAAAGTTCTATATTTCCCGGCGATCCAAATTTGTGAAGCGAAATCCGTGCCGCTGAGATCCATTTCCAAAGATACCCATTTTTTGGAGTCCCTTTGGTATTTCCAGTCCGATATTCTTGTTAACACAGCTGCTCTGAAATAAGACCTAAGCTCTGGGAGGGCAAGGCCTCCATCTCTCTTGGATCTGATAATAAGAGATCTAGACAGTCTAGGTCTACGTCTATTCCAAACGTATCTACTAATAACAGAGTTAAGTAGTTTAAAAAAAACTAAGGGTATGCCATATGGTATCATCTGAAATAAAAATAGCACCCTGGGCAGAATATTCATCTTTACAACTCCAATTCTACCCAACCATGAATGGGCGGATTGGGACCACCTCTGAAGGTCAGACCTAATCGTATATAAAAGTGGGATGTAATTTGTACGGAATAATGAGGTCAGATTTGGAGTGAGAAAAATGCCTAGATACTTCATTTTCCTCTCCAGCCAGCTAAAGGGAAAGGCCTGTTTCAATTGTGATACTGTAGGGTTGGGAATGGAAATATTTAGGATTTCTGATTTAGACATGTTGATTTTGAAATTCGATACCTTACTAAATTGAGAAAGTTCTGACAATAGATTGGGTAGGGTTATCAGTGGTTGTTGCACATAGAATAGTATGTCATCTGCATATACAGCATACTTGTGTTCCGACTCACCTACAACTATCCCATGAATACTTGGGTTTTGCCTGACAATAGAGAGGAAGGGTTCTAATGAAAGGGCAAATAGGATCGGGGATAAGGGACAGCCCTGTCTCGTACCATTGTGTAAAATTAAGGAGTCACTTAGGGAACCATTGATACGTAATTGTGCTGTAGGATGTTTATAAAGCGCAGAAATTTGAGCTATCAGAGATGGCCCCAAGCCCAGATGAGTTAACGTGGATATTAAGAACTCCCAGTCCACCCTATCAAACACCTTTTCCACGTCAGTCGACAGAAGAAGGGTGGGCTGGGAGTATCCACGAACATGTGAAATAAGTAGAAGAGATCTAAGCGCATTGTCTCTTGCTTCCCTACCTGGGATGAAACCTGTCTGATCTTTAGAAATCCATTGTGGTACTAAGGGCAAAAGTCTGTTGGCAATGGCCTTAGCGTACAATTTAGCGTCAATATTGAGTAATGAAATGGGGCGGTAACTTCCGCAGTTAGTGGGGTCCTTACCTGGTTTGGGGATAACTGTAATGTGTGCATGAGTGGTCTCAGGTCGGAGGTCACCACCTCCGGAAATCGCGCCAGCATAAGCTGACAAGTGAGGTAACAATATGTCTGTAAAAGAGTGGTAATAGGTTACCGTAAATCCATCCGGACCCGGTGCCTTACCTGTAGCCATGGATTTTAGGGCTACACAGAGTTCCGAGGTGGTGATCTCCCCCTCCAATGAATCAAGAATGTCAGGAGATAGTCTAGGTAAATTAGCCCTATGTAAGTAATCTGCAATAAGCCTCTTCCTCTCCTCTTTATCTTTAATCAGGGGTTGAACCCGGTATAAGTTCTGATAGAACTCTCTAAATTCCCTCGCTATATTAGGGGTGTCATGATATAAAGTGGATGAAGAGTTTTTAATTTTAGCTATAAAAGAGGTAGCCTTTTTCTTTTGCAGTGACCTAGCTAGCAGACAGCCCGGCCTATCTCCACACTCGTGAAAACACTGCGCCACTATGCGTGTCTTTTGTTTATGCTCTAAATGAAAAAGTGATTTCAGTTCCTCTCTCTTTGTGGTCAAGGTGTGAAAAACAGGTATCGATTGGCTGGCTTTATGTTGTTAAGAATAATATATAATAGTGTAGCGCTATGTGTATATATAAATAATAAATCTTACATGACTAAACAGTGAGCAAAAATCTAGCCATCCCTTGCAGGGCAAAAATAATTTAGAACCAACACTGAGTGATTCAAAGCAACACTTGAAATACAGTGAATATTGTAACACTTAAGATACAGTATATGTTATAAATCTATAATACGAAAATAATAAGGTGAATCTAAAAGATCATACATATGTGACAAATCAACCAATATAGTCCATAAAAATTAACAAATGTGTTAATAGTGACTAGTGGAATAGAAAACCACCACCAAAAGTCTATGAGGGTTTAAGTGTTGAAAAATAATGGAAATGAAACTCCCAAGCTTCCTCGTAAACAAAATTGATCACTTCTGGCAGATGGATAAATAGATAAAGAACCACAGATGGATGGAGGGTTTAAATAGGTGGCAGGACCATCACCGGAGCATCAGAAGAGGCTTACCAGAATCAGGTGACTTGAAAAGACCTACGTCTTACAAGTCTAAGAAAGCTTATTGACCACCAGGTCTGGCAAGATGAATCGTCAGATATCCTCAGCTTCCAATGAGGGGAGGGGTCTCACCACAACTTCAAACGTCCCCGAACGGTCCAACAGGCCAAACGGATGTTTCAAATACCATGCGAGAACTAAAGCTCACATGGCATGATATCGTTTCAAAACATCAATTTATTAAAATAATAAAAGAAAACACTCACATGATAGGAGATCACAAACAGCTCAAAAAAGATCAATTGCGGTAATTGTGAGGGGTCCACCCAACATGTTTTCCAGCTACGGAGTCTTCATCTGGGGTGTGGAGCCCCCCCACCTTACCGCTATTTAAACAAGAAATGACCCCCCACTGGGAGTGTCACAACACTGGAAGTTGCGCAACTGATGTCACTTCCGGTTACTAAAAATAATAGTAATTTACTAATAAACTACCATGGATGTATATGTAATTTGAAGAGAACAATGGGCGGTATTATACCGCCATCAACGACATATAAAAATCCGGATCGTGTAGTGAATGTTAAACTAACAGCTTGGCAGGTTAATCCGGAAATGATCCGGACGCGCACCAAGCCTCTCTTTCAATATGGCCAAATCCCATAGGTCGAAACGCCATCACGTTCCGCCTGCCAGATCCGGCCCCATAATGTGAGTATGCGCGATGACAACATCCTCCGGAAATGACCTGGATGGGCACCAAGCTTCGCTCTCAATGTATCCAGATCCCATAGGTCGAAGCGCCATCACGCTCCGCCCACCGGATCTGGCCTCAAGATACGGGTGTGCGTGATGATAACATCATCCGCTCGTCAAGTGCGGCGCCGGTGCGCTCCACCTAGGACCAAGCCTCTCTTTCGTATTGACAGCCCCATCCCATCTAATGTAGGAATCGAGACGCCGATAGGTTGGAGGGGACCGGAACATGGTCCTGATGATCTGACAACAGATTTAAAGTGTCAGCAGAGATGGGTCTAAACCGAAATGGTGTTTAAATGTGTCATGGTATCAAAACAATGTGAAATATGTGAAAAAACGGATTAAAGTAATCAAATGGGCATCAGTCATGGTCATATGTTAATAAAAATAATGAATGAAAGTAAAATGACACTGCCAATGAGGGGCATCGCATACATCCTATACAATAAAACAAAAACAGGGGAAATGGAAGAAACATGACAAGCCATCAACATGGGAAGGCCTCCTCCATATGGTAGTCATTGCACAAATTACATAAATTCTGAGATGATGTCAATACATACAAAGCTTAATATTCTAAAATTCATATTAGTAACTAATAAGTGGGTCCAAAATTCACATTGACACCAATGACAATAATCAGAATAAAATAGAACGCTAAAAATTATATTATAGAAAGGAGACCATAGGTTAAATAACTAATTAATTAATGAAGGAATTGATGTCCCACTCTACGTTGATACCTTGCGGAAAGTGGGACCCCAATTCGTAAATCCAGTAAGTCTCCAAACGGGAGACACCCCTAAGGGTTGAGCCACCCCGCCAGGAAGCAACATATTTATCGATGATGAGAAACTGTGTGCCTTCAGGGTTTTGGTCGTGGAATTCCCTGTAATGACGGGGCACAGTGTGTTTAGTGCTACCTGCTTTAATAAGGTTAATATGTTCGGAAACTCGTGTTGTAAATGATCTAATAGTCCGCCCCACATACTGCTTACCACATGGGCAAGTCAGAAGGTAGATCACCCCTGTAGTAGCACAAGTACAAAATTGTTTGATCCTATAGGAACGGCCAGTCACAGTAGAAGAAAAGCTATGGCTAGCCCTCCTACCGCTGATGTTAAACTGGCATACTAGGCATTTTTTACAGGGGTAGAAACCAATCCAATCGTGAAAAAAGGAAGGTTTACTCGGGGGGTTAATGACGTTGGGTGCCAACTTGTTTCGAAGGGATGGAACACCTTTGAAAACCACCTTAGGGGTTCTGGGCAACATAGGCCCCAAAACCCTGTCAGTTTTAAGGACATCCCAGTGGTGTTCAAAAATTCTTTTGACATGTTTATGTTGAATGGAAAAGGACGTCATAAAGGACCATTTAAAGTCCTCATTTACTTGTCTAGGTCTGTCCTCTAATAATAATTGACGATCGATAGAACAGGCATTATCAATCTCCTTATCCAAATCGGAGGAGTTATAACCCTTCTCCAGGAACTTATCTTTAAGAGACGCCGCTTGGATCTTAAAGGTGTTAAGGTCAGTGCAGTTCCTACGTAATCGCAGGAACTGGCTTTTTGGAACTGACCTGATCCAAGGCGCGTGATGGCAACTATCGGTGGGTATGTACCTGTTCCGATCGGTAGATTTAAAATATGTGCTGAATACAAATTGGCTTTCCTTTCTTTCAATAACCAAGTCCAAAAAATGGACTGAGGTTGCACTTGCTTCAAAAGATAAAACAATATTCCTATTGTTATTATTAAGAGTCGCGATAAAATCGACTAAACCATCTGAACTGCCAGTCCATAGGAGGAGGATGTCGTCTATGTACCGAGCCCACAACAAAAGGTGTGGGTTATTCATGGCATAGACGACATCCTCCTCCCACTTGGCCATAAATAAATTGGCCAGACTGGGAGCGAACTTTGCTCCCATTGCAACCCCCTTGGGTTGACGATAGAATCTACCATCGAACCAGAAGTAATTGTGCTGCGTTGCAAACTCAATTCATTCGATAATATAGTCTATCTGGGGTGAAGCAAGGGAGGTATCTCTGTTCAAAAAACACTTAACTGCATCAATCCCCTGAAGGTGCGGGATGCAGGTGTAGAGGGATGCAACGTCCGCAGTTGCCATAAGATCACCCGGGTGGGAAACACTTGAAAGTAATCTGATCACATCCTTGGTGTCTTTTAAGTAGGACGGCATCTTTATTACGGATGGCTGAAGAAAAAAATCTATATATTTACCGATTTTTGAAGTGACCGAGTCGATGCCACTAATTATTGGCCGACCTGGAGGATGTAGGGGGTCCTTATGGACTTTAGGCAGGTAGTACATAACAGGTATGCGCGGGGCGAGGGGGACTAAAAATGATCTCTCCTTCTTATTTAAAATGCAAGAATTAAAACCTTTAGATACCAGTCTTTGTAAATCCTTCTTATATTTTAGTGTAGGATTACTAGATAATTCAATGTATGTCTCATGATCTCCCAAAATGCGGTACATTTCGTTAGTATAATCTGATTTATTCAGTAAAACAATGCCACCGCCTTTGTCGGCAGGGCGAATAACTAAATTTTTATTGTCGCATAGAGTCTTTAGGCCTGTTGGAGGTAAGGGGTTATGAAATCTGCGTTTTAATGGAATGTTAGCTAAATCTCTCAACACTAATTCTTTGAACAGATTGATAGCTGGTGAGAGTTGTGTTGGGGGGCTAAAAAGAGAGGGGTTGGATAGATCTGAATGAACCGTGCCAGACGTTGCCGCCCTGGCTACATTCCTAGAGGGATTTGAGATAATATACCTCTGAACATTAATTTTCCTAATAAATTTCTGAATGTCGATAAATGTATCGAACTTGTTCAGTTTACACGGAGGGGCGATCTTGAGGCCTTTGTTTAGAATAATTTTCTCTTCCTGAGTAAGAATAGTATCACTCAGGTTGAAAACCCCTTGACAGGTTAAACCCGTTTCCTTTTTTCGTCTCTGGATCCTCCTCCCTCCTCTGGACCCTCTCTTGTTTCTGGACCTCTTTTTTTGTTTTGGGGGTCCTCGTGAAAACCCCGAGTAGTCTGTGACCCAGAGTAGGGCTGTTTATAGTGGGATGGACCATATCCAGCATTGGGAAATGGGTAGACGTTTTCATTATAGTGATCCCACAAAGGGGAATATCTATTGTATGTAGAGACCTGAGGGTGCCTATAATAAGGTGGATTCTGATGTTGAGGATAGTGGGAAAAGTCACGGTTACGGACTGGGGAACTCCTATAATGGGAGTTTTCCCGATCATAATAATGATGTTCATCGTGACTACGATATTCACCCCTATTTCCACCTCTGCCTCTACTCCTAGAGTAGTGACCTCTACCCCTTTGTTGATTTCTAGGGGTATGTGTACTAGGGTATCGACCCCTATATGAAGAGGGGCCTCTGTCCTGGGCTCGCCCCTTTTCGACAGAAGGTTTAGGGCGGACAGAAGGCTCCCTAGGAGGAACTACAGTAGTTGTACTCTGGACATTAGTTTCCATTGCAGACTCCAAGGTAGGTGCCGTGATGGATTTCTGCCATTGAAACACCCTACCAGCCTTGTAATCCCAATGTCTCGGGAATACTTTTTGTGTTTCTTGGTTCTTTGTTCTTTATCTTCTTTATAAGATGTGCTTGTAAATTAGAAGATAAAGTATTGTATTCAACCGAGTTTTTAAAAGTAAGTAATTTGTCTTTGAGCTCCTTAATCTCCCGATCTAGAGTCGAAAGACGAGTTCGTTTCCTCGTGATGAGAAAATCAAGGAACTTAATACCAGCGTCATTAAAATATGTGAACCAAGAGTCGAGTTCGGACTCACCCTGTTGAGGGTGAACGTCCCACCTGAGACTCCGTGGGATCATGCCTTCTGCCACATATTGTTCCAAAAAGGCAAGATCCCATTGAAGGTGGAGTTCGGAGACCATGACATTTTTTAGCCTCAAAAATAATCAGCCAATTTCTGAATCATTGGATGTGGCTACAAATACACCCTCAGTATTGACTACTCTGGAGGCACGGTAATCAAATACATCCATGTTGAATGGAAAATGCGCTGCAGCTATACTAGATGTCTAATTAGTGATAGAATCAATGGGGGAATGAGTACAGCGCTGCGCCAGGAAGTGCTAAGAAATAAGTTATACAGTTAGCAGCTAACACACCTCTAGACCCAGGTTTAGAATAAAGAATAATATATAATAGTGTAGCGCTATGTGTATATATAAATAATAAATCTTACATGACTAAACAGTGAGCAAAAATCTAGCCATCCCTTGCAGGGCAAAAATAATTTAGAACCAACACTGAGTGATTCAAAGCAACACTTGAAATACAGTGAATATTGTAACACTTAAGATACAGTATATGTTATAAATCTATAATAAAATAATAAGGTGAATCTAAAAGATCATACATATGTGACAAATCAACCAATATAGTCCATAAAAATTAACAAATGTGTTAATAGTGACTAGTGGAATAGAAAACCACCACCAAAAGTCTATGAGGGTTTAAGTGTTGAAAAATAATGGAAATGAAACTCCCAAGCTTCCTCGTAAACAAAATTGATCACTTCTGGCAGATGGATAAATAGATAAAGAACCACAGATGGATGGAGGGTTTAAATAGGTGGCGGGACCATCACTGGAGCATCAGAAGAGGCTTACCAGAATCAGGTGACTTGAAAAGACCTACGTCTTACGAAACTAAGAAAGCTTATTGACCACCAGGTCTGGCAAGATGAATCGTCAGATATCCTCAGCTTCCAATGAGGGGAGGGGTCTCACCACAACTTCAAACGTCCCCGAACGGTCCAACAGGCCAAACGGATGTTTCAAATACCATGCGAGAAATAAAGCTCACATGGCATGATATTGTTTAAAAACATCAATTTATTAAAATAATAAAAGAAAACACTCACATGATAGGAGATCACAAACAGCTCAAAAAAGATCAATCGCGGTAATCGTGAGGGGTCCACCCAACATGTTTCGGCTACGGAGCCTTCATCTGGGGTGTGGAGCCCCCCCACCTTACCACTATTTAAACAAGAAATGACCCCCACTGGGAGTGTCACAACACCAGAAGTTGCGCAACTGATGTCACTTCCGGTTACTAAAAATAATAGTAATTTACTATTAAACTACCATGGATGTATATGTAATTTGAAGAGAACAATGGGCGGTATTATACCGCCATCAACGACATATAAAAATCCGGATCGTGTAGTGAATGTTAAACTAACAGCTTGGCCGGCTAATCCGGAAATGATCCGGACGCGCACCAAGCCTCTCTTTCAATATGGCCAAATCCCATAGGTCGAAACGCCATCACGTTCCGCCTGCCAGATCCGGCCCCATAATATGAGTATGCGCGATGACAACATCCTCCGGAAATGACCCGGCTGCACACCAAGCCTCGCTCTCAATGTATCCAGATCCCATAGGTTGAAGCGCCATCACGCTCCGCCCACCGGATCTGGCCTCAAGATACGGGTGTGCGTGATGATAACATCATCCGCTCGTCAAGTGTGGCGCCGGTGCGCTCCACCTAGGACCAAGCCTCTCTTTCGTATTGACAGCCCCATCCCATTTAATGTAGGAATCGAGGCGCCGATAAGTTGGAGGGGACCGGAACATGGTCCTGATGATTTGACAACAGATTTAAAGTCTCAGCAGAGATGGGTCTAAACCGAAATGGTGTTTAAATGTGTCATGGTATCAAAACAATGTGAAATATGTGAAAAAACTGATTAAAGTAATCAAATGGGCATCAGTCATGGTCATATGTTAATAAAAATAATGAATGAAAGTAAAATGACACTGCCAATGAGGGGCATCGCATACATCCTATACAATAAAACAAAAACAGGGGAAATGGAAGAAACATGACAAGCCATCAACATGGGAAGGCCTCCTCCATATGGTAGTCATTGTACAAATTACATAAATTCTGAGATGATGTCAATACATACAAAGCTTAATATTCTAAAATTCATATTAGTAACTAATAAGTGGGTCCAAAATTCACATTGACACCAATGACAATAATCAGAATAAAATAGAACGCTAAAAATTATATTATAGAAAGGAGACCATAGGTTAAATAACTACGCTTGATTAATGAAGGAATTGATGTCCCACTCTATGTTGATACTTTGCGGAAAGTGGGACCCCAATTCGTAAATCCAGTAAGTCTCCAAACGGGAGACACCCCTAAGGGTTGAGCCACCCCGCCAGGAAGCAACATATTTATCGATGATGAGAAACTGTGTGCCTTCAGGGTTTCGGTTGTGGAATTCCCTGTAATGACGGGGCACAGTGTGTTTAGTGCTACCTGCTTTAATAAGGTTAATATGTTTGGAAACTCGTGTTGTAAATGATCTAATAGTCCGCCCCACATACTGCTTACCACATGGGCAAGTCAGAAGGTAGACCACCCCTGTAGTAGCACAAGTACAAAATTGTTTGACCTTATAGGAACGGCCAGTCACAGTAGAAGAAAAGCTATGGCTAGCCCTCCTACCGCTGATGTTAAACTGGCATACTAGGCATTTTTTACAGGGGTAGAAACCAATCCAATCGTGAAAAAAAGGAAGGTTTACTCGGGGGGTTAATGACGTTGGGTGCCAACTTGTTTCGAAGGGATGGAACACCTTTGAAAACCACCTTAGGGGTTCTGGGCAACATAGGCCCCAAAACCCTGTCAGTTTTAAAGACATCCCAGTGGTGTTCAAAAATTCTTTTGACATGTTTATGTTGAATGGAGAAGGACGTCATAAAGGACCATTTAAAGTCCTCATTTACTTGTCTAGGTCTGTCCTCTAATAATAATTGACGATCGATAGAACAGGCATTATCAATCTCCATATCCAAATCTACTTAAAAGACACCAAGGATGTGATCAGATTACTTTCAAGTGTTTCCCACCCGGGTGATCTTATTATGGCAACTGCGGACGTTGCATCCCTCTACACCTGCATCCCGCACCGTCAGGGGGTTGATGCAGTTAAGTGTTTTTTGAACAGAGATGCCTCCCTTGCTTCACCCCAGATAGACTATATTATCGAATTAATTGAGTTTGCAACGCAGCACAATTACTTCTGGTTCGATGGTAGATTCTATCGTCAACACAAGGGGGTTGCAATGGGAGCAAAGTTTGCTCCCAGTCTGGCCAATTTATTTATGGCCAAGTGGGAGGAGGATGTCGTCTATGCCATGAATAACCCACACCTTTTGTTGTGGGCTTGGTACATAGACGACATCCTCCTCCTATGGACTGGCAATTCAGATGGTTTAGTCGATTTTATCGCGACTCTTAATAATAACAATAGGAATATTGTTTTATCTTTTGAAGCAAGTGCAACCTCAGTCCATTTTTTGGACTTGGTTATTGAAAGAAAGGAAAGCCAATTTGTATTCAGCAAATATTTTAAATCTACCGATCGGAATGGGTGCATACCCACCGATAGTTGCCATCACGCTCCTTGGATCAGGTCAGTTCCAAAAAGCCAGTTCCTGCGATTACGTAGGAACTGCACTGACCTTAACACCTTTAAGATCCAAGCGGCGTCTCTTAAAGATAAGTTCCTGGAGAAGGGTTATAACTCCTCCGATTTGGATAAGGAGATTGATAATGCCTGTTCTATCGATCGTCAATTATTATTAGAGGACAGACCTAGACAAGTAAATGAGGACTTTAAATGGTCCTTTATGACGTCCTTCTCCATTCAACATAAACATGTCAAAAGAATTTTTGAACACCACTGGGATGTCCTTAAAACTGACAGGGTTTTGGGGCCTATGTTGCCCAGAACCCCTAAGGTGGTTTTCAAAGGTGTTCCATCCCTTCGAAACAAGTTGGCACCCAACGTCATTAACCCCCCGAGTAAACCTTCCTTTTTTCACGATTGGATTGGTTTCTACCCCTGTAAAAAATGCCTAGTATGCCAGTTTAACATCAGCGGTAGGAGGGCTAGCCATAGCTTTTCTTCTACTGTGACTGGCCATTCCTATAAGATCAAACAATTTTGTACTTGTGCTACTACAGGGGTGGTCTACCTTCTGACTTGCCCATGTGGTAAGCAGTATGTGGGGTGGACTATTAGATCATTTACAACACGAGTTTCCGAACATATTAACCTTATTAAAGCAGGTAGCACTAAACACACTGTGCCCCATCATTACAGGGAATTCCACGACCGAAACCCTGAAGGCACACAGTTTCTCATCATCGATAAATATGTTGCTTCCTGGCGGGGTGGCTCAACCCTTAGGGGTGTCTCCCATTTGGAGACTTACTGGATTTACGAATTGGGGTCCCACTTTCCGCAAGGTATCAACGTAGAGTGGGACATCAATTCCTTCATTAATCAAGCGTAGTTATTTAACCTATGGTCTCCTTTCTATAATATAATTTTTAACGTTCTATTTTATTCTGATTATTGTCATTGGTGTCAATGTGAATTTTGGACCCACTTATTAGTTACTAATATGAACTTTAGAATATTAAGCTTTGTATGTATTGACATCATCTCAGAATTTATGTAATTTGTGCAATGACTACCATATGGAGGAGGCCTTCCCATGTTGATGGCTTGTCATGTTTCTTTCATTTCCCCTGTTTTTGTTTTATTGTATAGGATGCATGCGATGCCCCTCATTGGCAGTGTCATTTTACTTTCATTCATTATTTTTATTAACATATGACCATGACTGATGCCCATTTGATTACTTTAATCAGTTTTTTCACATATTTCACATTGTTTTGATACCATGACACATTTAAACACCATTTCGGTTTAGACCCATCTCTGCTGAGACTTTAAATCTGTTGTCAGATCATCAGGACCATGTTCCGGTCCCCTCCAACTTATCGGCGCCTCGATTCCTACATTAAATGGGATGGGGCTGTCAATACGAAAGAGAGGCTTGGTCCTAGGTGGAGCGCACCGGCGCCACACTTGACGAGCGGATGATGTTATCATCACGCACACCCGTATCTTGAGGCCAGATCCGGTGGGCGGAGCGTGATGGCGCTTCGACCTATGGGATCTGGATACATTGAGAGCGAGGCTTGGTGCGCATCCGGGTTATTTCCGGAGGATGTTGTCATCGCGCATACTCATATTATGGGGCCGGATCTGGCAGGCGGAACGTGATGGCGTTTCGACCTATGGGATTTGGCCATATTGAAAGAGAGGCTTGGTGCGCGTCCGGATCATTTCCGGATTAGCCGGCCAAGCTGTTAGTTTAACATTCACTACACGATCCGGATTTTTATATGTCGTTGATGGCGGTATAATACCGCCCATTGTTCTCTTCAAATTACATATACATCCATGGTAGTTTAATAGTAGATTACTATTATTTTTAGTAACCGGAAGTGACATCAGTTGCGCAACTTCTGGTGTTGTGACACTCCCAGTGGGGGTCATTTCTTGTTTAAATAGCGGTAAGGTGGGGGGGCTCCACACCCCAGATGAAGGCTCCGTAGCTGAAACATGTTGGGTGGACCCCTCACGATTACCGCGATTGATCTTTTTTGAGCTGTTTGTGATCTCCTATCATGTGAGTGTTTTCTTTTATTATTTTAATAAATTGATGTTTTTAAACAATATCATGCCATGTGAGCTTTATTTCTCGCATGGTATTTGAAACATCCGTTTGGCCTGTTGGACCGTTCGGGGACGTTTGAAGTTGTGGTGAGACCCCTCCCCTCATTGGAAGCTGAGGATATCTGACGATTCATCTTGCCAGACCTGGTGGTCAATAAGCTTTCTTAGTTTCGTAAGACCAAGGTTTTTTCAAGTCACCTGATTCTGGTAAGCCTCTTCTGATGCTCCAGTGATGGTCCCGCCACCTATTTAAACCCTCCATCCATCTGTGGTTCTTTATCTATTTATCCATCTGCCAGAAGTGATCAATTTTGTTTACGAGGAAGCTTGGGAGTTTCATTTCCATTATTTTTCAACACTTAAACCCTCATAGACTTTTGGTGGTGGTTTTCTATTCCACTAGTCACTATTAACACATGTGTTAATTTTTATGGACTATATTGGTTGATTTGTCACATATGTATGATCTTTTAGATTCACCTTATTATTTTCGTATTATAGATTTATAACATATAAGGTATCTTAAGTGTTACAATATTCACTGTATTTCAAGTGTTGCTTTGAATCACTCAGTGTTGGTTCTAAATTATTTTTGCCCTGCAAGGGATGGCTAGATTTTTGCTCACTGTTTAGTCATGTAAGATTTATTATTTATATATACACATAGCGCTACACTATTATATATTATTCTTTATTCTAAACCTGGGTCTAGAGGTGTGTTAGCTGCTAACTGTATAACTTATTTCTTAGCACTTCCTGGCGCAGCGCTGTACTCATTCCCCCATTGGCTTTATGTTGTTGTTCTAGTATTTTAATTTCAGTAAGTAGTTTGTTCTGTTGAAATGTACGTTCCTTTTTTTTCCTGGCTCCCAATTCTATTAGTTTACCTCGTATGTGGGCTTTGTGTGCCTCCCAGAGTATCCCTTTAGATATGTCAGGTTGGGCATTCTCTTGAAAGTACAGGGACAGTTCCTTACCAATAGCTTGTTTATCTATTTCCTCAGCAAGAAGTTCTTCATTAAGTTTCCAATTAGTGGATTTAAAGGGAAGGGATGGGACTTTGATAGTGATCTTAATTGGAGAATGATCTGAGAGGGGCGAGGTTTCAATTGAAGACCCTGTCAGTAAGGGTAAATGATAATGGTCAATAAAAAACAAGTCTATTCTAGAATAAGTCTGATAAACCTGAGAGTAGTGTGTGAAATCTCTTACCCTAGGATGCATAATCCTCCAGGTATCCATTAATTGTGCATCATGTAGGTTTTTCCGAATAAACCGAAGACGCGTATGGGGAATGCTAGAGGTCCCCCTGGAAGTGTCAATGACAGGTTCCAGGGGTGTGTTAAAGTCCCCGGCAAGGAGAATGCATCCATGAGAAAAGTCCCTCAATTTATTTAGTGTGGATGAAATAAAGCCCGCCTGATTACGGTTAGGTGAATATAGAGTTGCCAAAGTTCAGGGCATACTGCCCAGGGTGCCTTTGAGAAACAAATAGCGACCTAGTGGGTCACTTAGCATGGAATCTAATGTAAATGCAAAGCCTCTACGGATCCCAATGGCCACACCTTTTGCCTTGTGTATATCTGAAAGACTATAATACCACGTGGGATAGTGATGTGAACATAGCTTAACCCTCGTGGTAAGCGTACGATGGGTCTCCTGCAGGAAAATCACATCCCCCTGCAAGCGAATCAGCTCTCTATATAGGTTATGTCTTTTCCCAGGAGCATATAACCCCCTTACATTAATAGCAATTAAATTTACCTTAGCCATGGGTGCCGAGATAGGCCATGCATGCGTACATATATCCTAAGGAGGTGGACCTGAGACAGAGGATAGAGGGGTGGGGGAGGGAGAACGGTAGGAATAGGGAGGCAGGGAAAGAGGATAAAGAGAAAAATAGTGAGGAGAGAAAAGGAAAAATCAATAACATGAACAGAACAATATTCACCTTTCACCACTAGGGTGGTGAGTACTAGTGCACGCAGAATACTGCCGTGCAAAAACAGGATGTACATAAGGCCCAGCACCCCCATGCCCGCATCCCACCTGGGGACACGGACACGCGGGCACAGGGCGCCACGACTCCCACTCAAAAACGGGTAGGGACGCTCCAGTATTCAGATACAGACACCTAGGTTAAAATGTGCAACATCTGAATGCCCCGGCGCCGACACTCCGTGTCATAAAAAGTAACAACACCAATTTGTGAACCTTTTAAGAGAGTAACATCACTTTAAACAGGAAACTGTATGAAATTTTAACTAGCAGATATAAGTTGCCTAACCATTATTTTCAACTTGGGGTAAGAGGCAATGTGTGCCGAATTTAAGGAAATAAGATAAAGTTAGTAACTAAAAGGCACTTGTTCCATGTTAACAAGCCCTAACGTAGATGGACTGGTATGGATGAGATTTTTAAGTCTTGCCTTCCAAGGCCATCATATGTGAATCTGAGCAGTGTTACTGCAAACAAGGTATCTATGCAAGTTGTGGAGAGGATCCGGTTAAAGATATGCGCTGTTTGCGGCCCACCTTCTGCCATTTTGGTTCAGAATTAGGTGGCAAGGGCGGGATGCCTTCCTGCCAGCCTGGGAGATCATTGAGGGGACGCAGGGCCCTACGTCTCTCAAGGGTTTCCCGGGCCAGGTCTGGAAAGAAAGAGAGGCTGGCACCATCAAAATCTAGTGAGGGAGATTCCCTGGCCTTTTTCATGATTAATTATTTTTCAGGGTAGTGGTGGACTCTGCAAATTATGTCTCTCGGGATATCAGAGGAGAGATTGCGTGGTCGGAGGGCTCGGTGAGCTTGGTCAATTTGCAGGGGGTGGTCCGCAGGTCGACCGAGGAGGCCGTTAAAGATACCCTGGATAGAGGGGAGTAGATCGTCATCGCCTGTCGCTGACCCCGGATCCTAATGTTGTTTCGTCTATTGCGATTTTCCTGATCCTCTAATTTGTATAGTGCCATCCTGCGTGCAAAAGCAAGTTGGCGATTAGAGGCCTGCAAAGCTCTGATGGCGATCGCATGGCGATCTAGACGTTGCTCTGTCTCCTCAACCCTCCCCAGTACCTGTGAAAGATCTGACTGGACCGCTGAGACCTCCTTCCTGATAGCTCGCTCGAGACCCATCAGCATAGACGCCAAATCAGTCTTGGTGGGTAAGTCACTCACCGAGGTGGCGACTCCCGAACGTGTGTGCGTGCTCTCCTCATCTTCCGAGCCGGCGGATGAGACAGGAGAGCGGCATCTGGGTTCCGGCCTTGTGTGGGAGGCGGAGCTTGTGCGCGGAGTCACAAGTCACAACGGCCTAGGCCGTCAATGTCTTCCATGTCCTCCGGTTCTGTAGACAGGAACCTCTTGATTGAGCCCACCGAAGTACCCTTCTTAGGTAGGGATTTACCGGATCGTTTCCTCATAATTCGCTGTATAAACGAGATGGTGTTTGTGTGAAAAAAGGCGATTTACAGAGTGTCGGCTCCGGAGCTCCGGGGACACGCGTCTGCTCTACAGCATGCCGAAACCCCGCCCCAAAACAAGTGTGATTTAACTGTACTTCTGTCTCGGTCTGATTTCATGGTTTCTGACAGGCTAGCAGCATTCAAAATGCAACTACTACCGCAATTGATCTATATATACCGCTCCGTACCAATACCAGTAAATAAAAAAATCTGACAATTCAATCAATGTTATCTAGATATGTCTGGGAGGGTAAATAAGCAAGAAGTGCCTTTGTGAAGCTAAGTAAAACTAGGAAAGCTGGGGGATTGGGATTGCCAGTATTAGCAGACTACCACATGTCAGCCATTCCAGCACAATTCAGGGGATGGTTTCCTGACCAATCTACCTTGTTTTGGGGAGAAATTGAACAAACACTCTTCCCAGGTGGTACTCTATTTGGATACGCATTAGCCTTCCCACATCTCAATCTACACCCAAAGACCTCCTTCTTCCAATACTAGCAACTCTGCAATCTTAAAAATTTTTAGTAACACACCAAACACTTTTGTTTCCTAGATCTGCCCTCCCAATACCATTAGCCATCTTACCTTTGTTGATCCCTGACCTATATTTGGATAAATGGTTAAAAAAAAGGATTAAAATGGTTGCAGGACCTATATACAGGCTCCAACGTGAAACCATTTATGTCACTCCAAAAGGAATATGGATTGCCCTCCTCAGGATTCTTCACTTATGCCTGAGTACAGTCTCAAATTAATAGCAACCATATCCTGCCATATGAACTACGCGGGCAAATCAAAATTTACCTCACTTACTCTGAGTGTCGCAAAGGAGGCATTTCCTTATTCTACAAAATCCTCCACTATAAATCTGACTTCGACAAAAACAAACCTATATTGGCCTGGGAGAGGGATCCTAATACTACCTTTTCAAATGCTCAATGGAGTAAACCCCTTCAATATACATATTCAGCCACAAAATGTACAAACCTTTGGGAACAGGATTGCTAAGTTTATCTCCTCAACATCCCTACTATGTTGGAAGAACTGTTCTCAAGTGGGTAATATTTTTCACATACTATGGTCATGTAGTAAACTAGCGAATTTCTGGAAAAGGATCTTTGCAATCTTCCACCAAGTGACAGGTTTAGCTATACAGCCTTCTCCATCCTTAGCCCTACTCAATATAGGCATAGAAGACATACCACCACCGCTAAGACAATATACTACTCATCTATTTCTAGAGGCCAAATTAGTCATACTCATGCCGTGTACACACGATCGGACATTCCGACAACAAAACTGTGTATTTTTTTCCGAAGGACGTTGGCTCAAACTTCTCTTGCATGCACACGGTCACACAAATGTTGTCTAAAATTCCAAACATCCAGAACATGGTGATGTACAACACGTACGACGGGAAGTTCAATAGCCAGTGTGCCACCCTTTGGGCTCCTTCTGCTAATCTCGTGTTTATCTCGTGTTAGTAGAAGTTTGATGAGAGACGATTTGCGCTTTTCAGCCTTGTGCTTTTCAATTCGTTTCTGCTTGTCAGTATGTGCTTGTGGATTCGTATCTGTTCTTCAGTGCGTGATGTCAGTTCTTTCCTGTCTTTCAGTGCGTTCTATTTAATAGTTTGTATCTGTTTTTCAGTGCGTTCTTGTCCGCTTGTTTCTGATTTTCAGCTCGTTCTTCTCAGGTCCTTTGTGATTTTCAGTGCGTTTTGTTAGTTCGTCTGACCAGCCGACCATTTTCTAGCCATGCTGCGGGTACGTACTCATCATAGAGTTCGTGCTCTGCAAGGGCTTGGAGTTGGAGTTCTTGCTTTGACCCAAGTCCAGTCCATGAACAGGGCGAGGAGGAGTTCATGGACGAAGAATTGGACCAATTCTCGCACACGCCTTTGCTGCGGGGGATTCGGGAGAATAATCCTGGATGATTGACCCCATTTTTCACCGTCTGTTGGCTTTGCTGTCCTCTTATATTACAAAGCAGGACACCTGCATGTGGCAAGCCATCACTCCCGAGCAGAGGCTCATCGCCACCTTGCGGTATTTGGCGACGGGGAGAAGTCTCCAGGATATTAAGTTCATGACTGGAATCTCCCCCCAAGCTCTGGGAATCATTATTCCAGAGACCTGTTCTGCCATCATTCAGGTCCTGCAGAAGGACTATATTAGGGTAAGTTTTATCCTTTAACATCACATTCTATGTATTTAATGTTTGCTAATGTATTGTATTTCATCATTCCATAATTACCATGATTGTAATATGCTGTGAATGTCCCCTTTGTCCTCATGCATGCTGGAAGCTTTTAATGCTCCTTTTTTGTCCTTCATGCATATTTGCCTTCACTAACCTCCTCAACATGCTATCCTGGGCCCATACACACCTAGCCTAGTCACTTAACAATGTATTTTGTCAGCTCCATTGTAGTGCTTACCCTAAACACCCCCTAAAATTTGTCCAAATGTTATTGTTGTCCTTAAATTCAGGCAGAGTGCAAGAGGTTTTTTTGGGGGGGCCCAAACTCATTTTTAACGCTCCCTCCCCCCAACTGCTAAGTCAGCCGATACCAATCCTCTTTCTGCTGACTTTACCAAACCCATACACACTATATCTGCCTCTTTTGTGTTTAAATTTATGGATGAATTCACCAAAGCATGTAGTGCAAGGGCCTGCCTGAATACTTTCAAATGGTACTGTTTAAAGTTTTGTTCTCTTATTATCTTGATAGGTAATTGCAGAATGTAAAAATGTGCTTCAATTTGTACAGTGTGTATTCGTATCTTTGGATTATGACACTTCTTACCTGTCCAGTGGTCTGCCAACAGTGTAAGTAAGGAGGGGCTGGCCAAAGTAACACACATTATTTATACATTCAGCTCTCAATGAAGTGGAGAGGTTTACCTGTCCAAAACATCTCCCCCCCTAAAATTTTTACAATGTGTCATCAGAGGGGGGGAGGAATCTGATAAGTGGACCCTTATATTTTGTCTTTAAATACTCCTTAAAATAAATGTTTTACTTATGTTGGCCAAGAATGTTTGTGTCTAACTTGCTTGCGATGTTATGTGCAAAAGTACTAATTTTTATTTTTCGTCTGACTCCACAGTTTCCTTCAAACCCACAGAAATGGCAGTCTGTGGCCTCCCACTTCGCCCAGCAGTGGGACTTTCCCCCAACTGAGGAGGGGCAATAGATGGGAAGCACGTCCACATCATCCCACCCCCCAACTCTGGGTCATACTATTACAATTATAAGGGGTTTAATAGTATTGTGTTGTTGGCGGTGGTGTTGGCGACTTACGAGTTCCTGTATGTGGACGTGGGAAAAATGTCCGAATGTCAGATGGTGGAGTAATTGCCCCAACAGAGTTCTTCAGACACCTCCAGAATGGCAGCTTGGGCTTGTCACCTCCGGAAGACAATGTGGCAGGACTCCCGTTTGTCTTCGTCGCGGATGAAGCTTTTGGGCTGGGTGACCATCTGATGCAGCTGTTCCCGATGAGGACCCTCACCCCGAACCAGAGGGTTTTTAATTACCGGCTGACCAGAGCCAGAAGAGTGGTGGAGAATGCCTCTGGAATAATGGCCAGCCGGTACCGGCTATTCCTCACAGCAATCAACATGGCGGAATATAAAATAAATCATATTGTTCTTGCATGCTGCATACAACATAATTTCTTAAGGAAAAATGCATCAAACTATGTGGCCTCAGTTGGGATTGAGAAACAGAGTATTGGTAACTGTAAGCGCAAACACACAAGTCCATATATAACAGGAGATATAAAGGGCTGAGCAACTTAGTCCATAGGGGACAGGCTGGAAGTTCAAGGGTTAAGTGGTAACCGGTAATGTAATGCTTAAAGTAGGCTGGTAGGCTAGGCGGCTGCTGTCCTCAGAGAGCTGGCTCTGTGATGGATGAGAGAGGGGTAGAAAAGGAAGCGCCACCTAAGTGTAGTATTACCAAATGATGTTTAATGACACCAGGTAAAAACACACTTACAGGATAAAAACATATAAAAGGCTCATCTGTATAGGTATGTGGTCCTCGGTGTTCCCTCTGATCCTGTGGTGGTGACGCTGCAGGGATGCTGGGATGCAGAAGGTGGATTACCAGCCGGGAGCTCCTTCTGTGGCCATCAGGAAGAGACTAGGGGCCGGCGTGGAGCGCACATGGAGCGTGCATGACGTCGCAGGTCATCTGTCTGCTTTCGGGTTCGGTATCCAGGGGAGGGATCGTCCAGGGAGGAGGCTAGCAGGGAGGTTGAGAGAAGGCTACGCGCTCGGAGCCACTGCTCCTTCAATAGGCCTAATAGGGAGGTGTCTGCAATGTGCTTTTATATGGCAGTGCTGTGGGATAACAGGTCCCAGCGTCTGTCACAAGAAAGCACAGCGCCACCTGTGGGCGGGAGGGGAACTACAAGGTAACATAATATACACAGAGAAAAAAAGGAGGTTATATAATAGTCAGTGTCATGGAAACATATATGTGAAGAAGTGCATGGTAGTAAACATGGAGACAATAATATTATTAGTAAAAATGGGAGTAACAATGGGGGCAAAAAATGGAGGTAAGTATAAATATATATATATATATAAAAGTATAAAAGCATAACATAATGATAATTCCCATGGTGATGATACAAAAGAACCAGAAAATGCAACGGTAAGATTAAAAAATAAATAAATAAATTTAAATAAATAAATAATAAAAATAAATGTGAAAATGAAAATAAAAATATTATAATAAAAATATTAATATTAAAAATAATTAAAAAAATTAAAAATTATTAAATAATATTAAAAAAAATAAAAATAAAAATATAAAAATAAATAAATAAATAGGTAGAGAAAGGCAAAAAAATGGTGAAAAAATTATGGTATAAGAAGTGGACATGGATAAAGCATGCGTATTGGGAAAACACAAGGAACAGGGAAGCATGTATCTGTGCAGGGTTCTTAAAAATATATATATTGTAGCAAGGCTACATCTGTAGGGGTGGTCTCATGAGGAAACGGGGTGGCTTAAAGTAGTGTGTGCACCTCAATATCCTCGTTCAACCCCCAAGTGCTAAAGTGCCCAAAGAGTAGATCCAGTAAGTTTCTTGCTGGCAAAGACGTTTATACCACTCAGGGTATTTGGCCGGGATTGATTCAATGACCCACACACTGAGGCCAGCTGTAGATCGGCCGTGGTGAGTCAGGAAGTGTTTAGGGATGCTGTGGTGGTCATGGCCTTTTTCGATAAAGCGCCGGTGCTCCCCAAAACGTGCCCTTAGGGCTCTGATGGTTCTGCCGACATATATTAGGCCACAGGGGCAGGTGAGGCAGTATATAACGAAGTCAGATGAACAGTTGTAGAAATCTTTTAGGGTATAGTTTTTTCCTTTGACGGTGAAGGTTTTCTGACCGTGTTGTATGAACTGGCAGGTTAAGCAGAGGGGTTTTTTGCATTGATACATCCCTCTGAGGGGTATCAGGGTGAGTGGTGATGAGGTGGGTTGGGTAGGCTTAATTCTACTGGGTGCAATTTTACTCTTAATGTTTCTGGATTTTCTATATCCCACTTTAGGTTTGGCATCGACTGTGGTTCTGAGATGAGGGTCTTCCAACAGAATAGGCCAGTGTGAAGCCAGGATATTTTCCATTTTCTTGTATTTGTCATGAAATTGCCCGATGAAGCGGGTAGGTTGTTTACCAGTGGTAGGAGGATGGTTGGGGCCTGGGGACAGACTACGGTAATGATGGAAGGCCGCGTCTATAAGTGGGGTGGGGTATCCTTTGTCTAGGAATTTTTTTGACAGAAGTTGTCCATGGGTGTCATAGTCTGAGTCTCTGGTACAATTCCTTAGAAGACGGCAGAATTGGCTGCGAGGGATGTTGTTGACCCATCTCGGATGGTGGCAGCTATCATAGTGTATAAATGAATTACCAGCAGTAGGTTTGGTAAAGTTTCTTGCATATATAATTTTGTTGTCGTGGCAAAGCTTGAGGTCTAGAAAGGCCAAAGTGTCAGGGTCAGCAACGTGAGTGAAGGATAGGCCCAAGCTGTTATGGTTGCAGTATTGTACAAAGGTCATGATGTCATCAAATGTGCCATCCCAGATGATCACTATATCGTTGATGTATCGACCGTAATATATCACGTGGGCAGCGTGGGGATGGTCAGCTGCAAGGTACATATGTTTCCAATATCCCATGGTGAGATTGGCATAGCTGGGGGCAAAGTTAACCCCCATGGCTGTTCCATTGATCTGGAGGTAGTGTGTGCCTTCTGATACGAAGTAGTTGTGTTTGAGGCAAAAGGTTAAGGCCTCAAGAATGAAATTGGATTGCCGAGGGTTGGTGAGGGGATCATTGGCCAGGAAGTGTTCAACAGCACGGACTCCCACATTGTGGGGGATGGAGGTGTATAATGATGAGACATCAAGAAAGAGCCACCAGTAGTTCTGTTCCCAAGTGTAAGGCTTCAGCATATCAAGTAGGTGGGGTCCATCACGTATGTAGGAGGGGAGGTTCTGTGCCAGAGGGTGAAGGAATTGGTCAATGTAGATGGAGAAGCCATTAGTGACGCTGTCCATAGCAGCTACTATTGGACGGCCAGGGGGATTGGTTAGATCTTTATGGATCTTGGGTAGATGGTAGAAGTAGGGGACTTTATAGAAATTTTTTGTAATAAAAGAGGCTTCGGATTTGGAAATTATTTTTTTCTGTCAGGGCTCGGTTGACCAGTGTTGCAACTTCAAGGGCGAACTGGGATGTGGGGTCACTGGAGAGGATGAAGTAAGTATTGGTGTCGGAGAGCAGTCTACGTGATTCACAGACATAATCATCCTTTTCTTGGATCACTATACTACCCCCTTTGTCCGCGGGTTTGATGACAATGGACTGGTTGAGAGTGAGCTGTTCTAGAGCCTGGCGTTCTAAAGGAGAGAGATTGGATTTGATGTAGATGTGTTCACGGTTGGTGTTACACATTTTGATGAAGTCCGAGTATACTACCTGGTAAAAGGTTTGTAGGTAAGGGCCTTTGTTGTTGGTGGGGTTAAAAATGGATTTGGGGCGTAGTGAGGTATGCCTGACTGGAGGAGAGGTGGGGCAGTTTTGGGTGAGCCATTCCAGGTCAGCGTTAAAGTTTTCGGCATATAGTTCCTCGAGTTGAGCAAGTGCAGGTTGATCAGTCTCATCAAGTATGTCATGGTCCGTTGGGTGATGTGTCTGGTAAGTATTGTCAGACACCTGTTTGGAGGATTGGATGCTGAAATATCTCTGAACAGTCAGGTCTCTGATAAATTTGTTGAGATCCTTGAATAGCGTAAAGGTATTGGGTTGCATGGTGGGGACAAGGGTGAGCCCCTTACCAAGGAGGGATATGTCATATGAGGTGAGTACAGTGCGTGACAGGTTGTAGATCTTTACAGTTTCCGCATTAGGCCCTGTGGCCTAATATATGTCGGCAGAACCATCAGAGCCCTAAGGGCACGTTTTGGGGAGCACCGGCGCTTTATCGAAAAAGGCCGTGACCACCACAGCGTCCCTAAACACTTCCTGACTCACCACGGCCGATCTACAGCTCGCCTCAGTGTGTGGGTCATTGAATCAATCCCGGCCAAATACCCTGCCGCTGAGCGGTATAAATGTCTTTGCCAGCAAGAAACTTACTGGATCTACTCTTTGGGCACTTTAGCACCTGGGGTGTTGAACGAGGATATTGAGGTACACACACTACTTTAACCACTAAGCCACCGCCCACCGTCATATGACGGCGGGACGAGGCTTCTGTTGTTCTGGGAGGACGTCATATGACGTCCTCACCCTCCCGAGCCACTAGGGGGCGCGCGCTGCGTCGCTCGGGACCCGGTGCGCGTGCCCGGCGGCCGCGATGTCCGCCGGGCACCCGCGATTGCCGGGTAACAGAGCAGGAGCGTGGATCTGTGCATGTAAACACAGATCCATGTCCTGTCAGAGAGGAGAGGAGACCGATGGCGTGTCCCTTGTACATAGGGACAGCGATCGGTCACCTCCCCCAGTCAGTCCCCTCCCCCCACAGTTAGAATCACCTCCTTAGGTCATACATTAACCCCTCGAGCGCCCCCTAGTGTTAACCCCTTCCCTGCCAGTCACATTTACACAGTAATCAATGCAATTTTATAGCATTGATCGCTGTATAAATGTGAATGGTCCCAAAAATGTGTCAAAAGTGTCCGATGTGTCCGCCGCAATATCGCAGTCACAATAAAAATTGCAGATCGCCGCCATTACTAGTAAAAAATAAATAAATAATAAAAATGCTATAAATCTATCCCCTATTTTGTAGACGCTATAACTTTTGCGCAAACCAATCAATATACGCTTATCGCAATTTTTTTTTACCAAAAATATGTAGAAGAATACATATCGGCCTAAACTGAGGAAAAAATTTGTTAAAAAAAAAAAAAAAAAAAATTGGATATTTATTATAGCAAAAAGTAAAAAATATTGTGTTTTTTCAAAATTGTCCCTCTTCTTTTGTTTATAGCGCAATAAATAAAAACCGCAGAGGTGATCAAATACCACCAAAAGAAAGCTCTATTTGTGGGGAAAAAATGATAAAAATTTAATTAGGGTGCAGTGTAACATGACCGCGCAATTGTCATTCAAAGTGCGACAGTGCTGAAAACTGAAAAATGGCTTGGGCAGGAAGGGGGTGTAAGTGCCCTGTATTGAGGTGGTTAAGCCACCCCGTTTCCTCATGAGACCACCCCTACAGATGTAGCCTTGCTACAATATATATATCTTTAAGAACCCTGCACAGATACATGCTTCCCTGTTCCTTGTGTTTTCCCAAAACGCATGCTTTATCCATGTCCACTTCTTATACCATAATTTTTTCACAATTTACCTATTTATTTATTTATTTATTTATTTATTTATTTTTATATTATTTAATAATTTTTAATTGTTTTTTTATTATTTTTAATATTAATATTTTTATTATAATATTTTTATTTTTGTTCTCATTTTCACATTTATTTTTATTATTTATTTATTTAAATTTATTTATGTATTTATTTATTATTTTTTATTTTTATTTTTTTTATCTTACCGTTGCATTTTCTGGTTCTTTTGTATCATCACCATGGGAATATATATATATATATATATATATATATATATATATATTATTTTTGCCCCCCATTGTTACTCCCATTTTTACTATTGTTAATATTATTGTCTCCATGTTCACTACCATGCACTTCTTCATATATATGTTTCCATGACACTGACTATTATATAACCTCCTTTTTTTCTCTGTATATTATGTTACCTTGTAGTTCCCCTCCCGCCCACAGGTGGCGCTGTGCTTTCTTGTGACATACGCTGGGACCTGTTATCCCACAGCACTGCCATATAAAAGCACATTGCAGACACCTCCCTATTAGGCCTATTGAAGGAGCAGTGGCTCCGAGCGCGTAGCCTTCTCTCAACCTCCCTGCTAGCCCTCCTCCCTGGACGATCCCTCCCCTGGATACCGAACCCGGAAGCAGACGGACGACCTGTGACGTCATGCACGCTCCACGTGCGCTCCACGCCGGCCCCTAGTTTCTTCCTTGACGGCCACAGAAGGAGCTCCAGGCTGGTAATCCACCTTCTGCATCCCAACATCCCTGCAGCGTCACCACCACAGGATCAGAGGGAACACCGAGAACCACATACCTATACAGATGAACCTTTTATATGTTTTTACCTGGTGTCATTAAACATCATTTGTCAATACTACACTCAGGTGGCGCTTCCTTCTCTATCCCTCTCTCAGTTGGGATTGAGGTTGGCTTTCTGGATCAAACAACCTTGACGGCTTTTGAAGCTGGCCGTCCTGGCTTGCCCCCCCAAAGCGCCCGCAAAGTTAGACAAAAGTATGTAGAGTACTTTGCGGGTAGGGGGCCATTAATATGCCAGACAATTTCTAAAACATGTTTTAAATAAAAAAAAATTATAAACTGAACTCATATTTCATTTGATTTTCTGCTTGTGTTTCTTTTAGCTGTCTCCTAGGATCTCCAATGTCCTTTTATTTTAGGCCATTTTCTTCAATAGTGCAAACGTAATTTATTTGATACATGAGGTGACAATCTCTTCTTCAGCTAACTATTATGTTGTGGGTCTGCTACACACACACATTGTTTTTGTTGTTAATGTATGTAATGCATTAATGATAAAAATAATCATCCTTTTCAGCTCCATGGATTAATTGCTTTGAGTTCCTAAAATGGCCTGATTGGGGCAAATTTTAGAGCACTGGGGGGTTATCTACTAAAGGCAAATCCACTATGCACTACAAGTGCACTGAAACTGCACTGAAAGTGCACTTGTAGTGCAAAGTGGATTTGCCTTTAGTAAATAACCCCCATTGTCACTTTAACTATACCAACTTACTCCAAAAACTGGTATTGAGCATTGAAATAAGAAGCCACACATAGTTGAGTATAAAATATTTTACTCCGTGCACATTCACATGTGCGTTAAAAAAGGGTTTTTTAACAAACCAACATCTTTGGTGTATAACATTTATGTTTGACAGTAGAAATAGCTTTTTTTTGGTTAAATAGGCATGTTTAAAACCATAAAACATCCACATCCAAAACTCAGGAACTTACAAAGTCCAACTTTGATAAATTGAAGGCAATATGAGACATTAGTATGTCAAAACTGTGTTGATTTTGCCTTCATCAGATGGGGTGATGTCACCCCTGTAAAAGCCAAATTTTGAAGATGCATACAAGAGTGGAAATGTGGATTTCCCTCCTGATCCCATGCCTAATGTCAACATGTGCTAGCTCCCATCATGTGGGATCAATGGACGTGTTTTGGGGGAGTGCAACCCCTTCCTCTCATCTACTTTAGTTGCGAGGAAGGGGTTGCACCCACAAAACGCGTACATTGATATCCCATAATAGCAGATAGCACATGTTGACACACTGTGTGCATCTTCAAAATTTGGCTTTCAAATTACTTTAAAACCTTAGTAAAAATAAAAAGTACTATGACAAACTGTTCAATTTGTGGGTGTTTTAGATTCTGCCTAAAACATCAATGATGTTCTTCATTTTTTGTTGTACGTCATTGATGTTTTCCTTGACCCTCTCTAAATCCCGATTGCACACCATTATCTCCCCGATGAGGACTTGTGCACTTGCACTGTTGAAGTTGGAGTTTCTTCTTCCACAACATCCACATCACTTAAAAATAAAAAAAAACACACCATGTATTATAAATATGCAGGCATATATCTATTACCTGAAGCTGTGGTCTCAGACACTGACCTGTTGTGGTCACTATTTCGCCCACTTCATGAACCTCTCCTCCCTCCACATCTTCTTCATGGTGTGTGGGGATTTCCCCTTCTTCATGAGTAGTGGGTTGCTGGTGTCCTCAGATGTCCCTAGTCTTTTCTCCCCTATGTGAATACAAAAAAGGTATACTTAGCACACAGATATTTGAGGCAAGAAATAGGAATATGAAACATTGCTTGGAAGTGAGGTACAATTGTCTGTTTTGGCAGAGTTCCAAGCTGAAGACATGATTTTTCCCCTTTCTTAAAGCTGGAATACTTACCTTTTTCGGTAAAGTATCACGCATGGAGAGACCCCTAGTATCCACTGGAGCACCTGTGTGGGACACCCTAAAAAGGGTATTCTGGTGTCTCACACAAGTGCTCCTGCGTCCAGATGTATAAACAGCTGCTGAGTGTCCTCTCTTTACACTGAATCAAGTTTGCATTTCATTCTAGTTACAAACCCATCTAGACAACAATGTACTAAACTTTTTTTTTATATTTCAGTGATTTTATTCAAGTTTTCAAATAGACGTACAAAATTAGCGTTTGTCGTTGTAGGCGGAAGAAATAGTTGTACATAGACAAGGCATTGTAGGTCAGTTATATAACTGTTATATCTTTATACACTAAAGTTTATATAGTGCATTATTCAACTATTGGGGTCAAAACTGAACCAGCCCTGCGACTCCCTAACTAGACTACTGCGTAGGCCCCCGAACCACATGTGGCTCTAGAGTCCACGTGACGTCAGGCACAATCAGATAAAAAAAAAGAAAAAAGAAGAAAAGAAGAGAAGAAACAGGGATAGTGAAATAACTGAGAGAGGAAGAAAAAGAAAAGAGGAAAAAAAAAGGGGGGGGTAAGGGGTAGGGAAATTGATGCACTCCAGTCCCAGAGGAAGATCCTCTAGTGTCAGGTCAACTCGTTATGTAGTTGTGAGATATCTGTCCCAGGGGTCCCATATTTTATTAAACCAGGTGACCTTGTCATTTAGAATCACTGAAAGGCGTTCATTAATCATTATCCATGAAAGTTTAGTTTTCAATAGGTAAAATGGAATCATGGGGGCCCTCCAAGACTTCGCTATAGAAATTCTTGCCGCAACAAATATAAATGTTATAAGTCTTTGCATTGGTTTTGATGCTCTCTCCACTGGCCGTCCCAGCAATGCGTGCAGAGGCGACTTAAGCAGGTTCACTTGGGTTAAAGAGTATATAAGATTGTACGTACGTATCCAGAACCGTCTCACTTTCGGACATGTCCACAATGTATGGTACATGGTGCCAGCTGTGTTGCATCCTCTAAAGCACTGCGGGGACGCCCCTGGGACAAAGGTTGCTACCCTCTCTGGGACCATATACCACCTCATCAAAACTTTATAGTTTGCCTCTATCAGAGAGGTATTAATAAGCTATTTAGATTTAGATTCTGTAGATCTTTTCCAACAGCTGATGGTCTGAGAGGGAGGTGGGGCAGGCACGCCATGTATGGCCCCCCGGGTGGAGTGATTGCCGCCGTGCCCACAGTGCACATGCGCAGGCATCCGCGTCGGGATGTGGCCATGCCCACTCCACCCGCCGACACGTTAAGCTTCACCGGCGGACTGCGCATGTCTGCCGGTGTCGCAAGATGGAGCCAGTGTAAGATGGAAAATACACTGTAGCCTCACATAGCGCCGGGTTGCAGAACCCTGGCGGCTTTGTGTGCCGGGCGAGCAACAGGTTAATTGGGTAGTGTATTGGCGTGATGTTAAGAAACACATCACTGCCCAAAGTTCAAATAAAGGTATAAAATTACCATAAATATACTTAATATTCATAAAAATCAGGAAAGCACTGCTGAGTGCCTTCACCCTGTGAGATGTTGCCTGTCAGCAGTGTTTTCATGATTTTTATGAATATTAAGTATATTTATGGTAATTTTATACCTCTATTTGAACTTTGGGCAGGTGATGTGTTTTTTAACATCACGCCAATACACTACCAAATTAACCTGTAGCCCTGCTGCGGGTTACAGAACCTGGGCGGCTTTGTGTGCCGGGCGAGCAACAGGTTAATTGGGTAGTGTATTGGCGTGATGTTAAAAAACACATCACTGCCCAAAGTTCAAATAGAGGTATAAAATTACCATAAATATACTTAATATTCATAAAAATCAGGAAAGCACTGCTGAGTGCCTTCACCCTGTGAGATGTTGCCTGTCAGCAGTGCTTTCCTGATTTTTATGAATATTAAGTATATTTATGGTAATTTTATACCTCTATTTGAACTTTGGGCGGTGATGTGTTTTTTAACATCACGCCAATACACTACCCGATTAACCTGTTGCTCCCCCGGCACACAAAGCTACAGTGTATTTTCCATCTTACACTGGCCTCCATCTTGCGACCCCGGCAGACATGCGCAGTCCACCGGGGAAGCTTAACGTGTCGCCGGGTGGAGTGGGCGTGGCCACGTCCCGACGCAGATGCCTGCACACGCGCACTGTGGGCCAGAAGGCAATCACTCCACCCGGGGAGCCATACATGGCGTGCCTGTCCCTTCTCCCTCTCAGACCATCAGCTGTTGTGTGTTTCATCAGCAGCTGATTGGGGGAGGATGGTTTTATATACCCAGCACTTGTTCATGCCGGACATCCGTTGCAGTTTGCAGGATGATGCCGGCCTGAACAGAAATCAAGCTTTTTGTATCTAAAATGTAAGTAAACTCTACTCCCTAATGGCTGTCACTCTAGCCTAGGCTTTACTGACTATACTCTAAACAACCCCTTGCACTTAGACCTGATATGGGGCTTGTTGTTAATAATGGCTCAATACAAATTAGAATTTATGCCATATACTTTATATATTCTTTAAAAAACCTCTGCATTAAGATCTCTTTTTGTGGTCTGTTTTGAATAGCTCAGTTTATTGTATTATTAACTATCTTAAACCCCTTATACCATATATAACAACAACTAACTCTTGGTAGTTTAGTTTTACTAAAATCCTACTAGATGTCTAAACATTGCAACACTTTAATGTTTCAGGTCTGAGCAATACACATTTTAAGAGTCGGTTTATTTAATTAACCGTACCCTCATATCTCTTTTGTTTCGCTACCACTTTTAGCTATCCACGACATACTTTCTAACGCCATCCATTGAGCCACTACCAGCTATCCACTACGTAGCCTCTTAAGCCATCTACTGAGCCATTACCAGGTATGGGCTAATTGCCTTATCAATACCATATTCAACTCTGAACGTTTACACTTCATGATTAAAACGATTGGTCACTATACATTTGCAATATTACGTTTCTTTGCAGGACCTGCCCTCGGCCTCAGTGGAGCTTCAGGTTTCTACACCTTTCATACGCCCATTTTTGGGCTTTTTCTCTTCCCCTTTTTGAAGAGAACATCATATACTCACACTTAGAATAGATGTGGATGGAAACCTTATGGTTATACATGAAGTAACAGTATTGGCAATACGATAACGAACTCCCCTATATCGTAATCAGGAATATGCTGGATAGACAGACAATGTCAGTGCCTTTGTTTTTAATTGTTATGGAATGCCAAGTCAGCTTACACAGTGTTAACGTAAGTGAAAATGAAATGAAAAGCATATTATGTAATGTACTTATGTCTACGTACACCTATATGCTTACCATTATTTTTTCAATACATTTCTTTCTAATATAGAATTCTCTGTAAACTTATACCCACCCCTGTGGAAGGAGGCTAAGTAACTCTGAAACGCGTCGGATGCAAGAGTATCGGTTTAACACTGTATCAATGTAAAAGTACCTGATTTGCATTCCTTATAATTACTATTATATTATTGCTATGTGTTTTTACTATTTTTCTAATCAATAAATTATTGTTTATACTTTACATACTCCTTCTACGCCTTCTTACATGTGCCTTTAAAATCCACCACTAGGGGAATTCTCTTTCTATATATATTTAAATTTGGATGTGGCACAACCCCGCAGTCGACTGCCGATCTACAACCTTTGCTATAAACCCATATGCAATTCACCTCTCTGGCCTCCTCCATCCCAGCCTGAATTTAAAGCAGATATTATGTCAATATTGCATCTGGTCTGATCTGGGAACAAACCCAGTCTGGTCTGCATGGATATATTTTGATAAGAACGAGTTTATACGAGTGGTTAATATCAGTCAGTAATTTAAGGTCAACGTTTATCAACGAAATGGGGTGATAGTTTGCGCAGTCTCCGCGGTCTTTATTTGGTTTAGGTATGACATGTATAAAGGCCCTGTTCTCGTGCAGCGGTAAGGGGGAATCCTTTCTCAGTTCATTGTAGAAGGCACAGAGATGAGGGACCAGAATTTCAGTGTACTTGTGGTAATAGTTGCCTGAGAATCCATCTGGACCCGGTGACTTTGACGGGTTTAGGGATTTAATAGCTGCTACTATTTCGTGTGCTGTAAACTCTGCTTCCATCATCTCTACATGGTCGCTAGATAGTGTAGGGAGCTGTATGTCTTGCAAGAATTCCTTGTCCTTATTTTCACTAAAGTCTTTTGGAGAGTCATAGAGTTTAGAGTAAAATGTAAAGAATTCCTGTAATATAAGCTGAGGATTTTGGGTAGTTTGACCATTCTGTAATCTCAATTTAGAGAGTGCAGGGTTAAACGGTCCTGGAGTGAGCTTTCTTGCTAATAGTCTGTTAGGCTTGTCCCTCAATGTGTAATATCGATGCCTAGCCCACCTAACATATTTTTCCGCTTTTGTTGTGAGGCAGATTTAAGAGCTGTTCTCGCTATATCGATCTGGTTCCTAAGATCCAGATGTGGGTTGTTTTTTTGTTGTGGCATGAGTCAGAGTAGCTCTTCCTCTTGTTGGATTGTTTGTGTTTGTTCCCGTTTGACTCTAGTAGCTAATTGCATTAGTTTACCGCGTATGGTGGCCTTGTGGACTGCCCAAACCATAGTTGGGGAGGAGGCTGAGGAGAGGTTGTCCTGGAAGTATTGTTATAGGGTCGTTTCTACTTCTTTGGCAATAATGGGATCATTTAATAAGGATTCGTTTAATCGCCAAGAAGGCTGTCGTGATTTAGACCATAGGTCTGTTAGGACGACTTGGACCGAGGAGTGGTCTGACCATGCCATGGGAACTATTTTAGTCGACGAAACATACGGGAGCAAGGGAGACAGCGTAAGCAAATGGTCAATGCACGAATACGTTTTGTGTACGTGTGAATAAAACGTAAAGTCTCTAGTGGTGGGATGAGCGTCTCTCCAGAGGTCAATTAGATCATAACTATGTAGTAAGCGTGCTATTGCACTACTCTGTTTTGGGGTATGTTTCAGGACGGTCCTTCCAGGATCAGATTTATCCAGAATCTGATCTAGGGAGGTGTTGCTATCCCCACCGAATATTACATGACCCTCCAAGTGAGGCAGAGAAAGGTGACCGCACTTTCATTAATCTTCCCAGCTACCATGATGTAGCGGCGCTCTCTATCTCTTATTACATTAGTGGGAGTGAAGGGGACCCGTTTGGCAATGCATATAGCTACGCCTTGTTTTTTTATCTAGTCCATTAGACAGGTAAACTGCCGGGTATTTTGCATTTAAATATTTCGGGGCTGAGGTTCGTGAAAAGTGTGTCTCCTGTAAGAGTAAGATGTCTGTCCCCATTTTATTGTATTGCTGAAAAGCCTTTGCCCTTTTGAACGGGGAGTTCAAGCCCTGTACATTATGTGTTAGGATAGTGTAGGATGGTTGAGGTTTACTGGTCATGGGGGCTCGGCAGGCCGTACTCACGTTTTAGCTGCTTCAAAAGGTCTGTTCGGGAGTCTCCGAGATCGTAGACTCGGACCCCTACCTGGCGTGGGAGTGCAAAAGGAGAGGAAAGCCAAAGGGAAGAAAAAGTAAAGGAGTAAAAAATATAGAGGTAGAAATAACATTGCATATTTTTTGTTGCGTTAAAAGTAAAACCTGTCAACAAAATCATCAAACAAATAGAAAAAAGGAGAAAAAGGATGAACCTGTACACTGTATCACAGTGTGTCTGCGGGGGTACCAAGCCCCGTGTATTTATGAAGTTGTCTCCACTCTCGATTTAGAGACAAGTTCACCTCAAGTGGCATGCGATTTCCTTCCGGCCCCACTCATCCATCAGCAGGAAGGGACGGATGGGACCCACCATCCGGAAAATTGGAAGAAGGGAAAAAAAAACAATTTAATATCTCCCCTGCTTTCAAAAATCAAATCTGCAGTCGGGAGTAGGATTCACTCCTGGGAAACAAAAGCATCTTAAATGTTAACATCAACAAAATCTTTTCCTATAGCTGTGTAAACCGGGAACAGTCAGGTATAAGTGTCTAAGTCTGCTAAGTTGGACGTAGTCCAATTATGAAAAAAAATTGGTCACTGGGACCTAGATCTGAGATGGCATCTTCGGGATGGTTCAAGTGACCGACAGAGATTTCCTGGCTCTGGGTCTTCCCTGTTGAGACCACAGGGGGGATATTGGTTGTCTCTTGTCAACAGGGGCGCCAAACATTTGCGGTTCCGTTGAAATAAGGCCCAAGTCATGGAGTAACGCTTCACTGGACTGAAAGTTGGCAAAAGAGTGGGATTTACCCTTGTAAGAGAATGATAGTCGGAAAGGAAATGACCACCGGTATTTAATCTGATGATTGATAAGCTGGTTTAGAAGTGGTTTCAGCACTCTCCTCTTCTGGATCGTCGTCTGGGCTATGTCCGCGAAGATCTGTATCGAATGTCCTGAGATAGATATGTCTCCTTGATGCCTAGCCTCCAGCATAATTTTTTCTTTGATGGGATAGAAATGTGGCTTAACTATTACATCGCATGGCAAACTGTCTGGTTTAGGCGCTGTCAGGGCGCGATGCACTCTATCCAGTTCTAGCTGGTGAGGGGAGATATCCGGTATCAATTGCTTCATTAGTGCATGTATTGATTCTTCTAGGTCCATTTCTGATTCCGGGAGTCCCCTACGTGAAAGTTGTACCTCCTAGACCTGTTTTCTAAGTCCTAAATCTTTGCATTTGCTTGGTCTAGTTGGTCTTGTAGGGACGTGATCATTCTAGAATTTTGGTTCACTTGTTTTACTGTTCCATCCATTTTGGACTCAATTATATCCAACCTCTCCCCTTTTTGGAAGTCGTCTTTCATGCCTCTAGTAATAATGGTGCAGGCTTTGGACAGTTCCTGTTGCAGGAGTGCAGAAAATCTAGCTAGAAGAACTGTGTCTCCTGAGTATGTGGTGGCAGGGGCAGGTGGCGGAGAAATCACAGAGCTGTTTTGACTCAGGGCAACTTCAGCAAGTTCGGCCATTTGTCTATCTGTGGAGGAGGCTGGGGAGTCTAAAAAAACAACAAGGGTCTGTCTGAGGAGCCCTACAAGGGAGATAGCTGTGGATGCTCACTCTGTGGGGAGGGAGGCTCTTCCTGGGATTGGGATGAAAAGGGGTCCCTGTGGACCTCAGCTAGGAATGTAATACCTGAGCAGGGTGGCTCTGTCCCCTGGGCCTGGCCTCCTCTGTGTGTTGTATCTCCCGTTCTGGGCGCCATCTTGGTCTGGGGGGGACGCTGCTGAATCTGGGGACTGTCTTGTTCCATGGCTCCTTGAGCTGCCCAGGAGGTCTGGTGATGGGCTTGTGAGCTGCCGCGGTCTGTGTCTCCCCCTCCCTGCTTCTTCACGGTCTGTGGAGTCAGCTGTTGGATCTGTGAGCCACCGCCGCGTGCCGTGTCTCCTTTACCCGGCACCATTTTAGCCAGGGGAGACTGCTGCTGGGCCTGGGAAGCGCGGGTCGTTTGGGGTTGCTGGGGGGTTTTCGGTTACTGTTCCCCGCCGCCCTCCGCTGCATGGTCCACTCCCGATTCACGGACTGCCGGTCAGGTGCTGTCCCGCTCGCCCCTTATCGCTGTTTGATCGGCTTTTGTAGGCAGGAGATGTGCGGAGCTCGGTCAGTACATGACTGATCATGGCGCCGTGTGCATGCGCAATCCTACTAAACTTTGTTTAATACAAATAGACATAAACAAATGTAGTTAACCTGCATCTGTGAAAAACATTGTATTAGTGGGCGACCGAACAATGTTTACTACGAACAATTACTGTGCCCACGAACCTGAAACTTGCCATTTTAAACTGTACAACAGCAAAGAAACACATGACAAAAACATACTTTTTAGAAGCAGTTTCCTGATCCTTCTGTACTGATCTTGCTCCCTCAATTTCAGGTCTGACCATCGTTTCCTCAATTGCTCCTTGGTTCATCGTACCCCAAAATTCCTGTGCAGACTTCTCACAACTTTAGTCATGATCTTGGCCTTTCTCACATTTGGGTTTCTGTACGGTCCATACCTCCCATCATAGTGGGCCCTCTTCAAGATGGCCACCATCTCTACAAAGGACATATTTGAGGCCTTAAATCTCCTCCTGGATTGGGGCATTTCTGGCTTCCGGGCTTTCGTCATCGTTGCTGCTATTCTCACGCACCTGTTGTCTCTCCGCCATGTGCTCTCCCACCGTGCGAAAGAGAAGGGGCGGGGAATACACTAGAAAGAAGGTCAGGGGCAGAGTTTCATGCATGCGCAGTGCATATAAAGCATAACACGCATGTGTCGAATGTACAATCTGTGAGCGGAGGATGGAGTAGAGTTATCGCCGATCGTGCAAACGAAGGTACAATTTTAACTTGGGGCATCAGTGGTTAGTGGCCTATACTGCTTATAGATTGAGGCCTATATTGGGACAAGATTAGGAGAGTTTAGCCTGACATTAGGGTTTGTCTTGTGTTGTGTCTTGCAGATAAAATGGATAAATTTACCGATCCAGATTTCTTACCAAACTTTATTGATAAGTACAGAGAGCTGACCTGTCTGTGGCAAGTAAAACACCAATATTATAACAACAAACTAAAGAGGAAGGCAGCGCTGGATCAACTGTTAAAATTGGTGAAGCCGGTGATTCCCACAGCAGACATCAACTATTTGAAGGCCAAGATTGATGGCCTAAGGATCACATATAATAATAGGGAGCGCAAAAAGGTCGAGAATTCCATGAGATCAGGAGCAGCAGCAGATGACATTTATGTCCCCAGGATGTGGTATTACGACAGACTGCGTTTTTTGTCAGACCAGAGTGAACCCAGGCCATCACTCTCAATCCTTCCTTCCACACTTCCTTCTACTCTTCCTTCCACCTCTGATGAGGCTTCCGACGTACAACCTGGGCCTTCCACCCAGGAAGATGTGGAGGAGCCCAGCTTGAGCCAAGTCTAGCATTGTTCAACATATTTCTTGTCAAAAAAATTAATGATGTTAACTAGATGTTATTATTGATCACTAATTTCAGATTTAACAAAGTGGTTTACATATCAATAGACAGTAGTAGCCAAAAATGATTGGGACAAGAATGAAAAATGCTAGAGTCAGAATGATAGTCTTTTCTATTTGTTAACATTCAATTTGCAACAGTCATGAGCTCAAAATTGTGTGTGATTGATGACCAAAAAACTAAAACTATGTCCCATTTTCATACACAGGAAAGTCTCAGCCGGGAGGAGGTTGTGGAAAGTGGCAGCCAGGAGGTGGCCGTGGAAAGTGGCAGCCAGGAGGTGGCTGTGCCCAGTAACCTGACCGAATCCCAGGTTCCTTCCCTTCCACCTTCCGACAAAAGGAACCTGGAGGTGTCAGCGACTTTTATGATTCGGCAGGCTACTGCAGTCCGCACAACCACCCCTAGTGGGCCTTTGCGTGTATGACAGCCAATAAAATGCAAGTAATGGAGGAGGGCCAGCGCCTCATCTGTGAGGAGGTAATATTTCAGGCCCTAAATAAGGGGGTGAGGGGCCAACTCACCAATAAAAGCCACGTCTGTGAGTTGGACCATACTCCTCCACCACCTCCAGCCAGCAAAACCTCCAACACCACAGCCTGGAAGGAAGCGAGCAAGGAAGTCTTAGGAGTGATGGCCTGGGTTCAGTCTGGTCTGGCAAAAAACGCAGTCTGTTGTAAGACCACAGCCTCAGGACATATATGTTATCTGCTGCTGCTCCCGATCTCTCGGAGTCCTGGACCATATTATTATGGAGATCACTATAAAAAAAAACATTTCTGGAGATCTTGAGAAAAAAACAAAACAAAGATTATTCAGGAGATCACGAGAAATAATAAGAAATCCGTTTCTTAGAACTGTGTGTGAATATCAGCAGCAAAGCAACTTCATTATTCTAGCATTATAAAGAAGAAGAGAATGCGCTGCATTTAAAGATTTAAAAATTTGCAGCGTGACAAATGTGCTATCTCCATTACGAGTGCTAGTTTTACAAGACCGAGCGCTTCCGTCTCATACTTGATTCTGAGTATGCATGGAATTTTGTGCGTCGGACTTGTGTACACACGCTCAGAACCTGCTCTCAAACATTTGTGTGCGGAAATTCCAGCAGCAAATGTCTGATGGAGCATACACACAGTCGAACTTTCCGACAACAAGCTCACATCGAACATTTCCCATCGGAAATTCCGATCGTCTGTACGCGGCATTAGATTATGGAAATCCCCAAACCCACCGGAAGTAAAAGAGGTTATACACACTCTTTCCACTGATTATACATACGAGAGCATGGTGGCTTCTATATCAGGGAAACACATATAATTTCTAAACAACTGGCAACCATGGACAGATTGGTATAAATCCCACAAACCAATATAAGGTACTGTTAAACAAAAGACTATGAAGTGATGAATCCCGAGCTTAAAAAGATATATATACATACTCTGACAACCTTCCTGGGTAAACGAGCCCCTATATGGGCTCTCCTTTCCCCCTTCTCCCCACTTTTTTTCCATGTTTACAGTTATGTACCACCCCCTCTACCCATTGACTTTATATATTATAAAAGTTTTACACTATTGGTGAATTTCTGTCTTTAACCACTTTAACCACGCCGTCATTTTACTGCAGCAGGTCGGCACGATCCTGTGAACCGTCGTAGCTATACGTCGGCTCGCGGGATTGGGATAGCAAGCGCACGCTGCACAGCGAGGGTGCCGATGCTCAAGGCCAACGGTTGTGATGACCATCGGCCACGAGCGATCGTGAGCAGGAGAGACAGAACAGGAAAGTGTGTGTGTAAACACACAAATCCCTGTTCTGTTCTGAGAGGAGTAACAGATCGTGTGTTCCTATTAGCTAGGAACAACGATCCGTCACTTCCTCTAGTCAGTCCCCTCCTCCTTCAGTTAGAAACCCGTAGCAGGGAACACAGTTAACCCCTTGATCGCCTCCTAGTGTTAACCCCTTCCCTGCCAGTGACATTTTTACAGTAATTCAGTGCATTTTTATAGCACTGATCGCTGTATAAATGCAAATGATCCCAAAAATGTGTCAAAAGTGTCCGATGTCCGCCATAATGTCGCAGTCCCGATAAAAAACGCAGATTGCCACCATTGCTAATTAAAAAAAAATAATAAAAATGCTATAAATCTATCCCCTATTTTGTAGAAGCTATAACTTTTGCGCAAACCAATCAATACGCTTATTGCAATTTTTTTTACCAAAAATATGTATAAGAATACATATTAAACTGAGGGAAAAAAATAGTTTTTCTATATATTTTTGGGGGATATTTAGTATAGCAAAATGTAAAAAATAATGCGTTTTTTTCAAAATTGTCGCTCTTCTATTGTTTATGGCACAAAAAATAAAAACCGCAGAGGCAATCAAATAACACCAAAAGAAAGCTCTATTTGTGGGAAAAAAGGACGTCAATTTTGTTTGGGTACAACATCGCACGATCGCGCAATTGTCAGTTAAAGCGACGCAGTGCCGAATCGCAAAAAGTGCTCTGGTCAGGAAAGGGGTAAATTCTTGTGGGGCTGAAGTGGTTAATAAAACACAAACATATGCACTTACATCATAGTAAAAGCATAAAGATAAAAAACGCCGCCTTGGCGTGCTGCCAGCCATCTCACTGTCTCATATAGCTCGTCCCTGCTTGACGCGTTTTGCCCTTCCCACTGGGTGACTTCAGAAACTGGGGGCGCTCGTGACTAGCTGCTTTTTATGCGCTAAGTCCCTCCCCCTACACCCAAACCTCCAACTAACTACGATGTATGAAATTCAAATTCCTGCTTCCGCCGGAAGTGTGTCCGCCGCCATATTGGTGCTCCTTCCATATCTTGACTAACTTCCTGTTTACACCACATATTGATCTACAAAGTATCACCGCCCACCTATACCTTGTTTACCACCACTGCGCCTCGGAGTACACACGAAAAAATTCTTATGGGAGTTTTTTTAAAAACCAAACTAACTACAGCTGCCACTTTACATGAAAAATTGAACAAAGTGTTTTCTTCTATACCGTGTAAAACTAACGTGAAAAATACGTGAAAAAAACAGTGGCGCTACTTGCAAACCAATATTTTCACCTTTAAAGTGAATCCTTAACTAAATAATTGTACACCTGTAAAAATGTAAATATATATGTATATAGTGAACACCAGGTAATAAGTGAAAATCATACAAAAAATTGGACAAAAAATTACACTGCAACAAATTAATTTACAAAAACCTTATCCATAACAAAAAATGGTTGCTTTTAAACAAAAAATTCCCTTTGGTTATTGTGATAAAGTCTTTCAAAAAATTATTGATTATTGTGATGCTGGCCATGGCTCAATCGATCTGTCAGAGCGGCTTGGTTAACGAGGAGTAGGTGAGATAGGCGAGCAGACGCCTGCACACCTCGGGTCCGCCGTGACCGCAACCCCTAACGTTTGCATCCAAGTGTTTTGCTGTGCTGTGCATTGGAGTTCAGTGTGCTGTGGAGGTTTACCTTGTGTTTTTGAATTTTGAAAGTGTGAGTTTAACCATTGAGGATTTTTATGTGTGTTTTTCATTAAACTGGATTTATGAATTACACTATTGGAGCACTTTTTTTATTCACATGTGGAACGAGTCCTGCACTTATATTTGGATGGTTGGTTTGTCGCTGTGATCCTTCCTGATTGGGTACAAAAAGCACTGCAGCCTTACACGTAAGTGTGGGCAATTGGAGCTAGTGAGTGAGTTTCCTTAGGGAGTGGGTCCACTCAGCACCTGGGTGTGGTGGAAGTTGGAAAGAAGACATTACTTTTTGAAAGACTTTTTTACAATAACCAATAATTTTTTGAAAGACTTTATAACAATAACCAAAGGGAATTTTTTTGTTTAAAAGCAACCATTTTTTGTTATGGATAAGGTTTTTGTAAATTAATTTGTTGCAGTATAATTTTTTGTACAATTTTTTGTATGATTTTCACTTATCACCTGGTGTTCACTATATACATATATATTTACATTTTTACAGGTGTACAATTATTTAGTTAAGAATTCACTTTAAGGGTGAAAATATTGGTTTGCAAGTAGAGCCACTGTTTTTTTCACGTGTTTTTCACGTTAGTTTTACACGGTATAGAAGAAAACACTTTGTTTAACTTCCTGTTTACACAGGAAGCTGTCCGGCCGCCATATTGGAACTTCGTACTAGGTGTTTTATATATATATATTGGTCGCCATGTTGCTACTCCTATAATGTTTTAGCCTACTTCATAATTCTATAAGGGTAAACAGCTGCTATGTTAACACACAATGTGTAAGCCACCTTACTTATTGAGTGTGTGTATGTCGTATTACTAAACAACATCCTTCTGGTATAAAGGTATGCGGTGTCCAGCTGCTATATTGATATTTCGTATTCAAAATATTCTGTTATGGATCCTACATTAAAGTGGAGTGCCACTCCTAAAATTATTTTATCATTTTTCAGCTGCATTAAAAACGATAAATAACATTTGGGCAAATTTTTTTACCAAAAATATGTAGAAAAATACATATCGGTCTAAACTGAGGAAAAAAATTGTTTTTTTTTATATATTTTTGGGGGATATTTATTATAGCAAAAAGTAAAAAATAATGCGTTTTTTTTTTCCAAAATTGTTGCTTTTCTTTTGTTTATAGCACAAAAAATAATGAATAAATAAATGATGCTCTTAGTTTTAAGCCATTCCTTTGAGTTCCACTGTATACTATTGGTGTTCAAACTGGTTGGTCAATGATTCTATTCAGGGAAATTTTATCCTAACGAGGGCAGTTTTTTGCAGATATACCTGTTTGCTATTAATGTAATAAAATTTTGTGAAGGTCCTCTGATGAATGTAGCCTATCCTGGGGTGTTTCATGCCTATGTGAGCTGGTAAGACCACATGGGTAGTAGACATGAGCGCCGTCAATAAATTTGTTTTGTTTCGTTCCGTTCTGTTTCGTATTAGAATTAATTCGTATTTTGGAATTTGTGTCCGAAATTCAATTTGAATTCGTACAAAATATGAATTTTCATTAGGTTTGTTAACTTTTCGTAACAATTACGAATGTTCGTTATGATGAATTTAACATTATGAGGGGCTCCCACCATCCCTGTGCTGTGCTGACTTCCTGGGTTTTTAACTTTTAGGTTCGTTAACTTTTCGTAACAATTACGAATGTTCGTTATGATGAATTTATTATGAGGGGCTCCCACCATCCCTGTGTTGTGATGACTTCCTGTGTTTTTTAACTTCATCATAACTAATAATCGTAATTAACGAACATTCTCGTTTCTGTTGTAAAGGAATTTGGATCCGAAATTCATAAATGAAATTTTGTATTTCGTACAAAATTCGGAAGCATAGCCCTTTGTATTTCGGATCCTCCCGAATGTACGGATTTACAGAAATTCGTACGAATTTTCGATTCATACGAAACTAATCACACATGTCTAATGGGTAGCCTGTTGCAGAGTGGGTGGTCATACGGACGCCCAGGGCGTCATTCTGTGTATGCAGTTTGAGCAACCAATTGGAGCTCACTGCATGCTATGTGGCGCCAAATTGTTTCCATTCTTTCCCATTTTTATTTTCCTCATTTTGAATATGCTGTAAAGAGTGGGCTATGGATGATTGATCTATAGTGTTATGTTGTGGACATTGATTAAACCTGATGTTTGAGAGGCATCCATGGAAATTCACTTTGTCCCTTTTGTGGAGAATTCCTCTTTAATATGGACATTTTTTTTCAATCTGTCTGTGTTGGTATGGCAAGAGAGAAATGGTGGTGTAACTGCTTTGTAATATGTAGAGCGCTGATTGTTGTATTAGGATATGCTTTCTTTATGTAGTGATTTATTTTGATATAAGATCAATTAAGGGGAGTGTTAGCAGGTGATTAAGGATCGTTGATCTGTTTTGCCTGTCTCCCTTTCTATCCTAAGCCCTATATTTGTTAGCACTAGAATGAGGAGTAATACAAAAAAATGTATACTTAGCACTGCTCCAATACCATAAATAATCAATATGACATCATTAAAGTGCAGTGCAAACATATAATTCATAAAGTGCAATCAAAGATAAAGTCCATCTGTGTAAATAAGTGCCAACACGTGTTTAATTCCTACTTATGAGGATTTCAGTGCTACTCTGTGCTCCCCTCCTGGGTCCCCACTCACCAGCAGTAAGCTTTAAAACCGCAAGATCCTTATGCTACATCAATGGTTATGGTATCTCCTTCCAACAGTAATCTTTATAGGATTCCAAGTTCTTTATCCACATCTATGGCTTAGATATCACCTTTATGTTACTATGTTATGTTACAGTAAACAAATCTCCATTGTGGTGGTATGGATATATATAGTATACCAATGGAGAGACATAAACCGCTTCCGGACCAGCCGCCGCAGTTTTACTGCGGCAGGTAAAAATTAATCCAAATATATTACTTAATAATCCACTTGTTTAAATTAATATATGTAGCAATAACTCTCGGTGGAGCTGCTGGTTTAAAGTGGGCTGTTACCTTCACTCTCGATACCTCTGTTAGTCACAGTACTTGAACCTTTAAGCCAACCCGGCAGTACTATGCAGTAAGATTACTTCAGGATACGTCCTCCAACCGAGTCACCAGGCCCCTCTCCAGACCAGCACTCTGCATGATCCTTCCATGATGGGTCCTCCCCTGGGATCTTCTCGGTTGTCCAGCTTCTTCACTCAAGATAGACAGCTCAGGACCGTTCCTCTGCTGCTGTGGTAGGCCCCAGATAGGCCTCTGGGCCCACCCACACCCCGCAGCGACGTGGGCCACCGGAGCGGAGGACCACGAGGTGGTACTCTTAACACATACCTGTCGGCCAGGAAGGCCAGCAGGTGGCTGAAAACGAACCCCAAAATATGGCGTCTGTTCCATAAATACCCTCTCCCGGAATGCAACTCGGAGGACCACCTCCACCGAGTTATCTCCGGGACAGAGGAGCACTCATACGCTTCAAGACGTTGCTTTTCCAACACTGGCCCATGGTGACAACGACACCCACCGACACAGTGTGGAACCACATGCAACTCAGCCAAGCTGGAACAGAGGCAAATCTAACTTCCTCTAACAAGTGACCCACTAGATTTACCTATCAGCGGTAGATTAAAAATCTACCAGCGCTACATATACATTCAAAAATACATTAAATTATCAATAATTGGCTATAACACAATTCACATCTAAAGCTACATTCAGCCCGGTAGGTGTCATCTAATGTAATTGGTATATCCATTTAGATTCATTCTGTGAAATGTTTTTTTTCAAATTAGTACCCCTCCAATGTCTTTCTACTCTATCTATTCCACAGAAAATTAATTTAGATGGATCTATATTGTGTGAAATGATTAGATGGGCTATATATGTGTTTGCACTGCACTTTAATTATGTCATATTGATTTATTGATTATTTATGGTATTGAAGCAGTGCTAAGTATACATTTTTTGAATTAAGGTTTTTTTTTTACCTTACACGATAGCAGCAGCTCATTAATTTTAATTAATTTAATTTATTCAGTATTAATTGTACACACCATAGCGTGGGTATTTATATCATTTTCATACACTATAATGAGGAGGTTTCATCATGGCTGCGTCTTTTTCTCGCACGCGCGGGGAGACGCTCTGTATCTCTGTATACAGGTGTTGGAGTTTCCAAGATGGTCCAGGTGGTTGCGCGCCTGCGTGGAATGCCGCCTTGTGTCATGTGAGATCGCGTCTTTATCTGATAGTTTGTCCTCGTTTCAGCCGGAATTAAATGGGGTATGACAGGAAATGACAAATGGGTGTCCGCATCCCTGCAGTGAAGTCAGACGGGGAAGGAGGGGTATTTAAGGACTCTCAGGGCAGCGGTGAATTTGCTACAGGCCCTTGCCCTGTTGGACATTGCATAAGACAGTCATATAGGCTTTAGATAAGTGAATCCTCCATGGTAGTGAGACACTAATTGAATTTGGATGCCTAGCCTGTGAGATAAACATGTAATTATTTTGTTGGTTGTAGGGGAGTATCCCTGTTTGAAGGCATTACCTGCATGCTGGATCTGCTTTGCCTTATCTGGACTACACTGGTATATGGAGAGGGGGAAATCCTTGTCTTCCCACTGAGGGATTGTGTCAGGGCTGGGCTCAGCCCTTCCTTCTCAAAGCTGGCCACTCAGCTGTCCGCTAATTGCCAGCTCCTATCTCTCCACAGTGACTCACCTGTTGATGATATCCTGCTCGTCAGTCCTGCCTACTTAAGCCGTCCAGCCCAGATGATCTCTGCCTTCACCTTGGTCACATCTCTAGAGACGCTCTCCTGTGTTCCTGTTAAAGACTTGCTTGGCTGACATTCCTTCTGGCTCCAGATCCTCCTTGCTGTTCTACTACGCTTATCTCTGGCTCCCTGACGTTTTGGCTTGTCTGACTATCCGTTCCGGTTCCTGAACTCTGGCTATGTTTTGACTACGTTTACTCTGTTTACCTTTTTATTATTAAACATGTGTGACTTAACTGTACTTCTGTTTCAGTCTGATTCATGGTTTCTGACAGTAGGCGAAGGCCATGAATTCAGGCGATGCAGTCAATCCACTTGTTGGTAACATTTTTTTCCAGATTGGATGAGCAGGATCACCGCATGGATCAGTTTGCCATGGCATTATAAACGCTCCTGAGTCCCACGGCTCACCTGGAATCTCCCACTGAGGCTGCTCCGGTACAACCTGTGTTGCAATTACGAGATTGGTGACAGAGAGCTGTTAGCGATCATTTTAGCTGTGAAAGAATTGAGACATCTCTTGGAAGGTACCCCTGTGTCGGTTCTCATTCTTACTGACCATAAGAATCTCACATTCTTGTCTGAAGCTAAAACCCTCTCTCCTAGAAGGGCACTATGGGCTCTTTTCTTGTCTAGTTTCAATTACACTGTCTCATTCTTACCCGGTACTAAGAATGTAAGGGCTGGCGCTTTGTCACAACAATTTTCCTCCACTTCCAAGATGGAGTCGGTTCCGGTTCCTGTGATTCCTCCTGATCGTATTCTGGCTACAGTTCGCACCAGTCTCACTTTGGGTGACAACATTCTTGCTTCTCAGGTCCATGCTCCTCCTGAGAAACTTTGTGACCGCTGCTTTGTCCCAGAGAGTTTCTGTACTGCTGTGCTCCAGACTTATCATTCTCCCAAGGCTGCTGGCCACCCTGGGAAGAATCAATTCTTTTGGGCCATTTCCCAGCAATTCTAGTGGCCTAGTCTATGTGCTGATGTAACTGCCTTCCTGGCTGCCTGTTCCGTGTGTGCTCAGAGTAAGACTCCACGACACCTTCCAGTGGGCCTCCTACAACCCAATGGAGAGAGGCCCTGGATCTACCTGTCTATGGATTTCATTGTGGAGTTACCAAACTCCCAAGGCAACACTGTTATCCTTATGGTGGGTGACCGTTCTCGAAAATGTAGCATTGTATTCCACTTAAGAAGTTGCCCATTTCTAAGGAACTAGCTTCCATTTTTACTCGGGAGATGTTTCGCTTACATGGACTACCCAAGGCGATTGTCTCGGATAGGGGTAGTCAGTTTGTGTCCCGGTTCTGGCGAGTCTTTTGTGCACAGTTGAGAATTCAGCTTGATTTCTCCTCTGCGTATCACCCCCAGTCTAATGGGGCCGGAGAACGAGCTAATCAGTCCTTGGAGCAAGTCCTACGTTGCTATATTTCTGACCAGCATAACAACTGGTCAGACCTCTTGTCGTGGGCGGAGTTTGCTCACAATAGTGCCTTGAATTCTGCTTCCCGATTGTCCCCGTTTATGGCGAACTATGGTTTCCAACTTTCCATGTTGCCTGACTCGTTTGTTCCGCAGAGTATTCCTGCGTTAGAGGAGCATCTCCGTGGTTTTCGTTCCACTTGGTCACAAGTCCAAGAGGCCTTGCGACATGCTAATGATAGGTACAGAGAATTCAGCTTGCTTTCTCCTCTGCGTATCACCCCCAGTCTAATGGGGCCGGAGAACGAGCTAATCAGTCCTTGGAGCAATTCCTACATTGCTATATTTCTGACCAGCATAACAACTGGTCAGACCTCTTATCGTGGGCGGAGTTTGCTCACAATAGTGCCTTGAATTCTGCTTCCTGATTGTCCCCGTTTATGGCGAACTATGGTTTTCAACCTTCCATGTTGCCTGACTCATTTGTTCCGCAGAGTATTCCTGCATTAGAGGAGCATCTCTGTGGTTTTCATTCCACTTGGGCACAAGTCCAAGAGGCTTTGTGGCATACTAATGATAGGTACAGACTCCATGCTGACCGCAGACGCCTGCCTGCGCCTTCCTACCAGGTTGGGGACTGGGTCTGGCTATCATCTCGCAACCTCTGACTTAGTTTTCCCTCTCTGAAGTTCGCACCTCTGTTTATTGGGCCTTTCCGTATTCTTTGCAGGATTAAGCCAGTGGTTTATGCATTAGACCTTCCTTCTTATATGGGTATCTCGAATGTATTTTATGTCTCCTTATTAAAACCTTTGGTTTGCAATCGCTTTACCACCTCGGTGCCTCGTTCTCACCCTGTACAGGTTGAGAACCATGAGGAGTATGTAGTACAGTCCATTGTTGACTCCCGTAGGTTCCGTGGGCACATACAGTACCTGGTGCATTGGAAAGGGTACAGTCCGGAGGAACGCTCTTGGGTCTCATCCTCGGAGGTACATGCCCCTGTCCTCCTCTGTGATTTCCATAGACGTTTTCCCCTCAAGCCTGGTGGTCCTCCGAGGGGGAGGGGGTCTTTTTGACACGAAAAATAATGGCCTGAATTTAGATATTGGTTTCCTTACACATTATGCTAAAGTTTTACGACCCCTTCTGTGACTAGTATTCCCCCCCCTCCATTCTATAGCTGTCCCTCTGTCTTATCTCACTAACTCTGCTGCTATCTTTATTACCATTGATTTGTATGTGTTTGTTTTTCTCTTTTTATTTTTTTTTTCTTTAACATTCTGCTTAAAAATTTGTGAATTAGTACTGCTTGGACCTAGAAGAAGGGGGACATACCCGGAAAGCTTGTCCTGAAAAATTGTATGTTAGTGCAAATAAAAAAAGTATCACGGACAGTACTCAATTTTCTCTGTGATAATTGCACTAATACGGCTATAATCAAATCAAGGTCTACTGAAGAAGCCATAGTCTTAGCGAAACATATATAGTTGATAAACTTTTGTACAACGACTGTATAAAATTATTAATGTTGGTTTTATATATACAATTAAAAAAAAAATAGTTTTTTTTATGTAATTGTCTTGAATCTGATTAGTATACACCATAAAACTTCAATTTCCTACTTCTCGATTTGAATTTTTTCTAATACAGGGAGGTAGTGCATTTAGGTAACACCTTGTATCCTTGAAAAACCTATTTACAGTAAGTACATCAGAGCCAAAAGCTAGAACCATATACTTTTAAATGAAGTAAAAGTTAAACAACACCCTCATAGGAGACAGATAGGGAGGAGCACTCGAGGAGTCAGCGACAGGAGTCAAAAAAATAAATAAAAAATTTACCCAATTGGGTATACTGTAGCTATGCGCATATAGATGTATGTGTATGAAAACTCCCAGGTTCCCTTCTCCCATCTATAGGCATTTGCAACAGACCCTAGAAAAATAAAATGGTAAAGCTAGAACTCTATCATTCAGGCATGAACGGGTCAAGCCCAAATCACTTGTATTATTGGTATAGCTGGAGGGCCCTTCCAGGAAGTCTCTCAGGCCCCCAGATACCTGGATCCAGCATCAGCATGCGACAACTCAATATGGTCCTTGAGTCCAGCCCTCGGACGAGCCAGAGATGAACAAAGCCCCCGTCGGGAGAAAGAAACTTCAGTGGGCCCACACCATCTAATCAATCATGACAGAGTATCAGATTCTTAACGATAGGTGTACAAATACACAAATGTTGCTGTGGGGTTGGGCTGGGGAGTTCCTCAGGACAAGGAACATGACCGACCAACTAAAAAAAAAAAAAAAACACCCAGCAAAGTAAATGCTTGACAATGAATGCAGGTCACCGTGAGACCTCCCCAAGGGCCGTCTGTGGGCAGTAGGATCAATAAAGGCAAATATAGCAGAACCTTGAGTACGGTCAAGGGGGGAACTGCAAGTCCCTCTTGAGGAAACGTAGCAGAGATAGGATAAAGGCATAATGAACAGATGATGAAAGTCTCTGTACATCAGTGTAGAACTTTAGCCGTGATGTAGTTCCCGTTTCCTGGAAGTTAGAGTTTGTGGTCTTGAGGGGCTTGTGGCCTTCTGTGCTGAGACCAACGGTTTCGCTGAGACCTCTGTGGCCTGCTAGCCAGAGTCACGGTGTTACTGGACCCAGGTAAGGTGAATGCCAGCCAGTTGGGGACGGGCACTGGGGGCATCTCCAGAGAGCAGCAGAAGATCGGTAGATCCGATGGATGTCGTAAGGTGTATGAGCGGTTGCCCTTACGGGCGATCAGGTGAAAAGGGTGGCCCCATTTGTAGGTGATCCCTAGTTCACTAAACCTCTCCAGCAGAGGCTTCATGCACATGGGTGGCTGGGGTAACAATTAGGGCCGAAACAACTAATCAATTAATCGACAACTAATCGATTATGAAAAAAAAAGTTGTCAACTATTTTCATAATTGATCGGCCAGCCGATTAGTTGTCCTGCATGCAGAATGCGTTATTTGTTTACATATCAGGAAATACAGTGCAGCACACATACAGTTCAGTACACTGTCCATACATGTCAGAAGACACCGTGCAGCACACATACAGCTCAGTACACCATCCATACATGTCAGTAAGTGCCTGAGAACTTGTGAATGTGAGAGGAGCAATGCCTCATGTAGTCCTGGGCAGGTAGTGAGTGGTTCTAAAGTGAGAAGTTTTTTTTACCTTGCTATAGGGGCACTATATTTTACACTTTGCAGCTTGCTCTTGGGGCACTCTATACTATACTTTTCAGCTGGCTGTTGGGGCAGGAGGAGCCAGAAGCCTCTGTGGGGGACCCTAGAAGAGGAGAATCAGGGCTGCTCTGTGCAAAACCATTGCACAGAGCAGGTAAGTATAACATGTTTGTTGTTTAAAAACAAAAAATTACTTTAAAGACTCTGTGCAGAGAAGACCAGCATCTGAACCCAAAGAAGGTGGAGGCTGGTAATGTAAGGCATTTACATTTACAATTGTAAATTTACAATTACATTTAAATAAAGGTTTACCAGTAATGTGCATTATATTTAACCAGTTCCGGACCAGCCGCCGCAGTTTATCTGCAGCAGGTTGGCTCGGCTGGGCAAATTGACGTTACCTTACGCCACGCCGATTGGATTAGCTTCAGAATTGTTCAGTCTCCAGGCCCAGACCAATAATTTCTGGCTTAGCAGTATAGTCAGTGTTTATCTGGCGCTCCAGATGGAGTAATCCTTAGGGGTATAGTCTGTGGCTGTGTGTTGGAAATGTTTATACCTCACTTAAATGATTAATGATACAAAAATAAGTGATTAAACCTTTGTCTATATAAGAATAAAAACGAATGATAACAGGGCAAAAAGATAAACAATTACATTTATTTACACAGAGAAGAAAGTTAGAATAATTAGAATTTATCATATATCTCCAGTGATGCCACAAGTACAGTGTTGCTTTAGGCCGAACTCAGAAATGGTTACAATGGACATACACAGGCTATACAATATTATAAGACAACTCCTAGGATACAAAAGGTTAGGAAGAAACAGAAAGAGAGATACAAGTATACTTTACACGGACATCATGTCGCCTCGATGGTCTGGGGGTGGAGAGAGAGCCAGAACCTTTAGCTCTCTCCCTCTTTTATATGCCTTCTCCACCAATCAACAGATGCAAAATATTCATTTGTTCAGAGGTGCATCAACTTCTGATTGGTTACATTTGAAGCTTACTGCTCATTGGTTTACAGTTGCCTCAAATTCTGATTGGCTGTAATTTCAAGCCCAGTTAAACATCATGCTGGAACATTAAAACTTCCGGTGCCTCTCAGTCTGAGTTAATGGACAATCTCCTTTGATCCCCCAGCCCAAAAAGTTCCGACATTTGCACTTCAATGGCCCCCTGGTGAGTTGAAGCCTTAATGTCTGCAAATACTCTTTGATTCAATTAACACCTGGGGACCTTCCCTGGTTCCCACGAGTGTACAACAAAAACTGCATTTCTAACAAGGTGAGCTGGTCCCTATCATGATATTAAAAACATATACACACACATATATATATACATACATACATACAGTACATACACAAAGATACATATATATACGCATAGATACATGTATATACACACACACATAAATATATATATATATATATATATATATATATATATATACACACACACACATGCCCGCATACCTACACACACATATATACATACATCCTACGGGGCACGGTAATTTAATTAGAGTCCTTGCAATGGTTCGCTTGGAACTCCCTGATATAAATATGGAATTCAAAATCTCCATCACATTCCCCCCTGAAGTTCATTCTTGAACTTATGTCCTCCTTCAATGATTCTGTACCCACCCACAACAGCCCAGAAGCCCCGACCCTTCCCCACCACCACCAAGGCCTCTTCTTCCTTTGAACACGCCGGAACTCCTCAAGGTAGGCTTAAGACAGCAAAGAAATCCTGGTGTCTTTGAGACTTCACATCTAAACCATGAGTGTCTGTACTGCAATGTTTCATCGTCCCTCTGCCTTGGAAGAGCGGAACTCCAACATTGAAGGCAGGATCCTGGCATATCTAGTCCTGTAACTTGGTAAGACAGTGTAATGGTTGCACCGATTGGATCGGACCGCGAGACAGCACTTTTCAGCATGGTGAAGGAAATTTCAGAAAAGTCTTATTCGTAACACATTTGTCTCAAGAAATTACTTGGTTGTCTTCGGGTGGTGGTTGGGCGGGCCTCCGGACAGTCGTATATGAATACAAAAAGAGAGAGAAGAATGTTAGTGTACAGTTATTGGAGGAATGCCAGACAGGAGCTGGGGTTGGCCATTAAGGCTAAATACTTATAAGGGGTGTAATGTGGATGAGTAGAGTGGGATCCCCACAGGGTATAGAGTCTGAGCAACAGCCAGTATCATCCATGTCCCTTGATGGTAGGGATAGTCAACACTGCCTGTTTTTGCCAGGTCTCTGGGCTCACCACACCTGCTCACAGGGCTCAGATTAAAGCAGTAGGTAGACTAGGGGAGGTAGAATTTCATTAAGACATAAAAACAGAGTCAGGCAGAAACGGTAAAGCCTTACAATTCACAGCTTATCTCTGATATTCAAACAAAAGTTCCAGTTAAAGCTACAGACGAACATTATCAGCTAATGGACTGGTACCATCACTTAAAGTAATTAAAGATAAGAATATGAAACAAAGAAAGTAGGAACAAGAAAGAAGAGAAAAAAATTAAATAAAGCAAAAAAAAAAAAAAAAAATACAGCTTTAATGCTGCTTCAACCCAGATGTCAAAGAGCATTGAATCTGCATTCATAAAAACAAACGAACAATATATAACTGTCCTGAAAAATTATTATAAAGTGCCTTGAAAAATAATACATTGCCGCCGTTACAGCAGCAACTTAGCAAAATAAAAAAAAAAAAAAATAGAGGAACAAAAAAAATAGGTAACTACTCTCCCCTATTAGTGATCAACAGGTGAACAGGATCACTGTCACTAAAAATGTACAAGTCGGGTACAAAAAAAAAAATTAAAAAAAAAAAAACTTTTAAAATTTAGTCAAACCCCACTGCACTTTATTGCTCAAAATTGTTTAGAGGCTTTTTCCCAAAACAACAAAAAGAAAAATATAGTTCTAGGGGTCTCTTTTAAATGCGCTCAATACTCTACATCGGTCTCTTAATAGCTACCCACATCAGGACAGCAACAGGGTGGAGTTTATTAAAGCTGTGGCCCTAAGACTGTACCTGAATAAATGTTCCCACTAAGAAAGCTTAGTTTGAGAGATTTGGATTAACCTCTTTTGATCTTGAGATCACCCAAATCGTCCACTTCACTCCTCCTAGGACATCCTGATTTCCAGCTCCCTTGTTACCTCGTCCCATGCTCAACATCAGGACCGCTCCAGAACCTCTGGAACTCCCCACCCCAATATGTCCAGCCAGGCCTTACCCTTTTCACACCTAGGTGATCCCTAAAAAACTTTTATTCCGGGAAGCCTACCCCGCCTCCACCTAAAATGTTACCTCAGCCAGCTCCATATTCCCAACAAGTGGAGAGGCACCTCTGGGTGCAGTCGTTTTTATGAATAAAATTGCTTTTAATAAAACAAAGGTAAACTCACATTTAAGTAGTTAAAACAAGCATGATAGTATATGTCAAGGATGGCGCTTCCAGTCCTCTGCCAGTAGACAGTCTCTGCCGTGGTGGTGGTGTAGACAGCTATTCCGGGTATAATAAGCCGGCTTCATACACAGAGGAGCGGCCTCAGAACAAGGCTTGGAGCACACGAGACAGCTGGCTGCAGGGGGATGACGTCATCAGCAGTGGACGCGTTTCCTGGGCATGCATGCCGGCCGCTCCTCTGTGTATGAAGCTGGCTTATTATACCCGGAAGAGCTGTCTACACCACCACGGCAGAGACTGTCTACTGGCACAGGACCGGAAGCGCCATCCCTGACATATACTATCATGCTTGTTTTAACTACTTAAATGTGAGTTTACCTTTGTTTTATTAAAAGCAATTTTATTCATGAAAACGACTGCACCCAGAGGCGCCTCTCCACGTGTTGTCTTTCAGGCTCGAGAATATGGTCTCTTTCTCATCATGATGGCAGCCCTGCTTGCTCCTTCTGGACGTTTTTACCCTTCCACCCCATTTTTTAGTAATACATAGACCAATGGTCTGTGCTTGCCATATGGATTGTCATTTCTTTCTTTTTATTCATTGAATAACTTTTGATATGTTTTTTGTGTAGAACTGATCCCGTGGACTTTCTGAATTATTGCGCATACACTTGCTCTTTTTAGCTCCATATTCCCAGCCGCTATTATTTTTGTACCACCCTCCTCTTCTTAGATCATAAACCCCTTGAGCAGGGCCTTTCTATTCACGCCCTGCACAGACTGTTGGCACTATCTAAATTCTGTGGCCCAAACTACCCAAGTACCCAACTTTTAACTCCTCCCCTGGAAGTTTCAGTAGGTGTAAGGGGATGTCAGGTTTGCTATAAAACCTTTCTTCAGGGGTGATCAGGGTACAACCCGGTGTTCCTGCTATATCCATGCCAAGGGCCGTAGGAGGTGTACCATAGACTCCCCAAGGTAGTGCACCCTGCTGAGTACCATTTAACCTGATGCTGAAAACAGTGCATCATTGGACATGTGATACCAGCACCAGTACCCTGGTCTCCAGTCTCAAGTATTTTTAACTTTGTTTAGGACCAATTGGGACACTACCCCGGCATCCATTAGACATGACCCCCTCCTGTGCCAGCATTGTTGCCTTTTCCCATAGCACAACACCTACCTTTCTCTAGCACTCATCAGTATCAGTCATCTGAGGCTGTCCATACTCAAACCATCAGAACAAGATGGACTCCAGGGTGTAACCCAGTAGAGTCTGATAGGATAGTACCCAGATTGACCGTGATATCTGCACAATGTTCCATCCCTGTCATTAGGGATGAGAACAGTGCAAGTTACATTTCCGTAATAGAATCTATTACGACTCATAGGCAACCTGGATACTACCCCCACCTGCCTGTCCTTGCAAAGGGATGCTGGACAGAGCAAGTTGGCTTTCCTAACCTATTCCCTGATATGTAGCACAAGTCTCCCCCCCCCAATGTGATCCTGAGTATCTCCAGCTCCATAGTGTTTTAAGGTACCCAGTGCCCCACCTCCAGCTCCAAAAACAGTCTCCATTAAGCCTCTCTTTCCTAAGGATGGGAAGTAGTCAGAATACCCGGATTGAAAAGCACCTGCCACCAGGTACACTTGTTTCTTTATAGAGGCTGCACACCTTAGGGGGCACTGGTCTTCCTGTCATGCAGGACACAGACCACTAGTTAAGGTACACACAGAAACAAACTCGTCTATGTCCCAAATAATACCCAGTGCTTCCTTCCCAGCAGTGACCTCTCCATCCAGAACACAGAGTGCAATATCTTCCCAACATTTTTTTGCTCACCACCATGTATTGACCTGGCCTATAAAGGACATCATGGTCATGCTTCCGACAGAGGGAAGTATAAACCTGCCTCCAGCTTCCATCTTCTCTGATCCCATGTGGGTAATTTAGCCTCAAGTGCAACAAGATAGAATCCTCAGTCAGTAAGCCTGCCGCTGCGTGCACGCCAGAGCCAATGACAGATTTCTGTCCTGTTTCATCACACTCTCTACCAACCTCTCAACACGGTTGAGAAAATCTGGAGCCACTTTACCCTGGGTATTTATGTGACTTTGTTGAATGTTATCAAGGATGCCACCAATCCCTCTGAGTAACAAAGCCCCGCTTACTGTCTGAAGCTATGGCTGCGAGTTTGTTCCTGAGGATGCCGATGTCCACTCCATTAACAACACCCATCCCAGCTCCTATTCCCCCAATATAGTGCTGAATACATCCCTCCTCTTCCGGTTACTCCTCAGACATACGCGTCCTGCATGAACCTCATTCTGTGTCTGCACATCTCTGGGAGTAAGTCACTGGTACAATGACCGTACTTGATTCAGTGTATACTCAGCACATATAGGGTAATAGGTTTCTAGCAACCACTGTGAGATGTTGCAGCACCATGTGGTGAAGGCATACTGTACCCAGGTAGCCAGCGTTTGTTCCCTTTATCTAACGGAGCATGCTCCTATGTGTATTCACTGGCATTACCTGTGCAGGGTTTCAACCTCTCAGGTGAAACATCAACCAGGCGCAACTCTCCCATGTCCAGTAACCGAGAGCTTCTCTGTAGGACTGATAAGACTGAAATACTGCCCCCACAAGTAAGTTTTCACCCTGTTGATGTGTCACCTGGTACCCTCTAGTCTGGCCAACCAACACCTTATTATGTATAAGTGCCAGTCCCCTGGGTACTTGCACCATATTACTTCCGTTACGTCAATACATGTCATACACTAAAAACCTTTTTCTTCTTTCAACTTTATATCGGAAGTGAGGGCCCTTGGAACAGCCAAGAGCTGGGAACACCCCATACAATCTTCCTGCACAACTCTTCTCCAGACTTACCCAAAATTCTGCAGGTAATTCTAAAGGAAATTGGAAAACAGAAATTGCATAATGTGTATCCAGCTCGAGGAACTGCTGCTACCAAACTCAAAGAAAAACCCCTGCAGCACCGAGGCGCCGGGATCACTGAACAGTAGCGGGTACATGAGCCAACCGCTGTGCCTTAAAACACACAGATATTAGTGACAGATACGCCACAGACACATTAGACAATTGGTAAAACATAGCCACGTAAACAGTGTCACTGGGCAGGAAGCAGGTTTCAAATACACTTGGGGACACACAGATTGCTAGGGACATTAACATACGTTAGCCTAAGGCAAAGAGCCATTCTTGAAAAGAAAGCACTGGCTGGGTGTGTAACTTATTACAATAACCGCAGGGGGGGTTAAGCAGTCTTAAACAAATCTACACAAAAGTCAGCACAGAAACAGGAGCATGGCGGACAAGATGGGTGAACTAGAGATACTGTTGTACGAGGAGGATTTGGATTTTGTGGGAATTTCAGAGACCTGGTTCAACAGCTCTCATGATTGGCTGGCAAACATTCAAGGGTATACCCTTTACCGCAAGAATAGAGAGGGTAAAAAAGGGGGAGGGGTATGCCTATATATCAAGAATAATGTACAAGTGAATGTGAGAGATGACATCACTGAGGGAGCTAGGGAGGAGGTGGAATCCTTATGGGTAGAGCTCCAAAGGGATGAAGTTAAGGGGAAAATAATACTGGGAGTATGTATAGGCCCCCTAACCTGAGGGAGGAAGTGGAGACAGATCTCCTATTACAATTTGGATTGGATATTAATTATCCAGACATAGACTGGGCGGAGGGAACCACGCATTCATTTAAGGCTCGCCTGTTCCTTAATGTCTTGCAGGACAATTTTATGGGTCAGATGGAAGACGCACCAACTAGAAATAAAACATTACTGGATCTACTGATTACCAACAATACAGACCTGATCACGGATGTTTAAATAAGGGGCAATTTAGGTAACAGCGATCACAGGTCAATTCGTTTCAGTATAAATTACACAAATAGGAAGCATAAAGGGAATACAAAGACACTGAATTTTAAAAGAGCCAACTTCCCTAAACTACAAACCTTGCTAAAATGCATAAATTGGTGTATCTGGATTTTGCAAAAGGATTTGACACAGTTCCCCATAAACATTTACTGTACAAAATAAGGTCCGTTGGCATGGACCATAGGGTGAGTACATGGATTGAAAACTGGCTACAAGGGCGAGTTCAGAGGGTGGTGATAAATGGTCAGGGGTGGGTAGTGGGGTTCCCCAGGGTTCTGTGCTGGGACCAATCCTATTTAATTTGTTCATAAATGACCTGGAGGATGGGATAAACAGTTCAATCTCTGTATTTGCAGACAATACTAAGCTAAGCAGGGCAATAACTTCTCCGCAGGATGTGGAAACCTTGCAAAAAGATCTGAACAAATGAACGGGGTGGGCAACTACATGGCAGATGAGGTTCAATGTAGAAAAATGTAAAATAATGCATTTGGGTGGCAAAAATATGAATGCAATCTCTACACTGGGGGGAGAACCTCTGGGGGAATCTAGGATGGAAAAGGACCTGGGGGTCCTAGTAGATGATAGGCTCAGCAATGGCATGCAATGCCAATCTGCTGCTAACAAAGCAAACAGAATATTGGTATGCATTAAAAAGGGGATCAACTCCAGAGATAAAATGATAATTCTCCCACTCTACAAGACTCTGGTCCGACCGCACCTAGAGTATGCTGTCCAGTTCTGGGCACCAGTCCTCAGGAAGGATGTACTGGGAATGGAGCGAGTACAAAGAAGGGCAACAAAGCTAATAAAGGGTCTGGAGGATCTTAGTTATGAGGAAAGGTTGTGAGCACTAAACTTATTCTCTCTGGAGAAGAGACGCTTGAGAGGGGATATGATTTCAATATACAAATACTGTACTGGTGACCCTACAATAGAAATAAAACTTTTTCGCAGAAGAGAGTTTAACAAGACTAGTGGCCACTGATTAAAATTAGAAGAAAAGAGGTTTAACCTTAAACTACGTAGAGGGTTCTTTACTGTAAGAGCGGCAAGGATGTGGAATTCCCTTCCACAGGCGGTGGTTTCAGCGGGGAGCATCGATAGTTTCAAGAAACTATTAGATAAGCACCTAAATGAACGCAACATACAGGGATATACAATGTAATACTGACACATAATCACACATAGGTTGGACTTGATGGACTTGTGTCTTTTTTCAACCTCACCTACTATGTAACTATGTAGCATAGCCACTGATTTTCTAGAATTGGATCAGAACATACAAAACTTAGGTAGTCAAAAACACAGCCGAATAGGCTGACAAATAGAAGCATCAACTAGATAATGGTGCTGAAACCAGGAAAAAATTTTAAAAATTGTCTATGGAGGCTGTGATATTCTTTGTTCTGAAAGCCATGAAACCCAATTATCGAATCTGAGGGATAAAACACCAATAAAATTTAGTAATAAACATTCCATTTTTCGTCTAGAAACAACGAATCAATGGTTATATACCTGTAACAAGACATTAGCCTATGACACCCAAATATACATTACATTACATTACATAAACAGTGCACTTTTTTTAAAATACCAAAAAATTGTTGAGCTCAACTTATCATTAATATATATTACTTAATACACATTAATACCACGTGGATTTTTGTTTTATGGTATACCAATAATTCCCCCCAAAAAAATGTATTCACCATGGTGAGAAAAAAATGAGCAACCCGTAATATATCTTTCAGCGCTACCATTTATCTACAAATCATTAATACCTCACCACCAAGTTCTAGCAGAACTGACTCTGGAAAACAAACACATAGATAATTATCTTGGCTCAGGTAATTTGCATGTCAATACAGTTTGCGTTACACTTTCACTGACCTGGTCAGAAAGAAGGGGGGTCATTTGGGTGGGCTGTTAGCAGCTGAGAACAAACGTCACACAACACCACATATATTGCATATTCCACACACACACTCACACAATTAGCTAGGTCAAAGATGACCTCTAGACATCACACATATCAGCATGTTTTCTATAATAACCTGTACTTCTTCTTAAACCCATAACATCTGTTTGGTAAGGTTGAAATTCTTTCAGAGATCCATCCCATTTCGTTAGCCCCTTCTCAGCCTGTATGGACGCATTCTCAGGAGTTTGGAATGGGACCCCTGGAACTGGATAGACAGAATCTCGCGATGTGGCCAAATAAACCACATAAGTGACATTTTATCTTATTTAAAGTGGTAAAACATCTCTTAACAAAAGGCTTTGTTTTAGACGACTGTGGGATGGCCTTTTCTGGATTAGTAGTTTTTACCTGCGACTTACAAAATATAGGGGCAATTTTTAAGAGCTCTTACCTTCCTGGGATTTTTTCTTGTTGGTACATACCTTAGGTGTGGAGAACGTCCCCCTGAATTCAGACCTACCCAAATCAGTTACCTTGTTATCTTCTCTATCTGAAAACTGAGCCAATGGCTCCTGGCAGCTGACAGATAATGGTTTCACTTCACCTTCTGCATCCTTCAGTCTTTTTCCCAACTGATGTACGTCCTCCTGTAATCTTTTGTTTTCTAGTACTAATTGCTGGTGGATAGCCTCAGAATTTGACATAGAAGCTTCTAAAGTGCTGATGTTACCTTTGGTTATTTCTAGCGCTTCTTTTAGGGATGTAATTTGCACTTTCAAATGTTCATACTGTTTTGCTAACCACCTGGCCGCAAAGATTTGCGGGGAATTTCCCGTGTGCTTACTACAGCTTCATTCAGTGAAATTTAATTTCACATCCTCTCCCGTCAGCAGGACAGAAAGTGTCCCTTCTGCCTGGAGACTTTCCTCCCTTAATGCCAGCATGGCCATTTCCTCTCCATGTCGTGGTGGCCTACTGTGTCTTGGAGCTGTACACTCCTTCTTGAAGTGTCCGGGTCTGTGGCAGTTGAAGCAAACTGGTTTCCCTTTTGGTTTTTGGTCGAGATCTGCACTGTTCAGCTGATCAGTGACAATGCAGATCCTTTGAGGTTTCTGTGACTCCCAATCTGCTATATTCCTTTCAATAGCAGCTGCAAGTGACAACAAAGAGGAGAGGGGCTTATCTCTCCAGTCTGGATTTGCAGTCATCAATTTTTCTCTGATGTTTCCTCTCAACCCAGTAATAAAGCTATGTATCAATACAGGTGATAGGGCACTGTTAGTAATGTCCTCCCCAGCCGATTCCACGGCTTGTTTCAAGTGATTGTAGTATGTCATACAATCTTCCTGTGGACCTTGGATCACTCCTGACACCTTGGTCCAAGACTGGGGAAGATAGGCTGTTTTAATCAACTGTGCCAATTGCTTAGTGAGTATGTCTCCTTGATGGCTGGAGTCAACATACAAGGTCCGTGGAATATTAGTTTTACTAAGCATTTCATCAAAGTCCCCATCTCCACAAACCCCTTTCATTATTTGAAGCATATCACTCCAGTTTGCATTGTAGCTTGCCTGGACGTCCAGCAGCCCTTTGGCAAATTTAATAGGATCTGTCCTTGGATGGGGAATAACACTCAGAAATCCCTTCATCTCCGAGGGAGTCCACTGCACATGATGTGTCATCATTCCCGTGGATCTGCCACTGTTGTCATAAACCACTTGTTCTCTTACAGGATAGACGGATATGTCAACTGACAAAGATATCAGTTGTGGATTGGTCTTTTGGGATTCTGTCACAGAATCCCAATAAGACTGGGGAAGATTGTTGTTGCCAGGTGGGGGCAATTTATCCAACTGCAAAGTGCCCTGAAGGGTGGCATTAACAGTCCCATGGTACACTGGTGTGCCCACATTGGGTGAAATCCTTTCACCATTAGAGTGACACCACACAGGTCCTTGCTGTGGGTTGCTAGTTATTTGAGGGTATAAAGGTACATAGGCCGTGTACTCTGTAGCAGAACTGCCAGTATTGCTTACAGCAGCGGGATTGCTAGTTAACTGCCGTTTAGGGGAGAATGCTGGCTCGCAGCCAGTAAATAGGGGATTACTATATTCGGGAGGTTCTTCCATCAGAGGGGAAGAAAGTATCCCTTTTGATGGTATATGGTCTCCGGAACTGGGGAGACTTTTCTTCCTTGATTCCAGCAATCCCTTCCCCTGGCTTGCTTCACTATCTCTTTCCTTTGGTTTCAGTGCTTCACAGGAAGAGTTTTTCTGTGATTCATTGGAGGTTTTAAATGGAGTTTTAAACTTGGCAGCAAGTTGTGGCTTCCCCTTTTGTCATCTGCTGATAGATGACAATTCCTATCAGCTTCTGAGTATCTTGCCAACAAGGACTGGGTGATTGTATAAGGCCCCAATCCTGACAATTCCTCATCGTCCCCCTGTTCATCACTGTCACTACTCTGGGGATGTGGCTCTAGTGGCTGTCCCTGCTTGTCCCTACTTCTCAGCATTTGGTGTGTTTTCTCCTTAAAAACATTCACATATTCTACCATCAATGCACTCCACGCATTTCTTTTGTTTTTTTGTGTCATCTTCCCGCAGTAGTTGTACCACAGGCCTCTTAAAAGTACCTCTTTTAGAATACTTTTTCCCAGTCTTGAACTAGACTCATGCAAGGGTCAACCAGAAGCGCTTGTTGGCAGAATGTCCCAGATCCTAATTCTTTTCACTGCCTTCAAGCGTCTCATACACTCTCAGTACAATTTTATTTCACTAATACTGTTCATATTAGTCTCATCAAAGTATTAGTACAGACAAAAGGTTATATATATATAAACAATGTTCAAAGAAGCTTGCTAGTTTGGGTGTTCAGACAGGGGAGACAGACATACAAAGACATAAAAATGCTTACCGTTTTTTTTAGACTTGTCCTCCACCCACAAAATGACAAATCACTCAAACGTGAAGCTTCCTCACAAGAAGGGCACCATATGTGTTGGAAATGTTTATACCTCACTTAAATGATTAACGATACAAAAATAAGTGATTAAAACTTTGTCTATATAAGAATAAAAACGAACGATAACGGGGCAAAAAGATAAACAATTACATTTATTTACACAGAGAAGAAAGATAGAATAATTAGAATTTAGCATATATCTCCAGTGATGCCACAAGTACAGTGTTGCTTTAGGCTGCAAAGATAATCTAGGCCAAACTCAGAAATGGTTACAATGGACATACACAGGCTATACAATATTATAAGACAACTCCTAGGATACAAAAGGTTAGGAAGAAACAGAAAGAGAGATACAAGTATATTTTACACGGACATCATGTCGCCTCGATGGTCTGGGGGTGGACAGATAGCCAGAACCTTTAGCTCTCTCCCTCTTTTTTATGCCTTCTCCACCAATCAACAGATCCAACATATTCATTGGTTCAGAGGTGCATCAACTTCTGATTGGCTACATTTGAAGCTTACTGCTCATTGGTTTACAGTTGCTTTAAATTCTGATTGGCTGTAATTTCAAGCCCAGTTAAACAACATGCTGGAACATTAAAACTTCTGGTGCCTCTCAGTCTGAGTTAATGAACAATCTCCTTTGATCCCCCAGCCCAAACAGTTCCGACAATTGCACTTCAATGGCCCCCTGGTGAGTTGAAGCCTTAATGTCTGCAAATACTCTTTGATTCAATTAACACCTGGGGACCTGCCCTGGTTCACACGAGTGTACAACAAAAACTGCATTTCTAACAAGGTGAGCTGGGCCCTATCATGATATTAAAAACATATATACACATATATACATACATACACATAGATACATATATACTGTATAAGCATAGATACATATATATATATATATATATATATATATATATATATATATATATATATACATACACACATGCCCACATACCTACACACATATATACATACATCCTATGGGGCACGGCAATTTAATTAGAGTCCTTGCAATGGTTTGCTTGGAACTCCTTGATATAATATGGAATTCAAAATCTCCATCACAGCTGTAATAGCTGGATGGTGATGTATCCATAGAAAGGGGTATTAAGGGTTAAAAAGTAGGGCAGCCATCCATCAGAGTGTTTCCAGAACTCTGCAGGACATGCAAAGAAAAAACAGGGAGGGGGAGGCGCTGATCTGAGTGTAGTATTAAAATGATGACTTTAATAAGATAAGATGCATGCTCGTCAAAGTAAAGTGCAGTCCTGGCATTCCACATGGCTCTGTAGGTTCCACCGCTGTTCCGAATAGCTGGAAAGGATTGAGCAGCTGGCTGGAATGGATCACAGCGTTTCTCCGAGAGCAAAAGGACCAAGCAGCTCCTGTTCCACGGTCCATGCTGGTCAGTGTGCAACTGCTTGCTTCTTTTGCTCCTGCAGAAACACTGTGATCCATTCCAGCCAGCTGCTCAATCCTTTCCAGCTATCCGGAACAGCGGTGGAACCTACAGAGCCATGTGGAATTTTAGGACTGCACTTTACTTTGACGAGCATGCATCTTCTATCATCTTGTAAGTGTTTTTAATCTTATCCTATTAAAGTCATCATTTTAATACTACACTCAGGTCGGCGCCTCCCCCTCCCTGTTTTTTCCTTAAATGATTTCTGGCTTGAACCTGCTGATCGATCCTGGCAAATGAAATCCTCCCCTGCCTGTGTAAGTGTAAACATAGACAGGGGAAGTGATGTCATCTCTCCTCGTGGAAGTCTTTTCGTTCCAGAGAGAGGAGAGAAGACATCACAAAGTGCACCAACACTACACTGACACCAGTACACGTAGGTACACTTGCCAACCCCCCCTCCAGTTAACCCCTTCACCTCTTGTCACTGTGTCACTCAGTGCAGTGTTCATATTTTTCTTTGATCACTGTACTGGTGTCATTTGTGACAATAATCAGTGTTAGGGTACTTAGTGGTAGGCCCAGATAGGTCTAGGGACCCCCCCAATAAAGGTTTAACCCCTTGATCACCCCCTGTCACCAGTGATCACCATATTAGTGTCACGGGTGACGCTGGTTAGCTAGTTATTTTTTTTATAGCATCAGGGCACCCGCCGTATATTGCCTAATAAAAGGTTCAATCCCCTGATCACCCAGTGGGTGATATCAGTTACGCTTTAGCGTCAGATAGGGTCTGCGTCGCCTAGGCAGCGTCAAATTAGTGCCAGTAGCGCTAACACCCACGCACGCACCATACACCTCCTTTAGTAGTATAGTATCTGAACGGATCGATATCTGATATGATCAGATCTATACTAGCTTCCCCAATAGTTTAGGGTTCCCAAAAACGCAGTGTTAGCAGGATCAGCCCAGATACCTGCTAGCACCTGCGTTTAGCCCCTCCGCCCAGTCCAGCCCACCCAAGTGCAGTATCAATCGATCACTGTCACTTACAAAACACTAAACACATACTGTAACTGCAGCGTTTGCAGAGTCAGACCTGGTCCCTGCGAACGCTAACAGTTTTTTTGGTAGCGTTTGAATCAGTCGCTGACAGGTGCTTTTTTTTCCTGTGAGTCTCACTACTGTATCAGTAAATTTAGGGGCCAAAATGTCAAATCAAAGGAACAGTAGTGAAGAGGCCTATACGTTTCTGAGCATGACAGGTAGTGAAGAGAAAGTCACCCATCTGTCAGATTCAGGCTCAGAATACGAACCCATAGACAGCAGCAGCATCCTGACAGATAGCTCTGACGATGGAGTAGTGGTCCTTGCCAAGGTCAGGCGTACCTGACCCCATTCTTCTGCTGTCGTTAAGGTGCAAGAACTGCAGGGCTCTCGTATGGAGCAGAGAGCCAGTATTAGTGCCGCTCATCCTTCTGGTAAACTGGCAAGCACCAACGGCCTAGGACATCCTGGTCGTATATCCAGCACTGCAGTAACACTTGGTGACGTGGTGAGTCCCATAAGTGCAGTTCAAGCTGGTGAGGTGGCTAGCACGAGTAGTGTCCCGCAGCCACCAGGAAGAAGACAAGCACAGGCCCGTCAAGCCCATAGCGCCCTTCCTGCTGCATTTGCCAATCCAAATTGGGAGCCCACCACTTCTGCAGCACCCATACTTCCCCCATTCACTGGCCAACCCAGAATTCTGGTGGAAACAGTTGATTTCTTTATCGTACATCATGGAACACAGAGCCATTGTAATAACTATATGGGTATATAGGCCACCTTTAGGTGATGGACACTGGCACGCCCTAAGACGGGAAGTTCACTCCCTATATAACCCCTCCCGTTACTGGGAGTACCTCAGTTTTTTTGCCAGTGTCTTAGGTGTTGGTCACGAGTACAGATGTGCTATGCAGAGGCTCCACTTGCTGGAGTATTTCTTGCTGGAGCAAGCCTTTGCAACCGGATCCATCCAAAGTGCCATTGAGGCCAAGGTGGTTGGTACCCGGGCCTCGTGCCAGAAGAAACAATGTTTTGCCTGTAACGCCTCTCTTTTGAGAGCTGGACCCTGGGATTCAGTGCTTTGGTCAGATTGCAGTGCCATAAAGCTTACTGACAGGGTGCTGTACGGGTTCAGGGCAGTGGAACCCCGATAAAAAGGGACCCCAGTCCTTAAAGGTTTTTTAACGGAGCCCGCCGTAATGGGCGAAGATTGGGTCTGTTTGGTTGTACCACAGGAATTAAAAAAAAAATTTCCTTTGGATTTCTTCCATACAGTAAATGTTGTCATGCTTAAAGTCACCACTGGGGGCTGTAAAGAGCACGTACCTGTTTCCATGCTTTCAGATCTCGCTCTGTGTCAGCTGAAGCTGCATGGCTTCCTCCAGCTATCTGTCCTGGCCACCGGTAAGAGGTTGGAGGGGGGGATTTGGCTGAAGTTTCTCCATCTGGGAATGCTTTTTTCTCTACTCTCCAGGAGCAGGCAGGGGGGACGCTGTATGGTCTGGTGGTTTGCCGCTCCTCCCTCCACCACACTCAGCAGCGGCGGCTCTCCTCTCCCATGTGCTCTCCTCCTCCACCCGCCCCCCCACAAGCCAATCCGATCGGATCGGAGGTCCGCGTGTGGGTGGGAATCACTTTTTTTGAAAAAAAAAGAAGGGGGGGGCGTAGTGAGGAAGTAAGGGGGTGTGGCTTGGCGTGGCATTGGCGCGGGCGTCACAGCGCAGGGCAGATTAAACTACTTTAACCTACTTTAACCTTATTCTGTTGAAAGATCTTGACCTCGACCTTACAGACACGATTATCCTTGCTTGGCAGTACTTTGGTGGTCAAACCTAAAGGCCACATATTCCTTAGTGCCTGGCAATCTTTCATGACACAACATCACCAGGTTTAAGATTAGGCTTTTCAGTGTGCCACTTTCTCCTTACTTGTAGAGTAGATATAAATTGTTCCCTCCACCGGTTCCAGAAGGTATTGGCAAGGGTTTGTACTTGTCTCCATTGACGTTTGTAAAGGTCCTTCTCACAAAACTCTCCAGCTGGAGCACCGGCAAGACAAGTCTTTTGGCGAGAGTAACATCATAAAATAGTACAAGCGCGCATCCTCAGGTGATAGTTTGATACAAAAAAGTGTATGTGACACAATGAATGTATAAGTGAAGGATAAGCAACAATGTTGCTATATCAGATAAGATATGCAAACACAGATCTTGACGTGATAAGTAATAAATAAATAATAAATAAATAATTACAAAATTTAGTGTAATTAATTGTGATATAAAATAAATTAATAAGATTCAAACAAATCACAAACTAAACGTCCTTGTAGATCTAAAAAAATATATAAATAAATGAAATATATATAAACAAAAGTCCCAGTGTGTAGTGAAAAAATAACAGCCACAATTCTTCAACACTTGGAAAAAATATTGATGTTCTTCCAGCCAGAAATATGTTTTAAATAGCCGCTTACCAAATATGTTGGACCTCAGATTATAGAGATCATATAGGCCAGGTGCATTAGCCTGCAGGCAGCGATGGTTTCCACCTATACTTCAATCAAGGAAGAAGGATGTCCTCATCTGATTTCAACAACCAGAGGGCAGGTACTCAACAGCTCAGATCCACAGGTGAAGAAAGAGTATTACCCTCAATTAGGGTTTTCTTTTCAAAGACCGTCCTGAAGTTTAACCCCTCAGTAGAGATAAAAAAGGGGGAGACTTCATTGCAGATGTACTCAAGGAGTTTTTATTAAAAAGTCACTATATATTCACAGCAATTAGTCACAGAAAATTATCACAGCAAGCTGGAAACTGTAAACTTTAAATCCAAATCACACGGCAATCAACAGGAACAAAGAACCGGATAAAAAACTAGCTTCAACTAGCATGAAAGGTAGCAGAGGATTGAACCAGCTGACTGCATAGGAAAAAAAAGAACATGATAGCGTCACAGCCACTTGCTCCACCCGACGCGTTTCCCCTCAACAGGCATCCACTGGGAACGGAGACGTGACTAGACGCCAGCACATCACGTTTAAATACTCCAAGGGCAGGAAAGACAATGGAAGCAACATATTAGCTTCTTCCTCCCGTTGTCATCCAATAGAACGGTCATCTTTCTGGCTAAATTACTTCAAAAATAGCCAAGAAGATATCTTCCATCTCCAAACTTAATTGGAATAAAAGAAAGAAAATAAAAAATGTATATTAAAAGGACAGAAAAATAAAAAATATATAAAAAATGATAAAAAATACATGTTATTAAAAATATATAAAAATATTAATAAATCCTATATATTTAAAAGATTATTGGTTTATATTTCCTGTTCAATATATTTATAAGATATGTATATAAGGGATACATTTCTAGGTTGCGCAGCAGTCCAACCAGAAATGGCATACATACCCATTAAACGAATAACTCCCCATAAGAATTAGTTGATTCCCATATATAACAGAAAAAATTGACAGCAAAATTGATATGCATACAGTGTTATATAACCCCCTACTATCTAATACAGATACCTTAATACGAAATGATACTCGCCACAAAATTGGCTTATATATTATCAGAGAGGGATATCAAAATCCAAAATAATTCTATAAAAAAAAAAAAACTCAAAATAAGTGAAAATTATTATCTACTATCAATATAACAATTGATATCCCATTCTACATTAAGTCCCAGGGGGCTGTAACATTGGAGGTCATATATCCACCTGTTTTCACGACGAGAGATATGTCTCTTTAAATTACTTCCTCTCCAGTGGGGGGTGTATTTTTCTATTGTTATCACCTTAAGTAAAGCCGTATTCCTATTGTGATATAATCTGAAGTGTCTGGACACACTATGTCCAATGAAACCTCTCCTGATGTTACCCAGATGTTCTCCTATACGGACATTAAGAGCACGGCTTGTTCTTCCAATGTATTGTAACCCACAAGGGCAAATAAGTAAATAGACCACTCCTACAGTTCCACAGGTGATAAAATCCTTGATATTATATACTTTTGCTGTAACATTGGAAGTTGCAATGTTACAGCAAAAGTATATAACATCAAGGATGTTATAAATCTTTTGTATTTTGGGCTTACACGAGCAGCTGCACCATGTGTTATTTATATATGGTTAGCGCCAAATACACTTTTCCAATATTGCGAGAGTAACATGGCAGGTGTGAGGACTACTGGATCTTCAGAGTAATTTGAAATGGATGTCAAAGGTCTGGCGTTAATGATAGCTGTAACCTCTGCCATAAATGTCACTAAACATTCGTGAGTAAGCCCTGCAGTTCCTACTTGTAGGAAGATAGAGTCAAGAATTCTGCGGGCTATGCCTATCATCCTCTCCAAAACACCTCCCATGTGAGAAGAGTGAAGTGGGTTGAAGATCCACGTGCAGTCTTGTTCACTCAAGTATCTTTCTACTCTGAGAATGTCCAAATTAGAAGGAATTTGAAGTTCTTTTACTGCAGCACAAAGTTCCAACCTGGGTATGGTGTGTTCGGGAAGCGGTGCAAGTTTTGCTTTCCCCATTAGGAACCCTATGTGGCATTGTTCTTTAATGTCTATGGTTTTCAGGTAAGCTACAGCAGCAATTGCTTTAACAGAAGCATCCGAAAACACACAAAGTCTTTGCATCTGAACATCTGCAGATGACAGAGGAGCATATGGTCGTGGAATTTTAAGGTTGGATAGAGCTGTTAGTGAGTCCTTCCACTCTAGCCATAGGTTCTTCTTGTCGGTGGGGAGTGGGTGGTCCCAATCTAGCAACTCACATGTTAAGTCTCTCAGTAGTGCTTTACCCTGGATGGTGACAGGTACTGCAAAGCCTAAGGGATCATACAGGCTGTTTATGGTAGACAGGACACCTCTACGGGTAAAGGGTTTTTCTTCTGTGTTTACTTGGAAAGTAAACGTGCCAGATCTTAAGTCCCAAGGCAAACCAAGACTGCGTTGCATGGGGAGTGAGTCTGTACCTAGATCTAAGGCTTTTAACTCGTTAGAATGATCTTGGACATAAAAGGCTTCTAAAACTTCTATACTGTTGGAAGCAATCTTGTGGAGTCTTAAGTTGGAACACGCAAGCATTGCTTGAGTTCTTTTGAGGAGACTGATTGCGGCTTTATTTGTGGGTAGTGATTTCAAGCAATCGTCTACATAGAAATCCTTGTCCACAAATTGTCTGACGTCTGACCCATACTCTAACTCTAGCAGAGTGTCTAAGGTCATATATAGCAACTGCAGGGGAAGGACTGTTGCCAAATATGTGCACCCTCATGCGGTATTCTGTGATGTCTCCAGAGGGGTTGTTGTCCCTAAACCAGAGAAACCTCAGAAAGTTACGGTGTTCTTCTTTAACAAGAAAGCAAAAGAACATTTGCTGTATGTCTGCCATGAATGCGACTGAATACTTGCGAAAACGAAGAAGTACTCCTAATAGTCTGTTGTTAAGGTCAGGGCCAGAGAGAAGGACATCGTTTAGAGAGACACCCTCATGCTTGGCGCTGGAATCGAACACCACTCTAATCTGCCCTGGCTTCTTAGGGTGATAGACCCCAAATATGGGTAAATACCAACATTCCATTGAGTCTTTGAGCCTGACCATTCTGGAATATTTTCTCCATGACGGAAAAGAAATGTTCTTTTATCTCTGGTTTCCTTTGAAGGTTGTGTCTTAGGGAAGTGAGACGCTTATATGCTAGTTCTCTGTAGTTAGGCAAAGGTCGTCTTTGTGGTCTAAAGGGAAGAGGTGCAACCCAGCTATTAGTCCCGTCTTTCTCCATACTCCTTTCCATAACTACTAGGAAGAGCCTATCCTCAATGGACATTGCTACCTGGTTATCTTCCTTTGTTCTCTTGAACACTGTGCTTCCTAAGTCGCTTTGGTCGTCATCATAGGTATTGCTGTCACAGAGGGGACTTAGGAAGGGAAGAGGTACAGGGTTGTTGTGTGGTAGCTCCTTTATGAGGATGTGATTTTGACAGGGTTGGAAAAGAGTAGGACGACCATTCTCAAGAGTATTAGTGCGCAGGTTATTAACAGATGCCGGTTTGTGTGCACCTCCCAGGCAAACATCACCTATAATGACCCACCCGAGATCCAGTTTTTGGGCATATGGGGCATTTTGAGGACAGTTGATCAGTTTTCTTACTTTGTGGACTTGCAAGATATGTCTTCCTAGAAGTAAGATTATCTGAGCCTGATCATCTAGTTCTGGTATGAGATGTTCTATGTGGTTCAAGTGAGTCTGGTGAGCTGCTGCGTCTGGTGTGGGAATCTCTGATCTGTTGTCTGGTATCTGGTTGCATTCTATTATGGTCGGTAAGGGTAGGCATGGGTAAGGGTAGGCATGTCTTACCATCCAACGAGGCAACAAGCAACCACTGATTGGAAGTTCAATGCCTTTATACTCCAAATGCTGGAATTTATTTTGAAGCATAATACCTTTATGTTCGGAGGCTCCCACTACCTCCAGGTGCAGGGGGTGGCTATGGGGACGTGCTGCGCACCCTCATACGCCAACCTGTACCTGGGGGGAGTGGGAGAAGGACTTCTTACTGGGAGAGGGATTGTCTGTGTACTCTGACCACATTTGTATGTGGCAGAGGTACATAGAGGATATTTTCATTGTCTGGGACGGTCTGGCAGATGCACTCAGGGATTGCCTGAGTGCTATGAACCGAAACGGCTTTAACCTTTTCTTCACCATGACCTCCCCAGGGAAGTCAATTTCTTGGATATTACTATTCTCAAAAATCTGACTGGAGGACTCTCGAGTAAATTATATAGGAAAGAGACAGCGGGGAACACTCTGCTACATGCAGACAGCTTTCATCCGGAGCCCCTAAAAAAATCCATCCCCTTCAGTCAATTTTTGAGACTCAAAAGGAATTGCAGTACTCATAAGGACTTCCAACAGGAATCCAATGAATTTTTTTTTTTTTTAACATTCAAAGTTTATTGAACATCAATAACTGCATAGAATTGTTACATACTCATATTGGAGATACATGTATTTATCATTAGTTATTTTTGATAATACAACTAGCGATGAACATTGTGGTAATCATTGATGGTTGAACATTTTAATATCGTGCAACCTATCATCGCTATAAATCCGTTGGTTACTCGTATCTGTATGTTAGTTCTGTCTAAGTCAAATCAGTTTATAACATCATCTATATTACGAACTTGTGTATCGACTATTACTCATAAACTGTAGGTAAACTTATACCAGTGAAGATATTCAATCAAAGTAACAGAAGCTAGAGAAAAGGGAAATAAATAGATTAGAGATTAGATTTAAGGGGGGGGGACAATAAAGGTGTATACCATTAGGATCTAGTAACAGATAAAGCTATCTGTTCTTCACATGTTTGAGTACTGACTTATCAAGTTTTACAGAATTCTTTGTATGCGTCAGAATAACGAAATTCTTTCCAAGGATACCATGTTTTGTGAAATTTGTCAACTGTATCTGAAGCTTGAGCCAAGGTGTCTTCCATTTCGTGAATCATTGAGATCTTTGCTAGCCATTGCGAGATAGTGGGTACTTGCGTGGTCCTCCAGAAGGTTGGGATTAGCGTCTTTGCTGCATTCAGCATATGTTTAGTTAGAGAGGTCTTGTACTTTTTCAGAGGTTGTGAGGAGATGTGTAGGAGGCAACAGGCAGCATCCAGCTTTAATTTTGTTTCGGTTATCGACTTTATTAGATCTCTGACTTTACACCAATATGTGGTCAGTTTAGGGCATTGCCACCAGATGTGTAAAAGCGTGCCTGTGTCCCCCCCACACCTCCAGCATGTTTTTGGGGTATGAGCATACCAGAAGTGTAGTTTAGTAGGTGTAACATACCAATCCGTGAGTAATTTATATGATGTTTCCTGCATTTTGGTACTTATTGAACACTTATGGGCCAGAATACAGGCTTTTGTCCATTGTTTGTCAGTAAATGTTCCGTTGAGTGCAGCAGACCAGTGTTTTCGAAATCTGTCTGTTCTTTCAGGGGTGTGGCTTTGCAGCCATTTATATGTTATAGACGTGGCCTTTTGGAGTTGCTCACCTTGTGCGCAGATTGTTTCAAGGTCTGTCATAGGCCTAGAAAAATGGTCTTGTCTATTCGAGCTGTTCACGTAGCTGCGAATCTGGAAATACGTCCAGATGGGCATATGGTGTATCTCGCTTATTCTTTTTAGGTCTATGTGGTCTAATAGTCTTCCTTTTTGGAAGCAGTCACCAGCCAGTAAGGTTTTGTAAGTGTGGGGTCGACGCAGTAGTCTGTTGCCCATTCCTGGGCTAAATTCTGAATTGTCTGATAGTGGGGTAAGAGGGCTTAGTGGTGTGGTCAGTGTGGATCTTGCAGACGCTTTTGTGCAAATATTCAATGTGTGCTCCAATAAAGGTTGTTGTTTCAGTGTGTTATTTTTCTTCAGTCCTGGGTTCCATAGGGAGAATAGGAGAGGGAATGGGCTTAAACTTTCTTCTAGTACTACCCAGTCTTTAGTTCCTCTATGGCAGTGCCAGTCAATCACCCTTGTAAGGTGTGCCGCTTGACAGTATTTCTGGAAGTCTGGGATACCCATCCCTCCCTGTTCCTTCGGTCTGGTCAGGAGTGTAAATTTAATCCTGACTTTTTTATGTGCCCAGAGAAAAGTCAGTAGGGCGGTTTATAGTTTTTTGAAAAATATCTGGGGTATTCTGACCGGCAGTGCCCTGAGGAGATATAGAAGCCTGGGCAACATCACCATCTTTAAGATTGCAGCCCTCCCAAACCACGAAAAGTAGCCCGAATTCCATAGTTTTAAATCCTTCTCTATCTGCTGGAGTAAGGGGGGGAAGTTTGCCTCATATATCTGTGATATTTTAGGGGTCAACCAAATCCCCAAATATTTCAAAGCTGTCCCTTCCCATTTAAAAGGGCAATTGGCTTGTGTTTTATCTAGGTCCGTAGGGGATAGACTAATATTCATGGCTTCAGATTTTGTGAGGTTTATTTTAAGGTTAGAAAGGTAACCGTAGTGGGCAAAGGCTTTCATAAGGTTAGGGATAGTAACATGTGCGTTTGTCACAAAGAATAATAGATCATCGGCGTATGCTGCCGTTTTGTATACCTTGTCTTTAATGGGTATGCCTTTGATTGCGTTATCTTTATTAATCATGCGGATGAATGGTTCCAGGGATAGTATAAATAATAATGGAGATAAGGGGCAACCCTGTCTTGTACCGTTTGTTATTTCTATTGTTTCCGATAAAGATCCATTGATCCTTATCCTAGCTGAAGGTTGTTGGTATAGTGATTTGATCCATGTCATCATGCGTGTGGTTATCCCTATGTGCGTGCGGAATCCAATGAATTGACAGCCAGACTGATGGAGAGAGGATACACCAAAACAACCCTCAAGAAAGCGTTTAATCATGTAAAAAACATGGATAGACAGAAAATAATCTTCAAGAAGAAAGCCCATAAGAAAGAGGACAACACAACCAGAATCATTATGAGATTCTCAAACGAACATAAAGAAATAAGAAAGATCATCTCCAAACACTGGTCAATTCTTACAGAAGACCCGATTTTAGGGAGCCTAGTTACTTCTAGACTCCAAATTACTTATAAAAAATCAGGCGGCATAGGAAATATGCTCACCCAAAGCGAGTATAAATGCAGTATAAGAGGAGATCCCTGTAAGACCTGGGGCACATATCCATGTGGAGCATGCTCACAGTGTGCAGTTATAGACAAGAGAACCACAATTACTCTACCTAGTGGTGAAGACTTTCAGGTTCGACATTTTGCAAATTGCAGAACACGAGGAGTCATCTATTTAATGCAATGCCAATGGGGAGCCTTCTATGTCCGGAAAACCCGACAGGAATTTACCAAGAGAGTGGAAAAGCATATACATAGTATGAGCATTGGCAACCTATATTTACCATTAGGCAGACATGTAGCCAAACAACACAATTACAGAATGCCAAGGGTCAACTTCACAGTGCTAGACAGACTTCACATACCCACCAGGGGGGGAGACTGGAACAAGATCTTGCTCCAACGTGAAATGCGTTGGATCAGGCGCCTTAGGGCCACCACCCCCCTGGGTCTAAATGAAGTAGAGAGTTTCAGGCCCTTTCTGGAGGGCTTCGGATCCGGCAAAACCGATTAGGGTACTTCTTTCACTCTCTTGGCTAGACATACTATTCTACCACGTAGCACCATGGGCGGGATATATCTCATTCTCCCCGTGGGGCATCCTTGATTTACCCCTTATGTGCACCTAGGTACAAGATTGAGATTGTTTCACCATGGGGGGTGTTGCCTTATGGGATTATGTGAAATCTCCATTAATCGCTGTAAAATATTGCAATTAGAAATATATTTCAGTTAGAGGGAAATATATTTAAAATACTGAGTGTTGTGTTGGTGTTATTGTAATTAGTTCAACTTCAATGGTTGGCCTTTTGTTCTCCCTGATAACATCTTCCCTGGGTAGTAAACAACAGCCTTCTTTGACTCATCCAATCAGGCTGTGCCCAATATACATTTACTAGGTACAGTGACCAATTAGGGAGAATTATATTAGCCACACTACAGAAAGGAGGGGGGTATATAATGCTTTGTGCTGTCACCATAGGCTGACCTGAAGTTAAAAGGTAATCTAATATACTTGTATTTTATACTGTACTGTAAATATGGGTGTCGTGGGTAATTTGTAAATACCATGTAAGCCAGGAGACCTACACTGTACATTGTGTTGTAAATACTGTCGGGTGTGTACTTTGTATAGATTATGTAACCCTATTAATAAATGTGTATTGCGGAACGAACTACCTCTTTGTTGTAAGATCTCTCAGATCTAGATATGTATATGTCCATACTACTACAATGATTGAGGTGTATGCACAAAATACAGAACTAGTCAACAGGGGTTTCAAATGTATCTGTATTGTTTATTTTGATCATTATTGTTTTTGTAACTTTGACTATTTTGATCCTCCAGTTTGGGCAAGTATCTCTAGGCCCCTGTAGGATCCAAATTTGTGATGTAATTCTATAAGGTTTTTGTTGGATTATTTCCACAAAGATCTTTTCAGTATTTGCTTCTCATGGCCTCCCGCCACATCTCGGTGCGATTCACCATGTAGATTGGGATAGTCCCCTAGAATCCTTGAGGTAATTTTTCGCTAATGTCCTATACCTACCCGACACAGGGGGGCCCCACTGTATACGTGTGGTGGGGCCACCCCCTTTCCGGGGGCCTTATATTAGGCAGGGATCTCTGTGTCGGTGGTTACTAGTCCAAAAAAAAAACCTTCCCCCACTCTATTCTTTTCCAGTGGGGACAGGGGACTACATGTGGTTTATTTTATTTTACATTATAGGTTATATAACAATGTAGTCCAATTTAGTCCAACTTGATTTTCCCTTCCCTTTCCCCTTCCCCCTTTCCCCCCCCCTCCCCGTTTCCCCCCCCCCCAATTATTTCTCCTTCCCTCTCTGTTCCAATTTGTCTGGAATCAGGGGGCGCACCTTGAGGATAATTGGTGGGGGGACTTTTCCAAGTTGGACCCATTGGCTTAGCATTTAATTTAAATGTATTTATTTTATTTTAGTCCAGGTTTGGCTAGCTACGCGGATAACTCCGTGTTTTCTTTAGAGTATGGGCACGGCCCTTCTCCAACATGGTTGTCTACCCACACTTCCATATCTATGTTGATACGGACCACACGTCGTATGTGCGTGCAACTAGACGCACGCAGTCATGACGCGCATGTGCAATGTGTACAGCAAAGGCCGTTGCCTAGGTGACGCCGGACGCCTACATCGAGCGCACCTGGCGGCGGTACCTACAAACACATCGCACCATTGGCTGGTGCGGTGTTGTACCCCCGCCCACACCTGAACCATCACCACATATAGGACGCCAGGGACGACACAACGGCGCCATTCTTTCCTCGGCATGTACCAAGGCTTTTTAGGTCTATCCCGGCCGTGGCTACATACGGACTCCTTGGGCTCCAGGACATGTAACTGGCACTTCTAAAAAAGTGACTCTTTTGCTCAATATGTGTTGCTCCCAACAGGGAGACAAACTTTTGTTGCTTGACTTACTTAATTTATGGGCATTGTGTGGGGTGTGGATGGGGGGGGGTGGAAGATTTCTGCCATTTCTCTTTCTCTCTCTCTCTCTTTCTTTTTCCTCTCTCTTTCCCTCTCTCTCTCTCTTTCTCTCTCTCTCCTTCTCTCCCTTTCTCTCTCTCTCCCTTTCTCTCCCTCTCTCTCTTTCTCTTTCTCTCTTTTTTTTCTTTTTTTCTCTCTTTTTCTCTCTCTCTCTCTTTTTCTCTCTTTTTTCTCTCTCTTTCTCTCTCTTTCTCTCTTTTTCTTTCTCTTTCTCTATCTTTCTCTCTTTTTCTCTCTTTTTCTCTCTCTTTCTCTCTCTTTCTCTATCTTTCTCTCTCTCTTTTTCCCTTTTTTTCCCCCCTCTTTTTTCTTTTATTCTTTTCTTCTTTTTTTCTCTTTTTTCTCCCCCCCCCCCCACCACCACCTAAATTCCCCTCCCCCCCTTTTTTTCTTTCACGGCTGCTCCATGGATATCTATTATTCAATTTGCCAGACAGCTATTTGGTGCTGCAAAACACCTAATACTGGGATCTTCTTAGTATCCAGTCGTCTTGTAGAGCTATAGGACAATATCAACACCCTGAGGCGTGGGACCCCCTATCCCGACATGAGTGATCGCCTTAATTTTTGAGATGTTCTGCGAGGACATGAGTATTTGTGATATTCTTACTCTAGCGAAGGATATACACATCTACTATCATTAATTGTAACGTTATGATTTTTGGTTTCCTAGACTGTGATGTATTTCCCTGAAGAAGACTTATGAAATATGTATGTTGAAACGCGTTGGAATCCAACTACTCTACGCCACGGCTGTCATCTGTGGTGACCCCAAAGGGTAGTGAGATACATCACCTCCTCTCCTATATTCCTTCTTTAATTGAATTATTGTCATTTAGTACAGATAATATTTTGATTACAGAAATTTGAATTGTTATTATTTATTTATGTGTCACTAGTGTAATGATTTTGTATTTTCTTAAATGTTGATCTATAGTAAATAAATTGATTTTTTAACTTTCAATCTATATTTCATTGCCTTAAAAATCCCCTCAGAGGTTTCAAAAATTTCAAAAAAAGTCTTACCATCCATAGATTTAATTTGTAGACCGTCAGCTCTTCTCCCCGCCGTTTCCACTGTACCTGCACAAGTCCTAAGGGAGTAAGGTCTGCTCGGGCCTTTCAGGTTTAGAATGTCAAAAAACACAGCAGATCTAGCTAGTGACTTATTACTCTGATCATCCAAGATGACGTAGAGCTTGACTGCTTTGTCTCTGCGTCCTTTTGGGTAAATTCTCACTAGACAGATTTTATAGCAGGATATGCCATCTGTACTTCCTTTTCAGACTTCAGTGCACTGTGAAGTGATTGCTATGGTGTCTGTACTAGAGTCTTTGGTCTCCCTGCCTTGCTCCTTGTCCCTATGAACAGGTGAAAAAGTTCTTGGAGTAGGCCTTGGGTGTAGAGCTGTGTTGTGCTCTGTGCTGTCACATTCTGTACATTTGACACTGACCTTACAATCCTTGGCGAAATGTGTGGATGAAGAGCAGCACTTGTAAGAGATGTTGTTCTCTTTGAGGAAAGCTTTGCGATCCTGGATGGTCTTTGTCCTGAAGGCTCTGCATTTCAGAAGAGGATGTGGCATCTTATGTAGAGGGCAGAACTTAGTAGGGTCGCTGTCTTGATCCTCCGGCTGAGACTCTGCAAATCTGTGGGAAGAAATGTTAGTTTTGTGCACTGCTACTGAAGCTCTGAGTTGTTTAGGGCCAGAAGAAGTGGTATAAGACACTGGAAAAATTAAGCTGGGGTCATCTTTCATTCCTGCTTGTCTGTCTACAAAGTCCACAAACTCACTAAAGGGTGGAAAAGGCACATTGTGTTTTCGTTTGTAGTTACAGCCATGCGTAATCCATCTTTCGTGTAACTCATAAGGCAGTTTTTGTGCTAAGGAGTTAATACCTCTAGCAGAGTCAAGATAAGAAAGGCCAGGTACAGTAAGTCTCTTTCTGCTTTAGCAAATTGTAACTCCATACACAGGTCACTGAATTCTCTGAGTCTTTGATAACCTCTGCCAGGTATTTTTGGGAAGTCTTCTATTCTTTTAAACAGTGTACTCTCTATAGCCTCTGGTGAGCCATAACATCTATCCAGTCTGTTCCAGATGTTTGCAAGGCCTATCTCAGGGCGGTTTATGTTAATGTCTCTGATCCTTTTGGCATGTTCAACAGAATCATTGCCAAGCCACTTTACGAGGAGGTCTATCTGGTCCCTACAGGATAGATCTAGACCTTGAATGGCACTCTGGAAAGAGGATTGCCACGCCCTGTAGTGTTGGGGGCGATCACTGAATTTGACAAGTCCTTGGGTAACTAACTCTCTCTTGACCAGCAACTTGGCAAAGTCTACAGTAGCCTGATTGGCATTTGGGTAGGCTGCTGGTGTATTGTGGTGCGGGGTAAAGGCATACCTGGTAAAAGTCTCTTCTTTAGGCGTGCTGGGTTCAAACTTGCTTAAGGTTCGTACCGGCTCGTTGCATATACCTTTGGAGTGAAGACTGGTGTTTGATGCTTGTATGAAGGCTGGGTACCTTGTGGAGTAGAGGGTTTGGTTGGAACTGGAAAGTCTGGAACTCTGTCAGATTTTTCTTGCTTGTAGCACTGGGTTCCCAGGTCATCTTGTTGCTGCTTTATTTGATGTGACTCACTGACGTCATGTTTGATTTCTTGTTGTGGGATGCTGCTTGGGTCCCATTGCTGGTAGACATAATCTGACGTGCATTGTGAAGAATCTTGTTGGTCCTCCTCTAGACCTGGTATGCTGCTGCCCAGGGGTGTTTCTAGATCTACAAAAGATCTGGGGCTAGAGCCCATAGCAGCGTAGCAAAGAAAGTCATACGCTTGGGCGGGCATACACATGTATATTCAGTAATATACGTAATATATGTGTGTGTGTGTATATAAATCCCCAGAGAGCCCCCCACTTACATCAGGTTCCCCAGAGAGCCCCCCCTTACATCAGGGTCCCCAGAGAGCCCCCCCTTACATCAGGGTCCCCAGAGATCCTCCTCCTTAAATCAGAGTCCCCAGAGAGCCCCCCCTTGCATCAGGGTCCCCAGAGAGCCCCCCTTACATTAGGGTCCCCAAAGAGCCTCCCCCTTAAATCAGGGTCCCCAGAGAGCCTCCCACTTAAAATCAGGGTCCCCAGAGAGCCTCCCCCCTAAAATCAGGGTGCCCAGATAGCCCCCCACTTACATCAGGGTACCCAGAGAGCCTCCTCTCCACTTGTGGACCCCTGCAGAGACTTGGGGCTATGGGCCCCAGATTTAGGGCTATAGCCCCAAAAGCCACCCCCTAGAGACGCCACTGCTGCTGCCTACTCTTGGCTCATTGTAGATGGCTGCTTCTAAAGCTTCTGAAATGGCGGCGGCAGGCATCTCTTTCTACTGCCAGCTTCTCCATGTTAGCTTCTAAGATAGCTTGCTGCAATTTCAGAGATGCTTCCTGCTGGGCTAGCTCTTCCTCCAGGCCTATTCTTTCCTTCGCTCTCTCTTGTTCCATAAGTACTCTTTCTTGCTCTCTCTCTTGTTCCATGCATGCTCTTTCTTGCTCTCTCTCGTTCCATGCGTACTCTTTCTTGCTCCAAGCGTACTCTTTCCTTCTCTCTCTCTTGCTCCAAGCGTACACTTTCCTTCTCTCTCTCTTGTTCCTGTCTCACCTTTTCTGCACCAAGGTGGGACTTTTCTTTTTTCATCTGCAACTCTTGGGAATGGGGCCCTGACTTTTGCTGCTTCGGCTTTTGAACGGGAAATAGATGCTGCATTTGCGACAGATGACTTACATAAGCTTGCTCGTGAACGTGTTTTTTAAGAAGATGTCCAACTGTGAGACATGGCTGCGGGGAAGAAGCTGTATAGAGACTGTTCTAGTGTCGTTGCTGCTTGACAAAATGCGTCTCTGTGTAGCGTGGCTGCTTGCTTCGCCTGCCGCAGGCCTGTAGCTTTAAGGCTTCTGACTGTATGGGTACTGCATAGCCCCGGACTGTACAGACTTCCGAAGTCAGCTTATCTTCCTTCAGAGGTCAGCTTAAAAATTTCACTGTTCTGTCTCTGGGACAGATAGCTAAACCTTCTTATCCTAATAACTTCAGATACCATATTTCTTTGATCTCAGTTTTATTAGAACAAGCCAGGTGAAACTACAAAACAACAGACATAGACCTCAATAAGTATAATATTGCATACAATACAGCATACATTGCATAAACAATAATATACAGTACAGATGAGATAATAAAAACATACTTTTTAAGTTCTCTAAGGGGTGATGATGATAGATTGAGAAAGACATGTCTTGCTTCCTGCAATGTGTTGAAAAGAATGGTGGCTGGTTCTACCCAGAATTCCCTGCTTGCTGACAACTTTCTTAATTACACATAGAATAAAACAAATAAACAGAACTGCAGCAATACCAAAAAGGAACGCTATATGGAGCCTGCACACCACATATGATTGTCTTAAGTAAATTACACATTTTGCATGTAAATTTAACAACACAGGTACAAATAAGGTACAAATAATCAGCAAGACATCTGGTGGACAGAACAACCCCATTTCTACTCCGTTAAGGAGGAGGTGATGAGGAGGTCCAGGGGATCAGATAACCTCAAATTTCTTGGACACAGGATCCACATTTTTGCAGATCTATCACCATATATGGTTCAAAAAAGACGCTCTCTCAAACCGTTACTCCAACTTCTGATTGAAAAAGAGATCACATATCGTTGGTCATTTCCCCTGCGACTGAATGTCTCCTACGGAAATAAAAGTTATGGCTTCTCCTCATTCGCAGAGGGAGAAAGTCTGCTTCAATTGGGCTTGATTACGCAGGATCCATCCCCCCCCAGACCAGCAGGAGCTCCACTTCATCTACAAAGAGGCCCTCGCTGGCAAGCCCACTGCAACCTACCTGGCTGAAACAAAGCTCCAAACACTCTAAAGAAAATCTCCCGCCATGATGTGCTGGCCCCTTCAAGGATCAGGGCCCTTATCCGGAACTCTTCTTATGTCAATTCCCGGTCCTCAGGGACCTTTCTGGGTTCTCCAATTGTCTCTCCTTCCATGATCCCCCCATAATGGAACTGACAGGTCGCTCTTCACAGGCCTTGCTGTTCTTCAGTGCATTCTGTTACTTCGTTCTGAGCAGCCGACCGTTTTCTAGCCATGCTGCGTATGCGTACTCCTCGTAGAGTTCGTGCTGTGCGGGGGCTTGGTGTTGGGGTCCTGACCTTGACACAAGTCCAGTCCATGAACAGGGTGGGGAGGAGTTCATGGACCAAGAATTGGTTGCTTCAGCGTGACCAGTTCTCTCATATGCCTTTGCTCCGTGAGATCCGTGAGAATAATCCTGATGATTTCAGGAACTTTCTCAGGATGACGGACCCCGTATTTCACCGTGGGGGGGTGGTTGACGTCACCGCGTTCTTGGCGATCGGAAATTCCGACAACTTTGTGCGACCGTGTGTACGCAAAACAAGTTGGCTTCGCTGACCCCCTATATCAGCAGGCAGGATACCTGCATGAGGCAAGCCATCACTCCGGAGCAGAGGCTCGTCGCTACCCTGTGGTACTTGGTGACGGGGAGAAGCCTGCAGGACCTCAAGTTCTCGACAGGCATCTCCCCCCCAGGCTCTGGGTATCATTATCCCAGAGACCTGTTCTGCCATCATCCAGGTCCTGCAGAAGGAGTATATGAAGGTAAGATTTGTATCCTTTAATATCACATTTTATTGTATATAATGTTTGCTAATGTATTGTATTTCTTTCCTCATTCCCTAATTACCATGATTGTAATATGCTGTGAATGTCCCCTTTGTCCTCATGCATGCTGGAATTTTATGTTTTGTTTTTTTGTCCTTCATACATATTTGCCTTCACTTACCTCCCCAGCATGGTCTCCTGCCCTATATTCACATCATGTAGTCACTTAACAATGTATTTTATCAGCTCCATAGTAGTGCTTTACCCCAAACACCAAACACTATACCCACCTCTTTTGTGGTCAGATTTATGGATGAATTCCCCAAAGCATGTAGTGCAAGGGCCTGCCTGTATACTTTCAAATGGTAATGTTTAAAGTTTTTGTATTCTATTATTATCTTGACCAGATGACCAGTTCTCTCAAATGCCTTTGCTCCGTGAGATCCGTCAGAATAATCCTGATGATTTCAGGAACTTTCTCAGGATGATGGACCCCGTATTTCACCGTCTGCTGGCCTTGCTGACCCCTATATCAGCAGGCAGGATACCTGCATGAGGCAAGCCATCACTCCGGAGCAGAGGCTCGTCGCTACCCTGCGGTACTTGGCGACAGGGAGAAGTCTGCAGGACTTGAAGTTCTCGACAGGCATCTCCCCCCAGGCTCTGGGTATCATTATCCCAGAGACCTGTTCTGCCATCATCCAGCCATTATCCTTTAATATCACATTTTATTGTATTTAATATTTGCTAATATCTTGTATTTCTTTCCTCATTCCCTAATTACCATGATTGGAATATGCTGTGAATGTCCCCTTTGTCCTCATGCAAGCTGGATTTTTATGTAATTAATTTTTTAGGTCCTTCATACAGATTGTCCTTCACTAACCTCCCCAGCATGCTCTACGGGCCCTATATTCACCTCATGTAGTCACTTAAAACAATGTATTTTATCAGCTCCATAGTAGTGCTTTACCCCAAACATCCCCTAAAATGTTTTGAAATGTTATTTTAGCTTTAAATTCAGGCAAAGTGCCAGAGGCTTTTTTTTTGTGGTGTCCCCAAATCATTTTTAGTAACCCTCCCTCCCCCAACTGCTAAGTCAGCTGATCCCAATTCTCTATCCTCAATCATCTATCTGCTGACTTTGCCAAACCCATACACACTATACCCATCTCTTTAGTAGTCAGATGTATGGATGAATTCCCCAAAGCATGTAGTGCAAGGGCCTGCCTGTATACTTTCAAATGGTACTGTTTAAACTTTTTAGATCCTATTATTATCTTGATAGGTAATAGCAGAATGTCCAAATGTGCTCAAATGTGTACAGTGTGTATTTATATCTTTGTATTATGACACTTCTTACCTGTCCAGTGGGCTGCCAATAGTGTAACTAAGGAGGGGCTGTTCCAAGTAATACCCTGTATTTAGGCATTCATCTCTCAATGAAGTGGAGGTTACCTGTCCAAGATTTCCCCACCCCCCCATAATGTTAGAAATGGCCCATGAGAGGGGGGAGGGGGAATATGATAGGTGTACCTTATACTTTGGTGTTGATAAATTCCCCTTAATAAATGCTATCTGGAGGTTGCCCCAGAATGTTTGTGCCTAATCTGCTTGACATGTTTCTGAGCAAAAATATTAATTTAAATTTTTTTTTCGTCAACAGTTTCCTTCTACGCCACAGGAATGGCCTCCCACTTTGCCCAGCGGTGGGACTTTCCTAACTGCGGAGGGGCAATTGATGGGAAACACGTCCACATCATCCCACCACCCAACTTGGGGTCGTACTATTTCAACTATAAGGGGTTCAATAGTATTGTGATGTTGGCGGTGGTGTCGGCTAATTACGACTTCTTGTATGTGGATGTGGGGAAGAATGGCCGGATGTCCGATGGTGGAGTCATCGCCCAGACGGAATTCTACAGGTGTCTCCAGAATGGCAGCTTGGACTTGCCAGCTCCAGAGGACAATGTGGAAGGACTCCCATTCGTGTTCGTTGCTGATGAAGCGTTTGCGCTGGGGGACCATCTTATGCGGCCATTCCCGATGAGGACCCTCACCCCGGAACAGAGGGTTTTTAATTACCGGCTGGCCAGAGCCCGAAGAGTGGTGGAGAACACATTTGGAATCCTGGCCAGCCGGTTCCGCCTATTTCTGACACCTATCCATATGGCGGAGTATAAACTTAATCATATAATCATGGCGTGCTGTATTCTCCATAACTTTTTACGGAAACATTCGGCCAACTATGCTGGCTCAGTTGGGCCTGAGGCCGGAGTGATACCTGAAACAACACTGACGGCGCTTGAAAGCGGCCGTCCTGGCTTGCCCTCCCTGAGTGCCCGTGATGTCCGGTTACGATACCTGGAGTTCTTTGCGGGTAGGGGGGCCATCAATATGCCTGCAAATTTGTGAAGCCTTTTTCAAATAAAAAAGCAAAAAAAAGAAATTCTTTGTGGACTTTTACTGCTTGTGTTTGTTTTAGCTGACCCTGACAGAAATGTGTTGAGTCCAGAAAATGGCGTGATTGTGTAACCTTATACAAAGCACTGTTGGCTGTTATTTACTAAAGGCGTATACCCTTTTTATACTACAAGTGCTCTTGAAACTGCAATGAAAATGCTCTTGTAGTGCAAAGAGGATTTGCCCTTAGGAAATAACCACCATTTTCTCAGAAAACAGCAATTACATCACAACAAAAGTGTTGTAGCGTTGAGACAATAATCCACACATTCTTGATTAACAAACTTTTTAATACCTGCACAATCACATGTGCATTTAGAAACGGTTTTTAAAACAAACCAACATGTTTGTTGTATAACAATTTTTGGGGTGGCATTATCAAAAATAGAAATGTCCATTTGCGATAAAACGGGCCTGTGTAAAACCAACAAGAAAGACAAAAAACTTGAACTTACAAAGTTCACATTTGGTAAAACTTGAAGGCAATATCAGACATGAGTATTTAGGAACTGTGTTTGATATTGCGTTCAGATGGGGTCAAATCACCCCTTGAAAAGCCAAATTTGGAAGATGCACACCAATTTACGAATGTCAACATGTGCTAGCTGCCATCACGGGGATCAAGGGACGTGTTTTGTGGGAGCAAGCCCTTCCTCACCGCTACTTTATTATCGAGGAAGGAGTTGCACCCCCAAAACGCGTCCATTGATCTCCCGTGATGGCAGATAGCATGGCACACTGTGTGCATCCTCCAAATTTGGCTTTTCGAAACATTGCTAAAAAATTTAAAACATTGTACCACACAAAAACAAAAGTGATTTTGTGGGGTTTTAAATTCGCCCCAAAACATCAATGATGTTATTATTTTTTTGAATCACATCATTGATTTTTTTCTTGATGTTTTCCAATTCTAAATTACACCCCATGATCTCCCCGATCAGGATCTGGGCACTTTCTGATGTGAAAGGATCTTGATCCCTAACCTCATGATCACCTAAAAAGAGAGAAACCAAACAAAAACAGGTATCAAAAATCTGCCAGCATCCATCTCTTACCTGAGCCTGTGATCGCAGACACTCACCTGTTGTGGTGCCAATTTCCACCACATCTTCTTCCTCCTCCTGCTCAGCTTGGGTTGGGGGTATTTCCCCTTCTTCCCGAGGTGGGGGGGTCTCTGGTCTCCTCGGATGAGGGGTGTCCTCCGAGTCTTTTCTCCCCTATGTAAAACAAAAATGGTATAATTAGCACACAGATATTTGATGGCAGAACTATAAAGATGAAACATTGCTTGGAAGTGGGGTACAATTGTCAATTTTAGCAGAGTTCCAAGATGTCGCTTTTTTATTGTCCTTTGTCAACCTGCAATACTTTACCTGTTTAGTACAAGCTTCACAGATGGAGACCCCCCTATAGTATACACTGGAGCACCTGTGTGCCCCCCCAATAAAAAGGGTGTTCTGGTGTCCCACACTAGTGCTCCAGTGTCCAGATGTGAAAACAGCTGCTGAGTGCCCTCTCCTTACACAGAATCTAGTTTGAATTTCATTCTAGTAACAAACCCATCTACACAACCAAATATTTTGCATCCAAGTAGGCCCTAAAAAATGTAGGAAAATGCATATGGACTAAACAATAGTGTTTTAGAGGGCGAAAAAAAAATGTTTGATACGAACGAATAATGGGCCCATGAACATTAAAATTGACATTTTAAACTGTACAATTAAGAAAAGCATATGGAGCAGCACGAACGTAATAAAGACAAAAAGAATAGGAACACAGCACAACTACTTACTTTTTTGCAGCACTCTCCGGATCTTTCGGTGCTGCTCGGGCTCTCTTAATTTGAGGTCCGACCATCGCTTCCTGAGCTGATCTTTCGATCGTCGTACCCCGAAATTCCTGTGCAGACTTTTGACCACTTTCGCCATGATCTTGGCCTTTCTGATATTGGGGTTGGGGTAAGGCCCAAACTTTCCATCATAGTCGGCCTTCTTCAGGATGTCGACCATCTCCAACATCTCCCCAAAGGACATATTTGTGGCCTTAAATCTTCTCCTTCTGGATCGGGACGTGTCCGGATCCGGGCTTTCCTCCTCCTCCTCCTCGTTGCTATAATTAGCACGCACCTGCTGTGACTCCGCCATGTGCTGTTCACCCACTGCGCCGAACGAAAAGGGGAGGGGAATAGACTAGAAAGAAGGTCAGGGGCGGGCGGAGTTACACGCATGCGCAGTGTGTATAAAGCGTAACACACATGCGTATTACGTACGATCTGTGAGCGGAGGAAGGAGCATTGGACGCGCCGATCGCAAGAACGAAGGTAAGAGACAAACTTGTGCCTATACTGCTTCTAGATTGAGGCCTATATTGTAACAAGATTAGGAGAGTTTTGTCTGACATTAGGCTTTGTCTTGTGTTGTGTCTTGCAGTGAACATGGATATCTTATTACAAGATAATGACTTCATGTCAATATTCATTGACATGTTCAGGGAGCTGCCCTGTTTGTGGGAGATCAACCACCCACATTATAGGAACCAAATAAAGAGGAAGGCAGCACTGGATCAATTGTTGGAAATTGTGAAGCAGGTGATCCCCACGGCAGACATCACATATTTGAAGATCTTAATTGGTGGCCTGAGGAGCACATATGTAAGGGAGTGCCAGAAAGTCCAGGATTCCCAGAGATCCGGAGCAGCAGATGACATCTATGTCCCCAGGATGTGGTACTATGACAGGCTGCATTTTCTGGCAGGCCAGACTGAACCCAGGCCATCACTCTCCAGTCTTCCTTCCACGCTTCCTTCCCCCCCAGCTGAGGCTTCTGACGCCCAACCTGGGCCTTCCAGGCAACAACATGTGGAGGAGCCCAGCTTGAGCCAGGTATAGCATTCCTCTAAATAGTTCAGGTTGTCCAATCAATGATGTTAACTAGATGTTAGTTTGGAGTACTAATTTAGTATTGTGATTGATGATGCAAAAACTAAAACCATGTCCCTTTTTCATACACAGGGAAGTCTCAGCCAGGAGGTGGCCGGGCCGAGCCGGCTGCCTGATATGCCAGTCCCTCCCCAACACCTGGAAAGAGAAAGTAGTAGGAGGAGGAGTGCCCTAGAGGAGGCTGCCATAGGCCTCTTTTGGAGGGCTACAGAGGCCCTGGGAGCACCACACACCGTGGAGGAGGACATTGCTGCCATCATTGCCTCTAAAATGCAGGAGGGACAACAACTCATTTGTGAGTCGCTCATATTGGAGGCTCTTAATAAAGGTATGAGGGGCCAAATTACATCTCAGACACACCTTTGCGACAGATGGTCCTCCTCCTCCTCCTGCAGGTCCTCCTCCTCCTTCTCCTCCAGGTCCTCCCAGTCCTCCTCCTCCTCCAGGTCCTACTCCTCCTCCTGCCACATCTCCAACAGCACAGCCACAGCCCGGAATGAAGCGTGGAAGGAAGACCAGAAAGTGAGGACCCTGGATCCAGTCTGGTCGGCCAAAAGATGCAGCCTCTTGTGGTACCACAGCCTGGGGACACAGATGTCATCTGCTGCTTTCTGGATCTCTGCGACTTCTGGACCAGACTGGCCTCCCTTACATATGGACTCCTCAGGCCACCAATTTTGATGTTCAAGAATTGATGTCTGCCCTGGGGGTCCCAGGCTTCGCTAATTTCTCCTGTTTATCCAGCGTTGCCTCCCTCTTTGTTTGGTTCTGAGCCCTTAATAAAGGAATTTTGTTTTGAATTATACTTGCCTATGTGTGTTTTACTTCAAAAAGGACAGTTTGTTGGTGAGGATTCAGGTACATTTCAAAAATACAATGTGAAATTAACAAGGGACACCAACACCAAACAATCTCCTTGAGATTAAATAATAAAAGATATCAATGGTGTTGTGGTAACTTGACACACAAAACACACACAAAAATAGTCTGGAGTAAAACTAAAAATAACATTAAACAAAGATCAGCCTTGGAAAAAATACAAACATAAAATCTAAACCAAAATTGGCTTTAAAAAAAAAAATTCTGTCAGATGTGACAAATAACAATATATTCAGGGAATCCCAAGAAAAAAACAAAAAAATAAGTTTGTGAGAAGTGTGTGTGAATATGAGCAGCAAAACTACTTAATTCTTGTCACATTATAAAGAAGAAGAGAGTGCGCTGTATTAAACCATTTTTAACATTGCAGCGTGACGAAAGTGCTGTATCCATTGCGAACGCTAATTTTACATGAGCGAGCTGTTCCGTGTCGAAATTTCTTCTGAGCATGCGTGGCACTTTGTGCGTCGGAACAGGCCACACACGGTCGGAATTGACGCAATCGGATTTTGTTGTCGGAAAATTTTATCTCCTGCTCTCAAACTTTGTGTGTCGGAAAATCCGATGGAAAATGTCCGATGGAGCACACAGGGTCGGAATTTCTGATAACACGCTCCGATCGGACATTTTCCATCGGAAAATCCGACCGTGTGTACGGGGCATTAGAGTGGAACACAAAGCAGACACGATTAAACTAACTGCAGACTTTCGATCCCTTGCAAAAGCACACAAACTAAACCCCACCCCGGAATCCCTAGCTAAATTAGACAAGGCCCGGGCCCTTCTCAACCTGACCTTAATGACAGCTGCTGAAAAGTACCTCAGGTGGACGGTGGCGAAATTCTATTCTCAGAAGGATAGGATCGGATCGAAACTAGCGGTCAAACTTAGTCCCAGGCCTCGCCCCCTGGCATTCTCGAAAATTAGGCTACACTCGGGAGACCTGACCCAGAATCCTTCCAAGATTATGGAAGCTTTCCTTGAGTTCTATTCCGAACTCTACAAATCAAAACCCCCACCATCAGGTCAGTCACAGAGTGGGTTCCTAGACTCCCTCCCTATACCTTCTTTATCTAAAGACCATAGGGAACTACTTGAAAGCCCATTCACCCTAACGGAGGTTCTGAACACAATCAAATCTTTGAGAGTCGGTTCCTCCCCTGGACCGGATGGGTTTTCCACCGGGTACTATAAAAAATTTGGCCCCACCCTGGGGGGTGTTTCAACTTTATGAGGGAAGGCTCCCCTTTGGGGGCAGATTTAAATGCAGCCTATATCTCGGTGATTCCCAAACCGGGGAAAGACAAAAGCAAGTTTGGGAATTACCGGCCTATATCTCTGATTAACAACGATATTAAAATTATGACTAAGATACTATCAAATAGGATAGCAAGTTTTATCCCCTCATATATTCATGGAGATCAGGTGGGTTTTATCCCTGGAAGACAAGGACCTGATCAGATTAGATGGACCATAGACTTCATCTCACTTCTTAAATTGCATTGGGACGGAGGCCCCCCTCAAAAGGGTTTCCTCTTATCGATTGACCTACACAAGGCCTTCGATTCAATAGACTGGGCATACGTGTCTGATATCCTACGGAGAAGGGGCTTTGGTCCATACTTCTTAAACCTAATACACTCAATGTACTCCAATCCATCAACCCAAGTGCGCCTAATGGGCAGATACTCAGCCTCATTCCCTATAGGAAGGGGTACCAGACAGGGATGCCCACTCTCCCCCCTTCTCGTCGCAATGGCAATATAAACTCTGGCCATAGCAATCAGAACAAATCCCTTTATTAAGGGGGTGACCTGCGGGGACCAGGAACACAAATGTGCACGCAGATGACCTCATACTGTATATAAATTCTCCCCTAATAAGAGTGCTGAGCTCAGTCAGCGAAATCTCAGGTTTGAAGGTCAACATGAATAAATCAACTGCTTTAAATATCATGATTCCTCCTGACCTACTCTCACAGCTTATTAGCAACTTTGAATTTTCCTGGGCCCCCACGGCTATTTCCTACCTAGGGATCAATCTAACCCAGACATAAATAACCTCTTTAAAGCTAATTATCCCCCCATGATTATCAAATGTAGGGGAGAACTTGAAAAGTGGTCTAAATGTGGTCTGTCCTGGCTGGACAGGGTACATTCAGTGAAGATGAATCTCCTCCCCCGTCTCTTGTACCTGTTCTGCTCTCTACCAATCCCTCTTGCGAAGAGTTTCCTCAGTAAATTTCAGTCAGAGATAATACGCTTTGTCTGGGGCAACAAGGGTTATAGGTGCCGTTCAGAATACTACTTCACCTAAAGTCCCAGGGTGGAATGGGCTTGTCGGACCTATGGGGATACTACCAGGCAGCTCAATTGTCACAAATTTTAATTATCTTTTCCAATGGTCCAAAGCCTGAATGGCTCTCCATGGAAAGGAGGGCAACCCCCCTCAACACCATCAATTTCCTTATGTGGTGCGATCCCAAATATAGACCGGCCATAATGGCTCCTACCCTATCTCACTCCATTTCTTTAAGCACTAAACTATTCACACACCTCCCTGACCTCCCCCCTAAGACCATTGTCTCATATCTTTCATAATGATAACTTCCCCCCGGGATTAAATATCCAGGTGTTCAGATGATGGACAGACAATGGTCTCTACCGGATAGGACACTTCCTTACCCCAGCGGGCCCTCTTACCTTGTCTTACTGTAAGCGTAAATTAGACATGCCTGAATCGGAACAGTTCAGATTTACACAAATCTCCCATTTCATAAATTCCATCTGGACTACCAAACCGGAACCTCCCTCAATAACCCCCTACGAGCATTGGTGCTCCAATATTTCGGATCAGAAAGGAGGTATTTCCTAGCCGTCCTACACTAAGACCTGGGAGGAGGACACGGGCAGGACATGGACAACAACGGACTGGTTCCGATCTAGGATATGCTCCTACAGAGGTATTTATAACATTTCCCTTATAGAAGCCAGTCTAAAGGTTCTGACCAGGTGGTATTATGTTCCCTCCAGACTGGCATTGATTTACCCTGGGACATCTCCACTATGCTTTAGAGCAGGGATATGCAATTAGCGGACCTCCAGCTGTTGCAAAACTACAAGTCCCATCATGCCTCTGCCTCTGGGTGTCATGCTAGTGGCTGTCAGAATTTTACTATGCCTCATGGGTCCTTCAGTTCTGCAACAGCTGGAGGTCCGCTATTTGCATACCCCTGCTTTAGAGGTTGTGAGCTTGAGGGCACAATGTTACATATTTGGTGGACCTGCCCCCGCATTAGAACCTTTTGGCGGAAAATCTTCCGTATAATTAGTAATCTAACAAACGAATCTGTCGCTCCCAACCCCCACATAGCCTTGCTTAACCACACCACCCCTAATTTATCTAAACACCTACAGGCCCCCGCCTTCTTTATTCTGTTGGGAGCAAAAATCACTATAGCTAAGGCCTGGAAGAGGCCCACGGTATCCTTCCAGTGTTGTAGGTGGAATGTATCTTGGATTATGTCTCAGGAGCAAATAGTAGCGAAGCTGAATGACAAAATTGGGAGGTTTAATGCTATCTGGGAACCTTGGGCTACGTTCTGTAACATAACGCTCCTCTCAGGTTTGGAGTCTGGAAATGGAATTGCTCCTGCTCCCCCTTGAACAACACCCTGTCCTTCTCTTCTTTTTTCCTTTCATTTCACACGTTTCTTCTTTCTCTTTCCTGGGACTACCTAGTCCCTTCCACTCATCTAGTGCATTATGACCTGTAGTTCCCCCCGCGAGGAAAACTTTAGAGACTGATGACCGGACTGTCTGCGGGATCTCGTTCTCTCCATTATGCAACTTTCACTCCGTCATCTTGGTAGTATTCTAGAAATGGAGGGCTCCGCTTTTATAGCCTTTCCATTCTATCTAGAGCAACCCTGGCTGCGGGAATGGCGGTGGACTCTGGGGGTGACCCTATGCACACCTACAGGAAGGTCCCACAGGGGTAGTGTGTATGGGACCTCTCGGGCAGTCCAGCGTCCATCTCCCAGAAACAAAATTCCATGTTTAATGTCACTCCCTCAATGATAGGTTCCCCCTGACAGTCCTGGTCAGGTGGTACAAACTCACTGAATTTGGCTTATCTTTATTTTTCTTGAGCTCGCCTCTAGAATTCTCCTATGCTACTTTATTTGTAATACTGTACTCAGGATACCATTGTTTTGACTCTTGATTGACTGTACAGTCCTTAGTAACGCTTGATTGTTTATACACTGTTCATCTTTTATACTCAATAAAAATATTTGAATTTAAAAATGTAACTTGTCCGGTAGACAACGCTCAAATGCTTAAGGATCCAACCGATAAAAGGTTGGAATTCCTGTTAAAAAGCTAATTTTCTTTGCCAGGAACAATAACTCAACCTGCAGTGGCGGCAATAGCTGTATGTCAATCCCTGAAGGACCAGTTGAGACAGGTGATCAAGGTCATCCCTGATCAACAGGCACAGGATTTAGCTGAGCTACCAGGGGCATTATGTTTTGCTATTGATGCTATTAGAGATTCTATCCTTCAGGCTTCACGCCTGACGCTTGTACTTGTGCATATGCGTAGGATCTTATGGTTGAAAAATTGGTCAGCCAAAGCGCCATGCAAAAAACTCCTGGCTGGTTTTCCTTTTCATGGTGAACGGCTGTTTGGAAAGGATTTGGATAAATACATCCAGAAAATTTCAAGTGGGAAAAGTACCCTTTTGCCAATTAAGAAAAAGAATAAACGTCCTTCATTTAAATGGGCTCCTTCTCCAGGGTCAGGGGCATCAGCCTCTAGGCAGTCACAACGGCTTCTGCCATCAGGTTCAAGGGGTAAACCTCAGGGTCAACCCCAGGACAGAAGAAGTCCCGGGGAAGGAAACCTACAAAGCAGAATGCTTTGTACGCGAGTGGTGGGAAGACTTCTGCAGTTCTCAAGGGTCTGGCAGGAAGAATTTCGGGACAGATGGGTGCTCTCCACAGTAACTCTGGGTTACAAACTAGAGTTCCAGGAGTTTCCTTCTCCCCATTTTTTTAGGTCAAATGTCCCCAAAGATCCAGAGAAAAAGAAGTCTCTCTTTCAAGCTTTAGACCGACTTTTGTCTCAAGGAGTGATCATGGAGGATCCCACGGAAGAGCAGGGGTTGGAGTATTATTCAAAACTCTTCATGGTGCAAAAACCAAATGGGGATGTCAGACCCATTCTAGATCTCAAGGATCTGAACCGATTCCTAAATATCCGCTTGTTTCGCATGGAATCAATCAGGCCAGTAGTCTCATCCTGCAAGGAGGAGAGCTTCTGGCATTAATCAACATCAAGGATGCATACCTGCATGTGCCCATTTTTCCCGCTCATGAGAAATTTCTACGTTTCGAGGTAGAAAAACTAAATTTTCAGTTTGTAGCTTTGCCTTTTGGACTAGCCACTGCACCCGGATGTTCACAAAAGTTCTAGCCCCTCCTCTGGTCAGACTAAGGGCTCAGGGTATAACTGTTATTGCATACCTAGATGACCTGCTCTTGATAGATAGGTCAGTAGCCCGCTTAGACAAAACCGTGGTCACTACCTGGAAAGCCTAGGTTGGGTTCTCAACCTAGAATAATCTTCCTTAAAACCATTGAGAAGGCTAGAATACTTGGGTCTGATCATAGATACAGACCAGAAAAGAGTATTTTTGCCACAAGCAAACATCAGCGCCATAAAGGAGCTGGTCCGGGTCCTATTCGCTTTTGCATGAAGTTGTTAGGGAAGATGGTGGCTTAGTTCGAAGCCGTTCACTATGCTCGGTTTCAATCGAGACTGCTGCAACACAGTATGCTATCCGCTTGGAACAAAAATGTCCAAGCCTTAGACCTCCCAATGCATCTATCTCCAAGGGTGTGCCAGAGCCTCAGTCCTTCTTATCGGTCACATGGAAAGTGGTAACAACAGATGCCAGCCTTTAGGGTTCGGGGAGTAGTCCTGGAGGAGGCAACTGCCCAGGAGAAGTGGTCCAGATCCAAAAGGACCTTGCCCGTCAATATTCTAGAGATTCAGGCAGCACCCTTGGCCCTGAGGGCCTGGACATTCAGATTACAGGATTGTCCGGTTAGAATCCAATCTGACAATGCCACGGCAGTGGCCTAAATCAATCACCAGGGGGGCACAAGAAGTCTTGCAGCCCAGAGAGAGGTAAACCATATCTAGCTTGGGCAGAAAATCATGTTCCTTGCCTATCGGCAGTCTTCATTCCAGCAAAAGAAAATTGGCAGGTGGACTACTTGAGTCGCCAGCAGTTGTTACCGGGGGAATGGTCCCTTCACCCCGTTATCTTCCTGGCAATATGCCAGAGATGGGGGATCCCGGACGTAGACCTATTCACATCCAGGTCCAAAATGATCGACAACTTTGTGTAAAGAACAAGGGATCCTCTAGCATGCGGAACAGATGCCTTGGTGACCCATGGGATCAGTTTTCACTGATTTATGCATTCCCTCCTATTCTGCTGCTTCCATGACTTCTTTGCAGGATCAAGCAGGAAAGAAAGTCGGTGGTTCTTGTAGCCCCGGTGTGGCCCAGAAGATCTTGGTATGCAGAGATTGTAAAGATGGCGGCCATGACCCATGGACCCTTCCACCAGGTCCGGACCTGCTCAGGGTCCGGTATTCCATCCTACCTTACAAGCGCTAAATTTAACGGTTTGGCTATTGAAACCCACATTCTGAGGAAGCGTGGGCTGTTAGGATCAGTTGTATCTACTTTGATTAATGCAAGAAAGCCAGCCTCCAGAGTCATATATTATAGAATCTGGAAGGCATATGTTTCCTTGTGTGAATCCAGGGGTTGGCATCCCAGAAAGTATGTCATAGGTAGAATCCTTACCTTTCTACAAATAGGGTTAGAGATGAAGCTGGTCTTGAGTACTATCAAAGGCCAGGTCTTGGCCTTATCGGTATTGTTTCAATGACCTCTTGCTTCGCATTCTTTGGTCCGTAACTTTTTACAGGGGGTAACGCGGCTTAATCCACCGGTTAAGCCACCCCTGAACCCTTGGGACTTGAATTTAGTTCTGTCGGTATTACAGAAACAGTCTTTTGAGCCGATACGACATATTCCCTTGGTCCTTTTGACAAGGAAGCTAGTTTTCCTGGTAGCCATATCTTCTGCAAGAAGGGTATCAGAGTTGGCTGCTCTTTCTTGTAAAGAGCCATATTTAATTATTAAAGTGTATGGTTATTCCTGCGCTACCGTGTAAAATAGGAGTAGTTAAAGGTGGAACTGCTGCAGGCACGGAATATGGGTCAAACCAAGCCCATAAAGTAATGGAATAAGGATAGGGGTTGGTGCTACGCTGTTCCAGAGAGAGTAGAAAAAAATTTGCTGCTAAAGGTAGTAGCACAAATGAAGATACAATAAATGGATGGTATCAATAATTATAAAACTCCAAAATACAGAGATATAGGACTACTGTAATGAAGCTTCTATACTGTACAATCATCCGTGCGATGTAATATAGCACAATTTGCTGCTAAAGGTAGTAGTACAAATGTAGGTAAAATAAATGGATGGTATCAATAAGCATAAAAATCTAAAATACAGAGATATAGGACTACTGTAATAAACTTCTATAGTACGTGCAATGTGATATGACACAATATTAGGTGATAATGACAAAGTGCAACGTGCAGAAGTAAATAATAGAAAGAAGATATATTCTCATTGAACTATATTCACAGCCCTATTGCATTTTATACACCATTGATTTGTTTGGACTTTTTTCTTTGCAGTCGACACATTTTTGTGTATGCTGCACACTGTTTGTATTTTGCACAAGTTTTTTTGCATTTTGCACAGGAGGTTTGATATTGCTGATTTTGCAAATTTTTTGCTTATTTGCACAGTCTATTCAGTTTTTGGATATACTATATATATATATTGTACCTATTTTAGTGTTGTTATTTATTTACTTCTGCACGTTGCACGTTGCAGTTTGTCATTATCACCTAATATTGTGTCATATCACATTGCACGTACTATAGAAGTTTATTACAGTAGTCCTATATCTCTGTATTTTAGATTTTTATGCTTATTGATACCATCCATTTATTTTACCTACATTTGTACTACTACCTTTAGCAGCAAATTGTGCTATATTACATCGCACGGATGATTGTACAGTATAGAAGCTTCATTACAGTAGTCCTATATCTCTGTATTTTGGAGTTTTATAATTATTGATACCATCCATTTATTGTATCTTCATTTGTGCTACTACCTTTAGCAGCAAATTTTTTTCTACTCTCTCTGGAACAGCGTAGCACCAACCCCTATCCTTATTCCATATTTAATTATTCACAAGGATAGGGTAGTATTGCGTCTTCATCCTAACTTTCTACCAAAGGTAGCGTCAGGTTTTCATCTAAACCAGGATATTGTTCTACCTTCATTTTTTCCAGAACCCTGTTCTACGGAGGAAAAGTCACTGCATTCGCTGGATGTAGTGAGAGCAGTCAAAGTCTACTTGAAAGCGACTACTCAGATTCGAAAAATGAATGTTTTGTTCATGCTGCCTGAAGGTCCTAGGAAAGGACAGGCAGCAGTGAAGTCTACTATTTCTAAATGGATTCAGCAAGTAATTGTTCAAACTGATGGTTTGAAGAGGACGATTCCACCTTTTCAAATCAAAGCGCACTCTACCAGGGCTGTTAGTGCTTCGTGGGCAGTGCATCACCATGCCTCCATGGCTCAAATCTGCAAGGCCGCAACTTGGTCTTCAGTCCATACATTCACTAGATTCTATCAGGCGGTTGTTAAATGGCATGAGAATATATCGCCTTTGGGCGCAGTGTGCTGCAGGCTGCAGTATAGGTCCTCAAGTCTGATGGCCCCTTGTTTTTTTGTTTGTGTCTCCCTCCCCTCAGATAGCATTGCTATGTGACATCCCATATAGTTATTACTTTGGCTCTGTGTCCCGTGATGTATGAAAAAGGAAATAGGATTTTTATAACAGCTTACCTGTAAAATCCTTTTCTTGGAGTACATCACGGGACACAGAGGTCCTTCCCCTCTTTGGTTACACATGTTTTGCTTGGCTACAAACTGAGGTACTCCCAGTAATGTGAGGGGTTATATAGGGAGTGAACTTCCTGTCTTAGGGTGTGCCAGTGTCCATCACCTAAAGGTGGCCTATATACCCATATAGTTATTACTATGGCTCTGTGTCCAGTGATGTACTCCAAGAAAAGGATTTTACAGGTAAGCTGTAATAAAAATCCTATTTTTACGCCACTTGATTTTTATACACTGTTTTTCACGGAACATCTCTATAGATCTGTTGTGGACCAAAGCAATTTGTATGCTGGTCAATTCATCACCGCTTATCCCCAGTTGCCCCTTGCCAGAGATTGGAGACCTATTACAATCTCCGAATTTAAGAGCTTCCTGGGCCTATCCCTCCTCATGGGCGTAGTTAAAAAAAGTGAGTTGCGGTCATATTGGTCCACTGACCCAATTCACCATACACCCGTGTTCTCTGCCTCCATGACCAGGACACGATACAAGCAGATCTTGCGGTTCATGCACTTCAATGATAATGTGATGATGAACTCTGTCATCCTCGGGGTGACCCTGGAAACGATTGGCCCCTCGTAAACCACTTCAACCAGCAGTTTGCAGCCTTGTTTACTCCCGATCAAGTTGTCTGCGTTGATGAGTCCCTGATTAAGTTTTCTGGCCGCTTGTCTATCAAACAGTATCTTCCCAGCAAGCGTGCCAGACATGGGGTCAAAATCTATAAGCTCTGTGACAGGCCAACAGGCTATACATATAGTATTATGGTTTATGAGGGAAAAGATAGTCACGTGGAGCCGGAGAACTGCCCAGACTACATAGGGAGCACTGGTAAGATTGTGTGGGACTTGGTGTCACCATTAGGCTCTGTTTCCACTAGTGCGACTTTTCATGCGACTTGGGACTGAAAAGTCGCATGACAAATTGTTTCCCATGATTTCCAATGAGTACCGTTCATATCTGTGCGACTTCAAGTCGCAGCGACTTCAAAGTAGTCCCTGCACTACTTTGGTCCCACTTTGATGCGACTTGAGGTCTATAGATACAGGCATTGCTTCAAATCGCGGTAAAAAGTCGCGGTAAAATCGCGGTAAAAAATCACGGCAAAATCGCGCGACTTTGGGGACGCACTAGTGGAAACCTAGCCTTATTCGGAAAGGGGTACCACTTGCACGTGGACAATTAATTACACAAGCGTACCACTTTTTAGTCACCTTTTTGATTATGGAATTGGCGCATGTGGCACCGTGCGATCTAATCGCCGGGGCTTCCCCCAACGGCTTGTAGAATCCTGACTAAGACAGGGGGAGAGAGCCTGCTTGAAATGTAATAATTTGTTAGCAGTGAAGTGGAGGGATACACGAAATGTTTTCATTCTGTCCTCCCTTCACGCAGATACCACTGTCCAAGTTTCTACGGCGACTGGTGTTGTGGAGAAACCCCTCTGTGTCCACAAATACAACCTTATCACGGGAGGGGTGGACCTCAACGACCAGTTGTTGATGCCGTACCTAATTGCCCGTAAGGCCAGACGCTGGTACAAAAAATGTCTGTATACTTATTTCAGTTGGCTTTGCTGAATGCTTTTGTGCTATACAAAGCTTCAGGACGAACTGGATCCTTCCTTAAATTCCAGGAAGAGATCATCACAGCCCTTCTGTTTCCAGACGGTGCTGTGGCCCACTTTCCCAACGCAAATGCAGTGAGCCGGCTGCATGAGAGGCATTTTCCTTATGTCCTCCCTGGTACCCCTACCCAAAGAAACCTTCAAAGAAGATGTCGTGTCTGCAGAAAACGCGGATATAGGCATGACACCCACTTTTATTGTCCCTCCTGTCCTGACCAACCTGGTCTCTGCATTGGTGACTGTTTCAAATACTACCACACACTAGTGGAGTATTAGCGTAGGGTACAGCATTGCACAATCCTAGGGCACATGTACATAGGGTCTCGAAAGATGAGATGGCCATCACATTTTGAGAGACCCTAATCTGGAACGTTTACAAATACAGTTTATAAAAAAAAAAAAAAACAGAAAAAAAACACACAAAAAAAAAGCCACAAAGAGTTGTCATTTTATTTTTCTTCTCTCTCTATTGTTCTCTCTCTTACGTTCGTTCGCTGTCTCTCTCTTTCTCTCTATTGTTACTGTATTTTAGAACTGTAATGTTTTATTTTTACTGTGTTTTATTGTATTTGCTTTGCAGGTATGGCACTGTATGTCTTACTGTTATACTGTAATGTTACTTTGTTAATTTTTAACCATCATTTGCTTAGCAGGTACACCATTCAGCTGCAGCATGGGTTTATTTATTCTGACAGCAACAGCGTTTGCTTCCACGATACATAAAGCCGTGATTCCAGCGATGTAGCAGATATATAAAGGCATATATGCCAAAGCATAGCGGCAGGGGTGGAGGGACAATTTGCTCCTAACATTAGCGGCGGATTGCCCCCATGCTTTGGCATATATTTTTTAGGCACAGATTGCGATTAAAAAAAATAAGTTGTTTTATTGAGGTAATGTTTTATTTTTACCATTGTTTGCTTTTCAGCTAAGCCATTCAGCTGCAGCATTGATTTATTTATCTTGACAGCAACAGCGTTTGCTCTCAGGATACGTATATCAGCGACTCCAGCATTGTAGGAGGTGATTTTAAAAAAATGGTGCATGTACAGCCATCATTAGAAGTGGGTGGATGAAGGGCGGTATTCTAATGGTGGGCATACCCACCGATCAATCTCTTTTTTTCATTTAGCCCACAGGCTGCATGAAAAAAAGAACATTACAATATATGCCCAACAAGGACCAGCAACCTACTGCTATGTTGCTGGACTTTAAATGGTTATACCAGAATGATGCCTGCAGGTTTAGGTATCATCTTGGTATCATTCTTTTCAGCCAGTGGTCAGCTTTCATATAACAGCAATCCTAGCAGCTAATTAGCCTCTAAACTGCTTTTAAAGCAGTAGGAAGGAAAGTCCCCCCCCCTCCCGCTGTCTTCCATGTTTTTCTCTGGCTCTCCTGTCCCACCACGGAACCCGAGAATGCAGCTGGTGGTTCCACCAGCTGGCCATAGAGCTGATTGGAGACCAGAATGGCTCCAATCATCTCTATGGCCTAAGAAACCAGAAGCTACAAGCATTTCATGACTTAGCTTTCGCTGGATACAAACATTCCCATTGGGAAATTGGGAAAGCATTTTTTCACACCAATCTTGGTGTGGTCAGATGCTTTGAGGGCAGAGGAGAGATCACTGGGCCAAATAGACCCCACATTTTTACCTGTCACTACCTATTGCTATCATAGGGGATATTTACATTCTCTGAGATAACACTAAAAATGATAAAAAAAAATAAAAATAAAAAAGCAAAATAAATAATAATAATAATAATAATAATAAAAAAAAAAAGCACCCCTGTGCTCATGCGTAAAGGCGAACGCAAGCTTCAGTCTCGTGTCGTATGTAAACAGCAATTTCACCATGCATATGAGGTATCACCGCGAATGTCAGATCGAGGGCAGTAATTTTAGCAGTAGACCTTCTCTGTAAATCTAAAGTGGTAACCTGTAAAGGCTTTTAAAAATGTATGTTGTTTGTCGCCGCTGCACATTTATGCGCAATTTTAAAGCATGTCGTGTTTGGTAACCATGTACTCGGCATAAGATCACCTTTTTTATTTCATCAAACATTTGGGCAATATAGTGTGTTTTAGTGCATTAAAAAAAGTGTTTTTTTTTCAAAAAAAAAATTGCTTTTGAAAAATCGCAGCGCAAATACTGTGTGAAAAGAAAATTGCAACACCCACCATTTTAATCTGTAGGGCCTTTGCTTGAAGAAAATATATAATGTTTGGGGGTTCAAAGTAATTTTCTAGCAAAGGGCTTTGTCTTCAAGTGGTTAGAAGAGTGGGTGATGTGTGACATAAGCTTCTAATGTTGTGTATAAAACGCCAGGACAGTTCAAAACCCCCCCAAATGACCCTTTTTTGGAAAGTAGACACCCCAAGCTATTTTCTGATAGGCATGTTGCGTCCCTGGAATATTTTATATTTTGCCACAAGTTTTGGGAAAATTACAAACTTTTTTTTTTTTGCACAAAGTTACTAAATGATATATTGCTCAAACATGCCATGGGCATATGCGGAATTTCACCCCAAAAAAAAAAATACATTCTGCTGCTTCTCGTGAATACGGGGATACCACATGTGTGAGACTTTTTGGGAGCCTAGCCATGTACAGGTCCCCGAAAACCAATCACCGCCTTCAGGCTTTCTAAGGGCGTAAAATGGTGATTTCACTTCCTCACTACCTATCACAGTTTCGGAGGCCATAAAATGCCCAGTTAGCACAACCCCCCCCCCCCATGACCCCATTTTGGAAATTAGACATCCCAAGTTATTTGCTGAGATGCATGTTGTGTCCATGGAATATTTTATATTTTGCCACAAGTTTCGGGAAAATGTATTTATTTTTTTTTTTTTACACAAAGTTCTCCCTAAATTATATATTGTTCAAACATGGCATGGTTATATGTGGAATTACACCCTAAAATACATTCTGCTGCTTCTCCTGAGTATGGAGATACCACATGTGTGAGACTTTTTGGGAGCCTAGCCGCGTACAGGACCCCAAAAACCAAGCACCGCCTTCAGGCTTTCTAAAAGCATAAAATTGTGATTTTACTCCTCACTACCTATCACAGTTACGGAGGACCTGAAAATGTCCAGATAGCACAAATCCCCCCCAAATGACCCCATTTTGGACACCCCAAGGTATTTGCTAAGAGGCATGGTGGGTATTTTGCAGCTACATAGTTACATAGTTACATAGTAGGTGAGGTTGAAAAAAGACACAAGTCCATCAAGTCCAACCTATGTGTGTGATTATGTGTCAGTATTACATTACATATCCCTGTATGTTGCGGTCATTCAGGTGATTATCTAATAGTTTCTTGAAGCTATCAATGCTCCCCGCTGAGACCACCGCCTGTGGAAGGGAATTCCACATCCTTGCCGCTCTTACAGTAAAGAACCCTCTACATAGTTTAAGGTTAAACCTCTTGTCTTCTAATTGTAATGAGTGGCCACGAGTCTTATTAAACTCTCTTCTGCGAAAAAGTTTTATCCCTACTGTGGGGTCACCAGTACAGTATTTGTAAATTGAAATCATATCCCCTCTCAAGCGTCTCTTCTTCAGAGAGAATAAGTTCAGTGCTCGCAACCTTTTCTCAAAACTAAGATCCTCCAGACCCTTTATTAGCTTTGTTGTCCTTCTTTGTACTCGCTCCATTTCCAGTACATCCCTCCTGAGGACTGGTGCCCAGAACTGGACAGCATACTCCAGGTGCGGCCGGACCAGAGTCTTGTAGAGTGGGAGAATTATCGTTTTATCTCTGGAGTTGATCCCCCTTTTAATGCATGCCAATATTCTGTTTGCTTTATTAGCAGCAGCTTGGCATTGCATGCCATTGCTGAGCCTATCATCTACTAGGACCCCCAGGTCCTTTTCCATCCTAGATTCCCCTAGAGGTTCTCCCCCCAGTGTATAGATTGCATTCATATTTTTGCCACCCAAATGCATTATTTTACATATTTCTACATTGAACCTCATTTGCCATGTAGTCGCCCACCCCATTAATTTGTTCAGGTCTTTTTGCAAGGTTTCCACATCCTGCTTAGCTTAGTATCGTCTGCAAATACAGAGATTGAACTGTTTATCCCATCCTCCAGGTCGTTTATAAACAAATTAAATAGGATTGGTCCCAGCACAGAACCCTGGGGAACCCCACTACCCACCCCTGACCATTCTGAGTACTCCCCATTTATCACCACCCTCTGAACACGCCCTTGTAGCCAGTTTTCAATTCATGTACTCACCCTATGGTCCATGCCAACGGACCTTATTTTGTACAGTAAACATTTATGGGGAACTGTGTCAAATGCTTTTGCAAAATCCAGATACACCACGTCTACGGGCCTTCCTTTATCTAGATGGCAACTCACCTCCTCATAGAAGGTTAATAGATTGGTTTGGCAAGAACGATTCTTCATGAATCCATGCTGATTACTGCTAATATCGTTCTTATTACTAAAATCTTGTATATAGTCCCTTATCATCCCCTCCAAGAGTTTACATACTATTGATGTTAGGCTAACAGGTCTGTAATTCCCAGGGATGTTTTTTGGGCCCTTTTTAAATATTGGTGCTACATTGGCTTTTCTCCAATCAGCTGGTACCATTCCAGTCAATAGACTGTCTGTAAAAATTGGGAACAACGGTCTGGCAATCACCTGACTGAGTTCCCTAAGTACCCTCGGATGCAAGCCATCTGGTCCCGGTGATTTATTAATGTTAAGTTTCTCAAGTCTAATTTTAATTCCGTCCTCTGTTAACCATGGAGGTGCTTCCTGTGTTGTGTCATGAGGATAAACACTGTAGTTTTGGTTACTGAAGCCCCCCGATTCACTCGTGAAGACTGAGGAGAAGAATAAATTCAAATGTCCTTCCTCATTCTTTATGGGGCCAATATGGTCTGTCCTCCCTTTTTTAGCTCTCATTTGTTTTTGAAAATGAAGAAAAGAAAAAAGTTTTTTTTTTATTCAATTTTCAAAACTTTGTGACAAAAAGCGAGATCTGCAAAATATTCAACATGCCTCTCAGTAAATAGCTTGGGGTGTCTACTTTTCAAAATGGGGTAATTTGGGGGGGGGGGGGGGGGGTTGTGCTATCTGGGCATTTCATGGCCTCCAAAACTGTGATAGGCAGTGAGGAGTGAAATAAAAAAATAGGATTTTTGACTTACCGTAAAATCCATTCCTCTGAGTTCAATGACAGACACAGCCTTCTTTAGTCAGAACCATAGGGTTATATCGCCCCCTACAGGAGTAGGACACTAGGCAGAAAAAAGACTTGGCTATGGGCAATCCTAGGTGATATACACCCCCCTCTCTGCTATAGGCCTTCAGTTATGTAACACGCAGTACTAGAAGTATTAACAACTCCATAGAGGGGCGGGTGCTGTGTCTGTCAATGAACTCAGAGAAACGGATTTTACGGTAAGTCAAAAATCCTATTTTCTCATTCGTTCATTGACAGACACAGCCTTCTTTATTCTGAACCATAGGGATGTCCCAAAGCAGTACCAAACATGAGGGGTGGGGCAGCCAACAAAAAACAGGCCAACCAGACAACCTGGAGCTCAGCGAGTGTCACGTTCTCACGTACCTGACTGATGAGCCCGATAGTGCAGAGGAAGGCCTCCCTTACGTATCTGACTTGCGGCCCCTGGTAGAGCAGACAGGTGGCACGGGAGTGCAGAATGGATCAACAGCAGATGGGTCAGATGGCCGGCACAGCAGACAGGACCAGCAGGCTGGATGGATCTGCAGACAGGTGAGCAGACTGGATGGATCAGCAGACAGGTTAGCAAACTGGATGGATCAGCAGACAGGTAAGCAGACTGGATGGATCAGCAGACAGGACCAGCAGGCTGGATGGATCAGCAGACAGGTGAGCAGACTGGATGGATCAGCAGACAGGTGAGCAGACTGGATGGATCAGCAGACAGGTAAGCAGACTGGATGGATCAGCAGGCAGGTGAGCAGACTGGATGGATCAGCAGACAGGTAAGCAGACTGGATGGATCACACAGGACCAGCAGGCTGGATGGATCAGCAGACAGGTGAGCAGACTGGATGGATCAGCAGACAGGTGAGCAGACTGGATGGATCAGCAGACAGGTAAGCAGACTGGATGGATCAGCAGGCAGGTGAGCAGACTGGATGGATCAGCAGGCAGGTGAGCAGACTGGATGGATCAGCAGACAGGTGAGCAGACTGGATGGATCAGCAGACTGGATGGATCAGCAGACAGGTAAGCAGACTGGGACTGAAGCTGGATGGCTGCAGTAGGTAAGTATAGCAGACTGGAGGAGAGTCTTGGAATGTCAGGTAGGCCGGGTCAATAATCAGGCTGGCAACAAAGGTACAAGAGGAGCAGGCAGAAGGAATCGTCAAACAAGCCAAGGGTCAGGTGCAGGCGGATAACAGGAACAGTCTCAAAACAAGCCGGATCAAACAGGAGCAGATATCAGATCTTCAGGAAACACATACACAGAGCTGCAGATCAAACAGCAAGGACACAGAGCTGCTGAGGTGTTTAAATAAGGCAGCCTGTTGCCAATCACTGAAATCAGTCTGGACTAAGTTAACCTTTAGGTGGCAGATCCATGACAGCGAGAACAACTGGAGCTCAACCTGAACAGCAAAAAAAAAACCCTTCACGAGGGAAAAACCCTCTAGACTGCAGCCTGCAGAACCTTGCGGCCAAAAGAAGCACCCGAATAGAGTGCGCCTTCCCCGGGAGGTACTGGACCGTGATAGAATAGGCCTGAGTCACCGTCTGTCTGATCCATCTAGAAATGGTCGCCAAGGAAGAAGATAGCACCTTCTTTGGTCCGTCCGTGATCACGAACAGAGAGTCTGACTTCCGAAAGGACTCAGTGGCCCCCAAATACACCCTGGATTGCCTGTACAACATCTAAGGTGTGCAAGGCAAATTGCCTTGGATGTTGCGACCTGGGAAAAAACTTTCTGTGTGCCGAGAAGGAAGGACCACGCTTGCAACTTGGCTCCTTCCCCTTCTTTGACTGTGGAAGATAAGTACTCTTCCCCACTGTGACACTCTTAATGATATCATCCAGAGTGGCCCCAGATCAGTTAGGGCTTTTTTAGAGGCCTGGTCTGCAGTTCAACACTTCAATCACAATACCCGTCGAAGCACTACCGCTGAAACAGACAGCTTTAAAGCAAGGGAGCTGCTTCCAAAGACGCATTAGAAAGAGTCTTCCGAGAAGACTCTCCTCAAAGTGATAACACAGTGATAACGAAGCACTTTGGGATCACAAAGTGATGTTTTGGACACTCCCATTCTTTATAGACAAACTTGTCAAAAAAGGAAGGATAAGGGAACACTTTTGCCTCGCGAGGCGGCTTGTGAGTGCCAAAAGGGACCGACACCTCCACCAGCTACATCCAATATTTTTAAAATTTCCCACACAGATACAATCAGTGCGTCCACCAGCACTTTCTCGTGCCCAGCCACTTCTGAAATATCTAGGAGCGTGGCCGCAGACCCCGCAGGGTGGACCATGTCCACGCCAGCCGAATCAGATTCAGGATCTGACGAGACAGATGAAGCAGGGGAAGGCGGGGGATGCTTCTTACTAGTCCGCCACCCAAAAGCCACCTCCACCCGGGACCAAGGGACTCCAGGGCCGCCGTCAGTGCGTCAACGTATGGCTGGGACCCAGAGGGACCTACAGCCTCTGATAGGGGGTCAAGAAAAAAAGAAACTGTGAGCGCAAAGATATATGTACCTCTATACATGCAACAGGCAATGTCTGTAAAAAAACAGTCACAGTTCATCAGTCCATAGGATATAATGAACAAATGGCAAGTCCTAAAAAGGAATGGTGGTGGGCGGCAGCTATCCTCAGAGAGAAGCCAGCTCTGTAAATAGGAAGACAATGGAACAAGAAGGAAGCGCCACCTAAGTGCAATAAGTTAAGTAGGGTTTAATAGCACAACAAATAATGCGCTTACAGGAAGAAGAATAAAATCAGGCTCATCTGTGCCATTTAGCACAAGGTACGGTCCAGTCTCTGGTCCATCTTGTTCCACGGGTTGGCAGTTATTGAAGACGAGATCTGCAGTCTTTCCTGCGGCCACCAGGAAGTCAGCCAAGTCCGGCGTGGATCGAAGGTGGAACATAGGTGATGACGTCACCGGAAGCGTAACCAGGGGAAGCACCGAGGGAGAAGAGTCTGGAGAAAACACACAGGCTACGCACTTGGAGTCATCAGCTCCTTCTACAGGCCTATGGGGGTACTGCTAGTGAAGGGCAATTTATGTGCCAAGCCGCCTGTGGGACAATAGGCACCAGCACACAAGAACCTGGTAGCAGCAGCATATATTAGGGGATGAATTGGACTATGATTGATTTATTACTATACTATTACTATACTATAACGGATATATGTATATCAGAAGATTGTCCTGTATATTAAAAAAAGTGCTGTTTTTATTTTTACATCATGATATGACCAGCGAGGGAGCGGGGGGTGGGGCCTAAGGCGGGACAGACGGCTATATTAAAAATAAAAATAAATGATGGATATTTTAGATGCTCTATGTATACATATATTTTGTTTTATTGTTGTTTTCCTTGTGTATATGTGTATATTTTACATATAATGTATGTCCATGTGTTTTACACGCAGATGTAGGTACACACATGCACCCTTTGGTGAAGGTGTATGTGCTTAAGCATCTTCTTAATATAATTCCCATTTTAGTTTTAATATAGTTTTTAATTTTAACACATTTCCCCTTTAGTTTTAATAAAATAAAAAAATATTTTTAATATAGCCGTCTGTCCCGCCTTAGGCCCCGACCCCCCGCTGGTCATATCGTGATGTAAAAATAAAAACAACACTTTTTTTAATATGCAGGACAATCTTCTGATATACATATATCCTTTAGTAATAAATCAATCATAGTCCAATTCATCCCCTAATATATGGTGTTGCTAGCAGGTTCTTGGTGTGCTGGCGCCTGTTGTCCCACTGGTGGCTTGGCACATAAATTGCCCTTCACTAGCAGTACCCCCATAGGCCTGTAGAAGGAGCTGATGACCCTGAGTGCGTAGCCTGTGTGTTCTCTCCAGACTCTTCTCCCTCGGTGCTTCCCCTGATTCCGCTTCCGGTGACGTGATCACCTGTGTTCAACCTGCGATCCACGCCGGACTTGGCTGACTTCCTGGTGGCCGCAGGAAAGACTGCAGATCTCGTCTTCAATGACTGCCAACCTGTAGAACAAGATGGACCAGAGACCAGACCGCATCTTGTGCTAAATGGCACAGATGAGCCCGATTTTATTCTTCTTCCTATAAGTGCGTTATTTGTTGTGCTATTAAACCCTACTTATTGCACTCAGGTGGCGCTTCTTTCTTGTTCCCTTGTCTTCTGATAGGGGGGTCAGGTGGGGAAACATGCTCCTGAGACTCCACAAGAGAGAAAAAAAAGACCCCCACACCAGGAGTGACTACTGCAATGGGACACCCCCCACACCGGTAGTGGTACCGGATCACCAGGACACCCCACAGCAGGGAGAGGAGGGATCCCCCAGACTCATCACCCCACCAGTGTAGCGCTTGCTGCCTTAGGTGTAGACCGGCACACACACGTGGTGTCCGAGGAAGAAGAAAACACAGGAATCAGCGCCGGGTTAAACTGAGCTGCAGCACGGTGGCCAAGACCATACAGCGGTTTAACAGGACAGGTTCCACTCAGAACAGGCCTCGCCATGGTCGACAAAAAAAGTTGAGTGCAAATGCTCAGCTTCATATCCAGAGGTTGTCTTTGGGAAATAGATGTATGAGTGCTGCCAGCATTGCTGCAGAGGTTGAAGGGGTGGGAGGTCAGCTTGTAAGTGATCAGACCAAACGCCCCACACTGCATCAAATTGGTCTGCATGGCTGTCGTCCCAGAAGGAAGCCTCTTCTAAAGATGATGCACAAGAAGGCCCGCAAACAGTTTGCTGAAGACAAGCAGACTAAGGACATTGATTATTGGAACCATGTCCTGTGGTCTGATGAGATCAAGATAAGCTTATTTGGTTCAGATGGTGTCAAGAGTGTGTGGCGGCAACCAGGCGAGGAGTACAAAGACAAGTGTGTCTTGCCTACAGTCAAGCATGGTGATGGGAGAGTCATGGTCTGGGGCTGCATGAGTGTTGCCAGCACTGGGGAGCTACAGTTCATTGAGGGAACCATGAAAGCCAACATGTACTGTGACATACTGAAGCAGGGAATGATCTCCTCCCCATTCAGAGACTGGGCCGCAGGGCAGTATTCCAACATAACGACCCTAAACACACCTCCAAGACAACCAATGCCTTGCTAAAGAAGTTGAGGGTAAAGGTGATGGACTGACCAAGCATATCTCCAGACCTAAACCCTATTGAGCATCTGTGGGGCATCCCCAAAAGAAAGGTGAAGGAGCGCAAGGTCTCCAACATCCACCAGCTCCGTGATGTTGTCATGGAGCAGTGGAAGAGAATTCCAGTGGCAACCTGTGAAGCTCTGGTGAAATCCATGCCCAAGAGGGTTTAAGGCAGTGCTGGAAAATAATGGTGGCCACACAAAATATTGACACTTTGGGCCCAATTTGGACATTTTCACTTACATAGTTGGTGAGGTTGAAAAAAGACACAAGTCCATCAAGTCCAACTTAGGGGTGTACTCACTTTTGTTGCCAGCGGTTTAGACATTAATGGCTGTGTGTTGAGTTATTTTGAGGGGACAGCAAATTAACACTGTTATACAAGCTGTACACTCACTGCTTTACATTGTAGTAAAGTGTAATTCTTCAGTGCTGTCACATGAAAAGAATAAAATATTTATAAAAATTGAGGGGTGTACTCACTTTTGTGAGATACTGTATATACAGTATATATCTTCTGTCTGTTATTCTCAGAGTGAAGATTTTGCCCCCTAACCATATAGGTGGTTATTTATATTTACCCTGGCAGACAGAGGCCCACCCCCTCCCCCATCAGCCTATCAGGTGCTCTCATTGGGGACTGACTCACACTTAGGGTTGCCACCTTTTCTTCAAGCCAAACCCGAACACTTTTATGGCGTACGGCATTTTTTTTGTAGTATACACTATAGACAATAGGATTGTAAAAGACCTTGGGCACCTTTGGGTGGCTTAAAGAGAGTAGTAACACAGTGTGCTGTGTACGCCACGGCGAACAGGGTAAAGCCACATTGTGTTAACCGTGGAAGGGGCCTAAATTAACCCACCCTACCTACAACATCCTTTACTATGCACTGCACCCCGACCTTCCACTGACAGTTCAAAGTAGCCCATCCTATCTATAGCAACCCACACTATTAATAACACACCAAAGTGGCCCATTCTATCTCAACACTCCAAATCAGTCCATCATATCTAAGGCACCCCAAAGAACCCCACACCAGCAGGATGCACAGGGGGAGGCAGCGAGGTGGACAGGGGGGCTGCAGAGTGGTCAGGGGGGCCGCAGAGTAGTCAGAGGGACAGTGGGATGAACAGGGGGACAGTGGGATGCACATGAGGACCATGGGATGGGCAGGGGGACAGTGGGATGGGCAGTGGGACAATGGGATGGGCAGGGGGACCATGGGATGAACAGGGGGACAGTGGGATGGGTAGGGGGACAGTGGTGTTCAGTGGTGGACTGTATCTACCTCTCTCCTGCTGTCCCATTCTGTAAGCTTTGGGTTGCTCCCTATACTGAGGCTGAGGACTACACTGGCTGCTCCTTCTGCTGGGCTCCTGCAGGTAGCGCTGCATTGACAGGGGTGAAGAGGGGGACCAACCGGATGAGTCTTTAACTTACATATCACAATTAGACATTAGCTCTGCTGGAGGCTGGAGCAGGGGAAGAAGGGGAGAGCATGCTGCTCGTGGGAGAAAGCGTCCTGCATTTGCTGATCGGCACATTGACAGGGAGAGGGGGGCGATGGGGGACTCATTCGGGAGTGTTGCTCACCACTGAAGGCGGGGGGAGGGAGGGGTTGCTGCTGGTGGGAGAAAGCGCATCGGAGTGGGGGAGCAGGATGAGGCACTCACCACTGAAGCCACAGGAGCAGGGGGAGTGCTGCTGGTGGGACCCGGAAGAGAGTGCATTCAGGGGGGGGTGTGAGGGCATGGTGCTGGTGGAGGGCTACAGGTACTTTCCACACTGACTGGGACTGGAGCTTATGCTGTGGTGTCCGGGTTACAGGAGGATACAAACCCGGGCAGAGCTGTCAAAGCCTGGACTGTCCGGTTCATTCCCGTACAGGTGGCAACCCTACTCACACTGAGCATCACCGAGGGGTGGACAGGGCCAATTTAATGAGTGGGGACTGCTCTGGGTCCCTGCATATTCCCTATGCTTTCAGCTTTGCGCATATGTACTGCTTAGCCATCAGGTTGGCAAGAGGCCCAGCGGTGTGTGTGTGGGGGGGGGGCCACACCCCTATCATCCAGTTTTGATTGTCTCTAGGGGATCTTCAATCCCAAGGCAGCCGGAGTTGGTGGGTGGAGATGGGGGTGTGGCTGCCTCCTCCACTCCTCTCAAAGATTTGTACACAGGCTGATCCGGCAGCTGAAGGAGGAAACACAGGAGAGAACACAGCAGCCGTGGGTGTCTTCATTGCCAGCCATGCAGTAAGTAACTGAGCACATTGTCACAACATACAGCCCTAGCCTGCCACTGTACCACCCCAACCTGCCCTATACTACCCCAACCTGCCCCTATACCACCCTAACCTGCCCTATACCACTCATACCTGCCCTATCCTACTCTAACCTGCCCTATACCACCCCAGCCTGCCCTATACTACCCTAACCTGCCCTATATCACCCTAACTTGCCCTGTATTACACTAACCTGCCCTATACCATCCCAACCTGCCCTATACTACCCTAACTTGTACTATACCACCCCAACTTGCCCTGTATTACCCTAACTTGCCCTATACCACCCCAACTTGCCCTGTATTACCCTAACCTGCCCTATACCACCCCAATCTGTCCTGTACCAACCTGACCTGCCCTATACCACCCAACCTGCCCTATACCACCCTAACCTGCCAATATACCACCCTACATTACCTTAACCTGCTACTATACCGCCCTACACTACCCTAACCCGTCACTATACCATCCCAACCTGCCACTATACCACCCCAACCTGCCAATATACCACCCTACATTACCTTAACCTGCCACTATACCACCCTACACTACCCTAACCTGCCACTATACCACCCCAACCTGCCAATATACCTCCTCAACCTGCCACTATACCACTCCAACCTGCCAATATACTACTCTAACCTGCCACTATACTGCTGACTGACTGCCCTACTACTACATACTGCTCACTGACTTCCCTGCCACTACATACTGCTCACCAACTTCCCTGCCTCTCCATACTACTCGCTGACTTACCTGTCACTACATACTGCTCACTGACATCCCTATCACTATCTACTGCTCACTGACTGCTCTGTCCCTAAATTCTGCTCACTGACTTACCTGTTACTATATACTGCTCACTGACTGCCCCATCACTACATACTGCTCACTGACTTCCCTGTCACTAGATACTGCTCACTGGCTTCCCTGTCACTACATACTGCTCGCTGATTGCCCTGTCACTACATACTGCTCACTGACTGCCCTGTCACTACATACTGCTCACTGACTGCCCTGTCACCACATACTTCTCACTGACTGCCCTATCACTACATACTGCTTACTGACTGCCCTATCACTAAATACTGCTCACTGACTGCTCTGTCACTACATACTGCTCACTGACTGCCCTGCCACTACATACTGCTCACTGACTGCCCTGTCACTACTTACTGCTCACTGAGCTTCTATGTCACTACATACTGCTCACTGACTTCTCTGTCACTACATACTGCTCACTGACTCCCCTATTACTACATACTGCTCACTGACTTCCCTGTCCCTACATACTGCTCACCGACCTCCCTGTCACTACATACTGCTCACTCCCACCCCAGCCTGCTCTCTACTACCCTAACCTGCCCTATACCACCCCAACCTGCCTTATACTACCCTAATCTTCCCTATACCACCCCAACTTGCCCAGTATTACCCTAACCTGCCCTATACCACTCCAACCTGCCCTATACTACCCTAACCTGCCACTATACCACCCCAACCTGCCCTATACTACGCTAACCTGCCACTATACCACCCTGAATTACCCTAACCTGCCACTATACCGCCCTACACTACCCTAACCTTCCCTATACCAGCCTAACTTGCCACTATACCACCCTAACCTGCCACTATACCACCCCAACCTGCCATTATACTATTCTAACCTGCCACTATACCGCCCTACACTACCCTAACCTGCTACTGTACTGCCCTACTACTACATACTGCTCGCTGACTTCCCTGCCACTACATACTGCTCACTGACTTCCCTGCCACTACATACTACTCACTGACTTACCTGTCACTACATACTGCTCACTGCCTTACCTGTCACTACATACTGCTCACTGACTTCCCTATCACTACATACTGCTTACTGACTGCCCTGTCCCTAAAATACTGCTCACTGACTGCCCTATAAGTACATACTGCTCACTGACTTCTCTGTCACTACATACTGCTCACTGACTGCCCTATCACTACATAATGCTCACGGACCTCCCCAATTCAATAAAATTACAATAAATTGCATCGGTGATCATATTCCTATAGAGTGCCAACATCCAAACTAGTTATACACGAAAAGAAAAACCCCTAACTGGACTTTAAAGGCACTGGAGTAGTAAATTGTTGAGAAAGATATAATTTATTACACATAATACAAAAATTCACAATAAAATATATTGGAATCATTACAATAGCTATACAAAAAAATCACCACACAGATTACACTATGGAATTCTCTGGGTTCCACCGACGCGTTTCAGAGTATCGAGTAACTCTTCAGGGGTGTTATGAGAAGGTCAATCGTGTATCTACAATATAGTGGTTTCAAAAGGTCATAAATATTATCATATAACAATTAGTGGTACGATATAATATATCTGCATTAAATGTATTTGAGCAAACTCACATATATTGTACTGTAGTGGTGTCTCCAATGAAAGCATTCCATAAAACTATTAAAAACAAACATAAACAAAGCTTTGTCTCCATAAATGCCGAATAAGGACAGGCTGATGGTGCAAGGATGATTTGAAGATGTGAAGATGGTATACACTAAAAGAGTGATAAAATGCATAGTAGAGGATCAGTAATATAAATATACAAACTAATGTCCTAGAATTATCTAGGTTCCTATCAGTTTTGATATATTTCTTAGCTTTTATTTTTTTATCGATTATGTATCAATTATGTTTAAATAATATTACAAAATATGGAGACATAAATTGATCCCAGACATAGGCCATGTACATGGTAATAAAATCAATGTACAATTGCATGGATGCCTGATTTAAACTATGTGTGCCATTATCAAAAATCTATCTCTATATTAGCATATTACTAGTTAGTAGATCCAATTATTGAACTTATTGTAAATCCATCATATATAAGCCTAAAAATCCTCATTTATTTCCTCTCTTATAAATCAGTATTGGGCAGATGGTATTATCAATAAATAAGTAATTTGACCCATAGTATCAATAAGACTCAAAGGGGGAGGAAAACTCAAATCATATATCATACCTTGCACATAACCGGTAGTCACATGGAGACAGGTCCTGGCATGTAAACCAAAAGGTGGATGTCAGCCATGACTCCAAGGATGCCAAAAATATACCTCCCCTCCACAGGCCTCGCTGAATTGTTACAGCTGTGCCTGAGAGGGAGGGGGAAAAAAAACCAAGAGCGAGCCTGTGCTGGCTTCCTGAGCTTCCCCATCCCGACCACGCATGCGCAACATCAGCGTGACGGAATGACATCAAGCACATGTGGCCCACCGACACAAAAAAAACACTCCAGCGGACTGCACATGTCCGCTAGAGTAGTAAGATGGAGACCAGATGAGATGATAAAACGTTTGTAGTCTCCATGATTTACCAGATCCGGGTGGCTATGTGTGCCAGGCGCCCAACGGTCCATCCCTGTGGGTCAGTCGGCATAAGTCAATAAATCTCATACATTAATTATATTTGGTCACTATGAACAGAAGGCCCGCCCCAGCCCTCCAGTGGTAGGTAGAAAAACTGAAAACATCTCCACCAGGCCTCAATGAGGCCATCTGCTTCAAACCCTTCCTCAGGGAAAATTGAGAAATAAAATATAGTGTATCCATCTGCATTCCCGGGTCCTTTATATGCATCCCCATTTAAGTAATGTAGGTTAACTTTCTATGTGATCAACTAACAACTTTTTGGGCACCAATTTTGTATTAGAACTGTAAGCATATTCATAATGTTAATCCTGTTCATCGCTTTAAAAACTTTATCTTATATATGTTTTTGCATATTAATTTTGTCCTATGATTTATGGTTAATTCTGATCAGTGTTTTCCTGTGTCTTCTCCACCTCCTGCAATCTTTCATTTTCAGTTTTGCTACCTACCACTGGTGGGCTGGGGCGGGCCATCTGTTTCATAGTGACCAAATATAATTAATGTATGAGATTTATTGACTTATGCCAACTGACCCCCTGGGGATGGACAGTTGGGCGCCCGGTTCTGGTAAACCGTGGCAGCTCCTTAGGGAGACTACAGACGTTTTATCATCTTGTCTGGTCTCCATCTTCCTACTCTAGTGGACATGCGCAGTCCACTGGAGTGTTTTTTTGTGTCGGTCGGGATGGGGAAACGTGTGCGGCTCGGGAACCCAGCACAGGCGCGCTCTTATTTTTCTTCCCCCCCTCTCTCTCAGGCGCAGCTGAAACAATTCAGCAAGGCCTGTGATTGGAGGAGGAGGTATATTTTAGGCGTCCTTGGAGTCATGGCTGACATCCACCTTTTGGATGCCAGGACGTGTCTCCATGTGATTGCCGGTTATGTGCAAGGTATGATATATGATTTGAGGTTTTTCCTCCCCCCTTTGTGTCTTATTGATACTGTGGGCCAAATTACTTATTTATTGATAATACCATCTGCCCAATACTGATTTATAAGAGAATAAATAAATGAGGATTTTTAGGCTTATATATGATGAATTTACAATAAGTTTAATAATTGGATCAACTAACTAGTAATATACTAATATAGAGATAGATTTTTGATCATGGGACACATAGTTTAAATCAGGCATCCATGCAATTGTACATTGATTTTATTACCATATATATGGAATATACGTTATCCGGCCTATGTTTGGGATCAATTTAAGTCTCCGTATTTTGTAATATTATTTAACCATAATTAATACATGATCGATAAAAGTTAAGAAATATATCAAAATTGATAGGAACATAGATAGTTCTAGGACATTAGTTTGTATATTTATATTACTGACCCACTACTATGCATTTTATCACTCTTTTAGTGTATACTATCTTCATATCTTCAAATCATACTTGCACCATCAGCCTGTCCTTATTCGGCATAGGTAGGATGTATTATCCATCTTAAAGCGGGGGTCCACCTATCTATAATTTTTTTTTTTTTGAGTTCATTCACAAACTTTTCTTCTCAGCATTACATACTCACATATTGTGTGTAATATGTCCGCCTGTGTCAGATTTCGTTGGAAAGAATAACTTATATTATTCACTGCAGGCGGTTTCCATCTTCATTGTGGGCATTTGAAGCCCACAAGCATTTATTTCCTGGATGTGGTGAATGCTGTGCTCCCAGCATTCACCGCTCGTTCCTGCACATGCTCAGTGGCATCCTGGGAAGCCTGAGACTAGCTCCCAGGAGTCTGGGAGAGGCTAGAAACACGCCTACTCCCACGGGAGGAGAACCAGGAAGTGCAAAGAAGAATAGAAAAATAAAAGGTAATTACGGCGATTTAAATTTTTTTGAACGGCATGTCAGCATCTAGGCAAGGAAGAGAATACATACAGATATTGTTCAAAATTTGGGTGGAACCCCGCTTTAAGAAATAGATATAGCACTTATTCTAATCTAAGCAAGTTTCCATTATGCTTATTCTGTGCTACATATCTTATCACCTTTACCTACAGAGTAACGCCTTCTTTGTGGCTTCAGCGTTCTTAGCTGTCCGTTGGCCCCTGGGGGAGTCTGGCATTTTTTCAGTTTCAGTCGCATCACTTTTATGCAATTTCAAAGCATATCAAGGAGACCAGCCACTTTAGGGTCCTTTCACACGGGACGGATCCGTGATGATCCGCCCCGTGAACATCCGCTTGCTCAGCGGGGATCACTCGCTCCGTGGATCCCCGCTGAGCAGGCAGATGACAGGTCCGTCGCTGCACACTGTGCAGCGATGGACCTGTCAAAGCGCCGCTCTCCCCTATGGGGGATCGGGTGATGACGGACCGTAGAGTCCGTCGTCACCCGATCCGATCCGAAAACGGATGGAAAAGTAGGTTTTTCCTCCGTTACACTTTTTCGGATCGGAGCGGGTCGGATGTCAGCGGACATGTCACAGCTGACATCCGACCCTCCATAGAGGTCTATGGAGGGTCCGTTCAGGTCCGCCTAAAAAACTGACAGGCGGACCTGAACGGATCGTTCATGTGAAAGAGGCCTTAAGCAGGAGGTTTATGGAGACACAGTTCTGTCTATGTTTGTTTTTAATAGTTCTATGGAATGTTTTCATAGGTGACACCACTACTATATATGTGAGTTTGCTCAAATACATTTAATGCAGATATATTATATCGTACCACTAATTGTTATATGATAATGTTTATGACCCTTTGAAACCACTATATTATAGATACATGACTGACCTTCTCATAACACCCCTGAAGAGTTACTCGATACTCTGAAGCGCTTCGGGTAACACAGAGAATTCCATAGTGTAATCCGTGTGGTGATTTTTTGTACAGCTATTGTAATCATTCCAATATATTTTATTGTGAATTTTTGTATTATGTGTAATAAATTATATCTTTCTCAACAATTTACTACGCCAGTGCCTTTAAAGTCCCAGAGAGCCGGGTCCTGTCCCAGGGGACATGTATCAATGCAAAAAAAAGTTTTAAAAATGGCCTTTTTTTTCGGGAGCAGTGATTTTAATAATGCTGAAACAATAAAAGTATAATATTCCTTTAAATTTTATACCTGGGGGGTGTCTATAGTATGCCTGTAAAGTGGCACATGTTTCCCGTGTTTAGAACAGTCTGACAGCAAAATTACATTTCAAAGGAAAAAAAAGTCATTTAAAAGTACTAGCGCTAGTGCCGGCTATTAATGAATTGTCGGTCCCGACAATACACATAAAAGTTTATTGATTAAAACGGCCTGGGATCCCCCACAGTGCATTACCAGGCCCTTTGGGTCTGGTATGAATATTAAGGGGAACCCCGAACCAAATTAAAAAAAAAAAAAATAGCATGGGGGTCCCCCCAAATTCCATACCAGGCCCTTCAGGTCTGGTATGGATATTAAGGGGAACCCCGCGCCAAAATTAAAAAAAATGGCGTGGGGGTCTCCCTCAAAATCCATACCAGACCCTCCAGGTCTGGTATGGATTTTAAGGGGAACCCCGCACCAAAATTAAAAAAAAAATGGCATGGGGGTCCCCCTAAAAATCCATACCAGACCCTTATCTGAGCACGCAACCTGGCAAGCCGCAGGAAAAGAGGGGGGGAGAGAGAGCAGCCCCCCTCCTCCTGAACCGTACCAGGCCACATGCCCTCCACATGGGGAGGATGTCCCCATGTTGATGGGGACAAGGGCCTCATCCCCACAATGCTTGCCTGTGGGTTGTGGGGGTCTGCGGGCGGGGGGGTTATTGGAATCTGGAAGCCCCCTTTAACATGGGGACCCCCAGATCCTGGCCCCCCCCCCGTGAAATGGTAACGGGTACATTGTACTCCTACCATTTCACAAAAAAGTGTCAAAATTTTTAAAAAACACACAGACACAGCATTGGACAAGTCCTTTATTATAAAAGAAAAAAAAAAATTCCAGCGATTTAATCCTTCCTCGTCCCGGGATACGGAGAAAGACGCTGCCATGACACGATCCGCCTCCATGGGAGGAGCCCGCTGAATGACGCTAGAACTGCCGTGACAATTCTTAAAAAGCTGAGGGCGGGGCCAACCGTGATGTGCGCGGGTAACCACGCCCCCTCTGACGCAACGGGGAAACGCCACAGGGTTACCAGTATGTACGGGTGACCTCGCCCCCCTCTGACGCCACGGAAACCCCCGTAGCGTCAGAGGGGGGTGGGTCACCTGTACATGTCACTGGGTAACGCCGTGGTGTTTCCCTGTTGCGTCAGAGGGGGCGTGGTCACCCGCGCACGTCACGGGTGGCCCCGCCCTCAGCTTTTTAAGAACTGTCACGGCAGTTTTAGCGTCATTCAGTGGGCTCCTCCCATGGAGGCGGCTCGTGTTGTGGCGGCGTCTTTCTCCGTATCCCGGGACGAGGAAGGATTACATCACTGGAATTTTTTTTTCTTTTTTAATAAAGGACTTGTCCAATGCTGTGTTTGTGTGTTTTTTACAATTTTTGACACTTTTTTTGTGAAATGGTAGGAGTACAATGTGGGGATGAGGCCCTTGCCCCCATCAACATGGGGACATCCTCCCCATGTTGAGGGCATGTGGCCTGGTACAGTTCAGGAGGGGGGGGCGCTCTCTCGTCCCCCCCTCTTTTCCTGTGGCCTGCCAGGTTGAGTGCTCGGATAAGGGTCTGGTATGGATTTAGAGGGACCCCCATGCCATTTTTTTTTTTAATTTTGGCACGGGTTGCCCTTAAAATCCCATACCAGACCTGAAGGGTCTGGTATGGACTTTGGGGGGGACCCCCACACCATTTTTTTTTAAATTGTGGCGCGGGGTTCCCCTTAATATCCATACCAGACCTGAAGGGCCTGGTATGGAATTTGGGGGGACCCCCACGCATTATTTTTTTTTAAATTTTGGCACGGGTTCCCCTTAATATCCACACCAGACCTGAAGGGCTTGGTATGGAATTTGGGGGGACCCCCACACATTTTTTTTTAAATTTTGGTTTGGGGTTCCCCTTAATATTCATACCAGATCCAAAGGGCCTGGTAATGGACTGTGGGGGAATCCCAGGCCGTTTTCATCAATGAACTGTTATGTGTATTGTCGGGACCGTCATTTCATTAATAGCCGGTGTCTTGCTGAGAAAGTTTCCACCGAAAGTCTCCGAAGTTGAACAGCTGATCGTCAGCTCTACACGGCGCCGGCGCACTACATTCTGTCTTCAGTCCAGGTTCAAGCCCCACCATCCAAGTGGACATAGAGTTAGAATAAAAATATGCCAAGCGAAGCGAGGCCGTGCCCAAAGCGTGGCGAGCGAAGCGAGCCCGCAGTGGGCCCTGTTACAGGTGCTGTGTACAGCTGACTCACAGGTGTTCAGCTTCGGCTATTTTCGGCGGCTCGCACTGCACAAGCGCTGTGCCTGCGCAGTACAGGGGAGTCCTTATCCGCCGGGGGAATTTTCTCCGCAGAACACCGGCACTAGCGCTAGCACTTTTAAATTACTTGTTTCTTCCTAGAATGATCAACAAGAGACACTCATGTGAGTACAGACAGATGGGCTGCACACCCCATAAAATGCATAAGAATTGTACAAGGAACCCCCTAACGGGGCTTTAAAGCAGCCAGTAAATACAAAATGAATAGTCAAAACATAGTTTTATTAGTATGAAAGGTAGTATATAACAAATGGATTCTGACCTATAGAGTCAGGACATGAACTGAGGTACAATATACGGTAAAAAATATAAAAAACACAACGGACAGTGCCCGTAATTGGGAACAATGTGCCATACAATGTATTAGGACAACAGGAAAATATTAAAATTCTGATGCGTTTTGACCCTAACTGGGTCTTCTTCAGAGGATAGTTGTCAACTGTAGAAATATAAGCATGTATCAAACAAAATATAAGACTCAACGAAAACAAACTGATGTATGTAACACAGCATATCTACATAAATTGCATAATTACCAGTCACAGAATTCCCGATAGTGTTAGGTGTTCATGATGAAGAGGATATGGTCCCTCCTGTGTTTTATGCCTCCCCAGTAATAGGTCAACTCCTCAAAGAGCGGGTGGTAGGCCAGACCTGCCTTGCGAGGGATCACGCATATATTACCCCCCACAGGGGGGAAAAAAGGGAGGAACGGACAGCATCAGGCACACACTGCACCCAAGATGGAGTGACGGTGATGCTGGAGTCGGACTGAAAGCAAGAAATAATTAGTTCTCTTAGAGAGATACTGATTCCCCTAATTCAGAACAATTTGTTGGTGTTAAAATGTAGGTGCAGGGGCATGCAGGGGACAAGAGTGCAAGAGAGAAGGAACGGGAAAGGCAGAAACAAAAGGAATGGAAATGAGGGGAAGGGGGGGAGGAGAAAGGTGAAAAGAGAACAGGGAAAGAGTGAGGGGGGCAAACAAGAAGAAATCAGTGAAAGCCAAGGAGTGGCAAAAATGTGTGAAGTGAGTGAATGGGTGACATGGTGAGACAAACATCAAAACCCCTGCTGCCCATGCAAAACCATACAGCGGCGGTGGTATTAAAAATAATAGTACTAACCGAACACCAATAAACGGAAAACGTATGAAGTGAAAGAGACCAGTCAAAAGCTGGAAAGGAAAGGGAAATGTGAAAGTAGTGCAGTAGTGAAAATGTGAGAGGTTAGAAAGCTGAAAATGAAGAAAAGAGTGAAAGGATACGAAGGTGAGGATAGAACCCTAAAACAATGCAACAACCCACACAGGAATAAAAGAACCAAACAGTGCATGCTGTGTAGATACCGAGATGAAGGGGTGCATGAGGTGACGGCAGTGATTATTACCTAATACTGAGGACCGGAAGAGCTTAGATTAATTAGCCCAAGGTTCTGAAAGGTATAATGTCAACATCAGACATATTTAAATAGAAAAAGGGGGTATTGCAAGGAAGTACTCTTATAGCAGTGGTGTAAACCACACATGGAGGAAGGCAATTCCAAACATTTTGAGAGTACTTACCATTCAATAGGACCGATGGTTGCATACAGGCATTTCACAAGGTGAGAAGAGGATCAGTGAGCCTCCCCTGAAGCTAGGTTCCTTAAAAGGAAGTGCTAATTGGCTAAACCCCTTCAGGTGCGGGTGCTAATCTACTCCCCTCCTCCCTCCCCCTCCACCAAGGGGAAGAGCAGCACACAGGTTCCGGAAGAGAACGAACCCTCGGGACCCCCGTCACTTCCACTTGCGCACGGAGTCCAGAAGGGATCCGGGACGCCGCTGGCAGACAAGAAGTCTAGTGGACGCATTTAGGAGACGCAGGGCCCAAACGTCTCCCCTCTTGTCCTGCCAGGAAGGCATGTGTGGCGTAACCCCGCCCCCTAATGGAAGAGCATAGCCAATCACGGGGAGACAAATACATAAACACAGGGGGAGAAAGCAAGATAGTTATAAATGAGCAGATCATATTGAAATAATCCACACCTACCATCATTGAACGCTGACTGGGAATATTGTGTGGAGTATACAAAATCTCTTGTTGGCCATGATAATATACACTGTACTGTACAATGTCACTGTCACGTTCAAGATAATTGTATGAATATAATAACATAATACATTATAATATTAAATAGAAGATACAGAGTACAGAATGGAGAATACTTAATAAACAAGTATACATAATAGAAGGAAATAAGACAGAATAAAGAAAACTGTGAGCTATTTTTCCAAGGCTGTATTATACTAGGAATGGAAAGATTAGAGAAAGGCAAATACCTACAAATTTGAAGTGAGGAATTCCCTCTAATTCTTTCATTGTGTCTTACCAGAGGAAAACCCCTGAAGGAAAGGATCGAACGAGATAGATTAGTTCAGGCCTGGTGGAGAGGTGGCCTGTAGTTGGAATATCCATCTCTGCTCTTTTTGTAGCAGAGCCTTATTCCAATCGCCACCTCTGGTTGGAATGTGCATCCTGCAAAGGGCCACAAAAGTAACTCTTGGGGCCCTATAATTGTGTGTTGAGATTGCATGCCTCCCAATGGGGAGGTATGGATTCCCCACCTGCATGCTGTATACATGTTGGGAGATACGCTTCCCAAATTCCTGCCTGGTTTTCCCCACATAGTAGGCGCCACATTAGCATTCAATGAGATATACTACTCCACGTGTGTGGCAATTAACGAATTGTGTAGATGTAAATATGTTTCCATTAGGAAAAACAAACGTTTTGTCTTTTTTGATAAATGAACAATAAGAGCAGTTTCCACAGGGGAAAGAACCCACTACAGAGCGATGTTTCAATCTCCCATTCTCATTAGTATATTCTCTCTGGACAAGCTTGTCTCGTAGTGATGTGGCTCTTCTGTAGGTTATAGTAGGTTGTTTATGAATAAACTCACGCAATTTAGGATCATCCGTGAGGATGCTCCAATGACGCTTTATGATCTTGTTAATGGCTCTGTGCTGTCGCGAGTAGCGCATGATCATACGGGTAAGATTACACTCAGGGCTTTTGGGGGACTTAGATCTAAACAGCAGCGTTGATCTAGATTGACCTATGGCTAGATTGTACGCCTTTTTAAGGCAAGATCGACTGTATCCCCTTGCTAACAGTCGGTTTTGAAGCCCCTCTTTTTTAAAAAGATCGTCATTCGAACAATTGCAACGAAGGCGCAAATATTGTCCGTAGGGGATTGAAGTCTTCAGTGGTGTCAGGTGGAAGCTGTCCGAGTGGAGGACCGTATTACCAGCAGTTGTCTTATGGAACAGGGTGCTAGATAACTTTCTTTCAGTGTTCACAAAAATGGAGACATCTAAAAAGGTGACACTGTGGAGATCATGGGTCATCGTGAATCTCAAATTGCGATCATTCGCATTAATCCGATTCAGAAATTCGATTAGTTTGGCCTCAGGTCCCTCCCAGATGACGAAGACGTTGTCAATATACCTCAGCCATTTGATTATATGGCTGGTGTATACAACAAGGCCCTCGTCCTCTAGGAGGGACTTCTCCCACTCCTCCAGGTACAAGTTGGCATAGGAGGGGGCACAACAGGTCCCCATAGCCACACCCTGCACCTGGAGGTAGTGGGAGTTATCAAAGCAAAAGTGGTTATGATGTAGTATATAATGAAAACCATTCAGAATGAACCCAATCAATGCTGGATCGTACTGAGATTGTTGTTGCAAAGCCCTCTGCACAGCAGCCAAACCCAAAGAATGGGGAATGCTGCTGTACAGTGCCTCAACATCGATGGTAACCAGAATAGCATTTTCTGGTATTTTGAGTTCGTTGATAAGCTGTAAAAATTGTATTGTGTCCCTAACAAAAGAGGGCAAAGACAGAACAAGGGGTTGCAAATGAGCATCAATAACCCGACTTAAATTTTCGGATATGGCCCCATTGCCTGAGACAATGGGACGACCTGTAAGTTTAGCAGAGTTTTTATGAATCTTGGGTAGACTGTAAAAAGTGGCTACCTTGGGGTGTGGAATCCTAATAAATTCATAGGTGTTTTTAGTGATTGCCCCTGCGTGGAATGCACGATCAACCATACTGCAAAAGCTGGAATTATATTGGTTGATGCTGAGGAACGAAATTGGTTTATACCACTCCTTGTTCTTTAAGATCTCCAGACACATGGAAACGTAGTCGTCGTTATTCATGACGACCACGTTGCGCCCTTTGTCCGAAGGTTTTATTACAATTTTGGGATTTTTTGTAAGGCGATAGAGGGCTTGATTTTCATCATATGAGAGATTTGTAGGCTTAGATTTAGTTTGTGGTAGTTTGCATATGTCTCGAATTGTCTGCTTTAAAAATATTGCTACATTGGGATTAATGCTCGAGGAAGGGAAGGTCGTCGAGGCCTTTTTGAACATCAATAGGGGATTTAAAGTCGATCTGTCAGACTCCTGCAGTAAGGCGTCCAGATCGATTTGATCTATTAGGTCCACCGTATTGTTTTCTTGATAAAGAAGAGTTAGATCACGTAGGGCCTTACATTCCTTCATGCTAAGGGGTGACCCCTCCACAGTTTCATCATCAGAGTCATCCTTTGCATGCAAGTATTTAAGTAGTAACTTGCGTGCAAACAATTGTAAGTCGGTGATTGTTTTAAAAGCATCAAAATTCTGTTCTGGGCAAAAAGTTAGTCCCCAGGAAAGAAGTTGTGTCTCAGTTGGTGACAGATTCATAGAAGATAGGTTAATCACACTTAGGTGGTTTGTTGAATCTGCACCACAAAGAGATCCAAGCCCTTGCCTGTTTTGTTGGTTTGCGGGGACCCGGGTCCCCGAGCCACGTTTAAAGCTTTTTTGTGGGGCTGCTTTAGTTGGGCCTAGAGAGGGATTGGAATGTTTGTGGGGTTCCTGTGACGATGAGGTGCTGGTGTTAGGTTCAGAAGCAACTGTCTGACCTACATCCGAAAGATGTTCTTTCATCACCACATGATCAGATTGAACATCATAGGGGGCCGATTGTGCAGAAACGGTGTCCATTGCCCGTTTCTTGGGGTCATGTTCAGGAGAGTTCCTGAAACTACGATCTCTTTTTTGTTGTTGTTTGTTACGCGCTTGACCGCGTTGGGCAACTACAGGGACAGAAGATGTCCGAGATTTTAAATTTTGGATATTATCTTTAGGTTCCCGACGCGGATGGTTATTTGATCGAGACCCATAATTCTTCCATCTATAGGCCCGTCCCTCCGAAAAGGCGTGTTTGTCTCTCCAAAATTGCATTTCCTTATTGTGTAGAATGTTTTTATTAAAGGCTGATAAATTCTCCTCCAAGAGGGTCTGAGATTTAGAACACAGGGGGTGTTGGGCATGTTGGATCAATGCTTGTTCCAGATTGTTGATAACAACATCTAGAAGAGCAATTTGTTTATTGTATTCCCTGGACAAGATAGACATCATCTCCCAGGAACACAATTTAAGATTAGCCTCCCATTCAGCTTTGCACTCATCACTTATTAGATCGACATTTGGAAAAATGTGGACGCGCAGTCCAAAAGGATTTATCTGCTTCTCAATATATCTGCCAAACGTTTTGACATGCCAGAAGAGGGCAGATTTTCTTTCAAGTACCTTGGTTAATTTTTGGAATAATGATTCGATGGACAGAATTTTTTGGTCTCCCTGTTCAAAGGAGTCCTCATATTGGGTTATTAGGTTAGCCCAGTCAGCCCCTATAAATTTACTCATCCTGGATAGAAGTATTGCAGCCTCCCTATAACCAGAAAAAATCTAAAAAAAGAGAGGAAGAGGGAGAAAGCATGTACCAAAATCATATACAACACCTCGGAACTAGTTCACAGTTCATGTCTTGACTCGAGTGTCTTCAAATTTGTAGGTATTTGCCTTTCTCTAATCTTTCCATTCCTAGTATGATACAGCCTTGGAAAAATAGCTCACAGTTTTCTTTATTCTGTCTTATTTCCTTCTATTATGTATACTTGTTTATTAAGTATTCTCCATTCTGTACTCTGTATCTTCTATTTAATATTATAATGTATTATGTTATTGTATTTATACAATTATCTTGAACGTGACAGTGACATTGTACAGTACAGTGTATATTATCATGGCCAACAAGAGATTTTGTATACTCAACACAATATTCCCAGTCAGCGTTCAATGATGGTAGGTGTGGATTTTTTCAATATGATCTGCTCATTTATAACTATCTTGCTTTCTTCCCCTGTGTTTATGTATTTGTCTCCCCGTGATTGGCTATGCTCTTCCATTAGGGGGCGGGGTTACGCCACACATGCCTTCCTGGCAGGACAAGAGGGGAGACGTTTGGGCCCTGCGTCTCCTAAATGCGTCCACTAGACTTCTTGTCTGCCAGCGGCGTCCCGGATCCCTTCTGGACTCCGTGCGCAAGTGGAAGTGACGGGGGTCCCGGGGGTTCGTTCTCTTCCGGAACCTGTGTGCTGCTCTTCCCCTTGGTGGAGGGGGAGGGAGGAGGGGAGTAGATTAGCACCCGCACCTGAAGGGGTTTAGCCAATTAGCACTTCCTTTTAAGGAACCTAGCTTCAGGGGAGGCTCACTGATCCTCTTCTCACCTTGTGAAATGCCTGTATGCAACCATCGGTCCTATTGAATGGTAAGTACTCTCAAAATGTTTGGAATTGCCTTCCTCCATGTGTGGTTTACACCACTGCTATAAGAGTACTTCCTTGCAATACCCCCTTTTTCTATTCAAATATGTCTGATGTTGACATTATACCTTTCAGAACCTTGGGCTAATTAATCTAAGCTCTTCCGGTCCTCAGTATTAGATAATAATCACTGCCGTCACCTCATGCACCCCTTCATCTCGGTGTCTACACAGCATGCACTGTTTGGTTCTTTTATTCCTGTGTGGGTTGTTGCATTTTTTTAGGGTTCTATCCTCACCTTCGTATCCTTTCACTCTTTTCTTCATTTTCAGCTTTCTAACCTCTCACATTTTCACTACTGCACTACTTTCACATTTCCCTTTCCTTTCCAGCTTTTGGCTGGTCTCCTTCACTTCACACGTTTTCCGTTTATTGGTGTACGGTTAGTACTATTATTTTTAATACTAACACCGCTGTATGGTTTTGCATGGGCAGCAGGGGTTTCGATGTTTGTTTGTTTCACCATGTCACCCATTCACTCACTTCACACATTTTTGCCACTCCTTGGCTTTCACTGATTTCTTCTTGTTTGCCCCCCTCACTCTTTCCCTGTTCTCTTTTCACCTTTCTCCTTCCCCCCCTCTCTCCCCCCCCCCCCTCATTTCCATTCCTTTTGTTTCTGCCTTTCCCGTTCCTTCTCTCTTGCACTCTTGTCCCCTGCATGCCCCTGCACCTACATTTTAACACCAGCAAATTGTTCTGAATTAGGGGAATCAGTATCTCTCTAAGAGAACTAATTATTTCTTGCTTTCAATCTGACTCCAGCATCACCGTCACTCCATCTTGGGTGCAGTGTGTGCCTGACGCTGTCCTTTCCTCCCTTTTTTCCTCCCTGTGGGGGGTAATATATGCGTGATCCCTCGCAAGGCAGGTCTGGCCTACCACCCGCTCTTTGAGGAGTTGACCTATTACTGGGGAGGCATAAAACACAGGAGGGACCATATCCTCTTCATCATGAACACCTAACACTATCGGGAATTCTGTGACTGGTAATGATGCAATTTATGTAGATATGCTGTGTTACATACATGAGTTTGTTATCGTTGGGTCTTATATTTTGTTTGATACATGCTTATATTTCTACAGTTGACAACTATCCTCTGAAGAAGACCCAGTTAGGGTCGAAACGCATCAGGATTTTAATATTTTCCTGTTGTCCTAATACATTATATGGCACATTGTTCCCAATTACGGGCACTGTCCGTTGTGTTTTTTATATTTTTTACCATATATTGTACCCCAGTTCATGTCCTGACTCTATAGGTCAGAATCCATTTGTTATATACTACCTTTCGCACTAATAAAACTATGTTTTGACTATTCATTTTGTATTTATTGGCTGCTTTAAAGCCCCGTTAGGGGGTTCCTCGTACAATTCTTATACTTTTTTCCTCCTTTAGAAATGTAATTTTGCTGTCAGACTGTTCTAAACACAGGAAACACGCGTCACTTTACAGGCATACTATAGACACCCCCCAGATACGAAATTTAAAGGAATATTACACTTTTATTGTTTCACTTTAAGCATTATTAAAATGACAATAACTTGCATATTAACCTTTAAAATTAGCACTTTTGATTATTCATGTACTTTAACGGTGTTCGCACAAATTTCTTGTCTGTTGGCATGTTCTGCTGTGAACCGAACAGGGGGGTGTTCGGCCCATCCCTAGTTATCATTGAGGATCATGGGGTACAACTTGTCAAGCAACTCGGAGGTCCAAAGTCGCCCTACTGTGAAACAAGTCATATATATTTTAATAGAAAGGAGCTCTCATTTATACTTGCATTTACATCAGCACAACAAATGCAGGAAGTGATGTGTGCACATGGGCCAGAAGCAAATGTGTGGGGATGCCAAACAAATCAATGAACCCCACCCACACCAAATTTAACTACCACATTCACCCCACATTGATTAAGCACAAGTACATATCATACCCTTATCCGGAAAATGAGCAGCACCTCCTCTTTGCTAAAGAGGGACCTCGCCATGTCCACCTAGATGGAGATCCTGACCAGCACAGGAACTTCCGGGTGATTACAATGACTTATTTCTGGGTCAGAAGGCGAAACCACACTGTTTTGATCGCTGCTGCGAATATTTGATCGCAACCACAATTAGAATTTTATTATTTTTGTTTGTTTGCAGATATGCAAATTTGTATTTCTACTTATGATATTTAAAGGCGTTCGATAAGAAATGGCGTCCCTGGGTTAGCAGCAGGTGAATGACAAAAACAAAAGGCTCAGTTTGAGCCCTGGTTCACACTGACAGAGGGAGGAAATCGTTCAGCTGAAATCACACAATTTCATTCCCGCATCTCAGTCCCGACTGCAGGGGGAATTTCAGATACATCTGTGCAGGTTTCTGCACTGATATCAATACAACTTGCACCCCAAAGTCGCACCAATTAAAACAGTGCAATTGCCACCGCTTTGACATGTCAAATCGCACCAATGTGAACTATAGCTGACACATACAACACTGCCTATCCACCAGCTGAACTCATTACCTGCAATTCTCCATAGTTGATATATATATATATATATATATATATATATATATATATATATATATATATATATATATATATAAAGATTCCACCTTTATCATTTACTTGCAGGTGTGCAGAAGCCTAGGTTTACATTGGAGCGATTTGTCATGCAATTTGAGAGATCAAATCGCATGACTATTGGCAGCAATGGCACTGTTCCAATCGATGCGACATCATTTTGTGGCGCCGCACCAATTTGCTAAAGTAGTTCCTGCACTAGTTTTGCTGATTTCAGGTGCAACTTCAATAGACATTTGTGTATGAAGCCACACGGATGTCTATCAAGTAGCACCTGAAATCACGCTGAACTTGCTACTTTGAAATCGCGCTACTTCAAGTGAAGTAGCGCGATTTCAAAGTAGCATCAATGTGAACCAGGGCGAAGAGATTAGATTTTTGGTGCACAAATACATATTGAAATAAGATATAAGAGATATTGCACTTTCCCAAAACCACCACCCACAAAAACTAAAGAGAGAAAAGTAGAAGAAAAAAAAAAAACACACCACAACAAAGCTCAATAATGTACTTTTTTTTCTTGTAAAATAAAAGTACATTCATTTACTAGCTTCAAAAAAATTTGGACAGGATATATGGTGCTACATTTAGCAATGGGATTTTAAGGGCCCTGCTCATAGGAGCTTACAATCTAAAATTTGACAGAACCTTAGAGTGGACACAGCTTTAATTTCAGTTTATAACGGGCAACACATCACATTTTTATCTGCAAGATTATAGAAACATACTTAACAGTCATTCTTACAAAGCATTCCAACATAATATTAAAAAAGACTTATTCAAAACACCCACCACCAGTCCACAATCTACACATACATACATTGGTGACCATGTTCTGCTGGAAGCTGCATTTTAGTGTACACGATTAAATGAGATCAAAAAGGGTAGAAGGTCAGCAGATGCTTCCAAACAATATTTGCATAATCAGACAGGAACAATACACACGCAACATTGACAGCATGGCCACATAAATCCACTTTTGATTGAAAAAATGCACAAGAATTTCAGCAAATATCCCTAGTTGGGCATTTGCCAATATGCACAATATCATTCCTTCTCCCCCACAAATCACAGCAAAAAACCTCACCTTCTCAGGCCAAACGAACCTCCCTACTGCAGGCCTTTAAATAAGAGAGGTTGTATTGTTAGCACACCGACACATCCAATAGAAGTACACCAGTATCTTTCAATCTACCTCTTCATGTATGTCTAAAGTGATTGCACCTGATGAGCAGGAACACATAATACTATTCGCAACTGTGTTAGCCCTTGGCTATGTGCATCAAATCTCCAATTACAGGCCAAAGATCGAAGTCCATTTGCATCCACATAAACAAAGCAACAGTTTTCTAAGCATATGTACCTGTGCAGTGTAAACCCTAACATTTTAAATGTTCAAGTCCCTGGGCATGATTAGTGCTAATAAACATTAACATTAGTCCCTGGCTGCAATGGGCTTCCAATATAAAGTCCAAAATTAACTTTCTTACATTAGAACCTATTTCGACAGGAGACAAATAATGTGCCAGCATGTCTTTGGATTGTAGTGAGAAACCCACACAGGGAGAACATATAAACGTCAACACAAGCATTAGCATGTTGGGGAATTGAACCAACATCCCAGGTGCTGCCAGACAGAACTGCTACCCACTTAGCCACCAGGCAGCCTCACACATGTTCTCTGCATCTCTGTGGTGTGAACCAGCCCTAAGTCCATAGCCATGCTCAGTGTCACAAGCAATATACAATATATTGGCCTAAGTATTGGGACGCCCAGTGGCGTCTCTAGGGTTGGTGTGCAGTAAAACATGGTGTCACCCCCTCAATACAGACCCCCCTCCTTCAGTACATTTCCCCTTCCAAGTATAGTCCACCCTCAGTAGAGACCCCCCCACACTTAGTACAGACCCCCCTCCCTCAGTATAGACCCCTCACTAAATATAAACCCCCTCCATCAGTACAGACCCCCGTCAGTACAAACCACCCCCCTCCATCAGTACAGCCCCCCGGGACAAACCACCCCCTCCATCAGTACAGCCCCCCCCAGGAGAAATTACCCCCTCTATCAGTACACCCCCTCCCCCAGGACAAACCACCCCCTCCATCAGTACAGCCCCCCCAGGACAAACTACCCCCTCCATCAGTACAACCCCCCCAGGACAAACCACCCCCTCCATCAGTACAACCCCCCAGGACAAACTACCCCCTTTATCAGTGCAGCCCCCCCAGGACTAACTACCTCCATCAGTACAGCCCCCCCAGGACAAACTACCCCCATCAGTACAGCCCCCCCAGGACAAACTGCCCCCATCAGTACAGCCCCCCCAGGACAAACTACCCCCTTTATCAGTAGTATAGCCCCCCCACCTGTCAGCACCACAGAGGACATCCCCCCATCGCAAGCCGACACCCCCTTCCCCCGACCCTTACCGCACTAGCATGGGCGGCTCAGATACATGGAACACCCGGGCGGCAGCTGGAGAGGAAAGGACAGAGTGCAGCCATGCCACCCAGGTGGAGAATGGATTGTCACGTGACAGGCAGTAGTGCCGTAGTGAGAGACAGAGGAGGAGGAGAACACCCGCTGCCACTGTGCTGCTCCGGATGGCAGCGGGTGGCACCCGGGTGTGGACTGCACCCCCCTAGCAACGCCACTGGACACCTGCCTTTAAACGCACATGAACTATAATGGCATCCGAGTATTAGTATTGGGTTCAAAGCTCATTTGGCCCACCCTTTGCAGCTATAACAGCTTCAACTCTTCTGGGAAGGCTGTCCACAAGGTTTAGGAGTGTGTCTATGGGAATGTTTGACCATTCTTCCAAGTGCATTTGTGAGGTCAGGCACTGATATTGGACGAGAAGGCCTGACCTACATTCTCCTCTCTAATTCATCCCCAAGGTGTTCTGTTGTGTTGAGGTCAGGACTCTGTCCAGGCCAGTCAAATTCCTCCACCCCCAAATCACTCATCCATGTCTTTATGGACCTTGCTTTGTGCACTGGTCCAAATGATTTGGTGGAGCGGGGATTATGATGTGGGGTTGTTTTTCAGGGGTTGGGCTTGGCCTCTTAGTTCCAGTTAAGGGAACTCTTAAGGCGTCAGCATACCAAGACATTTTGGACAATTTCATGCTCCTAACTTTGTGGGAACAGTTTGGGGAAAGCCCCTTCCTGTTCCAACATGACTGCACACCAGTGCACAAAGTAAGGTCCATAAAGACATGAAAGAGCAAGTTTGGGGTGGAGAAAACTTGACTGGCCTCCACAGAGTCCTGGCCTCAACCCGATAGAACACCCTTTGGCTGAATTAGAGCAGAGACTGCGAGCCAGGCCTTCTCAACCAACATCAGTGCCTGGCCTCACAAATGCACTTCTGGAAGAATGATCAAACATTCCCATAGACACACTAAACCTTGTGGACAGCCTTCCCAGAAGCTGTTCTAGCTGCAAAGGGTGGGCCAAATAAAATTTTAACCCTACGGACTAAGACTGGGCTGCCATTAAAGTTCATGTGTGTGTAAAGGCAGGTGTCCCAATACTTTTGGCTAAATAGTGTATCTGGAAAAGATTTACAGTGGTGGTGGAACCCTCCTACACATAAATACTACATTTAGACATAGTTATAGGACCTGGGAGATGAGACAACTTCTCTACATGAAGCAGCATTTTTGGGATTTGAATCCAGACACTCAGGAATACTAAGCAGAAGTTCTAACCTCTAAGCCATGGAGCTGCCACGTGTGAGAACCTCCTACACATAACTACACATAAATACACATAAAAACACATACATACTGCATTTTTTGGACATACAGGTGATGGAATTACATTACTCAAGAGTTATTCTTCTTGATTTATTCTGTGATATTTGGTGTTTTTTTGTGGGTGAGAGTAGAATATTACCCTCAAATTTTGGGAATTACATTTTGATTTCTGATGTTGGTACACATATCACATTTTTTTGGGCTCAAATTATGAATATTTGGAGATAATAAAAAGCACAAAAAATTGTGATTCTTTTTAAATTTGCATCAGCAATGGTATTGTTTGTGGTTTTTAAAGACACCTGTGTGAGTTTGGGTAAAGATTGCTGTGAGATGGAGAGTAACATGTGAAAGTGACAGAGAAAAATATATTTTACCAAAACATCAAAACATTCCACATTCTAGCATTCTTAAAAACAAAATATTTTATGTAATAGCAACAATGTTGCAAAGGAAAATTTATTACAGAGAAAGATACATTTTATCTCAACATTAAAAGTTTTTTTTGTGAAACTTACAATTGTTCCATTAGAATCAATGGCTGAAACTTGCATTGGACTAAACTAGAGCAGATTTACACTTCCAAAAAATGCTCTCTAGCTCTCATTTTGGTATTTACTATAGCGCCGGGTAAAAAAGACACAAGTTAAAATGAGAACTATTTTCAGGTCTGAGCATGCTCAGTTGTGTTGGCACCTAGTTGTCCAAAATGGGGAATTTTTCACTTCTCAGACTTTTAAAGATCTTTCAGTGTAGAAATCACTTTTTCACACAGTTTAAAAGCAGATTATCTTTAAATAATATGCCGCATATTTCAGTACCATTTAGGCAATTATATCATGCTCTAAACATTATTTCCATGTGCACTGCTCCAGGTTTTAGCAGAGTAGGGGTTTGGGTGCTATTTGGTTTCAGGGAACTATAGTAAATTCGATTTTGGGAATTTTCTCACCAGCGCTATAGTGAATACCGTTTTAGCGCTAATTAGCACTAAATTGCCGCAAATTAGCGGCAATTAGCGCCACAGCTCTATAGTAAATGACCCCCTAAAGGTCTTAAATAACTCTTTAGCCACTTGGAGTATCTTGGCATTGTGGAAGTATCTTGGCGCGTAATGGAATATGTGGGTGGTAGGGGGCCAGTTCAACTTTTGCATCAGGGCCCACAAGCTTCAAGCTACACCTCTGTTCATGCATCTACGCATCTGGTGGATCCACCGGGAGACATCTGGCAAGAGAAGGATCCGGGTTACGTCAAAGTCTATGGGCCCCCTACGCCAAGCCCTTTGGAGGATATCCGCCTTAAGAGAATAGTTGTGGAGGCAGCAGAGAACATCTCTGGGTCTATTCGTTAGGATTCCTGGAACCAAGTGTCCTGTGGACCCTGTCAATGTCAATGTTAGTGTCAGAAGGGCATTCTAGGTACATGTTAAATAGAGTGGACACAGTGGTTTTAAGGTTTGTCTGCATAGTGGCTTCTGGGAGACTGTGAATTCTGATGTTATGTCTGTGGTTGCGGTTTTCTAAATCCTCTAAGAGCAAAAGTAATTGGGTGTCTTGGTCTGTAACATCCTCTTGCGCTACTTGCAGGCTGGCGACAGATTGGATAAGGGAAACAGTGTCAATTTCTAGTGAGGAGACTCTGGCATCAATCGCTGCTACTTCTTGGTTAAAGCCCTGTCAATTCTCCTCTGAGTGCAGCTTCTACCCGTAATGCTAATGAATCAAAGTCTTGTGAGCAAGACTGTAGTCAGTTGCTGGCTAAAATCCGGTACTGGCTGTGTATAGGAGTGTCATTTCTCACTGCATATACTGCATACTATCGAGATGAAGGGGCTGATCGCAAAAGGAAATTACATCAGTGGTGGTTTGTGTCCCAAAATACAGCAGTTTTGGCTGTGAAAGCACAATACCCTCTTGAGGGGAGAACCCTCTGGTGAGTGCATTAGCATAGGGGAGCACTGAGTGGAGCACCTGCACCTTGATTTTTTTTTTTTCTCACAAGCACGGAGAAAAAGACACGAGTCACTTTGAGTTGGAACAATGGTTTTTATTTTACATATGGACTGATTACCAACACAAGGACTTGGATACAAAAATAGGCATTTTTTTTAACCAATTGTCACCTTATTGTTTTAATTCATTAATGTTTTATGGTTTGCACATGCTCATCCATTGTGAGGATTGTTCATTGCACCTGTCACTTTATTTGAAGTACTTGTTTCATACACAAGTCACTTTGAGTCTAATGCCCCGTACACACGGTCGGACATTGATCGGACATTCCGACAACAAAATCCTAGGATTTTTTCCGACGGATGTTGGCTCAAACTTGTTTTGCGTACACACGGTCGCACAAAGTTGTCGGAATTTCCGATCGCCAAGAACGCGGTGACGTCAACCACGTACGACGAGACTAGAAAAGGCCATTTCAGAACCAAGCGCGGCACCCTTTGGGCTCCTTTTGCTAATCTCGTGTTAGTAAAAGTTTGGTGAGAGACGATTCGCGCTTTTTCAGACTCGTGTCTTTCAGATCATTTTCTGCGGTGCAGTTTGTGCTTGTGGGTTTGTATCTACTCTTCAGTGCATGCAAGCAAGCTCTGCGTGACTTAGTCATTGTGTTCTTGTTCGTTCATTACTGTTTTTCAGGTCGCTCTTCACAGGCCTTGCTGTTCTTAAGTGCATTTTGTTACTTCGTTCTGAGCAGCCCACCGTTTTCTAGCCATGTTGCGTATACGTACTCCTCGTAGAGTTCGTGCTGTGTGGGGGCTTGGTGTTGGGGTCCTGACCTTGACACAAGTCCAGTCCATGAACAGGGTGGGGAGGAGTTCATGGACCAAGAATTGGTTGCTTCAGCGTGACCATTTCTCTCATATGCCTTTGCTCCGTGAGATCCGTGAGAATAATCCTGATGATTTCAGGAACTTTCTCAGGATGACGGACCCCGTATTTCACCGTGGGGGGGTGGTTGACATCACCGCGTTCTTGGCGATCGGAAATTCCGACAACTTTGTGCGACCGTGTGTACGCAAAACAAGTTGGCTTCGCTGACCCCCTATATCAGCAGGCAGGATACCTGCATGAGGCAAGCCATCACTCCGGAGCAGAGGCATGTCGCTACCCTGTGGTACTTGGTGACGGGGAGAAGCCTGCAGGACCTCAAGTTCTCGACAGGCATCTCCCCCCCAGGCTCTGGGTATCATTATCCCAGAGACCTGTTCTGCCATCATCCAGGTCCTGCAGAAGGAGTATATGAAGGTAAGATTTGTATCCTTTAATATCACATTTTATTGTATATAATGTTTGCTAATGTATTGTATTTCTTTCCTCATTCCCTAATTACCATGATTGTAATATGCTGTGAATGTCCCCTTTGTCCTCATGCATGCTGGAATTTTATGTTTTGTTTTTTTGTCCTTCATACATATTTGCCTTCACTTACCTCCCCAGCATGGTCTCCTGCCCTATATTCACATCATGTAGTCACTTAACAATGTATTTTATCAGCTCCATAGTAGTGCTTTACCCCAAACACCCCCTAAAATGTGTAGAATTCTGATTTGTGCATTAAATTCAGGCAGAGTGCCAGATGCTTTTTTTTGTGGTGTCCCCAAATCATTTTTAACCCTCCCTCCCCCCAACTGCTAAGTCAGCTGATCCCAATTCTCTATCTATCCTCAATCATCTACCTGCTGACTTTGCCAAACCCATACACACTATACCCACCTCTTTTGTGGTCAGATTTATGGATGAATTCCCCAAAGCATGTAGTGCAAGGGCCTGCCTGTATACTTTCAAATGGTAATGTTTAAAGTTTTTGTATTCTATTATTATCTTGATAGGTAATAGCAGAATGTCCAAATGTGCTCAAATGTGTACAGTGTGTATTTATATCTTTGTATTAGGACACTTCGTACCTGTCCAGTGGTCTGCCAATAGTGTAACTAAGGAGGGGCTGTTCCAAGTAATACCCATTATTTAGGCATTCATCTCTCAGTGAAGTGGAGAGGGTTACCTGTCCAAGATTCCCCCCCCCCCCCATAATGTTAGAAATGGCCCATGAGAGGGGGTGGGGGTGGGGAATATGATAGGTGTACCTTATACTTTGGTGTATTATGAAGTATTTGCGCTGGGGACCATCTTATGCGGCCATTCCCGATGAGGACCCTCACCCCGGAACAGAGGGTTTTTAATTACCAGCTGGCCAGAGCCAGAAGAGTGGTGGAGAACACATTTGGAATCATGGCCAGCCGGTTCTGCCTATTTCTTACACCCATCCATATGGCGGAGTATAAACTGAATCATATAATCCTGGCATGCTGTGTTCTACATAACTTTTTACGTCAACATTCTGCCAACTATGCTAGCTCAGTTGGGCCTGAGGCCGGAATTATAAATGAAACAACCCTGATGGCGCTTGAAAGTGGCCGTCCTGGCTTGCCCTCCCTGAGTGCCCGTGATGTCCGGTTAAGATACCTTGAGTTCTTTGCGGGTAGGGGGGCCATCAATATGCCAGACAATTTGCCATGTGCTCTTCCCCCACTGTGCAGAACAAAAAGGGACGGGGAATAGACTAGAAGGAACGTCAGGGGCGGGCGGAGTTACACGCATGCGCAGTGTGTATAAAGCGGAACACGCGTGCGTATTACGTACGATCTGTGAGCAGAGGAAGGAGCATCGGAGGCGCCGATCGTGATAACGAAGTTAAGATCTAAACTTGGGCCTATACTGCTTCAAAATTGAAGCCTATATTGTAACAAGATTAGGAGAGTTTGGCCTGACCTTGGAGTTTGTCTTGTGTTGTGTCTTGCAGAGAAAATGGATGGCTTCAACGACCACAATTTCCTCCCCCTATTCATAGACAAGTACAGGGAGCTGCCATGTCTGTGGCAGGTGAGACATCCCCATTACAACAATAAACAAAAGAGGCAGGCAGCGCTGGAGAAACTGCTGGAGTTGGTGAAGCCGGTGGTCCCCACAGCAACCATCCCTTATTTAAAAACCAAAATTGGTGGCCTGAGGAGCACTTATCTTAGGGAGCGCAAGAAGGTCACGGATTCCCAGAGATCAGGAGCTGGAGCAGATGACGTTTATGTCCCCAGGCTGTGGTACTACGAGAGACTGCGATTTCTGTCAGACCACACTGAAGTCAGGGAATCCCTCTCCACTCTTCCTTCCACCCCAGCTGAGGCTTCCAATGTCCAACCTGGGCCTTCCAACCAGGAAGAAGTGGAGGAGCCCAGCTGGAGTCAGGTATAGCATTCTTCTACAGATTTCTGGTCAATAAATAAATGATGTTTACTAGATGTAATTATTGATCACTAATTGCTGATTGCAAAAAGTGTTTTACATATCAATAGACAGTAGTGAGCACCCAAAATTGGGACAAGAATGAAAAATGCAGGGCTTAGAATGATAGTCTGTTATATTTGTTAACATTCAATTTGCAACAGTCAGGAGGTGAAAATTGTGTGTGATTGATGAAAAAAATACTAAAACTATGTCCCTTTTTCATACACAGGAAGACCTCAGCCAGGAGGAGGTTGTGGAATGTGGCACACAGGAGGAGGCTGTGGAATGTGGCAGCCAGGAGGAGGCGGGGCTAAGTTGCAGCCAGGAGGAGGCGGGGCTAAGTGTCAGCCAGGAGAAGCCTGGGACAAGTCGAAGTCTGGCCGAATCGCAGGTTCTCCCCTCCGCCTTCCATACAAAAGAGCGAGGAAGGCGACTCACATGCAGGATTCTGCGATCAAGCTGATTCAGGAGGCTTCTGCGTCCCTCAGAGCCTTACCGACTCCTGAAGAGGCCTTTGCCTGCATGGCTGCCACAAAACTGCAGGGCATGCAGAAGGGTCAACGCAAGCTATGTGAGGACCTTCTGTATAAAGTCCTAAGTAAGGGGGTCAGTGGGGAACTAACACCCAATACCCACCTGAGTGAGTTGGCCCCTCCTCCTCCTCCTGCTGCCACAGCTCCACCACCAGAGCCACAGCGTGGAAGGAGGCGTGGAAGGAAGACCAGAGAGTGATGACCTGGGTTCAGTCTGGTCTGGCAAAAGATGCAGTCTCTTGTATGACCACAGCCTGGGGACACAGATGTCATCTGCTGCTTTCCGGATCTCTGGGACTTCTGGACCAGACTGCACTCCCTTAGATAAGGACTCCTTAGGCCACCAATTTTGCTTGAAAATAGTTGATGTGTGCCCTGGGGGTCCAAGGCTTCACCCATTTCTGCTGTTTCTCCAGCATTGCCTCCCTCTTTGTTTAGTTGTGAGCCCTTAATAAATGACATTTTTTATTAAATTATACTCTCCTATGTGTGTTTTCATTCAAAAAGGACAGTTTGTTGGTGACGATTCAGGTACATTTCTAAAGTACAATGTGAAATTAACAAGAGACACCAACACCAAACAATCTCCTACAGATTTAATATAACAACATATCAATGGTGTTGTGGTAACTTGACACACAAAACACACACAAAAATATTCTGGAGTAAAACTAAAAATACAATAAAACAAAGATCAGCCTTGAAAAAAATACAAACCAAAAAAACATAATCTGCCTTAAAACAAAAAAAAAAATACAACACAAAAATAATGTTGTCAGATGTGACAAATCAAAATATATTGAGGGAATCTCGATAAATAGTAAAGAAAGAAGTTTGTGAGAAGTCTGTGTGAATATGAGCAGCAAAACTACTTCATTCTTCTCACATTATAAAGAAGAAGAGAGTGCGCTGTATTAAACCATTTTTAACATTGCACCGTGACGAAAGTGTTGTATCCATTGTGAACGCTAAGTTTACCAGACCGAGCTGTTCCGTCTCCGAATTTCTTCTGAGCATGCGTGGCACTTTGTGCGTCGGAACAGGCCACACACGGTCGGAATTGACGCGATCGGATTTTGTTGTTGGAAAATTTTATAGCCTGCTCTCAAACTTTGTGTATCGGAAAATCCGATGGAAAATGTCCGATGGAGCCCACACACGGTCGGAATTTCCGACAACACGCTCCGATCGGACATTTTCCATCGCAAAATCCAACCGTGTGTACGGGGCATTAGGCGAGGTTGACACTGGTATGACACGACAGTTGTATGAGTGTGGATCCGACTTTGCCCTGCAACTTTAATGTCGCGTACACACGAGTGGACTTTTCGACCAGACTGGTCCGACGGACTATCCGACGGACTTCCAATGGACTTTCCCAACGAATTGACTTGCCTACACACGATCCCACCAAAGTCTGACGGATTTGTACGTGATGACGGACAGATGCTGATGGGGACAAGGTAAGTAACTTGCACCATGATCCTGCAATGCAATCCTAAGTGTAGCTCGGGGTTACTGCTAATGGTACTGAAATTTAACCCTGAGCCACACTTGGGAAAACCGCCAGGTAGGTTAAGCTTATGATCTACCAACACCCCCAGATCCTTCTCCAGGTTGGCTTGTAAGTTGGAGACATCATGTAAGGATGTTATTTCACTCCATAGCTTGGTGTCATCTGCAAACACTGAAATTGTACTTTTAATTCACAATCCTATATAATTTATAAAGATATTAAAAAATAAGGGTCCCGGGGAGATGGGCGGAGCCTAGCGGAGCAGACATGCATTGTTAGAGCTCCACACCGCTGAGGAGAGAAGAGAAGGACAAAGCGGAGCCTGCAGGCTCAAAAGGTATCAATTTGAACCTTTTTGCCCCTGGGAACAAACTGTGAAAGTTTGGGCAGGAAATATGGTACTGGGAGGAAACCGTGGCAGAAACAAAAATCACCTCACAAAGAGCTCACATCCTTACAGGATGTCTGAAGCAGCTCCAGTCACCTCACAAGATACAGCATCAGGGCGCTCTCACAGACAGAAAATGTCACAGCAAGACTCTCCATTTGAGTCAGATACAGAACAAATCCTCTCACAAACTTCTCCACAAGCCTCCTCAGCATCCCCAGTAATATTATTACAATTTGAAAAGATGCTTCATAAGGCTTTAAAACAAACCTCAGACCAAATAACAAAAAGCCTAACCAAAGAAATAAGAGAGCTGGGAAACCGCACCGCAGCCTTAGAAATAAAAATGGATGAAATTGAAATTACAACCCAAGAAAATATAACAGAATTGGAACAATTAAAAGAAGAGAATTTAATACTTCAAACTAAGCTCGAAGATTACAAAACTGGGCCAGACATTCAAACTTGCGCATAAGGGGAATACCTGAAACTGTGACAGACCTGCAATCTACTATTACTGCTCTATTACAAGAACTAAAGCCAGATATCCCTATTGAACGTTTAGAACTGGACAGAGTACACAGAGCCCTCACAGCCAAAAAGAAAGATGGACCCCCACGTGATATAATCACAAAATGTCATTATTACAGAACGAAAGAACAAATACTAATTGCTGCAAGAGAAAAAAAGGAACTTAATTTTCAAGGACACAATTATCAAATTTTTGCTGACCTATCCCAACTTACTATTACTAAAAGACGATCCATGAAACCCCGAATAATGGAACTGCAACGCCACAACATTATGTATCAATGGGGCTTCCCCTTTTCAGTCAGATTTAACCACCAAGGTACAATTTACAGAAGCAGATCAGCAGATAAACTACAACAAACCCTTTTAAAATTAAATCTGACAGAACCCACAAGCAGCAACTCTTCCACACGCAGAAGAATGGCATCATCTTCACCTTCAGGCAGCACCCAGAAAACTCCAGAACAAAATGGGAATCATCATTCTCACAAAAGAGGCCGTTATGCCACATCATCCATGGACCAAGAAGATTCAATGGACTGACATCCTAATTCCTGATATCTCTTCATTTATTATACTAAGAGATGGTTCTCTATAAAAAAACCTGTATTTATAACTGAATGTAACTGCATTCTGATAGTCACACACTGTGTGGGATCATGTTACATTCCAGTTATATTTCTTATTGCTTCTGATTCATATAGCCTTAGAATATATAAGTGAAATAAGGAAATTCTTGTTCAGTTATATATTATCAGGTAATAACAATAGATTTATTACTTTTTAGGACAAATATGTTCAATAATCCAGAAGTAATGGAAGCTTTTTCTTTTTTTTCTTAAAACAAATATATTATTACCTAACTAGTTCCTAGAATTATGTTTTTGTTTATTCTAATCTGAAGTAATACAACCTCAATTTTATGAGTTAACATATCTAAACAGTTACATATGAATAAAATATGTAATTGTTTACTCTAAAAGGGTTAAAATCCCAAAATAATTCAAACTATCTTCATCAATACCAAAGTTATTAACAGTACCTTTCTAACTGAATTATTTAGCCTAGGGCAAGACTAACCATATACAACCGCCCTGGAATAAATAATTTCAACAAAAATTATATTCTGCACTCCAATTAATGAAACATCATTTTGATGTCTTTTGACATAGCACTTCTCTCCTGTAAGCGGAAGATCCATGTACCCCCATTAGCCCTCCTCATTCTCCCAACCATATTATGTGGGAGTGTGACGAAGGCACTTATTCCCCTGAGAGAGATATTTATTCTCTTTCACGGGTAAATTGTGATTACTTGCAAAAAATAATTTATACAATGTATCATCTAATCTCATATGTTTTTTGTTTACTCTTTACTCCAGAATTCACTGGTTTCTTTTCTATCTTTTCATCTCTTCAGTCCACACAGGTTGATCTGCGCAGTCAGCTCTGCATAACAAAAAGTAAGTCAAAACTATTTGATCTGTTGCCATGGCACCACTGAATATACTTTCCCTGAATGTTCAGGGAATAAATGTCCCTCAAAAAAGGACCAAAGCCTTCCGTACTTTCCATAACAAAAAGGCTCACATAGTATGCCTCCAAGAAACACACTTCACCAAAGATTCTACTCCAAAATATATTTCTCCTTTTTATCAACAAATTTACAGGGCTTCTGCCTGTACCAAGCAAAGGGGAACTCTAATTGCATTTCACCGATCCACACCATTCACCTTATCATCAGAAATTAAAGACCCAGAAGGTAGATACCTGATACTCATGGGTTATATAATGGATACAGCAATCACGGTGATTTCCTACTACGCTCCTAACAAACAACCTACACCATTCCTCTCACATATATTACAAGTGATTAATACACACAAAATAAGAACAGTGATAATGTGTGGGGATTCGAACCAGGTCCTCCTCCCATTTCTTTTTTTTTTGTAAAGATTTTATTAATTAATTTTAAGTTTACAAAGCATACATTGACAACTACACAGGAGACAATTTGAGTGAAAATCTATGAAAACATCATAAAACATATATTCTGTAAACCATAAAGTAGAGCAAGAACCCAACTTTGGGGGTTAAGGGGGATGCATGGAGGTGCGTCGTATTAAGGTTAAAGTGAATGCAAACCCAATGTCACCCTCTCCAAACCACGGGGGCCATCCACAAGGACACACACGTCCCCTGCATGCATCCCCACCCGCCAAATGTCTCCCCTCCGTCCGCCACCAGACCAGAAAAACTGCAGACTCCGTGGGTGGGTCCGCCGTCCGGAGCCCGGCGGGCGGAGCCGCGACGACAGCAGACCCCCCGCCCACCTCCACACCCCCCCGTCAACATACAACCCCTCCCATGCATCTCCAACACTGAACCCCTGCTGAACTTCCGCTATGATCTCCAACATCCAGCGAAAAGACAGGAAATCAACCACCTGACTTCAGCACGCCAAACCACGCCGAGGCGTGGAACAGCCAATCCCCGTAGAGCCGCCGAAGAAAGGAGTGGGGGAGGGAATCAAAAAATACCGCATGTCTCCTAGGCTAGACACGTAAATCACCTGTCACTCACAGCAAGGGGGAGGACCCGACAAAGCCCCTCTCAGCCCGTCAAGATCCATCTCACCGAACAACAAAAGAGGACCGCCCAGAGATGGATCAACTCCGTTCGGCAAGACCGGGCCCAAACGACAGCAAATTTCAATTTTTTTTTTTTTTTTTTTTTCGGGTCCACATCCACCTTAAGAAGATAAATAGGGAAATCATAGAAGTCTTGAAGGGCTACATAGTGGTGGTTTGGTCTGTGAAGGGGCTTTCAGAGGGGGCTATAGACATTTTCCTGCAGAGGAAATGGCAGGGTGGGGGGAAGGGGCAGCTGAATGAGGAGTTAAGATTTAGATAAAAGGAGTGGTTAAAAGGGCAGAAAAGAAAGAGGGAAGGAGAAGAAGAAGAGGGAGAGGGTATAAGAGAAGGAAGAAGAAGAAGAGAGAGGAAAGATGAGGGGGAGAAAGAGAGAGAAAAAAAAAAAGAAAAAAAAAAAAAAAAGTGTCACAGAATATTAGAACGCAAAAGTCATCTGATGTTTAAATAGTTAACAAGACGTTGTTGGAAGTAGTAGGCCGTGAATACATTATCCAGGGCTGAGATACTTTGATTTTTTTTTCTGTGTGTATCCATTGAGATGGTTGTTAGTTTCTTATTTATCTTTATGCCATTTATTCGATTTTTGACTTCGGCGAAGTTCAAGGAGGGAGTCTTCCTAACTCTAGCGATGGTCAACAGACAACATCCAGGGACAGTCTTCCACTGGCCTTTTCATTGACCACGTTCCTCACGGTGCAGGTGTACCAGCCGGTGTGTGCTCTGGTGACTGGTGATAGGACAAACATGTTGTCTGCGCCCTCCTGAACTTTAGATGTTCCCTCAAAAACAGTGTATCTCTGCCAGATGTATGTAACAGGCCTTGTTCCAACCTCAACCGTACACGTCATATGAACGTCTGTTCCTTCTATCGGTTTCTCTTTATCGATTGTGAAAGTAGGGGTTACAACTGGCACTAGGACTACAAGGTCAATGTAGACTGCAGGCAAGCCTCCTTTATAAACCACACAAGTGAACTGCCCCTCAGCCTGCAGAGTCAGTTTGTCAATGACCAGGGTGCTGTCTATCAGGCCGACGACTCCCAGCTGTGCAGCGTCCTCACTAATCAAATCTCCCCAAGCAATGAAGACAGAACGATTAGTTCCCAGCGCAATAAAGCACCAGACGAAAGTGACAGAAGAATTAATTTCCAAACATCTGAGTTCCACAGACTGGTCCAGTACTCCATAGAGTGTCTGTGTGACCGGGTGCGTATTCAAGTTCAGGCCTGACTCTTTCTCCTCCTCCCATTTCTAGATAAATCACCTTTTACACCATCCAAAATAACCTCTAGATTACCTTTTTCTCAACTTCTTTCCAAATACAATCTGGTAGATTCGTGGAGAGAAAGTAACCCAATGAAAAAGAAATTCACTTATTTCTCGCACCCTCATCAAACCTTCACCAAAATAGATCATATTTTTCTAACAATAGGAATGATACCAGAAATTATTGCATCAGATATAATTCTGATTCCGTGGTCTGACCATAAGCCATACCAAAAGCGCATGACCGAACGTGGTACTTACCGGACATAATGCTCAAACACCCACTACATCAGATGGCCATTGAACAAGCTTTAAAGGAATACATATCAATTAATAATACAACAGACATCTCCCCAATAACACTGTGGGAAGCTCATAAGCCTGTCTTGCGTGGTACAATACAAAGACAAATGGCACTATTTAAACGGGAACGCAAAAATCTAGCAAAAAAAATAGAACTCAATTTTAATGCAGCCTACATATCATTCCAAGATAATCCATCTCAGAGTACAAAATCTCATCTGGAAAAATCTAGATTGGAATACGATCTATTTCTCACTGAGTCAGTTGATAAATCCCTCAAACGCTCCAAACACAATTTCTACATGAATACAAACAAACCAGGTACATATTTGGCTTGGGCATTAAATTCAACTAACAAATCTTTCAAACCAATACGTTTGAAATTATCAAAAAATGTTTATACTTGTAATCCAGTTAAAATAGTCCATAAATTTCACTCACATCTCGCAACTTTATACAAGACAAACAATGAATTTAATCCTACAGAGGCTGAATCCTTCTTCTCAAAAATAACCTTACCTGAGTTATCTCAGAATCAAAAAAGCAGTTTGGATGAGCCTATAACTATAGATGAAGTTGCTAACGCCATAAAAGACCTAAAACTTAACAAAAGACCAGGCCCAGACGGCTACTCGGCTTTATACTATAAAACATTCTCAGAAATACTCTCTCCCATTCTCACTGAAACTTTTAACAAACTTCTAGATGGACATTCTTTTCGGCAAGAAACACTAATGGCAATTGTTTGTATGATCCCAAAACCCCTTTCTGATGATACTTCCTGTGTGAATTATCGGCCTATCTCTCTGTTAAACCTCGATATTAAATTATTAGCAAAAATAATAGCAAAACGCCTCAATAGCATTATAGGAAAATTAATACATAGAGATCAAGTAGGCTTCATGCCAAATAGACAGGCAGGCGATAATATACGCAGGGCAGTGTTATTGGCACATATTGCTAAAAAACGGAAAATCCCTTTATGTTTTCTATCTCTCGATATTAAGAGGGCATTTGACACAGTATCCTGGCAATATATGCAATATTCATTACAAAAATGGGGTTTTGGACCCCACTTTTTAACATGGATCAAAGCATTATATAATAAACCCAAAGCCTATATAAAATATGCTGGATACAAATCTGATGCCTTTAATATCGAAAGAGGTACCCGACAGGGTTGCCCATTATCTCCCTTATTATTTGCCCTTATACTCGAACCCATGGCCCAATACATCAGAACAAACCAAACTATAACTGGCATTGAAGTAGGAGGTATTACACACAAATTATGTATATTTGCAGACGATATATTACTTTTTCTATCATCACCACAGGTCTCTGGTCCTAACTTAATACCAGCTCTTGATGGATTTGCAGCCCTATCCGGCCTTATGATTAATCCTAAGAAATGCCTAGTGCTTAATATTTCACTCACAAACATGGAATTGATCCTGGCTAGGGCTGCACTCCCATTCACATGGGCAGAAAAATCAATCCCATATCTTGGAATTCATTTAACAGCATCTCATTCTGACTTATTCTCAACCAACTATCCTCCTGTATTAAGACAGATCACAAATCTAATAAAACAATGGTCGCAACTTCCTTTATCCTGGATAGGGAAGATTAATGCATTAAAAATGACTATTCTACCCAAATTGCTTTATCTATTCAGAGTCCTCCCTATTCCAATTCCTTCCTATTTTTTGAGAATAGTACAAAAAAGAGCAACTTCGTTTATATGGGGCTCTTCTAAACCACGTATACCTATACACACATTACATCTTCCCAAAAATAAAGGAGGCCTGGGATACCCTAATTTTACTAACTACTACAGAGCAGCACATTTGGCCAGTCTGTCCAAATACCATGCAAAACAGGAAATCCCATTATGGGTATTTATAGAGGCTTCAGAAAATGACCCTCTATTAATATCAAACTTATTATGGCTTGATCCTAAAGACCGCTTTAAAATTCATAATCCCATAACTAAACACTTCTTATCTCTCTGGGATAAACTAAAAACCAAATATCACTTACAATCTCCACAAAATCCTCTCCTTTCTTTTATCAGAAATCCGGCCTTTTATCCGGCATGGATCTACCCAAATTCTTTTAAAGCTTGGACAACATCAGGCATTCAGACACTAAATGACTTCATAGCATCTAAATCATTCTTTTCATTCCCATCGCTTAGAGAAAAATATGATCTACCAAACTCTGAGATATTTAGATATCTCCAAATCAAAAATTTCTATACACCATTCCTAAAGGGGGATACACCATTATCCCAATTATCCATTTTTGAATCAATCTGTACAAAAGATCCATTTGCTAAAGGTACAATTTCATCACTTTATAATCAATTATATGGAGTAGCAAATCTTAATAGACCCTCTTACGTTCAGAGGTGGGAGGAGGACCTGGGACGAACTTTAGAAGACACGGACTGGTCTAACATATGGCTCACATCTAAGTCATCTTCACCCAACATCTTAGCACTGGAGACAAATTATAAAGTCCTAACTCGCTGGTACCTTGTACCCGCTAGAGTGGCAAAATATTCACCTAATACCTCAGCTCTTTGTTTTTGAGGATGCCCAGAAATAGGCACACATTTACACATATGGTGGACGTGCCCAGTAATCCAAACCTTCTGGAAGGAAGTCTTCGTGATTGCATCTAAAATATTTTAAAAAATAATACAACCAGATCCATATATAACTTTACTTAATCTAAAACCGGAATGGTTAACACTCTCTCAATTCAAACTTATGATCCAACTAATAACGGCTGCAAAACAAACAGTGGCCAAGGCATGGAAATCTCCTACATTGGTACTAGCAGAAACAATTCACAGAATGAATAATACATTGTCCCATGCTAAGATGGTAGCCATCGATCAAAATCAAATTCCAAAATTTGAAAAACTTTGGCATCCTTGGATAAAACAACAGTTCCGGTCAAACTTCAATGACTCTGTCCTGTTGCCATGGTAACAGATTAAATGACTTACAGAGACACCCATTCTAAGGCTTCAAAGAGAACTAAAAAGAATAATAAACTGACGAGCGGGACAACCTTGTGGACCATACCTCTGCCTTTCTACCCTTTTTCTTCTTTCTCTTTCCTTTTCTCCACCTTATGATTAAAGCTCATTATCAGAATTTATTTGACATATATACACTCTACCTGTAAACAATATGTATAGTAGGTATAAATCATTTAAATACCTACAAAAGTAACTAAGGAAATGATATATATCTTTAATTTAGGTTTACGTGAACCCAATGTTTAATATTTGAAATTTCATGATATTTACCTATATAAACCCTACTGTAAAACAATGAGCTTACTTTATAGATCCTTGTAAACTTACTTTATGTATCTTTATAATATTGTATACTCAATAAACTTCTTTTGACAAGGAAAAAATAAGGGTCCCAACAGTGAACCTTGGGGTACACCACTAATAACCTTAGACCATTCAGAGTACGAATCATTAACCACTACTCTCTGAATTCTGTTTTTTAGCCAGTTTTCTATCCATTTACAAACTGATCTTTCCAAGCCTGTAGATTTTACCTTACACATTAACCATATGTGGGGAACGGTGTCAAACGCTTTTGCAAAATCCAAGTATACCACGTCAACAGCCACCACTCTGTCCAAGGTTTTACTTACCTCCTCAAAAAGAAATTAGGTTTGTTTGACAACTTTTGTCTTTCATGAATCCATGCTGTCTGTTGCTTAAAATATTTTTTCCAGCAAGAACTCATCTATGTGGTCTTTTATGAAACTCTCCAGTATCTTCCCGACTATAGAAGTACAAAGTACTCTTCCCATGTTGAGGGCATCTGGCCTGGTATGGTTCAGAATGGGGGGGGGGGGTGTACCTTTGTCACCCCCAGGGAAGGGACCTGCCAGGCTGCGTGTTTCAATAAGGAACTGGTATGGATTTTTATTTTTATTTTACTTTTGGTGTGAGCCCCCAATTCAGTACCAGACTGGAATTTTTAATGTTGGCTATTTTATTTACATTCTACTTTCAACAGGGAATCCCCTGCTGACAGCAGGGATGAGTCAAGGTTGTTAGGAGGCTGGCAGGTCCTGGCTCCTTAACAACCAATGACCTATTCCTGCTGGCTGATAGCAGGGATGAGTCCCTGGCGGATACAAAAACGGACATCTTTCATTTACCTCTGTTCAGGTCTATTTAAATGAGATGGAGACTTGTTCCGTTTATAAAAAAAAAAGGACCTAAACAAAAACAGATGTTAACAGATGCTCCACCATTTACATCTGTTAGCCCATCGAGATGCAGTGCTGTCCAGTTTTCATCAGTTAACAGATAGAAAGGGGAAAAGGGGCCTGAAAGCTTTTAGGTCATCTAACCATATCCTAAACCAGCTCAATCAGGTTCAAATGCTAACACTAGAATATAGAGTCAGTCCTATGGCGTGGCAGGGGGCAGGGTCGCCATCAGGGGGGCAGCCCATACACCTGTAGTGGGCACCGGTGTCTTAAGAGGTCCGGGCCCCAGCCAGGGCTGTCTTTAATGCAAAGCAGCTGCCACAGGGCCGAAAGCAGCTGCCCCTTGAGCCCACACCAGTGGCAAAACTACCAAAATGACCGAATTAACTGGCTTTGATTTACTGGTGTCCTAACTTAGTCCCGCCTGTAAAAACGATTGGTTGCTAGCATCCTAACAACCAATCAGGTGTATGGAGGCCTCGGCATTCAGAGGAGAAGGATGTAATTTCCTCCTCCAGAGCTGTTCTGCCTCCACCCCTAGTGCTGTACTTTCCCGGCTTCCTGCTGACAATGGAACTGCCAGGAGTCTGAGGGGAGCTGTGTGCTGTCCAGACCGGGACAATGCTGCTGATGTGAGTGAGGGTCTCCTGGGATGGGAATTGAGCAGAAGAGTCTAGCTCCAGCAATACCTGCACACAGAGGAGGGGTGTCAGGAAAGGATTCACCTGCTGGTGGTGCTGTAGCTCCCAGATCTATGGGCTGCAGTTCTGGTGTCCACCAGCGGGTGTCTCTCAGCAGTCAGTCTGATGGTCAGGAAAGGATTCATCTGCTGGTGGCACCCAGAGCTTTAGGCTGCAGTTCTGGTATCCACCAGCGGGCGTCTCTCGGCAGTCAGAAGCTGACATTATCCTGCAATCAGGCATCACCTGATGCTGATTGCAGGAAGTGTATTTAAACCTGGTACATGCTGTTACACATTGCCTTGGTATTTTCTCCATGTGCCCCTGAACCCTGCATCCTGTCTTCTGTTCCTGGGCCCTGCAGCCTGATCCCTTCCTACCCGCTCATTCCATCTCCTGCCTTGTTCCCAGCTCCCTCTGCTTGATCTCCTGTGTATGACCCTGGCTCTGTTATGATCTGGTTATCCCATTATCTGTATATGCCGTATTTATCGGCGTGTAACACGCGCCGGCGTATAACACGCACCCCAGTTTAAGAGGGACATTTCAGGAAAAAAAACTTAAAAAAAAAATACACCACTTGGAAGCAAAATAATGGTCAGTGAGCATCAATGCCGCCTGATTGGTGCCCATCTGCAGCCTGATCTGTGCCCATCTGCAGTCTAATCAGTGCCCATGTGCAGTCTAATTAGTGCCCATCTGCAGCCTAATTAGTGCCCATGTGCAGTCTAATCAGTGCAAATATGCAGCCTAATTAGTGCCCATCTGCAGTCTAATCAGTGCCCACCTGCAGCATTGCTCCTCACTGCAGCTTGATCAGTGTCCATCTGCAGCCTTGCAGAAATATAGGCTGCCACTGAGGGGACGAGCGCTCCCGAAATAGAGCCAGATCTCCTGTGTACTCGGCGTCACGCCCGGTCGCGCCCCTTGGCCCGCATCCTATGATAGACATAATGCCGGTCCAATGCTGGGAGATGTCCAGGGGGGAGGGACTGAGCGTGACTGCTAGCCGAGCCGAGTACACAGGAGATATTTCGGCAGCGCTCGTCCCCTCAGTGGCAGCCTATATCGGCGTATAACATGCACACGCGATTTTCCCCCTATTTTAAGGGGGGGAAAGTGCGTGTTATACGCCGATAAATACGGTATTTGATTTAGGCAGTCATTTATTGTGTGTTCATTGTTTACTTTGGTTTGCTGGTTGGGTTACACTTGTTAGCGTTTTCTTTGTGTTATCCACTTATGTCTTAATAAATTATACTATATTATTTACACTTTACCTGTGGTTGGTTACTCTGTGGCAGTCCAGACTTATTTCTAGTTACACCGGTTTCTGCCAAGGGGACAGGGATGACAAAGGTGTATTTCAGAGGGAGTGAGGACAGGCTCCCCCAGGTCATAGAGCTGTGTGCACTGTGCACCCTCCACAGAGATGTAGTAGGAGGGGGTGGGAACTATCCATCACCACACCATCCACAGTATCTGTAGTATATCTGCAGTCTCTGACCGCCTCCTGCAGTATGTCTGCAGTCTCTGACTGTCTCCTGTAGTATGTCTGCAGTCTCTGACTTTCTCCTGTAGTATGTCTGCAGTCTCTGACTTTCTCCTGTAGTATGTCTGCAGTCTCTGATCGTCTCCTGTATTATGTCTGCAGTCTCTGACCATCTCCTGTACCATGATTGCAGTCTCTGACCATCTCTTGTATCATGTCTGCAGTCTCTGATCGTCTCCTGTTTTATGTCTGCAGTCTCTGTGTCAGAGCTGGCTCAGCCCTTCCTTCTCTGAGCTGGCCGCTCAGCTTTCAGCTAATTGCCAGCTCTCTTCTCTCTCCACAGTTAACCAGCTGTTGTGGATCTGCTCATCAGTCCCGCCTAATTAAAGACGTCCAGCTCACTTCTTTCCTGCCTTCGCCTTGGTCACATCACAAGAAACCATCTCCTGCGTTCCTGTTTAACCACTTCCCTACCCGCCCATAGTCATATGACGTCCACAGATGGGATCTCCCATCCTGGGTGGACGTCATATGACGTCCTGGGATTCCCGGCCGCCTAGGGGGCGCTCGCGCCGCCGGGAGAGCGCGCGCGCGCCCGCCGCGTTCCTCGGGACCTGGTGCGTGTGCCCGGCGGCCGCGATGTCCGCCGGGCACCCGCGATTGCCCGGTAACCGGGCCGGCATGTGGATCTGTGTGTGTAAACACACAGATCCACAGCCTGTCAGCTCTGAGGAGAGCGATCTGTGTTCCCAGAACGGAGGAACACTGATCGGTCTCCTCCCCTAGTGCGTCCCCTCCCCCTTCAGTTAGAATCATTCCCTAGGAAACATATTAACCCCTCCCCGCCCCCTAGTGGTTAACCCCTTCACTGCCTGTCACATTTACACAGTAATCAATGCAATTTTATAGCATTGATCGCTGTATAAATGTGATTGGTCCCAAAAATGTGTCAAAAGTGTCCGATGTGTCCGCCATAATGTCGCAGTCACCAAAAAAAATCGCGATCGCCGCTGAAAAAAAATAAAAAAATATATTTTTTTTAAAAATGCCATAAATCTATCCTGTATTTTGTAGACGCTATAACTTTTGCGCAAACCAATCAATATACGGTTATTGCGATTTTTTTTACCAAAAATATGTAGAAGAATACATATTGGCCTAAACTGAGGAAAAAATGTGTTTTTTAAAAAAAAAATTGGGATATTTATTATAGCAAAAAGTAAAAAATATTGTGTTTTTTTCAAAATTGTCGCTCTTCTTTTGTTTATAGCGCAAAAAATAAAAACCGCAGAGGCGATCAAATACCACCAAAAAAAAGTTCTATTTGTGGTGAAAAAAAGGACGTCAATTTCTTTTGGGTACAACGTCGCACGACCGCGCAATTGACATTTAAAGTGTGACAGCGCTGAAAACTATAAATTGGCCTGGGAAGGAAGGGGGTGAAATTGCCCGGTATTGAACCGGTTAAAGTCTGGCTTGCTGACATCCCTTCTGGCTCCTTATCCTGCTTGTTGTTCCTCCACTTGGATCCCTGACTTCTGGCCTGGCTGATTACCCGATCTGGTTACTGAACTCTGGCTTGGCTGACTACCCGATCTGGTTACTGGACTCTGGCTATGCTTTGACTACGTTACTCTATTTACCTTTTTATTTTTATTAATAAACAAATGTGATTTAACTGAAATTCTGTCTCGGTCTGGTTCATGGTTTCTGCCATTCTGATTGTCTCCTGTAGTATGTCTGCAGTCTCTGATCGTCTCCTGTAGTATGTTTGCAGTCTCTGATCGCCTTCTGTAGTATGTCTGCAGTCTCTGATTGTCTCCTGTAGTATGTCTGCAGTCTTTTACCATCTCCTGTAGTATGTCTGCAGTCTTTTACCATCTCCTGTAGTATGTCTGCAGTCTCTGACCATCTCCTGTAGTATGTCTGCATTCTCTCACCATCTCCTGTAGTATGTCTGCAGTCTCTCGCCATCTCCTATAGTATCTCTGATGAGAGCTGCTCTGTGTGTAGGCTGCCTGACTGCTCACGGTGGACTGGAGACAAGTTGTTAAACATTGCATTTTTTGGTAAATTGATTGACAATGTTGCTGGATGTGGGCCTTTGCTGAATACATTGGGATGTCCCTTTGCTGAATACATGGGGATGTCCCTTTGCTGAATACACGGGGATGTCCCTTTGCTGAATATATGGTGATGTCTCTTTGCTGAATATATGGTGATGCCTCTTTGCTGAATATATGGGGCTGATTACTTGAAATACACTTTTCATATATTATGTTGTAAGGCTTCATGTACACTTGCGTTTTTTGACAAAGCTCCTAAACTTAACTCCATAAATGCCTGTGTCCATATGCACATAGGCTTGTAGCAGTTTAGGAGCTGCCGTGTTTAGGTGAGCTTAAAGTGATTGTAGCAGTTCATGTTTTTATTTTAAATAACAAACATGTTATACTTACCTGCTCAGTGCAAGTGTTTTGCATAGAGCAGCCCCAATCCTCCTCTTCATTGGGTGCCTCTTTCCCTGGGAGGGCACCCGTGCAGGCGCGCTTGCGAGTTCCGTTGCTGCGTCCATTGACACAGACAGCAGGATTTGGCCCCACCCCCATGTCACTGGATTTGATTGACAGCAATGGGAGCCAATGGCTCCTGCTGCTATTAATCTATCCAATGATGATGGAGACAGCGGCCGGAGCCGCTGAGCTCGTGCACGTCGCTGGAACGGACGGGCTCGGATAAGAAAAAAAAGGGGGCAGCTGCAGCACAAAAAGTTTTTCACCTTAATGCATAGAATGCATTAAGATGAAAAACCTGAAGACTTTACAACCCCTTTAAACCTTCCTCTCCGGAATGCGGAAGAATCACATTTAGGATAGGAAGGTTTTGAGTGACGGCTGTGGGAAAACTCAAATTGTGGTTTGCGTTTTTCCACGGCCGCAGTCAGGGTAATCTAGAGAACATGTAGCCTTAGAGTGTTAAAATAAAACCGGGTGCACTGAAGGACTCTGTGGGGTGGCCAGTAGGCGGGCCCTGGAGAACGTTGGTGGTCAGGCCTGGGCTTAAAGCTGTGTAAGGGGCCCCAAAATTTCTGATGGCTGTCATGGCAGGGGGTTGTAGACAGGCATGTACTGACCATCGGGACTACCCCGTGGGCCGATGGCTCAGTGGGATGTTTTTATGCAGAGTTCGGTGGAAATGGGAGTGTGGTAGCAAACAGCGGCAGGGATTCGGGGAAGGTGGCCAGCGAGGAGGGCAGTTAGATGTGAGAGCCCAGGAGAGAGAAGAGCTCCACCCCCTCCATGACCACCGAAGAGGCGAACAGGAGTGGGCGTGGCCACCCCGGCACTCCCAGAACATCGATTCCTCCACCTCCTCTCTGCTCCAAGAGCCCTTGTGGCCCGGGCCGGAGGACAGGCTGACTGGGGGCCCGGAGGAAGAGAACATGCGGGAGGCAGAGGCTACCAAGGAGCTGCTGAAAGAAGCAGAGCAGCGAGAGCATCTCCGGATCAAGAGGGAGACTCGGTGCTTCTGCTCTTGGCCATCAGGTACCCGGCGTCCTACACATACATTCCCGCACACTGAGACTGCGGGGGGAGGGGGGAGCAGAGGAGGGACTGCAGATAGGGACAGTGCTATGTGGTCTCTCTCAGCCCTCCCCTCTTTCTCTCAGCTCCCCCTCTGTCTTTCAGAAGCCCCCCCTCCTGTCTCTCAGCCCCCCCCTCTGTCTCCCCCCCCGTCTCATGATATACAATAATGGATTTGGGGGACTTATGGTGGGCGTGATTTTTTTTTTTTATTTTTATAGGGGGGGTGGGCAAGCAGCATTTTACTGAATTAAAGTGGGCCGATCTGGATGAAGTCCAGGGCCAAATTTTTGTCCCAGTCCAGCCCTGGTTGTAGACTACCCAAGTGAATGCTGTCACTGAGTAGCCAGGAAAGATATATTTTGATAAAAGTTTAGGCAATGTATCCTCTGTATGTTCCCATTGCTCCCCCACCCTGCTGAAAAAAAAAATGGACAACGTCACGGTGACTGTGTGATAAGACCGCTTACTGCTGTCAGGGTGCCAAATCCCCTCACACTATTATCAAAGGGTTGCTTACCTAGAGCGCACCTGCCTACTGCTGCTGTCGAGTGACCTGCCAGTAAATATTGCAGACAATCGACAGTTAACGCTAAGCCTTGCTACACCCCTGGCGTGTCTAAGTACCAGTCCGACCCTGCTAACATGCATAATCACACAGATCAACGAATAGAACGGACATTTGTTTCCAGCAACCACCATCAATTAACGCATCCCACTACATAGATAACTTGAAAGTGTTGAACGCATGCGCCAGTTGGATGGCCGCGTCATCCTGCAAGGCGTTGCCAACCACAACATGGCTAAACGTATAAGTAAATGCTGCCGACGTAACAATCACATGACAAAGAAGATGGCTTCTAGGCAGTGGTGAGAGTTTATTTCTTCTGTGGATGTGCTGTTTTTATATAGAAACTGGCGTTACAACAAAAAACATGTAATTTGCAGCGGCGTGTTAATATACACGTGCGCTTCTTTTTTGTAGAATTGAGATTACAAAATATTAGCGTTATTCTATACGTGATTTAGGTTGTATTTCACGTTGGTTGAATGTTTTACGTATCAGTAGATCTAGTGTCTCAGCACCGATAAATAGTCATTGGATCGCTTACTACAACATACCCGAACAACTTTTGTAGTCCTGATTTTATTACCTTCTATGCTTTAGCTTATACCTTTTAAAATAAGTGGAAAACACAGAAAGTGATGTGCACGTGCTACCCCATCTCTGGCATTTGCTTTAGTATTTGCTCTTGAGCACACATTTGCAGTTGCCATATTTGCACACTTGTGCAATCCTCCACTGCACTGGAGTTATCTGCTGCACTTTCTACCTCCTACTGTACTAGATTGATCTGCTGCACATTTACACTTAACCACTTCAATACCAGGCACTTTCACCCTTTCCTGCCCAGCACAATTTCCAGCTTTCAGTGCTGTCGCACTTTGAATGACAATTGCGCGGTCATGCAACACTGTACCTAAACAATTTTTTTTTTTTTTTTATCATTTTTTTCCCCACAAATAGAGCTTTCTTTTGGTGGTTTTTGATTACCTCCTGGGGTTTTTATTTTTTGCTAAACTAAAAAAGACCAACATTTTTGAAAAAATAAAAGTTTTTGTTAGGTTTTGTCATAAAATTTTGTTCTCTCCTTCACTGATGGGTACTGATGAGGCGGCACTGATATATAACTTTGATGGGGCACTGATGGGCACATCTGATGGGGTCTGTGCTGATAATCAATGTGCTGATCACTGCTCTGACAGGGAGAGCCGCCGATCGGCTCTCCCTGTCAGCGCGAACTGAGGATTGCGGTGGTCACAGCTGATCACGTGGTAAGGAACCTCTGTCAGAGGCTCCTTACTACGATTGGAGATGCAGTGTGTCAGCCTGACACACAGCACCTCTGATCGCTGCGCTGCGTGCCGGCATGTTGTCCTGCTGGACATCATTTGGCGCCTAGTCAGGATAACAGAACCACTTCCCCGCCATCAATCTGCTATAGGCCAGGCGGGAAGTGGTTAAAGTGGAGTACCACCCAAACATGGAACTTTGGCTTTAAGTGCAGGTGACCCCCTCACATGCCACATTTGGCATGTCATTTTTTTTTGTTGGGGGGGATACCCTCTTGTAGCTGCTGACTTTTTTTTTTTTTCAGTGGAACTCCGCTTTAAAGTGCAAGTCTGGGCTAATACTAGCTAAGGTTATGAAATAAAATAAGTCGGCACTAGAGATTTATAGCTAGGTAGCTAACCTCAAGGTTTGACATACAAAAACACTAAAGAACATTTAACCACTCCCGCCCAGCCTATTGTCAAATGACAATTCGTTGTTTCGAGTGGACAATATATGATGTCCTCCCGGAATGCTCACAGGCAGTGTACACCAGATTCAACAATTACAGCAAGATCACATGACAATGGATGGCTTCCTTTTATGCCATTCATTGTGTATAATTGTGTTGCTAGCTGTGATTGGTCTCAGTGATCACATGGTACAGACAGGGCCAATCACAGGCCATCTGTACCATGTTATTAGCTGTGGCTAATCACAATCATAAAGACTGAATGAATCAATATAATAATCCTAATCACAATCGGCACAATTTCTATGTGACACTCTTCCAAAACTAAAATAATTATCGTGCTGGCAGCTAAACACTACTTAGTGATTTCACAATACCATTTGGTCTACATTATAACAAAATTAGTGATATATATATATATATATATATATATATATTTAGACCCAATCAACGTGTATAACTGATTTTATATCTGTACAAACTCCAAAATAAAACAATAAATAAATAGTCCAGTGCTCTTAAATGAAAAGAAGAAACCCCCAAGTGTCTTCACTCCTTCATATGTTTAGTGCACCTCCACCACCAGGTGAAAAACCTGCTAACCTCGATTATACATAAAACTAAACTTTTCCATATTTTCACATTGATGTTTCACAGCACATTTAAGATAACCACATCGCCAGACTGCGTGTACTCATGCATCACATAGAACAAAAAGGCACAAACCTAGTGCTCTCCATCTTCTGAAATATATTTAAAATCTCCCTCAGTTAAAATACACTTACAAGAAAATAGTAAAAAAAAGCGATATGCAAATATTATCATCAGCCGGCTCACCATGACACATCGACAAGACAGCGGCGCAACTTCATAGGCTCGGCTCCTCCCTCCTAGACATGCTGTGCCCTGTGATTGGGCTTCCTCAGTAGGTCTACTATAACTTCTTTTTTTTTTTTTTTCCCAGTATGTGTGAAAATTATTTTATTTTTCTCAAATCGCCTTTCAAGACAACCTTGGAGAGAGCGTAGCTCCGCCTTCTTCACAGGAAACACATGCAGCCTTTAAATCCCTCCTCTTCCACCATGGCCTCAGTTATTGTGTTTCCTCCGCCATGGTGGAAGCATGTGCCTGGAACCAGGGAGCTGCGCTCTCTCCAAGGTTGGAGAAGTGTTAGGCTTACCATTGTTTGTTTGTCTCCAGCGACCATCCCAGCACCCCCCCCAGGGGCAGGGGGTGTTCCGGCGTCCCCGGTCTCTCCATCTCAGGGGAGTTTAGGGCCCTCAGGAGGTGCGGTATCTATGTGCCCGGATTCCGCTTCTTTGGCCCTGGTGGCTGAGCGGGGGCCACTGCAGGTCAGCGGCATGTCCCGCATCTCGGTTCTGGGTCCCGGCCGGCAAGTGCGTCATGTCCGGTGACATGGCTTCCGGGGGGGGGGGGGGGGCGCCTGTGGTTCCAAGTGCCTGGAACGCAGAGACCAGGGGGCGGGTCCATAGACCGATGCTTCCGTTTCCGGCCCTCGCTGATGACACAGGGACCGGTAAAGTTTAAAAACCTGTTGGTTTTTCTGTGTCATTGCTGCTGCATTTCTTTGCTAAGATGGATGAAGGCACCCCTAGCACCGGTCAAGCCCAGGTAAGAGAGGTACAGTGGTGCCTTTTTTATTCTGATCCATATGGGCTTTTGTTGGTTGTTTCCTCCCTGAGGGGAGCCTGTAGCTGGAGGGTCAGAGGTTACTTCACTCGGACCCTGCAGCGTGGACTGGGTGCCTTACTGCTAACACTGCTTTGGTGTTTCTGTTTTCCCTTTGACTTGGTGGTGGTTTAGCTGTACACTAGTGGTAATTGTTTTTAGGGACACCAGGTTTAGTTTAAAATATTTCTCGTTGCAGGAAAAAGCGTTAGGAAAAACTAAACATGTAAATCCACCAAGTCAAAGGAAATGTCCTTCTTGCAAGAACCCTCTTAGAGATTCATGGCAGAAGGTGATGTGCAGATCCTGTATTAAAGACCTGGTGGAGGAAGAAACGTCCAAGCAGTACAAGGACTTATTCTCCTCTGTATGGGAACTTACGAACTCGCTGAGTTCTGTCAGGTTCATGTGGTACAGAACCCAGCAGCTCAGGTTGAGCATTGGCATCCACCACCTAGTCCAAGAGCATCCTCATCCAGACCATTGGAGGCTGAGGACTCAGGTGATGTAGGAGGAAGTACTCTTCTTTCACTCAGGGATTCAGATGAAGAGGAAGACGATAGCCGAGCCTCTTGTTACAAGTTATCTTTGGAGGAGGTGGATGACCTCTTAAGAACAAGCTACACTACCCTCAAAATTCAGGAGGAAAAGGTACAACTGTCAGTTAACGACAAAATGTACCAGGGTCATAGGGTCCTATCAGAGTCAGTCAAGAGAGTGGAAGGACCCAGAGAGAGGCCCGTTCTTCTCCAAGACCCTTAGGAGAAGGTTTACCTTCGAAGATAAGGAGTCAGATGTTTGGAATAAGAAACCACGGGTAGATGCAGGTTTCCAGATGCACAGACCTTGCTTTTGAGGACAAGGGGGTGCTAAAGGATTCGATGGATAAGAAGGCAGACTCCCTCTTTAAAAAAGCTTGCGATTCTACGTCAGTCAGCCTCAAACCTGCTATGTTTTCCACGGTTGTGGCAAGAAACCTGGAATGCTGGGTGGAGAAGCTGAAAAGCTATTTTGAAGCGGGCACACCACGAAAAGATCTGTTAGTCTTTTCCTTTAATATTAAAAGCAGTTAAGTATATGGCTGATGCATCTACTGAATCAGTCAAGTTGGCAGCAAGGTCATCAGCACTGGTGAACTCATCCAGACGTGCGTTCTGGCTGAAAACCTGGTCTGATGACACAGCTTCCAAGGTTAAACTGTGCAGTTTACCTTTTATCTTCGTTTTGATTCAGACCTTGAAACAGTCTTGGATAGGACAGCCGACAAGAAAAAGGCTTTCCCTGCTAAGAAGAAACAGCCTATTAAAAAGAATTTTCGTGCTATTTAATAGCCCCATAAGAATAAGGAGCAGGACCGTAAGAGCCGTTGGGGCTTCCAAAGGGGTAAGGGAAGAGGAGTTCTTTTCAGATCTCCCCCAGACCAGCCCTCCAAAAGTAAGTGACAATCTCACCCCAGTGGAACAAGACATCTCCAAGTCTGTTCGCGAAAAGCATCATAACTCAGTGGTACAGGCTGGAATTTTCAGAGCCACCCCTGAGCAGATTTTATGTTACAGCCCTACCAAGAGATCGGGAAAAAGCTTCTGCAATGATGAGCCTACTGCAGGATCTGATTCAGCAAGAAGTGATTATCCAGGTCCCAAAAAGTCAGGAGGGCAGGGGCTTTTACTCTCATATATTTCTGGTGAAGAAGCGTTCGGGGAAGTATCGATTTGATTCTGAACTTAAAGATCTTGAACAAATCAATTCGGTACAGGCATTTCAGGATAGACACAGTCTTTTCAATTACGAAATTGCTGACTCCAGACTGTTTCATGGCATCCCTAGATCTAAGGGGTGCTTATCTTCATGTTCCGATAAATCTGGCTTCTCAATGCTTTCTATGCCTGGCCCTGGATCTGGGGACCTCAGTCTGGCACCTCCAATTCAGAGCTCTGCCATTCGGACTTTCATCCTCCCCCAGAATCTTCACAAAAATAATGGCGGAAGCTCTGGAACCTCTGAAGTTGAGAGTCCCTATCTGGATGACCTGTTCTTCGCAGACTCCAAAGAACAAGTCTTATCAAATCTCCAGGTGTCCCAGGCTCACCTCAGGAATCTAGGGTGGCTCCTAAATTTGGAGAAGTCAAATCCTGGAACCCTCACAGGAGATTAAGTTTCTGGGTTATACCATAAACTCAGTACTTCAAAAAGTCTTTCTACCGAAGGAAAAAAGGGAGACAATTCAATCACCGGTGAAACAAGTTCAGAACAACTTGTCAGTGTCAACCAGGTCAGCTATGGCGGTCTTAGGTCTTCTTACGGCATCCATTCCTCCCATTCAGTGGGCCAGATTGCATTCCAGACTCCTCCAGCATAAACATACTATGCAGTTGGTCCTTCCAGAAGCCACTAGAGAAACCGATAAATCTTTCTTTAAAGGTAAAGAGGGCTCTCTGGTGGTGGAGAAATCCATCCAACCTGACAAAAGGCCTTTCGTGGGTCTTTCCCCTGGACAAGCGTCTAATGATGGACGCGAGTACTTGGGGCTGGGGAGCCCACCTGGACGATCAGACTTCTCAGGGGGTCTGGTCCAAGTTAGAAGCTCAAAAATCCTCTAATTGGCGGGAATTGAAGGCAATTTTTCTGGGTCTCCTAGATTTTCAACTTGTAGTAAGGGGCCATCATGTTCTGGTTAGTAGTAGCCTATATACTAAAGTGTAGAGGAACCCGGAGCAGAGGGCTCCTAGAGTTGGCCAGTCAGCTACTTACCTGGGTGGAACAGAACATGGCCTCATTGTCAGCAGTCCACCTGAAAGGATCTAAAAATCTACTAGTCACACGGGCCATATACATGAAGGTCTTGAAAAAAAATGTAACTCCTGGTGTGCTTCTAAAGGCCTCCAGGTTAAAAGTTCAGTATCGGTTCTTGAATTTCTCCATAAGGGAATGGAGAAGGGACTGGCAGCCAGCACCATGAAGACCCAGATGGCGGCTTTATCTGTTTATTTTAAAAGAACTTTATCCAAAGGAGTTTTAATTTCAAGGTTTTTCAGGGCACTCGCACGAAATAGGCCAGTAGCCCTTTAAGGTTTTCCCAGTTGGGATTGGTCTATTGTTTTGCAGGGTTACTAGGGAGCTCCATTTGAACCCTTACAAGAAGCATCTTTGCAGAATTTTGGTTCTCAAAACAATTTTTCTGGTGGTCATCACCTCTGCAAGAAGAATCGGCGAGCTCCAGGCTCTGGCAGTTACAGAACCTTTCCTGAAAGTTTTTTCAGACAGAGTGGTCCTTCAAACGGACCCAGACTTTCTTCCCAAGGTTTCTTCAACCTTTCACCGCTCACAAGAAATAATCCTGCCCACTTTTTCTTCAACTCCGACCAATCCAGGAGAAGAAGCTTTTCACACTCTGGATGTGAGGAGATGTTTGTTACACTTTCTTACAGTAACCAAAGAATTCAGAAAATCGAATGTTCTTTGTGATTTTCTCAGGCTCATGCAAGGGGAGAGAAAGCTTCCAAAAGTACGCTGGGCAGATGGTATAGATTGGCAAAATTTAGAGTCCTACGAAGCCAAAGGAGAAATACCCCCTTCAGGTATTGCTGCTCATTCCACAAGATCTACGGCAGTTTCCTGGGCTGAAAGGGGCCGGTGCTACGCCTGAACAAATTTGCAAGGCTGCTACTTGGTCCAACTATTCGACATTTCTCCGACACTATCAGTTGGACTTGCTGTCCACCGCAGATGAAGCCTTCGGCAGGAAGGTACTGCAGGCAGTAGTCCCACCCTTGGGTAAGTTTCTCGATTATCCTCTCCAAGGTTGTCCTGAAAGGCAATTTGAGAAAGGCATAGTTAGACTTACCAGTGACGGTATTTCTAAGAGCCTTTCAGGGCAACCGTTACTTCCCTCCCCTTTGTTTATCTTAGAAGTGGTTTAAGTATCTATCGTGGTTTGGTGGTTTTCTGTGCTTTGTTTTCCAGCTTGTCGGAGACCACAATAACTGTGTTTCCTGTGGAGCAGGCGGAGCTACGCTCTCTCCAAGGTTGTCCTGAAAGGCACCCGTCACCGGTAAGTCTAACTATGCTTTTTTTACATTTCTTAATTTTCCTAAAAATTGTGACAAATTACAACTTAATAACTTACCATACCTCTTACTAAATACCTCCTCTCTCCTCGCTGCTGACATCGGTGCGGTATTCTCAGCCCCGCCCGCTTTGCTGCCTCGAGGGAAGAGAGGGAGCGGAGAGAAGCATCCGGTCACGTGAGCGCCGAGCTGCTATATAAGATAGCAGCTTCTTTTAAATACAGTGAGTGGGTGAACTTGGCAAAGCATTCATTTTGGTATTTCTGGGAGGACAAGTGCCCCATCATTGGTGTTCCCTGGGGGGTTGAATAATGCCCCATCATTGGTGTTCCCCGGGGGGGGTTGAATAGTGCCCCATCATTGGTGTTCCCGGGGGGAGTTGAATAGTGCCCCATCATTGGTGTTCCCGGGGGAGTTGAATAGTGCCCCATCATTGGTGTTCCCGGGGGAGTTGAATAGTGCCCCATCATTGGTGTTCCCGGGGGGGAGTTGAATAGTGCCCCATCATTGGTGTTCCCGGGGGGGAGTTGAATAGTGCCCCATCATTGGTGTTCCCGGGGGGGAGTTTGAATAGTGCCCCATCATTGGTGTTTCCCGGGGGGGAGTTGAATAGTGCCCCATCATTGGTGTTTCCCGGGGGGTTGAATAGTGCCCCATCGGTGTTTTTACCGGGGGGTTGAATAGTGCCCCATCATTGGTGTTCCCCCGGGGGGGTGGTTGAATAGTGCCCCATCATTGGTGTTCCCCGGGGGGGGTTGAATAGTGCCCCATCATTGATTGGTGTTCCCCGGGGGGGGGGTTGAATAGTGCCCCATCATTGGTGTTCCCCGGGGGGGGGGTTGAATAGTGCCCCATCATTGGTGTTCCCCGGGGGGGGGGTTGAATAGTGCCCCATCATTGGTGTTCCCCGGGGGGGGGTTGAATAGTGCCCCATCATTGGTGTTCCCCGGGGGGGGGGTTGAATTGTGCCCCATCATTGGTGTTCCCCGGGGGGGGGTTGAATAGTGCCCCATCATTGGTGTTCCCCGGGGGGGGGTTGAATAGTGCCCCATCATTGGTGTTCCCGGGGGGGGTTGAATAGTGCCCCATCATTGGTGTTCCCGGGGGGGGTTGAATAGTGCCCCATCATTGGTGTTCCCGGGGGGGGGGTTGAATAGTGCCCCATCATTGGTGTTCCCGGGGGGGGGTTGAATAGTGCCCCATCATTGGTGTTCCCCGGGGGGGGGTTGAATAGTGCCCCATCATTGGTGTTCCCCGGGGGGGTTGAATAGTGCCCCATCATTGGTGTTCCCCGGGGGGGGGGTTGAATAGTGCCCCATCATTGGTGTTCCCCGGGGGGGGGTTGAATAGTGCCCCATCATTGGTGTTCCCCGGGGGGGGTTGAATAGCGCCCCATCATTGGTGTTCCCCGGGGGGGGGGTTGAATAGCGCCCCATCATTGGTGTTCCCCGGGGGGGGGGTTGAATAGTGCCCCATCATTGGTGTTCCCCGGGGGGGGGGGGTTGAATAGTGCCCCATCATTGGTGTTCCCCGGGGGGGGGGGGTTGAATAGTGCCCCATCATTGGTGTTCCCCGGGGGGGGGGGGTTGAATAGTGCCCCATCATTGGTGTTCCCCGGGGGGGGGGTTGAATAGTGCCCCATCATTGGTGTTCCCCGGGGGGGGGGGTTGAATAGTGCCCCATCATTGGTGTTCCCCGGGGGGGGTTGAATAGTGCCCCATCATTGGTGTTCCCCGGGGGGGGTTGAATAGTGCCCCATCATTGGTGTTCCCCGGGGGGGGTTGAATAGTGCCCCATCATTGGTGTTCCCCGGGGGGGGTTGAATAGTGCCCCATCATTGGTGTTCCCCGGGGGGGGGTTGAATAGTGCCCCATCATTGGTGTTCCCGGGGGGGGGGGTTGAATAGTGCCCCATCATTGGTGTTCCCGGGGGGGGGGTAGAATAGTGCCCCATCCTTGGTGTTCCTGGCACGAATAGTGTCCCATCATTGGTGTCAGTTTGAGGAATACACAGACACTCACACACTCCAGTCCGGTTCCTCCAGCCTGCTGCTTTGGTCCGGTCCCTTGCCCCAGCCCCCCCTTTTGGGTATGGTCCCTTGTCCAACCAAACTCCCTTTCTATCGCAACCCCCTCTGGTTTGGTTCCTCTCTTCCAAACTTCCTCCCTCCCAATTAGGGCTGCACGAACAATTATTTTCATAATTGATTAGTTGGCCGATTTATTGTTTCGATTAATTAGTTGATAACCTTAAAGTGTGGTGTGTAATTTTGTTAATATGTAAAGTTTAAAAAAGGCAATTTATTCTTAAATATCTATATGCAGTGGTAAATCTAAATAGCCAACTATATGGTTAGAGAGCAAAATCTCTGATCCACTCTGAGAATAACAGACAGAAGAGATATACTGTATATACTATTAGAGGAGATGTACTGTATGTACTATTAGAGATTGAATCTGGTAAATTTCAGACTCAGATTTTTTTTTTTTAAAGAAAAAATAGTTAGACTGTTTTGCAGATTTTCGGAACTGTAATAAATGTTATATTCTGGCCATACAAAAACAATGTCTTCCTTTAAAAAAAAAAAAGTCATTTTAAGAACGTTCGTTCGAATTTTTTATTTTTTTCAAATCGATGTTCATTTTTAACCACAGTGACAGGAAAATTAAGAAATAGAAAACTGCTTGGTCAAAGGAATTTTCAGACAGTGTATGTGGATTTCGTTCAGAAATTACATTCATTTTAAAACAGAATGTTAAAAGTAAGTGAAAATTTCAAGCAACATTCTTTCATTCAGCGAATCTACAAACATTTTTCATATGAATATTCTCATCTGAAAATAGATCCATGTGGCCAGCATAAGTCTCGGTACACACCTATGCAGTTTGTTTTTTATCTGTTTCTACACTGCGTTTTGCTGTACATTAAGTACAGTATAGAGCGCCCCAATAGCAGGGTAAAGAAAACTTCTGCCTTTAGAACCACTTACTTCCTGCCCAGGACTACATGTCCCATGAGGCATTGCTCCTCACACATTTACAAGTTCTCAGGCACTTACTGACATGTATGGACGGTGTACTGAGCTCTGTTTGCTGCACTGTATTTCCTGATATGTAAACAAAAAAATGCATTCTGCAGGCTGGCTGATTAATCGATTATGAAAACCGTAATCTATTAATTTCATAATCGATTAGTTGTCGATTAATGGATTAGTTGTTTCAGCCCTACTCCCAACCTACTCCCTCTAACGCCTGGTCTCCAAACTAGCTAACTCCCTCCCACTCTCTAGTACGGTCCCCTCTCCCATTCAGAACTAGCCTGCTCACTGCATTGTCAGTAATGAGTGAGGAATTTACTTTAGTAGTTATTTTGTGATGCAGTTTGAGTGTAACGCTTCGTTTCTTTTTCATTTAGTATTTGAAATAAACGAAAATCTTCCAGGATGGCACAACCTGAGATGACTGGTCCACCTGACAGGAAACACAATCAACACAAGAGGTTAAAAGGTCCCTCCCTTCCCCCTGCACCTCGGTTCTTGATTGCGTTTCCTGGCAGCAAAACGTTTGTAATTTTTTGTCAGACTTGAAGCTGGTAGCGGAAGGTCCGTCCCCCCCCCCCCCCCCCCCCCCCCCCCCGGGAGCTGGACGCCAAAGCCAGGGTGGGCTGTGGTCCAGCCAGGGCTTAGTTCCTTCCCAGGGGCCCCAATGGCTGGGGCTTTTCCCCAGCAAGGATCCTCCCGGGCACAGAGGGGTATCCCTGGGCTTCTGTGGGAACATACCTCCTCCCTTGCCTTCCACCCAGTCCAGGTACAGGGGAGCCGGAGGGTCAGCTGGAGTCCAGGCCGCTGGAGGGGTAGAGGGCGTCCGTCTTCTGCAGATTTCTGCTCCATAGGGAACGCTGGTAACACTCCTGTGCTAGGAGTGAGCGTTCTGGCCCGGTGGAGCAAGATGGTTCTGGGTGACTTCACTTTCTGTTCAGGTCTACGCCAAAATGGCGGATACGGCAACACTAGAGGCCAAAACGCCCCTTCCGATGGCGGGACTCCAGCAAAATGGCGCAGATCGGAAGCGTCTTAGCTATAAGACTCCTGTGAAGACAGGCGGAGGACCCACAAGCCCTTTCTCCTTCTGGATCCTCACAGTAGGGCTCCTCAGTACGGAACCAGCGGGGACCAGGTATGGAAAGAGTAGGACACAGCGGTGCCTACAACCCAGGAGGAGGCCACAGGTGGTGAGTCCTCCTCTGTTTGGCAGGTGGTATGTTAAAAGGGGTTTTGCCAACACCCCTGGGGGGTGGGGGAGCACAGGAGAGAGAGAGTATAGACTGTTAAAATTTGGGTTCTGTCTCTTGTCTCCTTAGAATCCAGTGGATCTGCTCAAGGAGCCCACAAGGCTAAGAGAAAAAACCCTCCTTCCCCTAGAACAAAAAGGTGTGGGTATTGCAACGAAAAGCTCCCACAAGATCATGTAACACCTTTTTGTTACAGGTGCATACATAAATTGTCGGGTAAGGGCACCTCACAGGTTATGAAGGACTTCCTTACAGCACAGTCAGAGATGCTTTCTATGCTCCAATCTCTGAAGACAGTTATAGCATCTAAGGAAGGGCCTAGCACTAATGACAGAGACTCTGTCTTCTAAAGAAGGTATTGCCTCTCAAGAAGGTACTTCAGACAGAAGTCCGAAAACCCCGCAGAGGCCTCCCTCTTTCACTTCGAGAGTAGAGGAGTTTGAGGACCCGGAGGAGTCAGATGAAAGCTCATTAGGAGGGGGAAAATTCAGACTGAGAGCCAGGATAGTGACAGCCCTAGAGGTAATAGACACCTTTTTCCCATGGAGGACATGGGGCAGTTACTCGGGCAATCTATGCCTCCTGAGGATATCCCAGAACCTCCAGTTCAGGCGACAGCCCAGTATAAGATGTACAGGGGGTTGGGTAAACCTCAGTCCAGGGTATTCCCAGTCCATCAAACTTTGAAAGAGGTGATTTTGAGAGAGTGTAAAGACCGGAGAGAAAGGTCCTTAAGCGCAAAAGTTAAAAGAGGAGGTTTCCCTTTGGGGAAGAAGCAGAAGTTGTTCTTCAAGACCCCCAAATTAGATGCAGCCCTGTCACAGGTCTCAAAAAAAAAATCTGATTTGTCATTTGAGGATTCAGGTAACCTTAAAGATCAAATGGACAGAAGGGCTGAAACGCTCCTGCGAAGAGCGTGGGATGCTAATGTGGCAGCCATGGCTCCTGCCTTGGCATCAGCCTACGTAGCAAGAAATGTGGATGCGTGGTTGGGCAGGCTCTCCGGCAATGTTGCTAGAGGTAGTAATATCAAAGAAGTCAGACTCGCTAGAGATAATAAGCAAGGCTGTGGCATATTTAGCAGATGCGGCAGTGGAAACTGTCAGGACCACGGCTAAATCAGCGGCCCTCCTTAACTTCGCAAGGAGGGTCGTGTGGGTCAAGTCGTGGGAAGGGCACCATATGTCCAGGTCACGGCTCTGCAGGTTGCCCTTTGAGGGTTCCCAGCTTTTTGGTCCTGGTTTGGTTCAGATCTTGTCATGATCAGCGGAAAAGGGGAAAAAGTTTCCGGTAAAAGCCAGGAGAGAGAAAGGCAGGAAGGTTTTATTTTTTATTCCAACCACAGAGCGGTGGGTCAGGCATTAAAGGGTTTCAGAGGCAGGATTCAGAGACTAGAGGTCCAAGTCCTGTCGGACAACGTGACAGCTGTCTCTTATCTGAACCGTCAGGGTGGCACAAGGTCCAGGAAGCTACTGAAACTGGCTTTGGATGTTCTAAATTGGGCCGACGGAAACCTTCCGTCCATATCAACGGTCCACATAAAAGGAACCGCCAATGTGGTGGCAGATTTCTTAAGCCGACAGCCCATCCACCAGGGGGAATGAGAGTTAAACCAGGACATTTGCCTCCAGATAGGTTAGATGTTTGGAATTGTGGAGATAGACCTTTTTGCCCACAGAGGGAACAGAAAAGCGTTTTTTTCTCTCACCAGAGAGGGGGGATAGCAATGAGTGGATGCTCTGTCTCAGAACTGGGATTGCCACCTAGCATATGCTTTCTCTCCACTAGCCTTATAGGGGTTGTAAAGGTTCCCCCTTTGTTATTTAAAAAAAAAAAAAAGTCATACTTGCCTCCACTGTGCAGCTCGTTTTGCACAGAGTGGCCCCGATCCTTGTCTTCTGGTCAGTTTCTCCTCCATTCCGTCCTCCGCCCAGACGGGATCTCCTTCTACAAGGGCCAGTCCTTCACCCCTATCTGGGGTTCTTCAAGTTGACAGCATGGCTCTTGAGAGGGAGAGTCTCAGACAAGGGATTCTCTGATAGAGTAATTGAGACCCTCCTAGGTAGCCGGAAACTGGTCACCAGGAGGATCTACTCAGATTTGGATTTTTTTTTCTTACACTGGTGCCAGAATAGAGAGGTTTCTAATCCTTCGGTACCAGTGGTACTTGAATTCTTACAAGCTGGGGTGGATCAGGGAATCGCCCTGAACACCCTGAAGGTACAGATAGCAGCCCTGTCTGTATTTCTGGACCAGAGGCTCATGCTAGAGCCCCTGATTAAGAGATTTCTACTAGCAAGGGAGAGGTTAACGCCTGTAAAGATTAACAGATTCCCACCATGGACTCTAACGCTGGTTCTGGAGGCGTTGACGAAAGTGGCTTTCGAACCAGCTCAGGAGATCTGAGTTAAATTTTTGACGCTTAAGTAAGCCTTTTTACTGGCCATCACTACAGCCAGAAGGGTGAGCGACCTGTAGGCCCTGTCAATTAAGGAGCCTTTTCTGTTGGTACTGGAAGATAGATTGGTTCTGAGACAAGACCCACTACATCTTCCCAAGGTCCCATCACAGTTTCATAAATCTCAGGAGATCATTTTGACCTCCTTTTGTGAAAACCCAAAAAACGAGAGAGAGGAAAAAATTTTATTTATTAGATGCCAGGAAGTGTTTGCTGGCATACTTAGAGTGAAGGACTTCAGGAAGTCGTATCATCTTTTGGTTCTATTTAGCGGCCCTAGAAAGGGAGGGCAAGCATCTTGATCTACTGTGGCTAGGTGGATTAGACAGACAATAGGAATGGCCTATGAACAGACAGGTTCCCCAGTACCAGTTAACCTTAAAGCCCATTCAATGAGATCTTTGATGGCCTCTTGGGCAGAAAGAGCTGGGGCCTCAATAGAACAGATCTGTTGAACAGCTACATGGGCGAAGCAGGACACTTTCTTTAAGCATTATAGAGTGGAACTGCTGTCGCCTCAGGATCTGACATTTGGAAGGAAGGTCTTACGAGCGGTGGTCCCGCCCTAAGGTAGGCCTTGAACTCCTTGTACATCCTTTCAGGTTGGGCCGTCCTGGAAGATGACTAGAGAAAATTTAGTTACTTACCGGTAACTGCTTTTCTAGGATATCTTCCAGGACAGCAGGCCTACTTCCCACCCCTGGTTTAATGTAAGTACTACAGGAAGAGTTTCTCTCTGACACCCGGATAACTTATTACTTTGGGAGAACTGAGGTGCAGGGTGAAGGGAGGGGCTTTTTAACCTCGTGTGTTGATTGTTTCTTGTAAGGTGGACCAGTCCCTCTCTCAGGTTGTGCCGTCCTGGAAGATATCCTAGAAAAGCAGTTACCGGTAAGTAACTGTAAATTTTTTTTCATATAGGTGCATTGTTGCATGACCGTGCAATTGCCATTCCAAGTGTAACAGCGAAAGCTGAAATTGGCCTGGGCAGGAAGGGGGTGAAAGTGCCCTGTATTGAAGTGGTTAAAGGATAAGTTCACCTTTTCAAAATAAAGGAACATCTTTTTGCAGGTAAATGTTCGTTTATTTTTTAATTTTTTTTTTTTTTTTTTTTTTATATTGGGAGCCTGCAAAACATTGCACCTACGATCAGCAGATTGTTGGTGCTGTGCAGGGCTCTTGCAGACTGTGTGTAAGCTGTGTGCTCGTTCCTTGTATGAGCAGTTAAACCATAAAAGGAACTTTCAGTAAACTACCACAGCACTCAACAGCCACAAAGGCTGTCGGTAGTTGCAGTTTGACATTCACAGAATACTGTGAATGAGTGATGCGACTGGGTGAGCAGAACTCTACACGGCTACGTCTTTTTTGAATTGTGGCAGCAGACATGGGGAGAAGATCCCCTGCCTGCTGTCACAGTGGGAATTGGGGGGCAGCTGCAGCACTACATGTTACACCCTGTGTAACATGTTAGAAAAGGTGAACTTCTCCTTTAAGGTGAAAATGTAGCGCCAAAAAAACAGTAAATATTTATAGAAACGCTGTGCAAAAAAGCGTTTCAAATTAAATTGCAGTGTATTTTTTGTTCTTCACCATTAAATGATTATCGGTGTAAGCAATGTACTTGTGGGCCTTGAGAGACTTTCCAGTTATCGGCTCTTTTTCTCACACAGAGACAGCAAGTGAGGAAAGCAATGCTGATAAACGACAAGTCTGTTTACACGTGACCAAGTGTGATTGGACACAGCTGATCACATGGTAAAGGACTGCTGTGATTGGCCCTCTACCTTGAACTGGGATCAGCTGTGTCCGAAGGGCACCAGGTGTAAGGACTGGAGAGAGGTCCTTAAGCTCAAAACTTAAGAGGAGGTTTCCCTTTGGGAAAGAAGCGGAAGTTGTTCTTCAAGACCCCCAAATTAGACGCAGCCCTGTCATAGGTCTCTAAAACCTGGGCAGGCACCAGTTAAAAACAGTTGCTCTTTATTCCTCAATTAAATGCTCATCAAAAGTAAATAAAACAGCATTGCACAATTAATCAGCTGGTGCAAACAAAGGTAAACCGCTCAGCACTTACATCAGCAGTCTAATAAAAATCAAAAAGTCGCGCTAAAAGTTGAAAGTGGCAACAAACAAGTGCCTAAAAAGCCTCATAAAAATATGAGGATAAGTAGTGGTCACTGAGCAAATACTTAAATACTAATCCGTGTATAAATGCACCATAAAGATGAAAAATTAATTTAGTTGGTGGGACACAGATAATACTTTCTATGTTCGTGAAGAATACTCAATAATGCGTGACTATATAAATAACAAGTGAATATCTCAAAATACCAAAGAAAAATAATGTGACAAGTCTATAACTGTAAAAGCTATAGCAAAGCATAAATTAAATAAACAGTGTAGAGATAAACAAAACTAAACCCAAAAAATGTCCGTGACTATATGAAAACAATGATTATAGTCCATCCATGTTGTGTAACACGCATGCAAAAACACAATGGTAGGTGTCCCCAAGTGCTGAGTGAATACTGGGACAAAAACTTGCTGTAGTGAAATAGGGTGCGTAGACAGACCTCCACCTCTCAAAAAACTGCTGCCTCTTACCAGAGAAAAATGGTCTCTTAGTTATAGGAGACCTGAAAGGGCGGATGGCTACAACCCCAGCCAGGGATCTGTACACCAGGCACTTAGCATCCGAATCCAGGAACTCTCTCCACCACTCACATCAGCATGGATAGGATGTATCCTGTACAAAAGGTAGAAGGTAATAGCGCTCATCTAGTTAGAAACACCGCTGCAATGTGCTGATCTGTTCCCGCTGATCCCACTGTGGTGGACTACCGAATGGAGCCCTCGCCAGTGGTGGTGGCTCCCAGCACTTCCTGATAGGTCTGGGTCCCCTCATTTAAGAGTAGCCATTCTCTTTGAAAGATTGCAGCTATCCTTAACTCTTCCCAGTATCTGTGACCTTGTGACCAGTCCTTAGGTTTGATGGCTGCATTCGGTTTCTTTTTTTTTTCAGGCTTATTTTCCCCTGTTGATCCTGCCAGTAACACACTTTCTGTCCTAGAGTAATAATGTTCACTCACTAGACTATCTTTTGCATACCTCCCAACATTTTGAGACGGGTTGGGAGGTATGCAAAAGATAGTCTAGTGAGTGAACATTATTACTCTAGGACAGAAAGTGTGTTACTGGCAGGATCAACAGGGGAAAATAAGCCTGAAAAAAAAAAGAAACCGAATGCAGCCATCAAACCTAAGGACTGGTCACAAGGTCACAGATACTGGGAAGAGTTAAGGATAGCTGCAATCTTTCAAAGAGAATGGCTACTCTTAAATAAGGGGACCCAGACCTATCAGGAAGTGCTGGGAGCCACCACCACTGGCGAGGGCTCCATTCGGTAGTCCACCACAGTGGGATCAGCGGGAACAGATCAGCACATTGCAGCGGTGTTTCTAACTAGATGAGCGCTATTACCTTCTACCTTTTGTACAGGATACATCCTATCCATGCTGATGTGAGTGGTGGAGAGAGTTCCTGGATTCGGATGCTAAGTGCCTGGTGTACAGATCCCTGGCTGGGGTTGTAGCCATCCGCCCTTTCAGGTCTCCTATAGCTAAGAGACCATTTTTCTCTGGTAAGAGGCAGCAGTTTTTTGAGAGGTGGAGGTCTGTCTACGCACCCTATTTCACTACAGCAAGTTTTTGTCCCAGTATTCACTCAGCACTTGGGGACACCTACCATTGTGTTTTTGCATGCGTGTTACACAACATGGATGGACTATAATCATTATTGTTTTCATATAGTCATGGACATTTTTTGGGTTTAGTTTTGTTTATCTCTACACTGTTTATTTAATTTATGCTTTGCTATAGCTTTTACAGTTATAGACTTGTCACATTATTTTTCTTTGGTATTTTGAGATATTCACTTGTTATTTATATAGTCACGCATTATTGAGTTTTTTTTTTTTTTTTTTTTTTTAAATTGTTTATTTAACATTTTTTCATAACAATTATAATAACATTGATGTCACATTCAGAATAAAAAGAAAAACAGAAAGCTTCAACACTGTCAATCAAGGGGGCACAACCTTATCAGAGACCGCAGGTTAACTTACACTACAATTTTAAGATTGGAAATACCAGGTAGTAAGAACCTTTGGTTATTAATTAAGCGGTTCTACTGTGAGTACATTACTTGTCCTACAGGAAGTTGAAAACTTGTTAGGGAGAATCTACACAATCAGAAGAGTAAAGTATGTATTAGCCCGAGAAAATAGAAAGCGTGTATTACTATATACATCCAACGTTTCAGCTAGTTTCATTTGTCTTACTGTTGTTTTCATAGTCATCCCATGGTTGCCAAATGAAAGAAAATTTCTGCATGGAGTCTTCAACAATGGCAGTTAGGTGTTCCATTCTACGTATATCCATTAAGGTAGTTAGAGTATGTGAAAGAGTGGGAGGGGAAGTGGATAGCCAAAGTTTAGGGATAACTTTCTTAGCTGCTAATAATACGTAGGACATCAGTTTCTGCTTTGATTTGTGAAGACCTTGATAGGGAAGGCCTAGTAAATAATACATGGGGTCTAGGGGAACGAGGATTCCCACCAGTTTCTCTAGTAAAATTTGAATCTGCTCCCAGAATTGTGTAACTAAAGAACATTCTCAAAAGATGTGAAAGTGGGAGCCTACCTCCTTGTTACATCTCCAGCACATTTGGGATATGGACGTATCAACCGCATGTAGTCTTTCTGGAGTTTTATACCAAAACATAAGTACTTTATAGCCGATTTCTTTGTGAGAAATGCATCGGGAACTTTTGGAAACGGAGATCCAAATCTTGTCCCAGTCTAGAAGAGATATGTCATGTTGGAGAATCTGTGTCCATTTCTTCATATAATAATGTGTATCTACTTTTAGAGGTTTGGCCTCATGGAGTATTCTATAAATGGTGGATATTAATTGGGGTTCATGAGGGCCTGTAGCACAAAGCATTTCAAATTGGGTAGGTTTATCTAAGGATAGTGTGGGAGTTTTGGTAGAAAAGAAATGTCTAATTTGTAGGTATGAGTAAAATATTGTTTTGGGTAATTGGTGGTGTTTTTTAAGGTCCTCAAAGGATAATAAGTGTCTCGTGGCTGGGTTGACTAGCTGTCGCAATTGAAAAATCCCGGCTTTAGTCCAGGGCATCATACGTTCATAGGACAGGCTATCTGGGATGTCTGGATTGAAGAGGATGTTGGTGAGAGGTGAGCATGTGGATGAAAGTGAATATTTAGTGGAGCACTTCTTCCATATTGCCAATGTAAAGAGCATTGGGGCCAGGCATAGGGTTCTCAGCTGGGGCATATATTTGTCAGTGGACGGCCAAAGCATGTAGCACGGGTGTACTGGGGATGTTATGCTCATTTCAATATCCGCCCATCTGTTTGGGGCAGTTCTGTTGGTCCACGAAGTAAGGACCCTTAGGTGAGAGGCGTAGTAGTATTTGATGAAGTCTGGGGCGCCCAGGCCCCCTTTAAGCTTACGTGCCAGGACCACTGAGCCCGCCACCCTATGTGAGGCATTGTTCCATATAAAACGGAGGCTTCTTCTTTGAAGAATTTTCAACTGAGACATTGGTATAGCCACTGGAAGTGTCTCAAATAAGTACAATAGTTTAGGAAGGATAGACATTTTTAGGATATTTATACGTCCCAGAAGAGAGATGGGCAAAGTGGTCCAATGATTCAGCAAGCGATTAATTTCTTGGAATAGGGGGGGGAAGTTCGCCTGATATAATGAGGAGTATGATGCTGTAATTCGGACACCTAAGTATTTCAAGGATGTAGAACTCCAATGATAATTGTGTTTCTGTTTAAGGGTGGCCAGAGTAGATGATGTGATATTTATGGGAAGAGCTTCTGTTTTGGTGGTGTTAATTTTAAACCCAGAGATTTCACTGAAAGTGTTTAGAATTTTATGTAATGAGGGTAGGGAGGTGTGTGGTTGGGTAAGTGTTAAAAGAATATCGTCTGCAAAAAGAGATAATTTATATTCTGACTGACGCAGGCGTACTCCTACAATGGAGGGACATTCACGAATTGTTGTAGCTAAGGGTTCTAAACTGAGTATAAAAAGTAGAGGTGACAAAGGGCATCCCTGTCTAGTACCGTTGCTAAGGGGGAATGTGGAAGATAAGTAAGATGCAAGTTGTACTTGGGAGGTAGGGTGAGAGTATAAGGATCTAAGGGCCTGTATAAAGGGACCTGAGAAACCATATTTGGTCAGGATCGCAAACATGAAAGGCCAACTAAGGCGGTCAAATGCTTTCTGTGCATCTAAACTTAGTATTACTGCCGGAGTTTTAGTTCTAGTTAGCAAATCGACAAGATCTATGGTGCGTCTAGTGTTGTCCCCTGCGTGTCTCAGGGGGACAAATCCAACCTGATCTCTATTTATCAGAGATGGTAAAATTTTTGAGAGTCTGTTTGCTAAGATTTTGGTGAAAATCTTGTAGTCGGAATTTAGTAGGGCGATAGGACGATAGTTGTCAGGGATAGAAGGGTCTTTATCTGGTTTTGGTATGACTATGATATGGGCATGAAGAAATTGGGAGTGGGGTATTGTACCTTTTAGTAAGGAGGCATATAAATTTAACATGTATGGGGATAATATAGGAAGGAAGGTTTTGTAGTAAGAGTAGGGGAGTCCATCTGGGCCTGGGGATTTATGTAGGGGGAGTAATTTAGTCACTTCAGTCAATTCTTCAGTGGTGATGGGAGCATTTAATGAGGAGCACTGGTCAGGTTATATTTGTGGAAGCTTCAAAGACGAAATAAATGAATCAAATTTCCCTTGAGTGAATTGGGTATGTGGATCAGAGCTCAAACAGTTATATAATTTGTTGTAAAATTCTCCAAAGACCCTAGACATGGATTGGGGACAGTAGGTCGGAGTTCCATTCAGTTGTGTTAGATGGTCAGGAATGGAGAGGCTTGGGCGTGGTTTCAGCTTGTTCACCAGCATTCTGTGAGGTTTGTCAGCATATTCATAGAACTTCTGCCTTGACCATAGAATGGCTTTGGAGATTTTATTCATATCTAAGGACTTAATTTTATTATGGATATTTATCACCTCCCTTAAACGGGTAGTTGTGGGGGCTTGGAGTAAGAGCATCTCGGCTGAACGCAGTTGGGTCAATAATTCAGATTTTTGTTGGAGCGAGTCACGCTTCCTATGCGACCCAGTAGAAATGCACTCACCTCTGAAGAAGGCCTTGTGGGCCTCCCACAATATGGAAGTGTCTGAGACAGAGCCGTCATTAAGCTGGAAGTATTCAATCAATTTTGATTGGAGTTGCTGTTTAATGCCTTCATTTTTCAGGAGAGACTCATTAAGTCTCCAATGACATGACTTAGGGGATGCTAAGTGTAGGGATATATCTAGAGTTATGGGTGCGTGGTCAGACCATGTAATTGGGCCAATTTCAGAGGCAACTAGTTGGGATAGCAAGGGTGCGGAGAGTAGGAAATAATCAAGACGAGAGTATCCTTTGTGTGGGGGGGAGTAAAAAGTGAATTGTTTACCAGTGGGATGTTTCACTCTCCAAGAGTCAAACAGGTTATGGGTGCGAGTTAATTTGCGGAAGGAGGTAGATAACCTATAAGCTTGAGTTGGGGGAGTATTTTGGAAGAGATTTAGTCTGTCTTTGTTGGCGGACATACACATATTGAAATCTCCTCCCACAATCGTAAATGGATGAGAGGAATTTTGTACCTCCTCAAGGACCTTAGTGAGGAATCCTATCTGTCCAGAGTTGGGTGCATATATGTTGACTATCGTGAGTTTCGTTTTTAAATGGACACAGTTCAGGATGACAAATCGTCCCTGGGGGTCTAATTTGGAGTCAATTACTCTTTATAGGGCATGAATTTTTGAACAAAATTGCTACCCCTGCCTTCCCAGATGGGTCGGAGGCTACAAATGTGTTAGGAAACAATTTAGAGGCGAACTTAAAGGAGCCTCCCGGTCGAAAGTGTGTCTCCTGAACCATGACCACATCGGCTCCAGAGGCTCTGAATTCCTTCAAGGCCAACCAGCGTTTATGGATTGAGTTCAAACCCTTCACGTTACACGAGAAGACCTTCAGAGCCATGAGGAGGACATGTAATTTACAGCAAATGAAATCTTAATAATAAGCAACAGCATGTTTAACCAGTGTAGATTAATCAGTAATAACTTTGCACATTTCTCAATTAGCATGTAGACAGTGAGCAAATATACATTAACATAATAAACAGAGAATGTTAGGCACATATTCAGGCCAAAAAAGGGCCTAGGTTTGAAAAAAGGAAAAAAAGAAAAAGAAAAAATATGAACTACAAAAAATGATCCAAAAAAGAAAACATTTTGTAAGCCTGAAGATGGAAAAATCTTCAGAAGGCCTTGGCTATCAGCCATAGACCTGTAGAGGAGCATGTCGGTCAGCAACATGGACGGAGTTGTACCCGCTCCCTCCAAAAGGAAAAGAAAGTTGTGTATGCAAACTTTAAACTTTAGATTCTGGGGGAGAGGAGAAAAAGAAAAAAGGAGAGAGAGAGGGGACCATCTCGGCCGGGGAGTTGAAGTCCACAGACTGGAACAGTTGCCTTTAAACTAGGCCATCAAGAGCAGGATTGGGAAGGTCTCTCTCTGCGGATACCAGGGTAGTGCCGCCACCAAACCCTCGAAGTACCGAGGGAAATGGTAAGAAAAAATAAGGAAATATTGAGGAGCTGCTCCTCATTATGTGGAATGAGTTCAGGTAGGCATTCTAGCTGAGGCAGGGCGTTGAGGAGTGGAAAGGATTCTTTGACGTCTCCGACGCACCGGGGTCCAGATCGCTGTGAGTGGTTGAAGGGGGCGGGGATCGTGTTTAATGGTGGCGGAGGAAGATCCTCTTCAGGGATAGGCGGCAGTCCCAAGTTATGGACAAAGGCCTCACATTCGTGTAAGGCTCGCATCGAATATTGAGTGCCATCTCTCGAGGCCGAGAGGCGAAAAGGGAAACCCCATCTGTAGGCAACTTGATGTTGTTGTAGGTGCATGGTCACTGGCCGTAAGTCGCGTCTTTTGGCGAGAGTGATGGGTGATAGGTCACTAAATATTTGAAGTTTAGCGCCTTTATATTCAATGCGATGTTTATTTCGCGTGGCCGTCATGAGAGCTTCTTTGCTTTCGTAGTAATGGAAGCGAGCTATTACATCTCTCGGGTTGGTACCAGGGGGTGGTTTCGGAGCTAGGGACCTATGGGCCCTATCTAGCCTCCAATCGATATCCGGAATGTGTGGAGCCATAGTGACAAACAGCCCTAGAAGATAGGGACGTATTTCTTTGTCAGGGACTGTTTCCGGAATTCCACGGATTCTCACATTTTGGCGTCTCTCTCTGTTCTCCAGGTCTTCCTGCTGTAATTGGACCTGGAAAACACTTTGATTATCGCGTTATCTTCTTCAAGCACGTGCACGTATTTCACCAGTTCGTCAAATTTGGATTCTAAAGTGTCCGTTCGATCACCAAGTTGATCGATTTCCCCTCTTAACTCCTGAGCCAGTTTCCCTACTGCTACTGTAAAGTTCCGGGTCAGGTCTTGTAGCAGGGATTCTAGCTTTAAGTCAAGCACCGCAACTGTAACTGTAGCTGAGCTGTCTGGGGGTGGGGGGGTAGAGGTAGAAGTACCTGTGAATAATGCAGGGTGATCAGCAAGGAGGTCTGCAGCATGTTCTTCTGTTTCTCTGTAGTTGCTTTGTGAAGTCTCCCTTCTTTGTTGTTGTGCAGAGGGGGGTGTCTCTTGGGTTAGGGGACTGTGAGCAGAGCGATCCGGTGCTGTGGTTGCTGTATCTCCCGTTCGTTCCGCGGCGAGCGCTGCAGCCGTCTGGCTAATTGAGGCCGGGGATTGCGGCCTATATAGGAACCGCTCCATATTTTGAGACGGCCGGGAGGTCTGAGGCGGGACAGATCCCTGGTATCCGTGCCGCTGGGATCCTATTTTCCCCATGAGGTGCCCGGAGGGTTCCGGGAGCTTTTCCAGTGGATCCTGGGTCTGGTGAAGCTAGCGTTGTTGAGCAGGGTCCGGGAATGGAAGGAGCGGGTCCGGAGCTACTCTTTCAAGCGTCCGCCATCATCGCCGGCCGCGCATGCGCCCTATTACTGAGTATTCTTCACGAACATAGAAAGTATTATCTGTGTCCCACCAACTAAATAAATTTTTCATCTTTATGGTGCATTTATACACGGATTAGTATTTAAGTATTTGCTCAGTGACCACTACTTATCCTCATATTTTTATGAGGCTTTTTAGGCACTTGTTTGTTGCCACTTTCAACTTTTAGCGCGACTTTTTGATTTTTATTAGATTTATGGTTTACTACTTTTTAGTCGCAGCTCATTAAATTAGTGTAAGCGCAGTATTTATTTTTTAACTTGCATCAGCAGCCATAACTCGCGTTTTCGCACAAAGCTCCACCCAATGTGTTTGAAGCAATTGCATGTCCTCGGGAGTCTCCAGCGTGCAAGTGAGTGGCCATATTTATGTAGCCCACTCCCAGAACTGTTCCTCCACCATCTTCTTTTTTTTTTTTTTTTTTTTTTTTATAAATTTTTACAAAAACATATACTACTGATCGAGAGGCACCTCGTATACATACTATTATTACATCTTTACAATGTCGTGTATAAATTCACACTTAAATAACCATTAATATACCCAGTTTGTATTTACTTCCTTTAAAAGGGGGAAAAAAAGGGTACATTTTAGACACACAACTACTACCAATACCTCAGCTCCCTCTCCTCTATGGTTCTCTAACCTTTTGTGACCCCTCTATCCTTTTATAACCCCTCCCTCCCCTCTCCTACCTTTTTTAATAAAGTGCAACTGTCACTTCCATACACCGTGTCTATTTAAATAAAAGATATATTATGTATTCTTATTTCTCTCTTCTCACTCTTATTTGCCACTTCCCTTCGTCCTCTCCACTCCCCCCTTATTGTCCCGATAATATCCTCCTGATCTTTGAATATGATCTCCTCTCCCTAGTTATTCCCTTTTAAAGGGGACATCCCATTTTATCTAACCAGGGCTTCCACTTCATTAAGAATTTGTCCAGTTTCCTCCGTCTAACAAATACCACTTTTTACCTCCATACTGTGGCATCCATCACTTTTTAGTCCATTCTTCTGATGTCGGGTCTCACTCCCACTTCTGAGCTATTATCTTTCGAGCTTGGAATAAACATCTTATTACTGCAATTTTACTATTTTTGGGCACAGTATTTTCCTCTATTCTCAAGTCGTCTTCCAGGACGGCACCCTGAGAGATGACTGGTCCACCTGACAGGAAACACAATCAAGATAGAGGTTAAAAAAAAAAAACAGCCCCTCCCTGTGCTTCTCAGTTGTGAAAAAGTATTGACTCCAAGTGACGCCAGCACCAAAGTAGGGGGGAGGCTTGCACAATTTGTCCCACAGTGGGAGCAGGTAGCTCGGAGTCCTCTTGTCCTTCAATGCATAAGAGAGGGCTACAGACTAGAGTTTGCTTCTAGGCCTCCCCAGTCTTTTCTCCTAACTTTCCTACCCAAAGAGAGGCCAAAAGCTATAGGTCTCATAAGGAGTGTGGGGCAGTTGGCAGACTAGAAGGTCATTCTCCCAGTACCGATGGATCAACAAGGACGGGGTTTTTATTCCCATGTCTTCGTGGTTCCAAAACCGTCCAGGGAATTCCCGTTAATTTTGAATTTAAAGAGATTAAACCCTTTCCTGCGATACAAAAAGTTTCGCATGGAATCAGTGTACACGGTCAGAAAGCATTTGTTGAGGGAGGTTTTTATGGTCACCATAGACCTGAAGGATGCATATCTGCATATTCCCATTCTGCCAAAACACCAGGCATTCCTTCGTTTTGCTATTCGCACAGATCAGGGTACCCAGCACTGGCAGTTTCAGGTCCTACCCTTCGGGCTGGGGACCAGCCCAAGAGTCTTTACAAAGATTCTTGCAGAGGTCGTCTCCTACTTACACCTTCAGGGGATCTCTCTGATCCCTTATCTGGATGACCTGTTGGTCTACAAACTCTCCAGGGAGTCCCTTCTGGATCTGGACAAGGTGATATCCACCTTGGAGTCCCTGGGATGGTTGGTCAGTCGCAAAATGTCCTCCCTGACTCCTTCTCAGACCAAGCTCTACCTGGGCCTGTGGGTGGACTCGGTGGGGCAAAAGCTGATCCTCCCACAGGAGAGAATAGAAGCACTGATCTCTTCAGTGTCTTCAATGCTGGTTCAGGGGGTAGTTCCCCGAAGATTGATCATGAGGATTCTAGGGCTCATGACTTCATGCATTCTGGCAGTACCTTGGGCCCAGCTCCACTCCAGATCCCTGCAGAACTTCCTGCTTTCCTCATGGGATGGAAAGAAGGAATCATTAGACATTCCGGTTTCCGTCCCTCAAGAGGTAAGGGAGTTTCTGCTTTGGTGGCTCAACCCTCAGAGATTGGGGGCAGGTCATCTTTGGTCCCAGTTCCAGCCGGTAAGGATAACAACCGATGCGAGCTCCCGGGGATGGGGGGGGGGCCCCATCTAGAGGAGCTCCAGGCTCAGGGTGTGTGGGACAGACTACAGGGAACTGCTTCTTCCAATTTCAGGGAATTACTAGCAGTCTGGGAGGCTCTAAAAGCGTTCGAAAGCAGGATCAGGGGGAGAGAGGTTGAGATCCTGTGACAATGCTACGACAGTTGCCTTCCTGAATCGTCAGGGGGGTACACGGTCTCTCTCACTGATGAGACTGGCGCAGGAGATCCTGGAATGGCAGAACAAAGAATACCCTCGATCTCTGTGGTGCATATAAGGGGGGTTTTCAACATAAAAGCAGATTTCCTCAGTCGGCAGACTGTCCAACAGGGGGAATGGGAATTAAATCCCGAAGTGTTCTCCCTGGTCTGTCAGCAGCTTGGCACGCCAGAGATGGACCTCTTTGCCCGCAAGGCAAACAGGAGAGTCAAAAGGTTCTTCTCCCTCTCCAGGGAAAAGGGATACGAGGGGGTGGACGCATTAGCTCAGGAATGGGGTTTCAGTCTAGCCTATGCCTTTCCTCCCTTAGCCCTGATCCCGAGAATTCTTCAAAGACTGAGTTGGGTCAGGGGCAAGCTGATCTTGATTGCCCCCTGATGGCCCAAGAGGACCTGGTTTCCCACATTGTGCAAATGGGCGGTATCCCCTCCGCTTCGACTTCCAGAACGTCAGCATCTACTGCTTGAGGGTCCTCTTTGCCATCCGAACCCCGGTTTCTTCAGGTTAACGGCCTGGCTTTTGAAAGGGAGAGCCTGCGCAACAAGGGGTGCTCTGAGAGAGTGCTTGACACCCTGTTGTTGAGTAGAAAGCCAGTGACTAGATGTATTTATGCTAGGGTCTGGGGGGTCTTCTCCCATTGGTGTGAAACGAGAGGGGCTTCTCAGAAGGATATTCCAGTGATCTTGGACTTCCTGCAGGAGGGAGTAGATCAAGGTTTGTCAACCAAGACCCTTAGGGTTCAGGTGGCAGCTTTGTCTAGCTTTTTCGATATTAGATTGGCTCTAGATCCTTTGGTGAAGAGATTTTTGACGGCTAGAGAGAGACTTTCCCCGGTTCAAATGAAAGAATTCCCCTGACCAGAGAACCTTTTGAGCCGTTGGCTCAATCTTCAGTTAGATTGCTTTCTTTTAAGACTGCCTTACTTCTGGCTGTTACCACAGCCAGAAGGGTGGGCGATTTGCATGCTCTTTCTGTGAAGGAGCCTTTTTTCCGCCTATTGGAGGAGAGTCATTCTCAGGCAGGACCCTTTTGTACCTGCCTAAGGTGGCTTCACGCTTCCATAGGTCGCAGGAAATTATCTTACCATCCTTCTGTCTCAATCCTCAGAACGAGAAGGAGAGGGCTTTTCATACTTTAGATGTCGGGAGATGTCTGTTGCTTTACCTAGAGAGAGTAAGAGAGTTCAGAAAGTCACAGCATCTGTTGGTCAGTTTTTGTGGCGCTCGTAGAGGGGAGCAGGCCTCTAGGACGACTATTGCTAGATGGATCAGACAGGCTATTTCCATAGCTTATGAGCAAACAAATGACAGTCCCAGCTAATCTTAAAGCTCATTCTACACGGTCTCTGGCAACCTCTTGGGCAGAAAGGGCCGGAGCATCGGTAGATCAAATTTGTAAAGCAGCAACTTGGTCAAGTCAGAACACGTTCCTGAAACATTACAGAGTGGAACTTCTGTCACCCCAGGACCTGGCTTTCGGCATAAAGGTCTGCAGGCTGTTGTCCCGCCCTAAGGTAGGCCTGAGCTACTTGCTCTTCTCTCAGGGTGCCGTCCTGGAAGACGACTTGAGAAAATGACCAGTTACACTTACCGGTAACAGTGTTTCTGGGAAGTCTTCCAGGACGGCAGGCCTACTTCCCACCCGGTTTGTATTATTATTATATTGTGATACATTGGAAGTGTTATTTCACTTTTGTGCACTGGTGTGGGTCAATACTTTTTCACAACTGAGGAGCACAGGGAGGGGCGGGGTTTTTTTAACCTCTATCTTGATTGTGTTTCCTGTCCGGTGGACCAGTCATCTCTCAGGGTGCCGTCCTGGAAGACTTCCCAGAAACACCATTACCGGTAAGTGTAACTGGTCATTTTTTCCCCAACAGACATATAGCACCATTCAGGTCTAACTTAAGCCCAAAGGTACTATTAATATCCTCCATTATCTCTGGCCAGTACCTGAATAGTTTTGGGCACCTCCAGATCATATGAATCAAATCCCCTATTCCTTGACACCTTGGGCAGTTGTCGTCAGCTCTGTATCCGTACCGAAAAAGCTTCTTTGGAGTGTGGTAAACTCTATGTAGCAAAAATAGCTGCAATATTTTCTGTGAAGGGGAGACTGACACCTGGGAGCTCAAGTCCAATATCCTTCTCCACTGTTCTCCTGTTATTACCCCCCCCCCCCCCCCAAGTCCTCTTCCCATCCCTTCTTATTTTTAGCCAGTCTTTCCCCATTATTGGTTTTACTACATATCTGTTCATATATCTCTGATATTAAGCCTTTGGAGGATCCTGTCATAGCTATTTTTTGTATGAGGTACTTTACACCATTCCACCCTTTGTGTTTTAAAGTGGGCATTCAGTGCATGTCTAATTTGAAGATACCGGTAGAATGATTGGTTTGGGATACCATACTCACCTCTCACATCTTCAAATGATTTCAACGTACTCCTATCATATAGTTGCGCGACTTTTCTGATACCACAAACCTCCCACTCATTTATTTTACCCAAGGGGATCAAATCTGGAAATTGCCTGTTGTCCCAAATTGGGGTATATTCTGTTAACCCCCTCTATCCCGTTACTACCCTGGCCGCTTGCCATACTTTTGTTGTTAGTTTTAATGTGGGGCATCCAGCGAGTAGGGAGTCCGCTTCCACCAAACTGCTATGCAAGTCTCCCTGCAGCATCATTCGTGCATTTTTATTACTCTCCCCTGGTATATTACATCCCCCTGAGATGCTGCAACTGGACAGCCGAAAAATAACTGTGCGGGTGTGGAACTGCCGCTCCTCCTTCTTTTATTGGTAGCTGCAGTATCTGTAAGCTAATTCGAGCTTGCCCCTTCTTCCAGATTAGTTCCCGGAACAATGTTTCAATTTTTTTGAACCATCTCATTCCGATCCAAACTGGAGAATTATGTAGATGATACAAGAGTTGGGGCATCCAGATCATTTTAATGAGGTTAATTCTTCCAGCTGCTGACAGAGGAAGACTCCAGATATCACACTTCTGCTGAAATTTAGGCAGAAGGGGAGCAAGATTATCCTCAATATACTGACCTGGGTCCCTTGTTAACCATACTCCGAAATACTTCATCTTGTCTACCACCCTTATTTGCCCGACCGAGGATGGGAAAAGATCTATTGTGTCTACAGGCATCAGGGCCGATTTCTCCCAGTTAATTACCAGACCTAAGAGCTTCCCAAACTCCTCCACTATGTTCATAACCCCCACCAGGGATTCGTCTATCTCCAAGGAAGAACAAGATGTCGTCTGCATATAATGCAATCCTTTCTTCTCCCATCTCTTTTAAACCCCTGTATCCCCCTTGCAGATCTAATCGCAATTGCTAATGGTTCTATTGCTAAAGCAAACAATGGAGGTGACAGGGGACATCCCTGCCGTGTTCCCCTCTCCAGCTGGATCGGATCAGAGTATGTATTATTAATCCTTATCTTAGCGCTTGGTGTCTTATAAAGTGCTTTCACCCAGCCTATAAAAGTGGGTTTGAACCCAAACACCTCCAGAGCCTGCCACAAATGGTCCCACTCCAAGCTATCGAAAGCTTTGGCAGCATCCAAATAGACGACCGCTCGTGAACCCCCATTTTTCGGGATTACATTAATGTTAGTAGATCTATTGGGAATAAACCCAGATTGATCTGGGTGTATAAGCTTTTGTATATATTTATTCACCCTAGCGGCCAGCACTTTTGCCAGTATTTTTGCATCTGAACACAGTAGGGATATTGGCCTATAGGACGAGGTATCCATTTGGTCTTTCCCTTCTTTTGGGATAACCACTATTGTAGCTTCTGCCATTGAAGAGGGCATCCCCCACCCCCCGCCATCTCAGCCACTACGCTTTGCAGTTCCTCCAGAGTTATGAGGACTTCTAGCTTGTTTTTTTTTCCCTTTGTGAAAGAGCTGGTACCTCAATCCTAAAGAAACGATCCATATCTCTTGCCACTTGTCCCCTCCTGGATTTGTATACATTCGCGTAGTACTGTCTAAATGCGTCAAGTATTTCAAGTGTCCGAGAAGTAATTTCTCCCCCTGGCATCCTAATGGCTGCGATTACTGATGGGGAGTTGTTGGTCTTCACCAACCGAGCCAAAAAACGGCCTGCACACTCCCCCTCAGCAAAGGTATGTTGGGATTGAAAAAGACGCTTATTTTCTGCCTTTCTAGTAATGATGTTATGGTATTTTTGTTGACTTTTAAGCCACCTCTTCCTCCTTTTTTTTTTTTTTTTTCCCGGGATTGGATCTACCGCATACTGATTTTCAGACTCCACAGCTTCCCTCCCAGTGACCTCCTCCCACTCCCTGGACCTCCTTTTGATCTTTGCAACCGGTTGTATTATTAACCCTCTGAGGAAGGCCTTCAAAGTATCCCACACTATTCCGGCACTTGTGGAGCCCTTATTCAATGTTACAAATTCCTTTTAATTTTAGTGTTACCTCTGTTGGTTCCCTCATTAACTCCAACCAAAATGGACTTATACTCCACGCTCTCGGGGAGTTCTGACCTTCCAAATGAATTGTCATTATTAATGGTGAATGGTCAGACACTCCCCTAGCAGCGTATACTATGCTTTTTACCTACTGTACCTTATCCCTGTTTCCAAAAGCCATGTCTATTGACAATGTTGCATTTGAACTAGAGAGACATGAGTATTGCTGCCTCATTGGGTTTTTGGGTTCTCCAGACATCACACAATCCCAGCCCTTCCATAAATTGGGCCAACCGTCCATCAGAAACTTTGTCAGATTGTTTCCCCGGGGGGAAATCGATCTTTGCTCTTATCAATAACTTTGTTAAAGTCCCCCCCACCACTATAACCGGTATGTCCACTTTATCTGCCAATTTATATAGAACCTCTATCTTAACCACTTAAGGACCACCTCACGCCGATGTACGTCGGCAAGGTGGCACGGGCAGGCAGAATCACGTATATGTACGTGATCTGCCTCCCACGGGCGGGGGGTCCCCCCCGGTGCCTGAGGCGGTCCCCTTTTGTCCAGCGGCGATCGGAGATGAGGGGGAGACCATCCGTTCGTGGGCCCCCGCCCCCCCCCCCCCGCGATCGCCACCAGCCAATCAGATCATTCCTATGCTGCTGTATGCTAAACAGCAGCAAAGGAAATGATGTCCCCTCTCCTCGGCTCGGTATTTTCCGTTCCGGTGCCGAGGAGAGGAGACTGCACTGTGAGTGAAAACACACACACACACACACACACACACACACACACACACACACAGTAGAACATGACAGGCACACAAAACACCCCCCTTTACCCCCCGATTTCCCCCCCCCCCCCCTGTCACACTGACACCAAGCAGTTTTTTTTTTTTTTTCTGATTACTGCATGGTGTCAGTTTGATACAGTTAGTGTGGTAGGACAGTTACTGTTAGCCCCCTTTAAGTCTAGGGTACCCCACTAACCCCCCCCCCCCAATAAAGTTTTAACCCCTTGATCACCCCCCGTCACCAGTGTCGCTAAGAGATCATTTTTCTGATCGCTGTATTAGTGTCACTGGTGACGCTAGTTAGGGAGGTAAATATTTAGGTTCGCTGTCAGCGTTTTATAGCGACAGGGACCCCCATATACTACCTAATAAATGTTTTAACCCCTTGATTGCCCCCTAGTTAACCCTTTCACCACTGATCACCGTATAACCGTTACGTGTAATGCTGGTTAGTTAGTTTATTTTTTTATAGTGTCAGGGCACCCGCAGTTTATTACGGAATAAAGGTTTAGCCCCCTGATCGCCCGGCGGTGATATGCGTCGCCCCAGGCAGCGTCAGATTAACGCCAGTACCGCTAACACCCACGCACGCACTGTACACCTCCCTAAGGCCCCTTTCACACTGGGGCGGTGGGGGCGTCGGCGGTACAACAGCGCTATTTTTAGCGCTGCTGTACCGTCATTCTTGCAGCTGTATTCGGCCGCTAGCAGTGCGGTTTTAACCCCCGCTGGCGGGCGAAAAAGGGTTAAAATCACTCGTACAGCGTGGGTATAGCCGCGGTATTGCCGCGGTATAGCCACACTGTCCCATTGATTTCAATGGGCAGGAGTGGTTTAGGAGCGGTGAATACACCGCTCCTTCACCGCTCCAAAGAAGCGGTTTGCAGGACTTTTTTCACCGTCCTGCCAGCGCACCGCTTCAGTATGAAAGCCCTTGGGCTTTCACACTGAACAAACAGCGGAGGCTGTTTAGGGGCGGTTTGCAGGCGGTATTTTTAGCGCAATACCGCCTGCAAACCACCCCAGTGTGAAAGGGGTCTTAGTGGTATAGTATCTGAACGGATCAATATCTGATCCGATCAGATCTATACTAGCATCCCCAGCAGTTTAGGGTTCCCAAAAACGCAGTGTTAGCGAGATCAGCCCAGATACCTGCTAGCACCTGCGTTTTGCCCCTCCGCCTGGCCCAGCCCACCCAAGTGCAGTATCGATCGATCACTGTCACTTACAAAACACTAAACGCATAACTGCAGCGTTCGCAGAGTCAGGCCTGATCCCTGCGATCGCTAACAGTTTTTTTTTTTTTTTTTTTTTTGGTAGTGTTTTGGTGAACTGGCAAGCACCAGCGGCCTAGTACACCCCGGTCGTAGTCAAACCAGCACTGCAGTAACACTTGGTGACGTGGCGAGTCCCATAAGTGCAGTTCAAGTAGTGTCCCACTGCCACCAAGAAGAAGACAAACACAGGCCCGTCGTGCCCATAGTGCCCTTCCTGCTGCATTCGCCAATCCTAATTGGGAACCCACCACTTCTGCAGCACCTGTACTTCCCCCATTCACATCCCCAACCAAATGCAGTCGGCTGCATGAGAGGCATTTTCTTTATGTCCTCCCGAGTACCCCTACCCAGCGAACCCCCCCCAAAAAAAATGTTGTGTCTGCAGCAAGCGCGGATATAGGCGTGACACCCGCTATTATTGTCCCTCCTGTCCTGACAATCCTGGTCTTTGCATTGGTGAATGTTTTGAACGCTACCATTCACTAGTTGAGTATTAGCGTAGGGTACAGCATTGCACAGACTAGGCACACTTTCACAGGGTCTCCCAAGATGCCATCGCATTTTGAGAGACCCAAACCTGGAACCGGTTACAGTTATAAAAGTTAGTTACAAAAAAAGTGTAAAATAAATAAAAAAAAAATAGTTGTCGTTTTATTGTTTTCTCTCTCTCTCTCTCTCTCTCTCTCTCTCTCTCTCTCTCTCTCTCTCTCTCTCTCTCTCTCTCTCTCTCTCTCTCTCTCTCTCTCTCTCTCTCTCTCTCTCTCTCTCTCTCTCTCTCTCTCTCTCTCTCTCTCTCTCTCTCTCTCTCTCTCTCTCTCTCTCTCTCTCTCTCTCTCTCCTCTTTTTTACTGTACTCTATTCTGCAATGTTTTATTATTATGTTTTATCATGTTTGCTTTTCAGGTATGCAATTTTTTATACTTTACCGTTTACTGTGTTTTATTGTTAACCATTTTTTTGTCTTCAGGTATGCCATTCACGACTTTGAGTGGTTATACCAGAATGATGCCTGCAGGTTTAGGTATCATCTTTGTATCATTCTTTTCAGCCAGCGGTCGGCTTTCATGTAAAAGCAATCCTAGCTGCTAATTGGCCTCTAGACTGCTTTTACAAGCAGTGGGAGGGAATACCCCCCCCCCACCGTCTTCCGTGTTTTTCTCTGGCTCTCCTGTCTCAACAGGGAACCTGAGAATGCAGCCGGTGATTCAGCCATAGAGCTGATCTGAGACCAGAGTGGCTCCAAACATCTCTATGGCCTAAGAAACCGGAAGCTACGAGCATTTCATGACTTAGATTTCGCCGGATGTAAACGGCGCCATTGGGAAAGCATTTTATCACACCGATCTTGGTGTGGTCAGATGCTTTGAGGGCAGAGGAGAGATCTAGGGTCTAATAGACCCCAATTTTTTCAAAAAAGATTACCTGTCACTACCTATTACTATCATAGGGGATATTTACATTCCCTGAGATAACAATAAAAATGATTTAAAAAAAAATGAGAGGAACAGTTTAAAAATAAGATAAAAAAGCCAAAAAATAATAAAGAAGAAGGAAAAAGCACCCCTGTCCCCCCCTCTTTTTTTTTTTTTTTTGTCATTATTCAATCATTTGGGACAAAAAAAATAAATATTCAATGGGTTCAACATGCCTCTCAGCAATTTCCTTGGGATGTCTACTTTCCAAAATGGGGTCATTTGGGGGGGTTTGTACTGCCCTGCCATTTTAGCACCTCAAGAAATGACATAGGCAGTCAAACTAAAAGGTGTGTAAATTCCAGAAAATGTACCCTAGTTTGTAGACGCTATAACTTTTGCGCAAACCAATAAATATATGCTTATTGACTTTTTTTTACCAAAGCCATGTGGCCGAATACATTTTGGCCTAAATGTATGACTAAAATCTAAAATTGAGTTTATTGGATTTTTTTTTATAACAAAGTAGAAAATACCTTTTTTTTTTTTCAAAATTTTCGGTCTTTTTCTGTTTATAGCGCAAAAAATAAAAACGGCAGAGGTGATCAAATACCATCAAAAGAAAGCTCTATTTGTGGGAAGAAAAGGACGCAAATTTCGTTTGGGTACAGCATTGCATGACCGCACAATTAGCAGTTAAAGCGACGCAGTGCCAAATTGGAAAAAGTCCTCTGGTCCTTAGGCAGCATAATGGTCCGGGGCTGAAGTGGTTAAAAGGAGGCAGAATATAAAGATTGGCCACAATATATGGTTTGTTCTCTATCTGGCAGTTCAGAAACACGTACCGTCCCTCTGTATCTATCTTGGCTTCCCTGCAGTACTTGCACCCCTAGAATAAGAGGTATGCACTGAATGGTATTGAAACGAAATTTCCCGCCATAAAGGCCTGTAATCGTGTCTCTCGTTAAGTGTGTCTCTTGTAGACAGCCCAAATCTATCCGACCCTTCTCAAGTGTGGAGAAAACCGCCATCCTTTTTAATTGTGTTCCCAAGCCCCCTAACATTCCAGGAGGCTATATTAAGAGTAGTAGATTGCATCACGGGATCTCTATAATATTCCTGGAGTGGTAGGGGGCGTGGGCAAAAGGCAAGTATGTTATACTCCTTCCTCAAAAAAAAGAGCACACCAAAATATTAACATTTCACCATTTTCTATACATACATACATACATACATACATAATTGTCATTTACCCATGCGTCTACCTTGAAAAAGTATATTGTTGTGCTTAAATCATTTTGTGTAATCGCACAGCGTACCTTCCTTGTGTCTTTGTGCTTATTCTTTTATATCCTTAACCCCATTCAGTGTATAATTTTTTTTTTTTTTTTTTTTGTGTAAATAGTAACATACTCCCACCCCACTCTCAGTCCAACCTCCCGCCCCACTTGTGCTTGCCTACCTAGGCTAACCCCTGGGGTTGTATACGTGACCATTTCCCATTCTACTCCCCATTCCTCCTACTCATACCACCCCTCTATTATGTTGTGTTGTGTTTTAATGTTGTTCCTCCCCCTCTACCCCTCTCTACCCCCCTCCCACCAAAACAATCCAAAACATACCCACTAGTGCACAACCTGTCACATACTTTATAACTCTATCCCACTTGTACCTCCCTCCTCCCATCCCCACAGACCATCTCTTGTACATTTTATATCCCACCAGTTTATAAATTCTTTTTATTTTCTTCAAACCATCTTGCCGCCTCAGTTGGTGTATCAAAAAATTGGGTTCCCCCCAGCTGTCGTAATTCTCAAGCGTGCAGGATACAATAGGCCGTACTTAATTTTGTTTCTGCAGAGAGAGTTTAATCTCTATGAAGTCTGCTCTTCGCTTTTGCAATGTTGGGGAGTAGTCTGGGTAAAATGATATCCTAACGCCTTTAAAAAAAAAATATTCCCCATCTCCCTGGCTCTTCTTAGGAGGATCTCCTTGTCCTTGTAGTTAAGAAATTTTAGAAGGATTGACTGGGGGTGCCTGCCCGATGTGCCCTGGCAGGGACTCTATGGGCTCTCTCTATTGAGAACTGTGGTGAGAAAATGTCTTCCCCCAAATGTCTCCTTGAGCCATTTCTCTAGGAACTCAGCAGGCTGGGGGCCTTCAGCCATCTCTGGGAGTCCCACCACTCGCACATTACTCCTGTGTGCCCTGTTCTCAAATTCATCCTTTGTTGAGGCTTGAAGGGCCATTAGCTCTTTCATTGCTTTAATTTCCTGTTTTAAGGGGAAAAAATCGTCTTCAGTTAAGCTCAATCTCTCCTCTAGGGCACTTGTCCTTTCCCCAACTTTCTTCAAATCCTGGCCCATCACCAGCAGTTTCTCCTTAATTCCCCCAATTTGTTCAGATAGACTATTTAATGAACATTTGCATTTACCGCCATTTAGTATATCCCACATCATTGGTTCTGATTCTTCCTGTGATGCTGACAGTGTATGAGGAGTTGGTTCAACAGGGAGTGGTAGGCTCTCACTTTCTGCCCCCCTACTACCTGCCATTTTTGTGCCTGTTAATACTGTGACCTTCTGACCCTGACCTTGGCTCTTTCTGTCCTGTGAAGGTCCCGGTTGGGCCTTTACACCTGACTGCGGGGGTCCTTTATTGGGTGACTTTCCAGGAGTATGGGCAAATCTCTCCAGTTTAGCCGCCACAGCAACCTGGTTCCCTTTTTCCTTTGCTGAACGTGTTGCCAAAATCCAGTGTTCTCCTGCTATGCCTGCTCCTCTCTTCTTTCTAGTCATACTGTTTGCCTGTGAGCAGCGGACCAGGAGGGCACAGAAAAAAAAGAAAAAAAAAATCCTTTCCTTTCCACTTCCAGCTCCTGTAAGACCACTGGACCACCCTATAGATTTAAATATCCAGGTAATAAAGCTATAATTCAAACACTTGTTCGCTTGGGATAGCAACACAAAGCACTATAGTGCTATAGCTAGTAGTCCCAGCTAAGCATATGTAACAAACATGGGTAACACCTTCAGGATTAGCTACTCAGCGCTTCAATAAAAAAAAAAAAAAAAAAAGTTACGTTTGTGCTTCCCAGTGCTTATCTGGTTTATGATTGTGATTTATATATAATGTCCCAGGCATAACCAAACACAGCTCACAAGTTGCAATTCACAGTCCCGGGCTCTTAGCTTCACACCATAAGGCAGTAGCAGGGGAAAAAAAAGAAAAAAAACAAGAATACAAATACTTTGTCACTAGTTTACGTCCATTCATCCTGTGCCAGGATTAAATAGTTGGAAGTTTCTCACCCAAAAAAGTTCATATATCCTAGTCTTGCAGGGGAAAAAAGACAAAAAAGAAATCACTCTCCTTTATTCCAGCATATAAGACTGTGAGAGTTTGCACTATCTCTGAGCAGCTTCCCTCCACTTCCTCCAATAGATAAATAAATGGAAATGTCTAACCCAGCCACAGCGCTGACATCCAAAGAATTTCCAGGAGGGGGGGGGGGGTGTCTCACGAGTTGTCTCACGAGTTGTCTCACTCGTTATCCCTATCTTCAAGGGTGCCGAGCTGTAGCAGGAGATTTCTCACACCAGCACTGTCCATCTTGAAATAGAGAAGCCGTTCCATCACAGGAGAAAGGAATGGGGGAGGGCGGGGGATTCTCTCACCACTGCCATTTCCTCACTGCAACATGCCTCTGTCAGATGGAAAAGGAGGGGGGAGGGGAGAAGCTGTTCTAATCTCCTCCGTGATTTTCACTGCTGATATCAGTGTGTGCTTGAGGGGAAGACTCTGCTCTCAGTAGCACACCAACCGAGAGCCACATCTCAAAAATGGCAGCAGCTTTCAGACAGCCCACGACATCTAAAGGCTCCTGGGGGGGAAAATCCGTCCCGGGAAGAGCAAGAGCAAGAGGGGAGGGAGAAAGCACTCTCGCATCGTTCTCACATCAGCGTCCACCGTTCCTCCACCATCTTAGAAGTCATCATTCCCTGTTTGTATGCTATATTGTAGAAGTCCAGGATTTATGAACTCCCCCCTTGGTCTCAATATCGACTGGGACATCAATTGTTTTTTGGATACCAGTTAACATTAATGACCATACTGACTCCTTTTAGTCTGTGCCTAATTTTTATATTTTTATTCTTTTCTTAATATTAAAAACATTTTGTACTCAAATTCCTGTATAGTTTTTATTTATGTTGATGTGCAGTCTACCTGGACTTTTTATGGTGTGCCGCCAATAATTTTATATAATGTATTTTGCCTATTCAGATAATGAGCAGTGTGTGTAACAAGTACATTCACTATTGATTTAAATACTATTGTGTAGGGCTGAAACAAGTAATCGATTAATCAACAACTAATCGATTATGAAAATAGTTGTTAACTATTTTCATAATCGATTAATCGGTCAGCCAATTAGTTGGCCTGCATACAGAATGCATTATTTGTTCACATATAAGGAAATAGTGAAGCACACATACAGCTCAGTACACCGTCCATACATGTCAGTAAGTGCCTGAGAACATGTAAATGTGAATGTGTGAAGCAATGCCTCATTGGACATGTAGTCCTAGGCAGGAAATGAGTGGTTCTGAAGGCAGAAGTGTTTGTTTTTTTTTTTTATTTTTACCTTGCTAAAGGGGAAGGCTATACTATACTTTGCAGCTTGCTATTGGGGCACTCTGAAAGCAGGAGGAGCCAGAAGCGTAGGTGGGGGACCCCAGAAGACGAGAATCAGGGCTGCTCTGTGCAAAATCATTGCTTATTTGGAAAGGGTCAGGGACTTTTTTCAGCATGGTTTTTTTGCTTGTTTGGTTCAATAGACTTCAATGGAGAAGCTACAGAGCATGTAGTGCATTTTTGCAGCGATTTGCGTTTTTTTTTTTTTTAATCTGCCCAACAACAATTTGGCAGAAAAAATGAAAAACGCAAATTGCAGTATAGGTGTGAATAGCATAGGTGTGAACTGAGCCTTACGCTGGCCATACACTTATCAATTTTCGGATGAGAAAATCTTTGTACATTCGCTGACTGAAAAAATGTTGTTTGAAAATTTAGCTTTGCTTTTAACATTCAGTTTTAAAATGAATGTAATTTCTGAACAAAAACCACATACTCTGTCTGAAAATTCCTTTGATCAAGAAGTTTTCTGTTTTGTTCCTTTTGAATTTTCCAGTCACCGTGGTCAAAAATCGATTTGACCCCCACTAATGATTAGAAGATCAAACAAATGTTCTTAAAATTATTTATTTATTTTTTGATGGAAGTCATTGTATTTTTATGGCCAGCATAAGTGGCAACAGGCACAGGGTGCTTTTATCAAGCCACCTGCCTATGACAAGGGAGTCTGGAATACATAATATATTACAGTTAGTTACATAGTTACATAGTAGGTGAGGTTGAAAAAAGACACAAGTCCATCAAGTCCAACCTATGTGTGTGATTATGTGTCAGTTCTGTCTGAAAATCAGCAAAACAGTCTTTAATTTTTTTTTTTTTTCTTTGAATAAAAAAATTTGATCCGAGTCTGATATTTACCAAATTCTACCTCCTAACAGTATATACAGTATATCTCTTCTGTCTGCTATTCTCAGAGGGGATTAGAGATTTTGCTCCCTAACTATATTGTTGGTTTATATTTACAGTACCATATAAATGATTATAAATTGCCTTTTTAAAACTTTTCATATTAACTAAATTATACACCACGCTTTTTTAAGGTTATTATCAGATTAATCGATTATGAAAATAATCGTCAGTTGCAGCCCTACTATGGTGCCTTTTTTATATATGATTGTTAAATCCGCGCTTAGGAAATATTCCTGGGCTGCCGCCTCCCCTGGAGATCCCTGGTAAGAGGCATCTAGATTGTGTAAAGTATGTTTGGTGTTGGGGTAGATGGCGCTGCCCTCCAATTAGATAATGATGTGGGTAGAGATGTATTTATGTCCTACTATAGTTTAACTTGTGATACTGTGATTATTAGTTAGAATACACTCCCTATTAGGTGATTTTAAAATCCTCTCCCTATTGGGTAATTATATCCAAAGTGATAGTGAACCCTCCAAAGTGGTAAAATTGTATTTGATAATTGTGTCAGGTTGAACCCGTTTCTTTATGCCACCTATGAAGAGTGACTCACATTTGGGTCGCTCTTCCCAGGGGTCAGCAAACAGGGGATGTGTGTACAATAAGTAATTACTGCTTGGTCAAACCTCCCTATATAAGCTGTTATGAGGAGGATGAGCCTTGGAGTAGGCAGAGTTGTGATAAATACTCTGAAAAGTGATCCTAACTGCTGTCACCCTTCTATGGGTGAGTTTGCAAATTTGTGATAAATAACCTAAAAAAGTGATCCAAACTAGTGTCACCTAAAATGAGTGATTTTATATCCTAGGGTTAATTATACATCCTAAAGGGCACTTGAGGCCAGGTGTCACCTGCAATGGGTGCTATTAACCCTAAAGTGCATTAAATGGTATCCAATACTGCAACCCAATAGTTAAACATGTGCTAAACATCAAAATAAATAAACATCAACCTGAAAGACATATAGTGTGGTAGTATAAGTGCCCTACAGTCACACACCTGTGAGCAAAAAATACAAAGTAAATAATTGTGTTCTGTGTGCGCCAAAAAAAAAAAAATATAGAAAAAGTCAACAAGTGCGATAAAATCACAAGGGAAATTGATACTGGGTAGATATGAGTTCAGCAGCAGTATCCAATATTCATACAATAAATGGGAAAATGTAGTTTTCACTAGGTCTTCCAAAAAAGTGACATGTGATTATCCTTGCTGTCCTATGTAGATTTATCCTCAAGTGTACAGGTCAGGGTGACTTTTGTGCTCCCCCTATGATACCCCACTCACCAGATGCTGTTTTTTTTTTTATTTTTCGTTTTATCTGCATTCTACTGCATTTAAATGATGCGATTTGGATCGCTTTTAAACAATATGAACTTTTTTTTTTTTTACGGTGAACAAAGGTTTTTATTAATCAACTGGTGCATACATGTTTGCTTTTACATATAGACTTGGTAACTAATACATTGAGTGTTATACGGTCTGTAATTAGGATAATTGGTACATTGTTTTTGTCATGTGAGTGTATTCTATGAGTATACGTTTAGCACATAGAAACTACATATTTCGTCGTGTGTCTAAGTATTCATTCCATGCTAATTTTTGGTTTAATTATACACAGGTATCAGACTCCTGGAATCAACGGTCCCATGTTTTTTGTTGTACTTGTCGGGGCAACCTCTGTTAATATATATGCATTTCTTATACGGCAGGGTATTTATTCACTTCTATTTTCCATTCTACCATTTTGGGAGGCGTTTGTCTCATCCATTTTTTAGCTATGATTTTTCTTGCTGCGAAGAGCGTCTCATGAAGAAATGTTTTTGTATATTTATCAATTGTATCTGGAATTATACCGAGAAGGCATTGTTTTGGGTCTAGTGCTAGGGGTGAGCCCATTGTATCGTGTAGAAATGTCACGATTTGTTTCCACAAGCCTTGAATCTTGAGACATGTCCAGATCAAGTGGAAGAAGGTGCCTGTCTCCTTACCACACATCAGGCATGTGGTAGATTGGGTGCGTTTGTATCTTGCCACTCTAAGGGGTGTGAGGTATGCCCTGTGCAGAATGTAAAGTTGCGACAGGCGGTCCGACAGTTTTTGGGGGGACACAGCCTTACAAGACTCCAGTGCCTCCTCCCACTCCTCATCCTCTGTTGGTCCCACTTCTCTTTCCCATCTGGGTTTGAGATTGTATGCTATTTTAGTACAGATGGGGGTTGAGAGCATGTTGTAGAATGTTGAAATCAGTTTGTGGGGGTCCGTGTTCTTAATTACTGCCATAATGACATTAGGTGTAGGGTTTGGGACAGAGTCAGGAAATTGCGATTGTGCCGCATGGTGGATTTGTAGGAATCTAAAGAACATTTGGTTTTGAATTATGAATTCTTTAAGTGAATCAAAAGTTTTAAGTTGTCTGTCTTTTAGTAGGTGATGCAGATAAAATATTCCCTGCATGGACCATAAGTTTGTGTCATTAATTTTGTTGAATTCAGGAAGGTTCTTGTTGTGCCATATCCGTGTGTAATCACTGAATTGTGGGATTTCAAGTTTGGAAGCGGCTAAGTCCCATATTTTCCTGTAGTGATAAAGCATGGTTTGTCTATTTTCCCCTAGTTCCGTCCCTCCCGAGCCCGATGCTATTGCGTATATTGAGTCCTTGGTGTGTTGTGGCCATTTTGGACATAGAAGCATGAGAAATCTCTCGCTGTCCGTTTTATCTAAGTGAAAGAGCTGTGACAGTTGTGATGCAATGTAATATAGGTTAAATTCAGGGAGAGCTGTGCCACCAAGGTCATTTGGGTTCTTGAGAGTTTGCCATGCCAGTTTGTGTCTGTTGGTTCCCCACACAAAGGGCTTGAGAAGGGACTCCAGAGATTTGAAATGTTTCAGGGGTAAGTAAACTGGAGTATGCCATAGAACATACAGTATTTTAGGGAGTAGGATCATTTTAATTAAATTTATGCGGCCCCAGGTCCCATGTGGGAGTCAGGACCAGATCCGTACTTTAGTTTTAACCAGGGAAAGGAGAGGGTCTATATTAAGGGATATGTAATCTGTAGGGGATCTGGATATATGGATCCCCAGGTATTTAATAACAGCAACTCTCTGAAGTTGTTGTAGTCTGGTTTGGGATTCTGGGGGTGGAAGCTATCGATTGGTAGAATTTGGGACTTATCCCAATTGATTTTCAGTCTTGAAAATATTCCGAATTGTTCGATCATGTGGAGTGCGGTATGTAAAGATGGGCCCGAGTCTGCTAAATACAACCCCTGGCAAAAATTATGGAATCACCAGTCCCTGAGTATGTTCCTTCAGTTGTTTGTTGTAGAAAAAAAGGAGATCACAGACATGGCCAAAAACTAAAGGCATTTCAAATGGCAACTTTCTGGCTTTAAGAAACACTAAAAGAAATCAAGAAAAATAATTGTGGTGGCCAGTAACAGTTAGATTTATAGAACAAGCACAGGGAATAAATTATGGAATAACAACTCTGAGGAAAAAATTATGGAATCATGAAAAACAAACAAAATAACACTCCAACACATCACTAGTACTTTGTTGCACCACCTCTGGCTTTTATAACTGCTTGCAGTCTCTGAGGCATTGACTTAATGAGTGATAAACAGTACTCTTCATCAATCTGGCTCTAGCCTTTTCTGATTGCTGTTGCCAAATCATCTTTGCAGGTTGGAGCCGCCTTATGGACCATTTTCTTTAACTTCCACCACAGATTTTCAATTGGATTGAGATCCGGACTGTTTGCAGGCCATGACATTGACCTTATGTGTCTTTCTTCAAGGAATTTTTTCACAGTTTTTGCTCTATGGCAAGATGCATTATCATCTTGATAAATGATTTCATCATCCCCAAACATCCTTTCAATAGATGGGATAAGAAAAGTGTCCAAAATTTCAATGTAAACCTGTGCATTTATTGAAGATTTAATGACAGCCATCTCCCCAGTGCCTTTACCTGACATGCAGCCCCATATCATAATTGACTGTGGAAATTTGCATGTTTTCTTTAGACAGTCGTCTGCATAAATCTCATTGGAACGGCACCAAACAAAAGTTCCAGCATCATCACCTTGCCCAATGCAGATTCGAGATTCATCACTGAATATGACTTTCATCCAATCATCCATAGTCCATGATTGCCTTTCCTTAGCCCATTGTAACCTTGTTTTTTTTGTGTTTAGGTGTTAGAGTTGGCTTTCTTTTAGCTTTTCTGTATGTAAATCCCATTTCCTTTAGGCGGTTTCTTACAGTTCGGTCACAGATGTTGACTCCAGTTTCCTCCCATTTGTTTTGTTGTACATTTTCTGTTTTCAAGGCATATTGCTTTAAGTTTTCTGTCTTGAAGCTTTGATGTCTTCCTTGGTCTACCAGTATGCTTGCCTTTAACCACCTTCCCATGTTGTTTGTATTTGGTCCATGTTTTAGACACAGCTGACTGTGAACAACCAACATCTTGTGCAACACTGCGTGATGATTTACCCTCTTTAAGGAGTTTGATAATCCTCTCCTTTTTTTTCAATTGACATCTCTGGTGTTGGAGCCATGCTTCATGTCAGTCCACTTGTTGTAACAGCTCTCCAAGGTGTGATCACTCCTTTTTACCTACATACTAACAAGCAGATTTAATCTGATGCAGGTGTTAGTGTTTGTAATGAAAATTTAAAGGGTGAATCCATAATTTTTTCCTCAGAATTGAGTGATTCCATAATTTATTCCCTGTGCTTGTTCTATAAATCTAACTGTTACTGGCCACCACAATTATTTTTCTTGATTTCTTTTAGTGTTTCTTAAAGCCAGAAAGTTGCCATTTGAAATGCCTTTCGTTTTTGGCCATGTCTGTGATCTGCTTTTTTTTTCTACAACAATAAACAACTGAAGGAACATCCTCAGGGACTGGTGATTCCATAATTTTTGCCAGGGGTTGTATAACAGCGTGTCATCTGCATACATACTGATTTTTTTTTTTCAATTAAGGAGCCCATTCTCAGTCCTTTAATCTCTGGGTTTGCTCAGATGGATATCGCAAGGGGTTCTGCCGCAAGGGCATACAATAGTGGGGATAAATGGCAGCCCTGCCTCCTGCCTCTACTAAGGTCAAACATCTGAGACGACCACCCATTGGCTACCACCTTGGCTTTGGGTGCCTGGTATAGCAGTTGAACCCACTTAATATATTTCGGACCGAACCCATAGCCCTCCAAGCATCTCCCAGAGATACCTCCACTCCACCGAGTCGAAAGCTTTTGCTGTGTCTAAAGTCACTACAACTTGTGAACCAACCTCCTCATGTGTGGCCTGTATATTTATGTATAATTTCCGGAGATTAAATGAGATATTGCGACCAGGCATGAAACCTGCTTGGTCTGTATGTATTAGGGATAAGATGACCTGATTAAGCCTAATGGGTAGTACTTTGGCCAATATTTTGATGTCAACCTGTAATAGGGATATGGGGCGATAGGATTCTGGGTATCCCGGGTCCTTTCCTGGTTTGGGGATGAGGACTATTGTTGCCTCTGTCATGGATGGGGGATAAAGTCCCAGTCTCAAAGAAATGGTTGTATAAAGCTAGTAATTTAGGGGTAAGTATTTAGCTGAATTGGGAATAAAATTCAATTGGGAGCCCGTCTGATCCTGGGGATTTCGACCTGGCAAAACTGGCTATGGCATTTGTGATTTCGTCTGTGGTGAGGGGTGCCTCTAGTATGTCTACCTGTTCTTTTGTCAGCTGTGGGAAAATCACCTTCTCAAGAAAGAGGGACATTGTGTCTCAGTGGGAGCTGTTGTTTTGTACAAGTCAGCAAAGAAATCTCTAAACATGGAGGTTACCATTGGAGGGTCTGTTATTTGTTGTCCTCTAGAGCCATGTAGTGTGATAACCACCGGGGGTCTATCTTCACTGTGCACCAAGTACGCCAATAACTTGCCTGCTTTTTCCCCATATTCAAACATTTATTTGTTTAGAGAAAAAAGTTTGTCTTGCTTTTTGAAATTGTAGCTGGGTGACTACTCTAGTGTGTAGTTTGAGCAGGTTTGCATTTGCGGGGGTCGGGGTGGTGGCAAAGTCTCTTTCAGCGGAGGATAGGTCCGCCAGCGCCTTACTGAGGGCACTGGCGGAATTTGCCTTGATTTTATTGATATCAATAATTAACGTTGAGCGAGGGAATAGCTTAAAGGAGTCCCATACTGCGGAGGGCGATGCTGACTTGTCATTCTCCGCAAAGTATAGTCTCAACTTACCCGCAAGCTCATCATCCTCCGGTAGGAGAGAGAGCCAAAATGGGTTCAAACACCAGGATCGTGGTGGTTTGGCGATGGGGATGCTTAATGTAATCCAGTAGGGACTATGATCCGAGAGTATTCTGGGGCAGAATGCAGTCTCTAGTAGTCGCGGTGTCAGTCTGTGGGAAATGAGTATGACGTCTATGCGGGACATGGAGTTATGAGAAGATGAGAAACATGAGTACAATTTCGTTTGTGGGAACTCGTGGTGCCATGTGTCTGTTAAATGAAAGGTGGAGATGAGCTTATAGAACCTAGTTTCGTTGGGAGCATTCAGGGTAGGCGGAGTCAGTTGTAGCCTGTCCAGGGTTGGATTTAGTGTGGCATTAAAGTCACCTAGCCAAACTGCAGATATAGCAGGGTGGCGGGCCATGAATGATAGTCCCTCTTTAATTATGGTGATGTTAAATGGGGGTGGCACATAAAAGGCCAATATGAGTAGGGGTTCCCCATAAAATTTAGCTAGGAGAAATACGTATCTTCCCTGTGGATAGTTCACATAACTCAATGTACAGATTTAGCTATCAAGACTGAGACTCCCCTGGAATGGGATGTGTGGGTAGAATGATACGCCCATCCAACCCATGGCCGGCGAAGTGCCATCTGGATGCTCCCCTCAACATGTGTTTCCACCAAGGCTATCACATCGGCATGCTGTTTCTTGAGGAATGTGAAGACTGCTGCACGCTTAATTTTCTCGCGCATGCCCCTCACATTCCACGTAAGAAATTTTAGAGATGCCATGAGTAGAGCTTTTTGAAATCTAATGACAGTTATGTTAAGCAATTTGCTCTTTGCGCGTGAGGCACATAGGTTCCTAATATTCAGACATGGATGCATCAATATTGTATCACACAACATATATGAACACTCACATGAGCATAGCCTTAGGAATGTTACCTGTTTTCTGTGGTTAGTATGCACAATGAAGTTCAACAAAACTATAAACAAATGAACTCCCACCCCCTCCCTGCCCTGCACTTTCCCAAACTGGTGCAGGTGTATTCCCTTAACTTGTGTCCAACTGGGAAACATTCCATCTTCCAGGTTGTATGGAAGATGTAGAACATCTGGCTGAGTCCCTGGGGTCTGAGTAGGTCAAGGGATATCGCCCATATCAGTTGTTCAAGGTATGTCCTGGTTTTTCAATCCCCTTGTTTCCTATTAAAGGCATCCAGAGAAGACTCCAGTAATCATGGTACTGCTTCCCAGTGGTGTGTGGGTAAAGTCTCGCCGCACGATGCATGTGGCTGGTAGGACTTCTGCAGCTCCGGAGAGTAATTGGACTCCTATACGGTAAATGTCTAGGGTTTGTGCTTTGTACTCGCGCTGGCTCATAAACGGTTCCATGTAGCACTCCAAAGTTTGCTATGTGTGGTACAAGGCGTTTCACGTCCAGAAGTGGGTGGTGTCGAACAAGGTTCCATGCAACTGCAGGGGACAATGCGACCATGCGACTCTGAAGAAAAGTTGCGCTGTAGATGAGTTTGGGCATAATAGTTATATCTTTATATATCTGGGACTTGGTCAATCAGCTCTTTCAGGGATAGCACGGCGTTCCAGCCAGGAAATCACTTCTTCGGGATCCTCAAAGAAGACTGCACGACCTTCATGTTCTATTCTGAGGCGGGCAGGAAAGAGCATGGAGTATTTGTAATGTAAGTTCCTCAGCCTGCGCTTGGCCTCCATAAAGCTCTGGCGACAGTGTTGTACCTCCGCTGAAAAATCTGGGAAAATAGCTATTTTAACATTCCCTACTGGGATGTTTCCTTTCTCCCTCGCCATCCTCAGGGCTGCATCTCGGTCTTTGTAGTTGAGGAGTTATGAATGTGCGAGGGGGGGGGGGGCTCCCTGCGGGGGGGGGTCTGGCTGGCATGCGGTGTGCCCGCTCCACCGCAAACATGGGGGGGAAAAGGATTCTCTCCCATAGGTGTTGATTAGAAGTTGTTCCAAGAACGTGGTAGTGGCCTTGCCTTCAGTCCCATCTGGCAGGCCTATCAGGCGTAAATTACATCTTCTCAGCCTATTCTCCATATCTTGTTTGGTGAGGAGTTGGTGTATTTGCTGTTGCATGCGGTCTGAGGATGTTTGTAAGGGTGGAATGACATCCTCTACTGTGCTCAGCCTGGTCTCAGCTCCCTTCACCCGGTCCCTGAGCTTTTGGATGTCTTGCCTAATGAGGGAAATATCCCTCTTGACCTCCTCAATTTGTGCTGTGAGGGAAGTTCTGCAGAAAGTGATTGCTTCAAGTAATCTGTCAGTATCGCCTGCCGTTCGTTCTCCCCCTCCTGCTTTCTCAGGGACGCCATCTTCCTCAATGTCCTCCTTGTCTTGTCGGCGGTACTGCTCGAGTTTTGCCGCCGCTGCTTTCTGCGATTTAGTTGGTGACATGCTGAGGGAGTCTGAGGTATCACTTAGTGAGTCTCCAATCTTGTGTTGGTAAATCTTGTAGCCTGCGGGATAGGAGACAGTGCTGGCCTTAGCCTCAGAACCGCGGATCTCCGGGAGTAGAATCTTCCCAGATGCGGCAGTTGCGTGGAAGACTGCTGCTCAGTTTGGGGTGCTGGTTGTCTGAAGGTGGGGTGGGGTGTGTTAAAGTTCCCCAAAAAGATTTCCTAAGTGAATCCAGAAGGCAGCAGGGTGGAGATGCAATACAGGCCGGGTGTTTGGGTGGACAAAGATGGTCGCGGACCTCCGTGTGTAGGCCAAAGCCGCAGACTTGCCTAAATGCGGCCGCTGCTCCGTCTGGGATACTGTGTGTCTGGGGGCCTGTAGGGGTGGGGTGTGCTTAAGGTCCCCAAGAAGGTTTCCCGAATAAATCCAGGAGGCAGCAGGGTTGAGATGCAATATAGGCCGGGTGTAGAGGTGGACCAAGATGGTCGTGGACCTCCCCGGGAGTAGGCCGAAGCCGTGGACTTGCCTGAATTCGGCCGCCGTGTGGGGGATCGCCGCTCTGTTTGGGCCGCCACTGGTCCAGTCGCCTGTGGGGTCAGCACAGGGGATAGTGGATGTCCCCAGGAGGGTTTGCCCGGTGGATGGGGAGTTTTGTAGAGTCCAGGATTAATTATAACAGGAGTCGTGGACGGAGCTCAGGGCATGCATGTCCTACTCCATGCTGCGCCAGGCCACGCCCCAACAATATGAACTTAAATAATCGGAATTACACCATGCAAGTTCGTCTTTCTCTGGTCTTATGAGGACACCAGGAGCTGGCACGCTGGGAAAGCAGCAACAAAGTACTGCTACAAGATCTGGGCAGTAGACCGGGAGCCCAGCAGTCTGAGCAGAGGCCACACCGAGAGGAACCAACATACTCCCTTTCGCCCGCTACCCCTGCAGGGGTACCTGGATCTGGTGAGTGGGGTATCATAGGGGGGAGCACAAGTCACCCTGACCTGTACACCTTGAGGATAAATCTACATGCGACATATGTGATTATCCTCGATGTCCTTTCTTTGGAATACCTAGTGAAAACTACATTTTCCCATTTCCATTTATCGTATGAATATTGAATACTGCTGCTGAACTCGTATCTACCCAGTATCATGTTCCCTGTTTAACTATTGGGTTGCAGTTCTGGATATCATTTAATGCACTTTAGGGTTAATAGCACCCATTGCAGGTGACACCTGGCCTCAAGTGCACTTTAGGATGTATAATTAACCCTAGGATATAAATCACTCATTTTAGGTGACACTAGTTTGGATCACTTTTTTAGGTTATTTATCACAAATTTGCAAACTCACCCATAGAAGGGTGACAGCAGTTAGGATCACTTTTCAGGGTATTTATCACAACTCTGCCTACTCTAAGGATCATCCTCCTCATAAGAGCTTATAAAGGGAGGTTTGACCAAGCAGTAATTACTTATTGTATACACATCCCCTGTTTGACCCCTGGGAAGAGCGACCCAAATGTGATTCACTCTTCATAGGTGGCATAAAGAAACGGGTTCAACCTGACACAATTATCAAATACAATTTTGCCACTTTGGAGGGTTCACTATCTCTTTGGATATCATTACCCAATAGGGAGAGGATTTTTAAATCGCCCAATAGGGAGTGTATTCTAACTAATAATCACAGTATCACATGGTGCCTTTTTTGTTGCTTGGTATGTGAGCTTTGTCTATACAGCAGTCTGATACATCTGTGGTGACGCCAAAGTTTTAGAGGAGCTGGACAGAGGCTGGGGTGAATTTAAAGGGGAACACGCTGTCTCTCTGCCTGGGGTTCTCGGCTCTTGATTGGATAGATTGATGGCAGCGCAGCCATTGGCTCCCGCTGCAGTCAATCAATCACTGCGCGCTGTGAACGGTCGGGCAATCTTCTGGGACCTGTGACATGTCCAGGAAGATTGCAGGGAAGGAGGGGGGAGAGGTGAACTTTCTTGCAGAACCTGGGGAGGAAGTGGGAGCTTAAAGCGGAAGTTCCATTTTTGGGTTGAACTCCGCTTTAAGCCCACCACTGTGCCAAAGTACCCCATTTTCAGTAGGTCACTTTTCACTCTTCATAAAGCTAAATCCCACTGCTCCTAACCATGGGAGATACCCCTTACATGAGATGTGTGCCAGCTGCAAACTACACTGCTTAAACTGCACTATGAAGGGACTCTTCCTGGAGCAACTAATTGGTGGACACTGACCGTAAAGAACTGGTGTGGGAGCGTGGGGTGCTCCAAGGAGTCTGGTCAGGACTCAATGTGTAACAAACCGATTGGGGGGGCGCACACCCTAAACCTGAATATCTAAAGTTTATGCTGCTATGAAGACCTATATATAAATAGAACCTCAGAGAATAGCGCACACATACAAAAATGCAAAAGGAGTAACTTTTTAAATCTTACAAGGCTGCTTGCCAACTGGCTCACGCCGATATGTCGGCAGAAAGGCACCACTGAGGGAACCGCCAAACTCCGTACGGAGGCTCCTTTAGCCATAGCAGTTGCACCTGCTGTACATCAGGAGACCCGCTGCATGTGGCCGGCGGGCGCGATCGCCGCCAGCCACCCGCGATCGCGAGCACAAGAGCCAGAACCAGGTTTTGTGTGTGTGTGTGTACGCACAAATCGCGGTTCCGACAGTGGAGGAGAGACTGATCGTCTGTTCCTACTAAGTAGGAACAACTATCTGGCTCCTCCTCTAGTCAGTCCTATCCCCTCGGAGTTAGAAACACACCTAGGGAACACATTTAACCCCTTGATTGCCCCTAGTGTTAACCCCTTTCCTGCCAGTGACCTTTACACAGTAATCGGTGCCTTTTTTATAGCACTGATCGCTGTATAAATGTCCATGGTCCCAAAATAGTGTCAAGTGTCCGATTTGTCTGCTGCAATGTCGCAGTCTCGATAAAAATCGCTGATCGCCACCATTACTAGTAAAAAAATATATAATAAAAATGCCATAAACCTATTCCCTATTTTGTAGACGCTATAGCTTTTGTGCAAGCCAATCAATATAGGCATCTTGCAATATTTTTGGTAAAAAAAAAAAAAATTGTAGAAGAATACATATCTGCCTAAACTGATGAAGAAATTTGTTTTTAAAAAAATTCTATAGAAAATTTATTATAACAAAAAGTAAAAAAAAATGTGTTTTCCCAAAACGTGTTTCAGGACAGCACCCGAGAGATCATGGCTCCTCCTCCAACAAGAAACGCCTCATCATCCAAAGCTTTAACAGGAGGCATCCACTCGGCTTCCTTCAGGTTTTTTTTTTTTTTTTGTGTGTTTTTTCCAGTCTGTAGGAACACCTCTGGTGGGAGCCATGATCTCTCAGGTCTGTCCTGGGAGACTAGAGGTTCTCACCTGAAAATACTTTACTTTTTTTCTGCTAGGAGTCTGTGATCCTCCCACTTGCCTCTAACTGGATTGTTCCCATGGGCTCTCTTCCCCTTCCATGCTCAGAGCCTGTACTGCCTGGGAGTGCTGCCCTGTGTTTTTGGCAGATGGGCAGTATGCGGAGGCCCCCCGCTTGCCTCCCGCAATGCGGGGCAACGGCGTTGAAGGCTGAAGTGGCTGCCATTATTCTGGTGGCAGAGGATGGCTCTGTTACGTCCTGTGCAGTGCACGGGAAGGGGCGGCACTTCTGGGTCAGGCGCGGTGTCATTTCCGGAAGCAATGCACAGGGGGAGAGAGCAGGGTCACCGGGTGCATTTGAACGTCCGGTTCTGAGTCGGCGCAGCAGCGTTTTTGAATCTGCGAACCGGCCATTCGTTCAGTCACGAGACCGCAGTGTGCTCTGCAATGGGGGATGCAGCGGATAAGGGGGCAAGACAAGGCACCAGCAAGGCCAAGGTAAGGGACTGTGTTCCTATTTACTGTGGGCCTTTCTCCTATGGGTTTTAACAGTGGCTAGTGTGTTAGCTCTTACTGCTTAGCTTAAGGGACTCCAAAGTGGTGGGGATGGTTTGCTTGGGCGCAGGGAAGTGAGGTTCTTTCCTAGGCTTTTTCTTGTGCTGTACAGCAGCATTTTAGCGTTTCCTTTTTTTTTTTTTTTTTTTTTTTTTTCTGTTCAGGCCAAAAGCTCTGTTCCAGTCAAGAGAAGGTGCTCTGTCTGCAAAGATAAAATTAAGCGATGCTTGGACAAAATCACTTTGTGCAGATTATATTGCATATTTAGTCAGGGAGGAGTCTCCATCCATTTGTGGTGATCTGGTTTCAACCATTAACCACTTCACTACCCGCGTATTGTAATATGACGTCCACAGATGGGATCTCCCATCCTGGGTGGACGTCATATGACGGCCTGGGCTTCCCGGCCATCTAGGGGGCGCGCGCGCCGCCGCGTTGCTCGGAACCCGGTGCGTGTCCCCGGCGGCCGCGATGTCCGCCGGGCACACGCAATTGCCCGTTAACCGGGCCGGACCGTGGATCTGTGTGTGTAAACACACAGATCCACGTCCTGTCAGTTGAGAGGAGACCGATCTGTGTTCCCAGTACAGAGGAACACTGATCGGTCTCCTCCCCTTGTACGTCCCCGCCCCCTACAGTTAGAATCATTCCCTAGGAAACACATTTAACCCCTCATCTCCCCCTAGTGGTTAACCCCTTCACTACCTGTCACATTTATAAAGTAATCAATGCAATTTTATAGCACGGATCGCTGTATAAATGTGAATGGTCCCAAAAATGTGTCAAAAGTGTCCGATGTGTCTGCCATAATGTCGCAGTCACGAAAAAAAATCGCGATCGGCGCTATTACTAGTAAAAAAAAAAAAAATATATTTTTTTTAAAAAAATACTAAAAATCTATCCCGTATTTTGTAGACGCTATAACTTTTGTGCAAACCAATCAATATACGCTTATTGCGATTTTTTTTTTTTTTTTTTTTTTTTACCAAAAATATGTAGAAGAATACGTATGAGCCGAAACTGAGGAAATTTTTTTTTTTTTTTTTTTTTTTTTTTTAAATTGGGATATTTATTATAGCAAAAAGTATAAAAATATTGTGTTTTCTTCAAAATTGTTGCTCTTCTTTTGTTTATAGCGCAAAAAATAAAAAACGCAGAGGTGATCAAATACCACCAAAAGAAAGCTCTGTTTTGTGGGGAAAAAAGGACGTCAATTTTGTTTGGGTACAACGTCGCACGACCGCGCAATTGTCGTTTAAAGTGCGACAGCGCTGAAAACTAAACATTTGGTCTGGGAAGGAAGGGGTGAAAATGCCCTGTATTGAACCGGTTAAAGATGAGCTCCGTGCCACCTTTCAAGCGCCAGGTCCCTCAGGGAAGCGTAGGGTTCCGCAGCCATCTTCAGAATCCCAAGGGGTTTCTCTGATACAGGTGGGAGTCCTGTCTCCCAGGATACTTCCCAAGAACCTGCTTCCCACGCTCCAGATGGAACGGATTCAGAGGAGGAAAATGAAGCAGTATAAGTTGTCACTAAAGGTAGGAGGACCCTTGAAAGTAATCCACGCTACCTTGGGGATAGAGGAAGAAAAGGAGCTCTCACTGCACGACAGCATGTACGCTGGTCTGGGAGACTCAAAAGGCCTTGCTTTTCCGGTCCATTCGATAATCGCAGACATGATTAACCACTTCAATACCAGGCACTTACACCCCCTTCCTGCCCAAGCCAATTTCCAGCTTTCAGAGCTGTCGCTGTCTGCGTTTTTTTTTTTTTTTTTTTTGCTAAAAAATAAAGGGTCGAAAATGTTTGAAGATATGGGCACGCTAAAGGAGTCCATGGATAAGAGAATGGACCTACTTCTTAAAAAAAAGCCTGGCAATCAGTTATGAACAATCTGAAGCCGGCAATGGCAACAATATGTGTTGACAGGAATTTTAGAGCACTGGATTAACCAGATGAAGGCCCATGTTACTGCGGATTCCCCGAAACAGGAGATTTTGGACTTCTTTACAACCCTATCTGCACCGGTGTCATATGTTGCAGATGGCTCGGCAGAGTCCATACGCATGTCGACTAGGTCCACAGCATTTAACTCTGTTAGAGTCTTATGGCTAAAAACCTGGCCCAGGGACACAGCTTTAAAAAATACGCTGTGTAGCATTCCCTTTGCAGGGGATTTGCTGTTTGGGTCAGAACTAGATTCCATTTTTGACCGAACGGCCGATAAAAAATGATTTCCGGTCAAGAAGCAGCAGGTGCAGACCCGTAAGCATTTCTTTCGGCCTCAGAAAGAACAGCAGGAAGATAAAATGCAGGGAAAAAAGAAGGCATGTTCTTGCCAGAAGCCCAAGGGTAGGAGTGGAGTGCTGTTTATTCCTCCTGCGACTTCCAGCAAATCACAGTGACTCCTTCCTCCCAGTCGGAGGGGGGTTTCAGGAGTTTCTTCCGCAGTGGAGAGGCATTAGACCAAACCAATTTATTCTAAACCTACTCTCCCAGGGATATGTGATCAAATTCGCGGAAGAACCTCCAAAAAGGTGACAAATGCCTCAAGGGATCCAGCCAAGGCTCTCGCCATGAAGCCCCTAATCCAGGAACTGAGATCCCAGAGAGTCCTTCCATTCCCTACAAGGGAGTTCTTCCAAGGGTTCTACTCGCATATATTCCTCATTCAGAAACCCTCAGGAAAGTTCTGTCTCATCCCAAATCTGAAGATGCTAAATCGATCGGTAGCGTACAGAAGATTTTGGATGGATTCCATTTTCTCAAGAAGCAGAGCTCTTCAGTGCCTGGCAGGAAGTTTTCTGAGATGGGCAGAACTCCAAATTCTATCCTTGTCCCCGGTCCATCTAAAAGGGACTCTAAACAGGGTAGCAGACTTCCATAGCAGAAACCAGGTGTACGAGGCAGAGTGGCGATTGAACCCAGAAATCTTCCATATGATCGTGAAGAAATGGGGCAGTCAAAAGTGGATCTTTTTGCGCCACGAAAATGCACAGGTGTCTCTTCTCCCTGAACAGAACCGAGCCATCTCTGGGATTAGATGCTCTGGCTCATGGCTGGAATTTTTGCCTGTTATGTCTTTTAGCCCTTTTCAGCTTATCCCTCTGGTCATGAGGAAAATCCAGGAGGATATGACAGTAATCCTCATCACTCCCTTTTGACCCAAAAGCTTGGTTTTCATCCCTTCCTTCTCCAGATGCAACTCAAACCATATTGGCACCTTCCGTTGAGGTAAGACCTGCTTATACAAGGCCCCTTACTTCAGAAAGTAGCAAAGCTAAAGCTCACAGCTTGGCTTCTGAAGAGCAGCTCCTAAGGAAGAAGGGTTTTTTGGATAGATTGGTTGCTACCCTCCTATCTAGCAGAAAGTGTTACCAGAGCAATTTATTCCAGTTTGAAAGTTTTCAACTCCTGGTGCACTGCATCCAGCAGATTCTTAAAAGATATTTCTTGTTCTATGTTGGTCTTCATGCAAGAAGGAGCGGCTAAGGGCTTAACAGTTAGTACCCTTAACGTTCAAGTTGCTGCGCTGGGGGTATTTTTGGAAAAATCAATCTCATCAGAACCCTTAGTGATGAGGTTCTTCAAGGCCCTCACCCGGTCCAGACCGGTAGTGATCAGAAGCTGTCCAAAGTGGGACTTATTGGTGGTTCTACAGGCCCTGACCAGGGGACCATTTGAACCTATTAATTTAGACTCCCTGAGACTGATCACTTTGAAAAGTCTTTTTCCAGTTGCTATAAAGACAGCTCGAAGCATTAGTAAGCTTCAAGCCTTGTCAATCAGGGAGCCATTTATTTCTATATTTTCAGACTGAATTTTTCTGAAGACGGATCCTAATTTTTTACCGAAGGTCACTTCGGTCCAAAATCGAGCTCAGGAGATAATCGGGAAAGAAGGAAGAAGAATTTCATACTTTTGGATGTTAAGAGAGCAGTCTTAAGTTGCCTGGAAGCCACTAAGGACTTTAGGCGTTCAGAGATTGTTTCATATGCTGGTAGTAAAAAAGGAAGACAAGCTACCATTGGAACCATTGCCAGATGGTTGAGAATGGTCATCAGAGGCCTATTCCCTTTCAGGCCAGGAGAGTCCAGTTGGTATTCGGGCTCATTCTACAAGAGCTTTGGCGATGAGTTGGGCAGAAAGAGCTGGTGCCACCCCCGAACAGATCTGTAAAAGCAGCTACATGGAGTCTGACGACCTCTGCCTGTCGTTATAGGTTAGACCTGACTGCTGGGGACCAGGCTTTCGGAAGGAAATTCTTGCAGGCTGTTGTCCCACCCTAAATAGGGTAAATCTTGATTATCCTCTCGGGTGCTGTCCTGAAAGAAGTTTTGGGAAAATTCAAGTTAGACTTACCGGTAACTTGTTTTCCAATAGTCTTTCAGTACAGCAATAACCTGCCATTTTTTTTTTTTTGTTGCTGTAATACTATGATATACAGTGGGGACGGAAAATATTCAGACCCCTTTAAATTTTTCACTCTGGTATATTGCAGCCAATTGCTAAAATCATTTAAATTCTTTTTTTTTTTTTCCTCATTAATGTACACACAGCACCCCATATTGACAGAAAAACACAGAATTGTTGACATTTTTGCAGATTTATTAAAGAAAAACTGAAATATCACATGGTCCGAAGTATTCAGACCCTTTGCTGTGACACTCATATATTTAACCTCAGGTGCTGTCCATTTCTTCTGATCATCCTTGAGATGGTTCTACACCTTCATTTGAGTCCAGTTGTGTTTGATTATACTGATTGGACTTGATTAGGAAAGCCACACACCTGTCTATATAAGACCTTACAGCTCACATTTATGTTGGAGCAAATAAGAATCATGAGGTCAAAGGAACTGCCTGAAGAGCTCAGAGACAGAATTGTGGCAAGGCACAAATCTGGCCAAGGTTACAAAAAAATTTCTGCTGCACTTAATGTTCCTAAGAGCACAGTGACCTCCATAATCCTTAAATGGAAGACGTTTGGGATGACCAGAACCCTTCCTAGAGCTGGCTGTCTGGCCAAACTGAGCTATCTGGGGAGAAGAGCCTTGGTGAGAAAGGTAAAGAAGAACCCAAAGATCACTGTGGCTGAGCTCCAAAGATGCAGTCGGGAGATGGGAGAAAGTTGTAGAAAGTCAACCATCACTGCAGCCCTCCACTAGTCGGGGCTTTATGGCAGAGTGGCCCGACGGAAGCCTCTCCTCAGTGCAAGACACTTGAAAGCCTGCATGGAGTTTGCTAAAAAAAAAACACCCGAAGGACTCCAAGATGGTGAGAAATAAGATTCTCTGGTCTGATGAGACCAAGATGGAACTTTTTGGCCTTAATTCTAAGCGGTATGTGTGGAGAAAACCAGGCACTGCTCATCACCTGTCCAATACAGTCCCAACAGTGAAGCATGGTGGTGGCACCATCATGCTGTGGGGGTGTTTTTCAGCTGCAGGGACAGGACAACTGGTTGCAATCGAAGGAAAGATGAATGCGGCCAAGTACAGGGATATCCTGGATGAAAACCTTCTCCAGTGTGCTCAGGACCTCAGACTGGCCCGAAGGTTTACCTTCTAACATGACAATGACTCTAAGCACACAGCTAAAATAATGGAGTGGCTTCTCAACAACTCCGTGACTGTTCTTGAATGGCCCAGCCAGAGCCCTGACTTAAACCCAATTGAGCATCTCTGGAGAGACCTAAAAATGGCTGTCCACCAATGTTTACCATCCAAACTGACAGTACTGGAGAGGATCTGCAAGGAGGAATGGCAGAGGATCCCCAAATCCAGATGTGAAAAACTTGTTGCATCTTTCCCAAAAAGACTCATAGCTGTATTAGATCAAAAGGGTGCTTCTACTAAATACTGAGCAAAGGGTCTGAATGCTTAGGACAATGTGATATTTCAGTTTTTTCTTTTTTAATAAATCTGCAAAAATGTCAACAATTCTGTGTTTTTTTTTTTTCTGTCAATATGGGGTCCTGTGTGTACATTAACCACTTCAGCCCCGGAAGGATTTACCCCCTTCCTGACCAGAGCACTTTTTACAATTTGGCACTGCGTCGCTTTAACTGCTAATTGCGCGGTCATGCAATGCTGTACCCAAACGAAATTTGCGTCCTTTTCTTCCCACAAATAGAGCTTTCTTTTGATGGTATTTGATCACCTCTGCCGTTTTAATTTTTTGCGCTATACACGGAAAAAGACCGAAAATTTTGAAAAAAAATGATATTTTCTACTTTTTGTTCTAAAAAAAAAATCCAATAAACTCAATTTTAGTCATACATTTAGGCCAAAATGTATTCGGCCATATGTCTTTGGTAAAAAAAATGTCAAGTGTATATTTATTGGTTTGCGCAAAAGTTATAGCGCCTACAAACTAGGGTACATTTTCTGGAATTTACACAGCCTTTAATTTATGACTGCCTATGTCGTTTCTTGAGGTGTGCTAAAATGGCAGGGCAGTACAAAACCCCCACAAATGACCCCATTTTGGAAAGTAGACACCCCAAGGAAATTGCTGAGAGGCATGTTGAGCCCATGGAATATTCATTTTTTTTTTTTTTTTTTTTTTGTCCCAAGTGATTGAATAATGACAAAAAAAAAAAAAAAATTGCAAAAAGTTGTCACTAAATGATATATTGCTCACACAGGCCATGGGCATATGTGGAATTGCACCCCAAAATACATTCTGCTGCTTCTCCTGAGTATGGGGATACCACATGTGTGGGTCTTTTTTAGGAGCCCAGCCGCGTACGGGGCCCCGAAAACCAATCACCGCCTTCAGGATTTCTAAGGGTGTAAATTTTTGATTTCACTCTTCACTGCCTATCACAGTTTCGGAGGCCATGGAATGCCCAGGTGGCACAAACACCCCCCAAATGACCCCATTTTGGAAAGTAGACATCCCAAGCTATTTTCTGAGAGGCATGGTGAGTATTTTGCAGCTCTCATTTGTTTTTGAAAATGAAGAAAGACAAGAAAAAATTTTTTTTTTTTTTTTTTTTCAATTTTCAAAACTTTGTGACAAAAAGTGAGGTCTGCAAAATACTCACTATACCGCTCAGCAAATAGCTTGGGGTGTCTACTTTCCAAAATGGGGTCATATGGGGGGGTTTTGAACTGTCCTGGCATTTTATGCACAACATTTAGAAGCTTATGTCACACATCACCCACTCTTCTAACCACTTGAAGACAAAGCCCTTTCTGACACTTTTTGATTACATGAAAAAATTATTTTTTTTTGCAAGAAAATTACTTTGAACCCCCACACATTATATATTTTTTTAAAGCAAATGCCCTACAGATTAAAATGGTGGGTGTTTCATTTTTTTTTTTTTTTTCACACAGTATTTGCACAGCGATTTTTCAAACACATTTTTTTGGGAAAAAACACACTTTTTAAAATTTTAATGCACTAAAACACACTATATTGCCCAAATGTTTGATGAAATAAAAAAGATGATCTTAGGCCGAGTACATGGATACCAAACATGACATGCTTTAAAATTGCGCACAAACGTGCAGTGGTGACAAACTAAATACATTTTTAAAAGCCTTTACAGGTTACCACTTTAGATTTACAGAGGAGGTCTACTGCTAAAATTACTGCCCTCGATCTGACCTTCGCGGTGATACCTCACATGCATGGTGCAATTGCTGTTTACATTTGACGCCAGACCGACGCTTGCGTTCGCCTTAGCGCGAGAGCAGGGGGGACAGGGGTGCTTTTTTTTTTTTTTTTTTTTTTCTTTAAATATAAGATAAAAAAGCAAAAAAATAATAAACTGTTCCTTTCCTTTTTTTTTTTTTTTTTAAATCATTTTTATTGTTATCTCAAGGAATGTAAATATCCCCTATGATAGCAATAGGTTGTGACAAGTACTCTTTTTTTGAAAGAATTGGGGTCTATTAGACCCTAGATTTCTCCTCTGCCCTCAAAGCATCTGACCACACCAAGATCGGTGTGATAAAATGCTTTCCCAATGGCGCTGTTTACATCCGGCGAAATCTAAGTCATAAAATGCTCGTAGCTTCCGGTTTCTTAGGCCATAGAGATGTTTGGAGCCACTCTGGTCAGCTCTATGGTCAGCTGGCTGAATCACCGGCTGCATTCTCAGGTTCCCTGTTGAGACAGGAGAGCCAGAGAAAAACATGGAAGACGGTGGGGGGCGGCATTCCCTCCCACTGCTTGTAAAAGCAGTCTAGAGGCTAATTAGCCGCTAGGATTGCTTTTACATGAAAGCCGACTGCTGGCTGAAAAGAATGATACCAAGATGATACCTAAACCTGCAGGCATCATTCTGGTATAATCACTCAAAGTCGTGAATGGCATACCTGAAGACAAAAAAATGGTTAACAATAAAGCACAGTAAACGGTAAAGTATAAAAAAATTGCATACCTGAAAAGCAAACATGATGAAACATAGTAACAATAAAACATTGCAGAATAGAATACAGTAAAAAAGAGCAGAACAATAGAGAGAGAGAGAGAACAATAAAACGACAACTATTTTTTTTTTTTTTTTGTAACTGTACCTTTTTATAACTGCAACCGGTTCCAGGTTCGGGTCTCTCAAAATGCGATGGCATCTTGGGAGACCCTGTGAAAGTGTGCCTAGTCTGTGGAATGCTGTACCCTACGCTAATACTCAACTAGTGAATGGTAGCGTTCAAAACATTCACCAATGCAAAAACCAGGATTGTCAGGACAGGAGGGACAATAATAGCGGGTGTCACGCCTATATCCGCGCTTGCTGCAGACACAACATCTTTTTTTGGGGGGGGGTTCATTGGGTAGGGGTACTCGGGAGGACATAAAGAAAATGCCTCTCATGCAGCCGACTGCATTTGGTTGGGGATGTGAATGGGGGAAGTACAGGCGCTGCAGAAGCGGTGGGTTCCCAATTAGGATTGGCGAATGCAGCAGGAAGGGCATTATGGGCACGACGGGCCTGTGTTTGTCTTTTTGGTGGCAGCGGGACACTACTTGTGCTTGCCACCTCACCAGCTTGAACTGCACTTATGGGACTCGCCACGTCACCAAGTGTTACTGCAGTGCTGGTTTGACTACGACCGGGGTGTACTAGGCCACTGGTGCTTGCCAATTCACCAAAACGCTACCAAATAAACTGTTAGCGATCGCAGGGATCAGGCCTGACTCTGCGAACGCTGCAGTTATGCGTTTAGTGTTTTGTAAGTGACAGTGATCGATACTGCACTTGGGTAGGCTGGGCTGGGCCGGGCAGAGGGGCAAAATGCAGGTGCTAGCAGGTATCTGGGCTGATCCCGCTAACACTGCGTTTTTGGGAACCCTAAACTGCTGGGGACGCTAGTATAGATCTGATCGGATCAGATATTGATGTGTTCAGATACTATACCACTAAGGGAGGCGTATGCTGCGTGCGTGGGTGTTAGCGCTACTGGCGCTAACCTGACGCTGCTTGGGGCGACGCATATCACCGCTGGGCGATCAGGGGCTAAACCTTTATTCGGTAATAAACGGTGGGTGCCCTGACACTATAAAAAATAAACGAACTAACTAGCGTCAACCGTAATGGTTATACGGTGATCAGTGGTGAAAGGGTTAACTAGGGGGCAATCAAGGGGTTAAAACATTTATTCGGTAGTATATTGGGGTCCCCGACGCTATAAAATGTTGATGGCGAACCTAAATATTTGTAGAAAATAGTAAAAACCTTCGCGCCAGTGGTGTCGATAGCAGATAATATATATGAATTACATATACTGGTGATACATCTAGTAAGAAAACATTCCCAACAATAAAGAAAATTTGTGGAAATATATAAACAATCAGTGTAAGCTGCTCCCCAATTTTTGAATAATCAAAAAAACAGATAATCAAAAAAAGGAATGTAAGGAAGATAGGGGGCGCTAGATACCATATTATTCAAGTGCTCTAAATAAATAAATCTCCTGCATTACCAAAAAAATGGAAATGTAAGAAAGCTAGGGGGCGCTAGATACCATACTATTCAAGTGCTTTAAATAAAGGATATTTATTTATTTAAAGCACTTGAATAGTATGGTATCTAGCGCCCCCTAGCTTTCTTACATTTCCATTTTTTTGGTAATGCAGGAGATTTATTTATTTAGAACCTAAATATTTACCTCCCTAACTAGCGTCACCAGTGACACTAATACAGCGTGATCGCTTAGCGACACTGGCGACGGGGTGATCAAGGGGTTAAAACTTTATTAAGGGGGGTTAGGGGGGTATCCTAGACCTACAGGGGGCTAACACTAACTGCCTTACCACTTCTAACTGTCACAAACTGACACCATGCAGTAATCAGGGAAAAAAAAAAAACTGCTTGGTGTCAGTGTGACGGGGGGAGGGGGTGATTGGGGGGCGATCGGGGGTGTTATGTGTGCCTGGCATGTTCTAGTGTGTGTGTGTGTGTGTGTGTGTGTGTGTGTGTGTGTGTGTTCACTCACTGTGAAGTCTTCTCTCCTCGGCGCCGGAATGGAAACTGCCGAGCCGAGGAGAGATGACATCACATCCTCTGCCTGTGTGTACTATACACAGGCAGGGGATGTTTCTCATTGGCTGGGAGCGATCGGGAGGGGGGGCCTCCCCCTCGCCTCTCAACGCTCCCAGACCAAAGCCGACCGCCGCTGGCACCGGGGGGGGGGGGGGTCCAATTGGACCCCCCGCCCGCGGGAAGGCAATCACGTACCAGGTACGTGATTTTGCCTGCCCGTGCCATTTTGTTCACGTATATATGCGTGAGGCGGTCGGCAAGTGGGTAATGAGGAAAAAAATTAACTTAAATGATTTTAGCAAATGCCTGCAATATAACAAAGAGGGAAAAATTAAGGGGGTCTGAATACTTTCTGTCCCCACTGTGTGTGTGTGTGTGTGTGTGTGTGTGTGTGTGTGTGTGTGTATATGTATGTATGTATATTTGTGTGTGTATATGTATGTATGTATATTTGTGTGTGTATATTATAATTTTATATTATTATAGTAACTTTTGTGGTTTTTTTTTTTTTTTTTTTTTTTTCCTATAAAATCCCAGATTTTTGAGGTATATTCTAAGCAAGCCAACACTTAGCCTTCAGTAAATGTCCGATTAAAGATTTCTAATGATCCTGGGGAGTAGAGAAGTTGTCCTGGTCTGTGGTCTCAGAGTTGCTGGATACTACATTGATTACAGACTGACAGGAAGTTTCACAAATCTGGTATTGCTGGCACTAACCCAGCTTTTTCTACAAATACATTTTAGCACCTTAATGGCAGATTCTATGGCTTGAAGCCAAAGCATGTGAGCTGGTCTGGGGAGAGCTCTGGTTACTGCTGGGCTGGACAGTGATCGGTGCTGCTGTGTGGTTAGCTTTCTCTGCCAGTTTCCAGCCACCCTTACTGCTGCTCAGACTGCGCAAGCCTTGATCCAGCCAGGCACACTTTAACAGCAGCCAAACCTGGGAAGGATCGTTCTTCACCTGTCTGGACACTGGCATAACTGCAGAGAGGAGGGACACAGTGTGCACAGACACAACCTCAGCCCAGCGTGTGGGCTGTAGCAGAGTGTCGGGCATGGAGTGGTGTGACAGCCAGATGATTACAGTGAAGAGATCTTCAGCATGTAATGAGCATAGAGCCCGATGCCTCCCCTACCTCCTGACAAGACTCCACCCACCCCTCCTCCTGACCCTGTCTGCCCTTCATTTAGACAGAAGACAGCGGCCGCTGTGGCCGTACTCCATTCGGCTGCTCTGCCGCTGAGTGACAGACCCAGCCGGGAGATTGCCCGGCACTTGTGGGTGTCCGGGAGCCAGCAGCCAAATGCGGGAGACTCCCATGTCTCGCAGGCGACTTGGGATGCCTGCATTGTGCACATGCACGTTTTACAGTTATAAGAATTTCCCCTCACTGTGTTGTGCTTGGTAGTGTGGCTGCAGAATGAGGGGGTGAGATTTATATTGAAGTGGGCGAGTTCACATTTAACATGTACAGGTCTAGTGTACCTCTCACATTCTTTGCAATTGCAAAGATTCATGGGAAATGTGGTTACTTTTTCTGTAAGGAGGGGAGAGGAGATGATGCAATCACTGTTCTAACAGCTCCTCCCTGGCAGAATGCATGATGGATTTTTTGAATTACAGAGCTGACTTCCTGAAAATTCAATTTGACTTTTCTCTTCAATGGTAAGGAATTTCACAAATGTAATTGTTTAGTGTTTTGAGGGTGTACTAATCAGGATTGGCAAAAAAATACCCTGAGTTCTGCTTTAAGTATGGCACGGCCATATGACTAAATCGCCATATTTAATCATTAAGATTAGGTGCTTTTAAGCAGCCTTGTAAGATTTAAGTTACTCAGTTTGCATATGTGTGCGCTATTCTCTGTGGTTTTTATATATAGGTCTTTTATAGCAGCACCAGCTTTTAGATATTCAGGTTTGTATAACTGTAAACTTGCTGTCCCCTCAAAATCATGGAACACACAGCCATTAATTTAAAAAAAGTAAGTACACCCCTAGGTGAAAATGTCCAAATTGGGGCAGAAGTGTCAGTGTTTTGTGTGGCCACCATTATTTTCCAGCACTGCCTTAACCCTCTTGGGCATGATGTTCACCAGAGCTTGGCCATCCATCAGCTTTACCCTCAGCTTCTTTAGCAAGGCAGTGGTTGTCTTGGAGGTGTGTTTGGGGTTGGTATCATGTTGGAGTACTGCCCTGCGGCCCAGTCTCCGAAGGGAGGGGATCCTGCTCTGCTTCAGTATGTCACAGTACGTGTTGGCATTCATGGTTCCCTCAATGAACTGTAGCTCCCCAGTATTGGCAGCACTCGTGCAGCCCCAGACCATGACACTCTCACCACCATGCTTGGCTGTAGGCAAGATACACTTGTCTTTTGTACTCCTCATCCAACTACCACCACACGCTTGACACCATCTGAACCTATTAAGTTTATCTTGGTCTCATCAGACCACAGGACATGGTTCCAGTAATCCATGTCCTTAGTCTGCTTCTTGTGCATCATCTTTAGAAGAGGCTTCCTTCTGGGACGACAGCCATGCAGACCAATTTGATGCAGTGTGTGGCGTATGGTCTGAGCACTGACAGGCTGACAACCCCCTACCCCTTCAACCTCTGTAGAAATGCTGGCAGCACTCATACGTCTATTTCCCAAAGACCACCTCCGGATATGATGCTGAGCACGTTCACTCAACCCCTTTGGTTGACCACTGTATGGTCTTGGCCACCATGCTGCAGCTCAGTTTCAGGGTCTTGGCAATCTTCTTATAGCCTAGGCCATCTTTATGTAGGGCAGCAATTCTTTTTTTCAGATCCCTTCTGTGCATGAGGTGCTATGTTGAACTTCCAGTGACCGGTATGAGAAGGCAATAACACCAAATTTAACACGCCTGCTCCCCATTCACACCTGAGACCTTGTAACACTAATGAGTCACATGACTTCGGGGAGGGAAATTGGCTAATTGGGCCCAATTTATATTAGAAAGCCAGTATGGTGGCCTGATTTTATGGGAGGAGCCAGTGGGGGGTGGGTGGGAGTATTTAACCACTTGCCGAGCAGCTGTCGTCATACTGCGGCAGGTCGGCGCGAACCGTCGTAGCTATAAGTCAGTCCCTTTTAAGTAGGATAGCAGCATGGCGCCCGCTGGGGGGCGCCGATGCTCGTGATCACGGGCACGAGAGCCAGAACAGGGACGTGTGTGTGTATAAACACACACATCCCACTTCTGTAAGGCGAGTGAGATTGTGAGTTCCTAGGAGCTGGAAACCACGATCTCTCATCTCCTATAGTCCCATACTCCACAGTTAGAACACACACAGGGAACACAGGTAACCCTCTCGATGCCCCTAGTGTTAACCCCTTCCCTGCCAGTGATATTTATACAGTAATCGGTGCATTTTTATTGCACTGATCGTTGTAATTGCTAGGCGACCCAAAAATGTGTCCGATGTGTCCGCCATAATGTCGCAGATTAAAAATCACAGAGCGCCGCCGTTACTAGTTAAAAAAAAAAAAAAAAAATTTAAATGCCATAAATCTATCCCCTATTTTGTAGACACACTAACTTTTGCGCAAACCAATCAATATATTTTTTTTGCAATTTTATTTTTTTACCAAAAATATGTAGAATACATATGGGTCTAAACTAGGGAAAAAATTGGCTTTCTTTAAAAAAAAATTGGGGCTATTTATTACAGCAAAAAGTATCACATATTGTGTGTGTGTGTTTGTTTGTTTGTTTTTTTTTTTTTTGTTTTTTTTTTTTTCCCAAAATTGTGCTCTGTTTTCTTTTTGTTTTGTTTTGTTTTTGTTTATAGCGCAAAAAATTTAAAACTGCAGAGATGATAAAATACCACCAAAAGAAAGCTCTATTTGTGGGAAAATAAGGACGTCAATTTTGTTTGGGTACAGTGTCGCATGACCGCGCAATTGTCAGTTACGGGACTGCGTCGCTTTATCGCAAAAAAAATGACCTGGTCATTGAGCAGTCAATTCTTCTGGGGCTGAAGTGGTTAAAGTGATTGTAAAGGCAATTTTTTTTTTTTTTTTTTTTTACAATAACAAACATATCAATCATACTTGCCTCCACTGTGCAGCTCGTTTTGCACATAATGGCCCCGAACATCCTCTTCTGGGGTCCCTTGGTGGCTCTCACAGCTCCTCCCCACCTCAGATAACCCCCTAGGAGAAGTGCTCTCCCTGGGGGGGTGGTTAAACGAATGCTGGACTCGGCTCCGGCACCTGTGTCATTGGATTTGATTGACAGCAGCGGGAGCAAATGGCTGCGCTGCTATCTATCCAATCAAGAGCTGAGAACCCCGGGCAGAGGAAGAGCACGTCTCCGGTGTGTGAAATTCCAAGGCTCAGGTGAGTAAAACGGGGGGGCTGGGGGGGCCGGTCACTGCCAGGTGTTTTTTCACCTTAATGCATCCCATGCATTAAGGTTACAAAAACACGAGGGTTTACAGACCCTTTTAAGCAGCCCACTCACCTGTGTTCCTTGTCGGTTCCAGTGCGAAATACTACATGTCACTAGGCAGACTCTCCCCAGCTCACTTCGCGTTCTTGAGTCTGTGTGTTCGATTACAAGTGTGTTTCTCAGTTTGTGGTCTTCATTGGCGGTTCTCACTCGCTGTTGCAGGTGGGATTCAAACCTTTTTCATATCATGCGCAATCTTATGATTCGTTATAATGCCTCCGAGTTGTTGTCGGTCGTGCCCCATCGTCATTCGGCACAGGCGTGGTAGATTCGTAGGTTCCCACTGCCTTGTTTGCCATCCCATCCACAAGCATACAATTTGTTCGTAGATCCAAGCCTCCGAGTCGTTGTCTTTTGCTTCGCTGGCTATAGGATTCACTGTTTATGGGGTTGCCGCCTCATCCACTTGGAGATTAGCATGCATTGATTGAACGGATTCTGTGGCTGATTTAGGTGGTAATTGGACCCACCTGGTGCCTCGGGGGTCGGGTGTTTGGTATGTGTTCGGTTTTGAGGAGGGGGCGGCACCTTAACACTCTACGACGGCCGATTCCAATCCCGGTCGCGTCGACAACAGTGTTTTTGTTTCCTCGGCACGACACAAGTCGATTCAAGTTGTCACACACATTACAAGCTTCCCGCAGCTCGGTCTCTCTCTCGTGAGGCTCCTGCCACAAGCAACCAGTCGTTAAGCAGACCATTCATACGGTCGCACTTACTCAAACACATATGATACTCCAGCTTCTTAACTCCGACCAAAGTCGACAGGATTTGTCCTAGTTTTTGCCTCCCTGATGAGGCTACTTTCTTGCAATCACGTCTCCAATGGCACTCGATCCGACCACTCATTGTCTCCAGTGGCACACAATTCGGCCACTCAAATTTTCTTGTCTGTTGTTTCTCCCTTAGGTCAGTCTTGTTCAGGTTGTTCCATTCTGCACTAGTTTCGATGTGCTTTCTATTCAAAAAAATAAAAATCATAATAAAAAAAAAATTATGTTGTGTGTGTGTGTATATATGTGTGTGTGTGTATATATATATATATATATATATATATATATATATATATATATATATATATATATATATATATATATATATATATATATATATATATATATATATATATATATATATATATATATTAATTTCTTCCAACTGGCACCGTGCTTCTGCAACATGGCCTGCTCCCTTAGGTCCCTGCCACAAGCTCTGTCGCCACTCATAACACTCATTACTCATTCACAGGCATCACAAGCTTCTGCTACACAGCCTCCTTCTCGAGGTTCTTTGGCACAAGCGCTCAGTCGCCACTCATTACCCGTTTTCAGGCACCACGCACTTCTGGAGCACGGTCTTCCCCTTGAGCTTGCTCCTGCAGGCTCTCAGTTGCCACTTATACCACTCATTTGCTCATTCACACTTACAACTCATACAACTTCTTAGGTTGCAAACGCAGACATGCTTCAGTACACCTCTTTTCAGTGTCGCCTCATTTATTAACGTCACTCGGTCAGCATGGCCTTGGTTATCCCCATACATGTTCCACTTTTCTCTGCTTGTCTTTGCCTCTTTGAGGCTATTTTCTTGCAACACGTGTTGCAAGCTCGTCTCCAGTGTCACTCAACCCGGCTACTCACGTTTAATGTCTGTCTTCATGGGTCAGTGAGGTCAGGTTGTTCTGTCCTGCACAAGGCTCTGCGTTTTACGACTACAACTGCTCATTCCCAGCCAGAGCCACAGCCAAACTTGCCCAGTTCCAAACCAGCACGAATTGGAGCATTGTAGACACAGTTGTTCTGCCGCCATTTTGCGGTCTGTGTTCCCCGCTTTGTACTGTTTGCCAGTCCTCCACGCACACAGCAAACTGGTGCTCTAACATGGATGTCAGACATTCCTTGACCTTCTCTACCTCTAGTGCTGCTCAAGGCATGTCTGCCCCTATGCCCCTAGGGCAGATGGGTGTACCTGGGTCCCACAGGTTTCCAGTGTGTGTGTGTTGTGGTTTATTTTATTTTATTTATTTGTTTGTATAATCTGTGCTAATGCTTCATATCTCAATTTCCAGGTACTCTCGGGAAAGACACTATGTAGAAGAGCTAGAATTATGCAGGTTGGAAAGAATGGCTGTGGAATATGGAGATTACCACCCCTTAAAAGTCATTATTGTAAGGTTTTTTTTTTTTTTATTTTTTATTTTTATTTTACACCAATGAAAAGTAATCAGAGTACAAGATTGTATCATTTTGTAAGGGCCATAGCGCCATTCCATGTGAACAATCAAGTGTGAATAACTTTTCAATCTTGTTTGCCCTAATTGTAGCAGAAATGCCATGTGTGTTTTCTTTTTTTTTTTTTTTTGTTTTTTTTGTTTTTGTTTTTGTTTTATGCTTCCTAATGCATATGAAAACTGCACATTCTTATGTTCATGTACACAGTCAACACACGTTATCCAACAATTTCTTTAACCCTTCAGAAAAAAAAAAACTGTCCTGCGAAAAACTGCTGTTTCTGGTATGATCTCTGAATCCATTGAAATTGTCTGTCCTACCAGTGTCCTTTTTTTTAATTCTTTTAGATATCTTTATTTAGAACAAAGTCACATGTCTTAACAAACAGTATCATAGGTTCTAGAACATCAATTGAGAAGTGATATGCACATTTTATATACGGTATGTACTCGAGTATAAGCCGAGTTTTTCAGCACCTTTTTTTTTTTTTTTTGTGCTGAAAGTGCCCCCCTCGGCTTATACTCGAGTCAAGCACTTTTCTGGTGCATAGAATGACATTTTTCGAAACGATTTTGGGGCCCCATATCTCGGGGGCCACTTGGTGCTAGGAACCCCAGCTTTGGATATGTTGTAGTGCTAGTTCCACCTGGTTTGCACAACAAATTTGGGGTTCCTAGCACCAAGTGGCCCCAAGATACGGGGCCCCAAAGTCGGTCAGCTGTGTCCATCTGCAGCAATGTCATTTCAGGACCCTTTGGGTCCAGAGACCCCAAATTTTGGCTGCAGCTAGGGGGCATCTAGGAACTCTTAACTACCAAGCTTGAAGTTCGGGGGACCTATGGCTTCAAATGGGCATTGTTGACCCTCTTTTCCACTTACAGTAGCTGCGCATTTCTCACCCTAGGCTTATACTCGAGTCAATAAGTTTTCCCAGTTTTTTGGTGCCTCGGCTTATATTCGGGTCGGCTTATACTTGAGTATATACGGTATGTAACATAAAAAATTAGAACACAGGTGAGATATAGAAATTTGAGCGGTTATATGTCATACATATATCATGTTCACCCCTTTTTAAAGCCTGAGGGTGATCTCTACAGTGTTACCACTGACTAACATAATTAGATAGGCTCGGAGAGGAGACATATTACCAGTTTTAGACTAATTGGGGCCTATGCAGAAAAAAAAAAGGGGAAAAGGGTCAGGATCATACCTGAAGTCTCGCCATATGCTGTCGCCGTCCACGCCAATCCTGCCACCATCGGACGCAGAAAATGTCATCACGAGCATGAGGAGCAGGCAATCCGTGGCAAAACTGTTAAAGAAAATAAGTCTCATCTCGCTACTTTTGGGGTAGGATACGCTGTCTAACAGATTGTTCCGCCAAATCTAAACTGGAAGATACTGGGTCTGATTTACTAGCGTGGTCCATCCATGGTGACCAAATGCCAGTGAAGTGATTCTGGGTTCCTTTACAAATCGCAATCCAATCCTTAGCCTCGCTAATCTCATTCACCTTTTATGTACCCACTCCTCCCTACCAGGAATTTGAGCTCGGTTCCAATAGAAGGGGGGCAAAAACTTAGCTGCATTTAACAAGTGGGGTAGCATAAATGAATGAATCAGGGGAGTTGGGGATTTCCAGGCCCAGAATGTCTTTTAATCTGAGCCCTAATGTCTGTCCAAAAGGGCATTATCACAGGGCCCTCCCACTACAGGTGCAAAAGTGTTCCACAGCCTCCACACCCTCTCCAGCATAGCTGAGGTGGGATATATCTGGGCCAGCTTGGCCGGTACCAGCAGGACAAGATCTTATATTTTTGTCCTGCATTTTGATGTCGATAAAGCTCGAATGGGTGAGCTGATACAGATGGGTGAGGTGAGCAGTGGTAAACGCAAACCCTAGTTCCCTTTCCCAGACCCGGCAGAGGCGGCAGACCCTAACAATTGGTACATTCCAGAAACCCACATGCGGTGCAGGCTCTTCGTAAATATTTAAAAATACGTTTGAATGACGGTGAGGTAATATCTCTTGTAGCTCTACCGTGTACCTCCAAAGTGATGCAATTGCCTGTACCTCCAGAAATTCATTTGAGAGGCCCCATGTCTGGCTGTTGTGGTCTCAAAAGACATCAGTTTACCATTCCTCATAAGTTTACCACAACTGGCGTTGTCATCATCCTACCCAGGGCCCAAAGAATGCCATCTGTTCTCCAGGAGGGAACCTGTCGGCTGGCTCAGCCCTTCCTTCTCTGAACTGGCCGCTCAGCTGTCGGCTAATTGCCAGCTCATCTCTCTCCACAGTTAACCAGCTGTGGTGGATCTACTCGTCAGTCCCGCCTACTTAAAGATCTCCAGCGCACTTCATTCCTGCCTTAGTCGCATCACAAGAAACCATCTCCTGCGTTCCTGTTTAAAGACTGGCTTTGCTGACATCCCTTCTGGCTCCTTATCCTGCTTGCTGTTCCTCTACTTGGATCCCTGACTTCTGGCCTGGCCAGTTACTGGACTCTGGCTATTCTTTGACTATGCTTACTCTATTTACCTTTTTATTTTTATTAAGAAACAAGTGTGATTTTACTGTACTTCTGTCTCGGTCTGGTTCATAGTTTCTGACAGTAGGCGAAGGCCATGAATTCAGAAGATAGTCAATCCACTTGTTGGTAATATTTTTTCCAGATTGGATGAGCAAGATCACCACATGGATCAGTTTGCCATGGCATTACAAACGCTCCCGAGTCGCACGGCTCACCTGGAATTCCCCACAGTGGCTGCTCTGGTACAACCTGAGTTGCAGGCCATCCCTGCTGCTGCGCCAGTCTCTCTGCAGGCACCCACCTTAAGTATTGCCTCCTATAAGAGGTATGTCTGGTTCTGCCCCGCTTCCCCAGCGATTTTGGGGGAGATCCAGTTCAATGCAGAGGGTTTCTCAACCAAGTTGAGATATACTTTGAGATGCTGCCCCAAGCGTTTCCCACGGACAGAAGCAAAGTAGGGTTCATGATATCTTTGCTTTCTGAGTGAGCCTTGGCCTGGGCTAACCCTCTGTGGGAGACACAAAAACCTGTTGTCTAGAGTTACCCTGAGTTTGTGGCCTCCTTTAAAAGGGTATTTGACGTTCCCGCATGCTCCGCTTCTGCTGCCAAGTGCCTCATGTCCATCAAACCGAGTACGAGAACTGTTGCCGACTACGCCATTGAGTTCCGTACTCTGGCAGCAGAGGTTCCTTGGAACAATGAGGCCCTCGTGGCTGCTTTTTCTCATGGTTTCTCGGATTCCATCACGGATGAGAGAGCAGCCCGAGATATACCCACTGAGCTGGAGAGCTTGATCTCGTTTGCCATCCTCATTGACTCCAGACTCAGAGAGACTTTTTTTTTTTTTTTTTTTTTTTTGAGCGCTTGCGGAACATTCCTGTACATTTTACCTCTGAGCTTTGCAGTGCCACCCTCACCTCCCATGCCTCCTGGTACTGAGTAGGGCTGAAACAACTAATCGATTATGAAATTAATCGATTACTATTTTCATAATCGATTAATCGGCCAGTAACATAATGAGGTTAAAAAAAACTAAAATAAGCTCTTTATAGTACAAAAAGAGCAAATAATCGCTACTGTAAATATTACTTTCCCAGTTCTACAGTAAAAAAATTAACCCCTTACAGTAGTGATTATCTGTTTTTCTTTGTACTATAAAGGGTTAATTTTAGTTTTTTTAACCCCATTATGTTACTAAACGTCTTAGAAAAAAGAAAGAAGGGCGCACCGACCTAGTGCATTACCACTGGTAAAATTTATTAAAGTGTAAAACAGCAACTCACAAACGAGCATGAATGACAGGCATTAACAATGCTACAGATGCGCAGTGCTGAATATCGACAAACCAGGACCAGACATCAAGTGGATAAAGCGATCTAAACGTCTTAGACCTGGTTCACATCTATGTGTTTGGTGCTTTTTGCAGAAACGCACTACAGTCCATTTACATGGTTTCCTATGGGACATGTTCACATCTATGCTTTTTTCAGCCGCTGCGTATTTGGAAAGGGTCAGGGACTTTTTTTGAATGCAAAACGGTGCTTTTTTTGGTTCAATATACTTCAACGGAGAAGCTGCAGAAAAGCATGCAATTATTGCAGCAGTTTTTGTTTTTTTAATCTTCCCAACAACAAATTGGCCAAAAATAAATGCAAAAATGCAAATCGCAGCACAATCACGTGCGCAAAAGTCAAAACGCACAGTAAAAAGCACTGCAGAAACCGATCAAAAGCAAACTGCATAGGTGTGTACCGAGCCTTATGCTGGCCACACCGATCAATTTTCAGACAAAATATTCAGATGAAAAATCTTTGTACATTCGCTGAATGAAAGAATGTTGTTTGAAATTTTCACTTGGTTTTTAACATTCTGTTTTTAAAATGAATGTAATTTCTGAACGAAAACCACATACACTGTCTGAAAATTCCTTTCACCAAGAAATTTGCTATTTCAAAATTTTCCCGTCATTGTGGTTGAAAATGAACGTCGATTTGACCCCACTAATGATTAGAAAATCGAACGAATGTTCTTAAAATAACTTTTTTTTTTTTTTTTTTTGAAGGAAGACATTGTTAACCACTTGACAACTGGGCACTTAAACCCCCTTCCTAACCAGACCAATTTTCAGCTTTTGGTGCTCTCACATTTTGAATGACAATTACTCAGTCGTGCAACACTATATCTATATGAAATTTTTGTCCTTTTTTTCACACAAATGGAGCTTTCTTTTGGTGGTATTTAATCACCGCTGGGTTCTTTATTTTTTGCGCCGTAAAAGAAAAAAGACCGAAAAATCTGTAAAAAAATACATTTTTCTTCATTTCTGTTATAATATTTTGCAAATTAGTAATTTTTCTTCATATATTTTGGCCAAAATTTATACCGCTACATATCTTTGGTAAAATTAACCCAAATCGGTGGATATTATTTGGTCTTTGTGAAAGTTTATAGAGTCCAAAAGCTATGGTGCGAATATCTGAAAATTGATCACACCTGAAGTACTGACGACCTAATTTCTTGAGACCCTAACATGCCAGAAAAGTACAAATACCCCCCAAATGACCCCTTTTTGGAAAGAAGACATTCCAAGGTATTTAGAAAGATGCATGGTGAGTTTTTTTGAAGTTGTCATTTTTTCCCACAATTCTTTGCAAAATCAAGGTTTTTTTTTTTTTACTTTTTTTTTTTTCCCCACAAAATTGTCATATTAGCAGGTTATTTCTCACACACTGCATATGCATACCACAGATTACACCCCAAAACACATTCTGCTATTACTCCCGAGTATGGCGATACCACATGTGTGAGACTTTTACACAGCGTGGCCACATACAGAGGCCCAACATGCAGGGGAGCACCTTCAGGCGTTCTGGAGCACCCAGGCCAATTCTGACATTTGTCTCCTACATGTAAAAATCATCATTTATTAGCTAGAAAATTACATAGAACCCCAAAACATTATATATGTTTTTTTTAGCAAAGATCCTAGAGAATACAATGGCGGTCGTTGCAACTTTTTATCTCGCACGGTATTTGCGCAGCAATTTTTTTAACGCGTTTTTTTTGGAAAAAAAACTGTTTTGTGCTTTACAAAAACCAAAACAGTAAAGTTAGCCTAATGTTTTTGCATAATGTGAAAGATGAAGTTACGCCGAGTAAATAGATACCCAACATGTCACCTTTCAAAATTACACGCGCTTGTGGAATGGCGCCAAACTTTGCTACTCCAAAATCCCCATAGGCGACGCTTTAAAATTTTTTACTGGTTACATGTTTTGAGTTACAGAGGAGGTCTAGGGCCGAAATTATTGCTCTCGCTCTAACGATCGCAGCGATACCTCACATGTGTGGTTTGAACACCGTTTTCATATGTGGGCGGGACTTACGTATGCGTTCGCTTCTGCATGCGAGCACACAGGGACAGGGGCGCTTTAAATTTTTTTTTTTTTTTTTTTATTGTTCATTTTACTTTATTTTAGTTTGATGCTTTTTTCCAAAAAAAAATAATTTTTGACCACTTTTATTCCTATTACAAGGAATATAAACATCCTTGTAATAGGAATATGGCATGACAGGTCCTCTTTACAGTGAGATATGGGGTCAATAAGACCCCACATCTCACCTCTAGGCTGGGAAGCCTGAAATAAAAAAAAAAAAAAAACGATCCTGGCTTCGATCGTAGCGGTGAGTCGGTAGAAGCGCAGGAGGGGGGACATCCTCTCTCGCCTCCCGTAAGAACGATCAAGCAGTGGAACAGCTGCTATGATGCTATGATCGTTCTCATGGGGTAGGGAATCGCTGGCTGAAAAAGCTGATATCTGAATGATGCCTGTAGCTGCAACCATCATTCAGATATCCCCGCACAAAGTCAAAGATGTTGTATGATGGCCGGCGGGCGGGAAGTGGTTAAAACGCTTTTTTTTTTTTTTAACACAAAGTTGTCCATTTATACAATATTTCTACCACATAACATGTAAATACCAAAAATGACACCCCAAAATAGATTCTCCTGCTCCTCCTGAGTACGGCGATACCACATGTGTGAGACTTCCACAGCCTGGCCACATACAGAGGGCGAGTACAGCTGAGCATGGCGGGGGCATGGCAGAGTATGGCGGGATGGCTGAGCATGGATAGATGGATGGATGTCTCTGTGCAGCGCTGTGGGCACTACACATACAGCCCACAGCGCTGCAGACATCCATCCATCCCCCTCCCCACTCACTGTGTACCGATCGGTACACAGGAGGGGAGGAGAGGAACCGGCGTCATCAGATGACGCCGGTCTGTTTACATGTGATCGCGCCGTCATTTGACGGCGCAATCACATGGTAAATGGCCACGATCAGCGGCCATTTACCGGGATCCGTGATGCGCCGGGTCCTCTGGACCCGGCGGTCACGGATGTGTTCGGGTGCGCGCCCCAGGGGGCGCGCGAGAGGGGAATTCTGGGAGGACGTCATAGTACGTCCACCCAGAGTTATCCAACCGCCCTGCAGCCGTCATTCGGCTATGGGCCGGTTGGTAAGTGATTAAATAAAAAAATTTGATCTCAGAGTCTGATATTTACCAGATTCACATTTTAATAGTGTATATACAGTATATATCTCCTCTAATAGTATATACAGTATATCTCTTCTGTCTGTTATTCTTAGAGTGGATTAGATATTGTGCTCCCTAACCATATAGTTGATTATTTATATTTACCACTGCATAGAGATATACAAGAATACATTGCTTTTTCTTAAACTTTACATATTAACTAAATTATACACCACGCTTTTTTTAAGGTTATTAGCCGAATAATTGATTAATCGAAACAATAATCAGCCAACTAATCGATTATGAAAATAATCGTTAGTTGCAGCCCTAGTACTGAGTTGGTCAGTGAAGATGAACCCATGCACTTGGGCTTTACGTGTCTCTCTGCGGATGAGAGAGCCTTTAGGAGGAGGGAGAGATTGTGCCTTTATTGTGGCCAGGCAGGTCACTTTTTGAAGTCTTGTCCTACCCGTCCTGGGAACACCCGAACCTTGAGGTCCTGTCATGGACAGACCTTAGGTGGTGTTGTGTCGTTCCCAGTTATCCAGAAGGATAAGCCACTGGTTTCGGTCACCCTTTCTTGGGCTAAGTCGTCTATCGAGATACAGGCTCTAATCCACTCAACCCAATCTATGCCTGGCTATGCTGAATTAGACGGCCAATTAAATAAGAAATTGGATAAGCTTGAAAGATGAGTTATCGCAACTAAAACAGATAAACGCACCAGAGATCAGCTGTATTACGACACAAATAATGTTTATATTTGGAAAAAACCTACTTTTCGTTCCAATCGGCCAAGGAGAGCTTCTTCCAGAAAACGAGTTTGTTTTTCCGAAACAGAAGGTGAACTAACGTATGACACTTTAGCAGCTACGGGATCGGACTTGCCCTCGGATCATATACACGGAGATAATAGTGCATAATTAAACCAGGGCGGACATGGCCGCAACAAAAAGAACCAGAAAAAGAAAGAAAAACGAGGAGAGGAGGAAAAAGACATAAAAGAACCCAGTGGAAATCACTATCAGTTACGGGGCCGAAAACTACAGAAAAATTAAATGTAGTCAATTTATCAGCACGTCCTTTGAGTCAGATGTCATGCTTCTGTCAAAATGTTTGATTTTTTTGCCCGTCGAATCATTTTGATTTATTCGGCACCATTCTTGATGTCAATAAGTTGGCACGTACACTTACATTACAGAAGCATTATTTTATCGAATATGAAGATACTCCATCGTCTCCACCATCAGATTCAACATCAATTGGTGAGTCAGCTTTTTCTCCTTTACTTTTCTCTGAAGTATGTGCACTAATAGACCTTACTGATCTTGCAAGTGAATCAAACCTAAATATAGTCGATGGTTCTTCTATGCCTAATCCAGCACCTCTAAAAAATTAGATCTGACTTTTATCCCATCAATTTTAGAGGAAAGGATATAGATCTGTACCAGAAATTGGTGGAGCAGGATCTCGCCAATTTAGCAAGAAGTATACCTCATAATACTTTTTCAAATCTCAGCACTGATGAAAAAATGTCTCTTTACAGTTTACAGGAAGATTCCTCTATAGTAATTAAAAATGCTGACAAAGGTGGAGCGGTAGTGGTAATGGATGCTTCTACATATAGAGAAGAAGCTTTGAGACAACTATCAGACAAGGACACTTACTGTGAACTTAAGGGGGACCCCACTGATTCATTTAAAAAGGAACTTTCATCTCTTCTGGATAGAGCTGCTTCTGCTGGGATTCTTCAAGCAGAGACAAAGAAATGCTCATTCCAGAGTTCCCAATAATGCCCATATTTCACCACCTCCCGAAGTTGCACAAAGGACTCACACCATTAACGGGAAGACCCATTGTTGCGGGCATTGGCTCACTCAATGAGCGCTTGGGGCAATGGGTGGACCAACAACTGCAACCTTTGGTCACCGACCTTCCTGGATATCTCCGTGACACTAAACAATTATTAGCCAAGCTTGATAAAATTTACATGGGATGATGATTTTTGCTGGGCGTCTTGTGATGTTTCTAGCTCTCTCTAGATTCTCTATTCTTCAATACCTTATACACTTGGTTTGCAAGCAGTATCTTTCTTCCTGCAAAGATCGGGGCAATTTTCTCCTGTTTTGCAAGAGTTCATATTAATGTGTCTGGAATATCTTCTGACTCATAATTTTTTTTTTTTTTATGTTCGGGGGCTACTACCTCCAGAAGTGTGGAGCCTCCATGGGGGCTACATTTTCACCATCCTTTGCTAATTTATCCATGGGATGGTGGGAAAGGCTCTGCATCTTTGGGGCTGGTGGCCCCCGTCGGGCAGATACCATTTTTTACTGCAGATACATAGACTATCTCCTGTTCATCGTCTCCGATCCACATGTTGACTTGGATAAGTGGCTAGCATATCTAAATGATAATTTGCTTAACCTGAGACTTACTGGAAAAATTGATACTCAAAACCATAGAGTTCCTTGATGTCAGGTTGACAGGAGAGGATGGCAAGGTAGTCTCTAATCTGTACAGGAAGCCGAGTGTGGGCAATATGCTCCTGCGGGCAGATTCTGGCCATCCAAGTCATACCTTTTAACAGCATTCCGGTTGGCCAGTTTCTCAGATTTAAGAGGCTGTCCAGCAAACGGATTTTGACCATGAATCTGCACTTATGGCAGCAAAGTTTGAAAAGAGGATATTCAAAATCGGTCATTAATAGAGGTCTTATGATAGCTAATCAGGCACCCAGATCAACTTCTTGCTGATAAACTTTCCAACAAAAATAGGGTAACCCCAATAGATCTAATCCAATGCCCACTTTTTCCACCCCTTATTTTGAGGAATATAATAAAGTAAAAAATTGTCACTAAATATCTTCCGGTATTAAGTCCTAATCCTATATATTCCCATATCCTTTACAAGGGCATCCGTGCGACTTCCAGGAGGCCCCCATCGCTGGGCAGCCTTCTGTCGCCTAGTTTTTTTTTTTTTTTTTTTTTTCCAGTGCCAGTACGTCTAGAAATTGGCTATCAACCCAAGGCACCTTTTTGATGTGGGAGCCGTGGTTGGTTCCTATTGCCCCTTCATCCAAAAGGGTGACAATATGTCAGTTTCCACAGGAAACACTCACAAGATACGTTCTTACATGATATAACGTGTGTTGCAGTTAATGAATGTCATTACTTGCACCATATGCCGTGTGCAACATGCTGGCAGAAGCACACGTAGGTTAAAAGATCGTCTTTACGATCATCTCTATGACATTGGAAAAAAAAACATGCCACTAATGTAGCGCGATATTGAAATGCAAACCATCAGACACAAGTCTCCCCATTCAGGGGATTGAAAAGATAAAAAAAACACCTAGAGGAGGTGATCAATTTAATATCCTATGCAAACGGGAGGTCAGATGGATTTTTATTTTAAATACTAGGCAGCCCCTAGGATTACATTTTGAATGGGATGTGTCACATTTTTACCAATAAGTCTATAATTTTTTGCTTTATATTTTGGTCCATATTCCTTTATGTGCTACAAGGATTCCTTTTTGCCTATTAGGAGTGTATGAGACGTGATTTCTCACTTCACTATTTATTCTACAATGATCTTTAAACAATTTAGCAGCTAATTTTTTTGTGGTTGTACAATCTAAACACATTTAATGCTACACCAATACAATTGTGTACTGTTGTTAGTACTAGCGGAACAATAAGATTACGCTATTCTTTGTCTATGTATTCCATTTTAATTTCATTGTATTTACAACCGAGAAGTAAGATTTGCTTTCTATAACAGTATCTTCCATAGTAGTATTTTTTGCTTCCCGTAGCACACGGAATATGGTATATTTGCATTTTCTCCCATTTAAGCAATTCTGCTTATTGCAACAGACGGAGTGAGACTCTGCTTGATGACATCTCTCATGCTCAGTTGTCGATACCCATAGCAGCAAATATTTATTTTCTCCATCTGTACTTTATGGAACGTAGTTAGCTTCATGATTTTCCATTTGGTTTATCATCCCGTTTGCAGCGGATTAAGTGAGACTGTCTCACTAATATATACATATTTTTTCACTCTTACCTCCCATTCCCCCCCCCCCCTCCCCTTCTTCTTCTTTTTTTTTTTTTTTTTCTTAAGCTTTTCTTGTTAAGCTTTTATCTGTTTTGTCTCTGATGGGTTTTTTTTTTTTTTTTCAAATAACGTTTTTATGTAAGAATAAATGGTACACGTAAAGGTAATACATAATTGTAAGTTATTGTATATATTGCTGGTATTAAACATCTATACACTAATACTGAAACATTGCTAAATGCCAACAGTGATCCATTTTCTGTCTTTTAGTATAACTAGTGGCATGTTTATAACTTTAGTGCTGTTGTAAGACTGTAACTTTATCTGTAACTGTAGGAGTCACAGGATATATTAGATTGTAATCTCTTCTGAGCAGGGCCCTCTTAATCCTCTTGTATTTTATTGTATTATAACTGTATTGTCTCCCTTTTATATTGTAAAGCGATGCGTAATAATAATAATAATTATATAGTATAGGAGAGAAGAGGGGGGGTAAAAGAAAGAGAATGGGGTAGAGGGGGATATAGTAGTTGTATCAGTGGTGATGTTACCTGATCATGGCGGGTCCTCCCGGAGATGCCACAGCTCCCAGACCCTGTTATGTGCTTCCAATCTGTCTTGTATTTTGGCCGTCATCTTCTCCATCACATCCACATCCTTAATTCTGGCATAAAGATCCTCAGCAGAGGGAGGGGTAGTGCGTTTCCAGTGCAATGCTATGAGGCATCTTGCCGCTGTTAAAATGTGACGCACTAGCTTCTTATATGGGGTGGGGAGCTTAAGTGGTGATAAGCCCAACAAGAAGAATTTTGGGGACATCTGGACCTGTGTGTCCAGGAGGCGGGCCAGTAATTGTTGGACTGTGGACCAGTAAGGGGTTAGTAACGGGCAACTCCAGTATATATGTAGCAAGGTGCCCCTTGCTCCCTGGCATCGCCAGCACCTATCGGAACTGTTGGGGTAAATAGCGTGGAGCACATCTGGAGTCATATACCACAGTAGGAGAATTTTATAAGAATTTTCTTTGTATAATGTGCATATTGAGCTCTTTGCCGTTTGGGACCATATGATCTGCCATTGTGTTATAGGGATTTCCTCGCCGAGGGATCTTTTCCCATTTAGTCATATAAGAGTGTTTGCCCTGTCCATCCCTAGAAAAAGTGTTTAGGATCTTATAAATGCTCGATATGAGCCCTTTCTGGGTGTTACCCGCCAGAATTATAGTTTCAAATGGGGATGGAGGTGAAAATTGCAGGGTAGGTGCTATAGTAAGTGCATAATGCCGGATTTGTAAATACCCATAAAATGCCTGTCTGGGAAATTCATGTTTGTTTTGTAGATCGGCGAATGGCAGTAATTTCCGTGTCCTAGGGTCCACCAAATTCCCAAAGTGGAATAAATTCCGGGCTGTCCAAGGGTGTGACATTTGATAAGGCTATCCGGCACTTTGGGGTTACAAATGAAGGATGTCAGGAGTGATTTTTCTGATGACTGTCCATGAATGGGAGCCAGTGTGCGCCATATCCGCCTCAATTGGGACATGGGGCCTAGCATACGTTCGGGGGCTACGTCCGCATTCGCACTCCACAGCAGATTATTTGGATGTATGGGAGCTAGCCATAATTTTTTTATTTCAGTCCATTTATTGTAAGATTTGTGGGTGAACCACGAAGCTATTGCTCATAATTGAGCTGCATAATGGTATTTAATAATATTAGGGAATGCTAGTCCCCCTTCATTGCGGGACGCCACCAACACCGATCTCGGTACTCTGTGCCTTTTGTAATTCCATGTATATTGAAGTAAGTCAGACTGAAGTTTTTTCAGTTGGGCGAGTGGAATTGGTATGGGTAGTGTTTGGAAGAGATATAGGAGCTTCAGGAGGACAGTCATTTTGAGTGAGGCAATTCGACCTTATAGGGAGATATGGTGTTTTTTCCATTGAAGCAATGAGGATCTAATAGATCGGAACAGTGGGGGGAAGTTTTCTTGGTACAGAGTATTGAATTTGGATGGAATGGAAGTACCCAGGTACTTCAGGGAGGTCGTTTTCCATGTGAATGGAAAATTGGATTTTAATAGTGTGACCTCTGTAGCAGGGATATTAATTGGGAGTGCTTCTGACTTTGACGCGTTTATTTTATATCCTGAGAGAACAAGAAAACGGTCTAGTTCTGTATGTAAAATCGGGAGAGTAACATGGGGTTGAGTCAATGTGAGTATAATATCGGCGAAGAGGGAAATTTTGAATTCCCTACCTCTAACCGATATCTCCCGGATATCTGGGTTGTTTCTGATAGATGCAGACAGGGGTTCGACGCAGAGTGCAAATAGCAGGGGCGAGAGTGGGCACCCCTGTCTGGTCCCATTTGCCGCTGAGGAGAGTGCAAAGGGGGTCCTAACTTGGGATGAAGGGTTGGAGTATAAATGTTTGATGGCTTGTAAGAAGGGACCATGAAATCCCATAAATTGTAATGTGGCAAAGGGGAAAGGCCATCCCAAGCGATCGAATGCTTTTTCTGCATCAAGGCTTAGTAGCAGAGACCTTTCTGGTGTTGTCGCCTGCTTGTCGCAGCGGGACAAATCCTACTTGGTCTTTATGGACTAAGGAGGGAAGGATCTGATTGAGGCGGTTGGAGAGTAGTTTGGTAAAGATTTTAAGGTCAGAGTTCAGTAATGCAATGGGTCTATAACTAGCGCAGATGGAAGGGTCCTTGTTCGGTTTAGGTATTAGAGTGATAAAGGAGCGCTGCATATCTGGGGGTATGGGGGCGTCATGAAGAAAAGCATGAAAGACCTTACGCATATGCGGGAGTAATATGGGCAGAAACGTCTTATAGTATTCATATGGAAATCCGTCCGGTCCTGGGGCTTTGAGATGGCAGGGATTTAATGGTCATTTCTATGTCATTTCTATTTCCTCATCTGTGATCTGTGTGTTCAATGACAACAGATCAGAAGGTGTTAGGTGGGGGATTCCGCTGCGTTCTAGGTACTCTCGCATTTTATGGGATAGGTCCGGTGGGGGGGGGTTGTTAGGCATGTCTGGGTTATTATATAGTTTTTTGTAGAAGACTGCAAAGACATGGGCAATCTCCGTAGGATGGGATACTATTTGTCCCGATTTGTTTTTGATCTGATGTGGTGTCTGCATGTGGGAATTGTCTCGTAATTTGTTAGCTAAAAGGGAGTGCGCTTTGTTTCCTTTGTCATAGAATATTTGCTTCAGTTTGGTCAATGCTTTTTCTACCTGTCCTAGGGCGAGATCTTTAAGAGTTGAGCGGAGATTGATGATTTTCCGGAGAAGAGGTATTGTGGGGGTGTCTTGGAGCTTACGTTCAAGCAACTTAAGGTCCTGTTCTGCTTTTGTTATTGCGGAGGACAGTGCTATACATTTACCGTGGAGGACCGCCTTATGGGCTTCCCAGAGTGTGGCTGGTGATATATCTGGGGAGGTGTTTTCTATAAAGTAATGTTTTTTAGGGTGGAATGTAGTTCTACTTGGGAGGGAAGGTGTTGGAGAAGGAACGTATTAAGTCTCCAGTTATAGGGTCTACGGTTAGGGATGTCTAGCTCCAACTTAAGTAAAATAGGGGCGTGGTCCAACCAGGAGATAGGGAGTATTTGAGCTGCTCTTGTAATTTTGAGTGTGTGGTTATTGACAAAAAAGTAGTCTATTCGGGAGTGTGTGCGGTGGGGGGCGGAATAGAATGTGTACTGCCGATCGCCCGGGTGAAGGGCCCTCCAGGCGTCAAAGAGCGCATATCATCTGGAGATTTGTCGAAACAGTCTAGAGTCCCTAAGGACTCCCGGCGGAGACACTCGGGGGGCCCACCACCTGATGATCCGCAGTTGCTGATTGAACGAGATTAAAGTCCCCCCCCCACCACCAAAACCCCAGGATTCGATTTGAAGATGCGTGTGTATAGTTTGGAGAGAAAGTTGTAGTATTTGGTGCGTATAAGGCACATAACGTGATAGGTTGTGTATGCCGTTGTCCCTGTAGAATAACAAAGTGGCCTTTGGGATCAGAGTAGTGGTTTGCGCAGGTGAAGGGGGTGCCCTTTTTGATCAGAATGGCCACTCCTGCTTTTTTTTTGAGTGCTTGATGAAAGATATATCTGTGGAAAATACCTGGAGGCGAATGCGAACGAACCCTCTTTATTGAAATGTGTCTCTTGTATTAATATAATATCAGCTCCCGACTGTCTGAACTCCCTCAGTGCCAGATGCCTTTTTCTGTTAGAATTCAGGCCATGGACATTTAAGGATAAAGAACAGGAGAGTTGGGACTTTAAATGAGGTCAAGGACATCGTGGGAGTGGGTTGGTAAAAACAAAAAGCATATTTATTGAAAAATTAAAAAGTGCATAAAACATATCAATTACATAACCACTTGAGGAGAGACATTGTAGTGAATATCAATCCATAATAGTTCACACACACATAATGTGTGTGTGCAACGTAGGCATCAAGGGTACATTAAATATATATC